>NC_089503.1:4974604-5596270 GCF_036850995.1 Saccopteryx leptura | reverse complement strand
TATATAGTACGTAATTTATGTATGACTTATTTTACTTTGTGAGCGCATAAAAATACATAGCTAAGTATTAAGTATAGCCATGTATTTTTTCTAAAGTGTTTATTACTTTGCTACATTTGAAAAGTTTATTTAAAAACTGTAGAAATGTTGTTGACCTGGCCCCAGATGTGGTGAGTGGTGGCTCCAGGTGGCCGAGCAGCTCATAGGTCAGTGTCTGCCCCGGTGCTGGTTCCTCACCCGTGGCCCTGTGTCCTCCCCCACCCTCTGCTCCCAGACCATCAGCCGCGCCTTCCTGAACGGGAGCTCGGTGGAGCACGTGATCGAGTTCGGCCTCGACTACCCGGAAGGCATGGCCGTCGACTGGATGGGCAAGAACCTCTACTGGGCGGACACCGGGACCAACAGGATCGAGGTGGCCCGGCTGGACGGGCAGTTCCGGCAGGTCCTCGTGTGGAGGGACTTGGATAACCCGAGGTCGCTGGCGCTGGACCCCACCAAAGGGTAAGGGGTCATGTTTGTCTGGCACACGTGTCATTGTCCCCCTCCCACCTCTCTATGTCAGCCAGCCCGGTGGGGACCAGCCACCAAGGTGAGTGACTGCCTTGCTGCTTCTCTGTATGAGAGCCGTGCTGACCACCTCTAGCTCGGAGGTGGCCGGGGCTGGCGAGGCCCTTGGAGATGATCTAGCTCGTTTCACAGAGGGGAAACTGAGGTCCAGAGCGGAAGGAAGCAATGGCAGCCACTGTGTTGGGTACGGTGCTGGGCGTTTTCCTGTAGGTCATCCACTGCTGTGTCCAGGAGGCCTGTACGGGGCAGGTGTTTTTGTCCATGACTCTATAGAGGTGGACGCTGAGGCTCAGAGAAGCTGAGTGACCTACCCAAAGTTTCATAACTGATTAGAGCAGGGCGCGGCCAAGAGAAGTCCTGTGTCCCGCGTCACCGGACCGCCTCTCAGAGCTGGCTTTGAGCTCCTTGGATTCCAGGCTTCGTGCTGGCCCCTTCTTTAGCTGAGGGCTGGCACCTGTGGTTTATCTGTCGGAGGCCTGGGCTCTGCCCCTGGCGCTGGGGCAGAGGGGCCAGGGTGGGGTCTCCCTCCGCCTGGCCTCCTTTTCTGAGCAGCTGACCCATTCCATAAAGCACCAGCAGCACGTATGGGGCACCTCAGACCCTGTCACTGTCACCTGATCTGTTAGGGAAGCAAAGGTCCCAGGATGACAGGACAAAGAGGTCCAGGTTTTAGCGAAAGGGCATGTCACGTGGGCCTGGTTCTGGAGTGTGGGTGTGCGCGTCCTCTCCTGGAGCTGTGAGGGGGCGGGAGGGGTGTTCGAACCCTGGCCCCGGAGCGCCTGCTGCCCCAGGGTCCTCTTTCCTACTCGCTTTGGGTAACGGGGCCTTGCATCCTGCTTTGCCCATGTTCACCCTGGTTCCCCTGTTGCCTGGCGTCTTGTCTTGTTTAGTTAGCATTGGTCTCTGACAAAAGCAGCCCCGCCCGGTCATTCTGCTCCACGGTGATCTCGTCTGTGCACCTGTCAGGGTCTGTAAACGGGGTGATCACAGTCACCCTGCGGGGGCGCCACTGCGGGAATTCAGGAGGCTGGAGGGAGCAAGGTGACGGCCTCTGGAGGGACGGCAGGTGGTATGGCGCTCTGGGGTCTCCCCTGCTTTCCTGGTGGGGTGTTGTAGATGCAGCTTTCTCTGGGATGGGGCGGCGCTGGCTTAGGAGATGGCGGCGATCGTGTTTCCTGCCCTGCCGTGATGGTGGACGCACCTCAGCCCGCCCTCCCTTTCTTCCCTGTGTCTTCCAGCTACATCTACTGGACCGAGTGGGGCGGCAAGCCGAGGATCGTGCGGGCCTTCATGGACGGGACCAACTGCATGACGCTGGTGGACAAGGTGGGCCGGGCCAATGACCTCACCATTGACTATGCTGACCAGCGTCTCTACTGGACTGACCTGGACACCAACATGATCGAGTCGTCTAACATGCTGGGTGAGGGCCGGCCATGTGGGTCCTGCGGGGGCGGGATGTCCTTGGTCTGGAGCGTTGGGTCACCTGTCAGCCCCCTCTGCACTGAGCCCCCTGGCCTGCGAGTCCCCAGGCCCCACGGGAGGTATGGACACGCTCCGAGTGCCCAGCCAGCCTCACCCCTCTCCAGGGTGTCCTGTCCACAGAGGCTCTAGTCACTGCTGTTTCTGGCACTGAAAGCTGAGTTCCCAGCTAAGTCCTGGGCCGGGACTCTGATTGGACACAACACCACATGACGGAAGTTTTTGTTGGTGTGGAAACTGAGGCCCAGGGAGGTCACAGGACTTGTCTAAGGTCACAGAGCAGCACCACACAGACTTCACTCTGAGTACCTACTGTGTACTAGCTCTTGTGCTGTGACTACTGACTGGCCACACCCAATACCCTGGGTTTGGTAAAAAAAAAAAAAATAATAATAATAATAAAGTAAAAAATAAAAATTGAAGAAATACCTTGTTTCAGGTCATCCAGCAGCAGGGGCTAATGTGAACCCAGAGCGTGTAGCTCCGAGCTCTGCAGTGCTGGAGGGGCGTGGTCACGTCAGCTCGCTGGGGAGCTGGGCTGCACTCTATAGTGGGGAGACTCGGGCTTCCTCCCTGCTCGCTGCCGCTGTCACCCGGGGTGGGCGTGGGCGTGTTACAGAGGAGGAAACGGAGGCATAGGTTGGGCTGGATGGCTTGTCCCAGGTTTCATGGGGGCAGAGCTGGGGCCCCAGCATCCTGGTTTTCGCCTGGGGCAGGCCACAGCCACCCTGCCCACTGCTAGTCCTGGTTGGGGAGGCCAGTGGCCAGCTTTGAACATCTCTGGGCCCGCCACCATGGCCCCGCCGGGAATTACGGGGAGCTAGCGCCAGATGAGAAGCCAGTCACGGCACTGCCATGGTCTGTCAGAAATAAGTACGCTCGTCAATTACCCCCAGCTGAGAACACACTTGGACAGACACCAGCACACGTCCTGGTCACTCACACAACCCTACAGATGGAGGGCGGCTTCCTGTGTTGGGCTTGGCTGTCCCTGTGCCATAGCATGTTTTCCATGTAGTGACACAGGTGTTTCCTGAGCACCTAGTAATGTGTGAGACCCCGGGCAGGTGAGGAATGGGTAATGTCACCTGGCATGGTCAGAGCTGGGCGTGAGCCTGGACGTGGGGCCTCGCTGCCCAGTGTCTCTGGGCTCTGCCACGTGCTAGTCGTGTGACATCAGCCAAGTCACTTAACCTTTCTGTGCCTCGGTTCCCTATCCTAATAGTACCTTCCTCACAAAGCCGTTGGCATGAGAATTAAATGAGGTAATGTAGGTAAAAGCACATCTCACTGTGCCTGGCACACAGGAAACGCCCTGTAAATGTTTAGCTACATGGATAGTTGGTGAAGAACCGTCTGCTCCTTGTCTGGGGCCCTGGAGTGTGTATGTTGGTGTGTGTGTGTGTGTGTGTGTGTGTGTGTGTGGAGGGGGGAGAGAGTTTATATGTGTTTGTGTGTGTGTGTGGAGGCTTCAGGGAGCATTTTTATTTCATAACCTTTTTCCTCGACAAAATAACCTAGAAAATTTCTGAAAATACAGAAAAATATGAAGAAAAGTGATAATTCTACATAATTTCACCACTCAGTGATAACCACTATTCATGTTGACATGTTTCTTTCCAGTTTCAAACTTTGTAGTGGATTTTAAAGTAATATTCTTGTTAAAAATCTTAAATTTTTACTTTTTAAAAGTAATTTTTAAAATGTTTCAAATCATGCCATAGATCATCTTCAAGCTGCTCTATCTCTTTTTTTTTAAACATTTATTTTATTTTTTTAATTAATTTATTTATTTATTCAGTTTAGAGAAGAGAAACAGAGAGAAAGAGAGAGAGAGAGAGAGAGAGAGAGAGAGAGAGAAGGGCAAGAGACAGGAAGCATCAACTCCCACATGTGCCTTGACCAGGCAAGCCCAGGGTTTTGAACCGGTGACCTCAGCATTCGAGGTTGATGCTTGATCCACTGCACCACCACAGGTCAGGCTCTATCTCCTTTTTTCCCCCTTCTTTTCCAAGTGAGAAGAGGGGAGACAGACAGACTCCTGCAGGCGCCCAACTGGGATCCACCTGGCAACCCAGTCTGGGGCTGATGTTCTGCCCATCTGGGGCCATGCTTGCAACTGAGCTATTTTTAGTGCCTGTGGAGGAGACTCCACAGAGCAATTTTCAGTGCCTGGAGCTAACGTGCTCGAACCAATTGAGCCATGGCTGTGGGAAGAGAAGGGGGGAGAGGGAGAGAAAGAGAAGGGGAGGGAGAGGGGTGGAGAAGCAAATGGTCACCTCTCCTATGTGCCCTGACCAGGAATTGAATCTGGATATTTACATACTGGGCCGACACTCTACCGCTGAGCACCCCAGCCAGGACCAGTTTGCTTTCTCTTATTCCTGTGTATGACCAGCATGTTCTCATGTCATTAACGTATTCCCATTGGTTGTGAACTAGAACATGCATGAAGAAGCATTCACTGCCTGACCAGGCAGTGGCGCAGAGGATAGAGTGTTGGACTGGGATGCGGAAGACCCAGCCAGGTTTGAGACCTCGAGGTCGCCAGCTTGAGCGCGGGCTCATCTGGCTTGAGCAAAAAGCTCACCAGCTTGGACCCAAGGTCACTGGCTCAAGCAAGGGGTTACTCGTTCTGCTGAAGGCCCACGGTCAAGGCACACATGAGAAAGCAATCAATGAACAACTAAGGTGTCGCAACAAAAAACTGATGATTGATGCTTCTCATCTCTCTCCGTTCCTGTCTGTCCCTATCTATCCCTCTCTCTGATTCTGTCTCTGTCCCTGTAAAAACAAACAAACAAGAAAAAACATTCACGTGACACAGTTTGAGAAGTAAAGACCAGGAGAGCCACATGTGGGTTGAGGGACAGAACTCATTGGGGGCCACCCGGGCCCTGGACTTGTGTCCTTCCTCCCCTGTGGCTCGGCCCCCATCGGCACCTCTTCCGCTGTGCCCTGTCCGGCCCGGCTCCGAGCCAAGCCGGCCTGCGCACCACGCCTCCCGACCACGCCTCCCGACAGCTGGCACTGGGCGCGCAGCACGTGCGCCTGAGTGCGTTCAGCTGACAGCTGTGCTGTCGTAGGTTCCCGCACGGTTTGTTTCACGTGTCCTCTGCTGTTGGCATGTGGGTGGGGAGACTGCTGCCCTGACTTCTGTCCCTGCGTCCCAGTTTTGCTGTTCTAGAACTTTCAGTCAGTGCGGTCACACGCAGTGTGCTCTTCGGGGCCTGGCTTCTATCACTCTGACGACTGTGAGATGCGCCCACACGTTGTTGTTCTTTCTTTTTCCCGGCGTCATTTCCGTTATAGGAAAATCCCACCGGCTTTGTATCCGTTCTGCTGTCGACGGGCGTCTGGCTTGTTTTCGGCTCGTGGCGCTCGGGGCCGGTGCTGCCACGTGCACATTCTTGTCCATGTTCCTCGGGGTCACACTGCGTGCGTACTCCTGTGTAGAGGGGTGCAGTCGCCCGGTCCCGGGGTCAGTGCACAGCTGTCGGTCGATGCTGCTCGTTTTCCAGTGATCGAGCTCTCAGGCCCAGGCACCGGCGGCCAGGCCACGGGGCGCCCGTGCTGTGGCTGACACCCTGCCTGTGTGTCCCCACGCAGGTCAGGAGCGGGTCGTGATCGCCGACGACCTCCCGCACCCGTTCGGCCTGACACAGTACAGCGATTACATCTACTGGACGGACTGGAACCTGCACAGCATCGAGCGGGCCGACAAGACCAGCGGCCGGAACCGCACCCTCATCCAGGGCCACCTGGACTTCGTCATGGACATCCTGGTGTTCCACTCGTCCCGCCAGGACGGCCTCAACGACTGCGTGCACAGCAACGGGCAGTGTGCGCAGCTGTGCCTCGCCGTCCCCGGGGGCCACCGCTGCAGCTGTGCCTCCCACTACACCCTGGACCCCAGCAGCCGCAACTGCAGCCGTAAGTGCCTCGCTCGCCCCCTGCGCCCGGCCGCCCCGTGTCAACCACCCGGCTGGCTCCGGGGGCTGGTGTGGAAAGGGTATGTGCCCCCTGCGCCCGGCCGCCCCGTGTCAACCACCCGGCTGGCTCCGGGGGCTGGTGTGGAAAGGGTATGTTGACGGACACAGTCTGGGCGTGTTGGGCGTGTTGGGCATTGCACCACCTGCGTAGTGTCACCCGCCACCCTGGGCCGGCTGGAGGACCTGTCGCTTCATCCAGACACCAGGAGATGGACTGAGCCCTCAGCTGGCACAGGCCTGGGGGAACTCTTTGGGTGGGAGAACCGGTCCCCAGGGGAGAGCACGCGCTGAGAGAGGCGAGCACTGTTCTGAGTACTCTCTGCGGTACTCATAGGATCCTCGGGCCCCTGGGGTGGCGAGTATCACCCCCCCGTTTCCCAGGCGAGGAGACTGAGGCAGATGTGCAGGAGCCCGTGCGGGGCCTCACAGCTGGTCAGGGTTGGGCCGGGTGTGGATCCAGCTGGGTTGGATCCAGCTCGCTCACATAATCCTCACACGGACCTTCGGAATCAGGTGGGCCTTTTCCAGATGTTCTCATTTGAGTGATACAGTTGTGAGGTTCAGGGAGCCTGGGAGCAACTTCCTCGTGGGCCGGAGGGAGAACGGGGGCGTCCTGTGGGCGGGTGTTCCGCCTGGAGCATCGGCTGCCTCTGGGCGGCACTGTGACACCGGATGAAGTTCTGTGTCTTCTGGGGCTCTGTCGGAGGCTCACGCAGCCTGGACCAAGGGCTGGCCTTCCTTCTCCCGGCCATGCGGACCGGGACCAGAGGCTTCGAGGGGTGAAGGGTTGATTGAGGCCCTGAGCTGGTACATGCTGGGGCCGGGGCTGCAGCCTGGGATGCCTCACTCTTGGGCTCCCTTTGGTCCTGCTGTTCTTGTCCCCTGGCAGCCATAGCCTGGAAGGGTCAAGCAAAGCGTCAGGTAACCCACCACCCAGAAGAGACACCAGTGTCCGGGCCCCCGCCCTGGTGGCCGGCAGACTTGAGCCATGATGACTGCACCTCTCTGATCATGGCTGCAGCTGTCGGCCGCCTGCACATTCTGAGAGGGATGCAGTTTCTTTTTTCTTTTTTTAAGATTTTATTTGACTTTATAGAGTGGGGGGGGGGGCACAACAAGAAGTATCAACTCATAGTTGCTTCTTGTATGTGCCTTGACCAGGCAAGCCCGGGGTTTTGAACCGGCGACCTCAGTGTTCCCGGTTGATGCTTTATCCTCGGCGCCACCACAGGTCAGGCATGATGCAGTTTCTGAACCCAGGCAGCTTTGCTCTCTGACACCCCCGAGGAGCGTCCCCTCCTGGTGTCACTGTTCAGTCCGTAGGGTCCTCAGCTGTCCCCTAGAGCACGTGGAGACACGGGGACAATGACACGTCCTCCAAGCATGATGGACACTTGCCGCGTGGGATTAGTGCTCACTGCCTTCTCTCCCTTCCAGCTTAAGTCTTGATACCTTCAAGATGAATTGATCATTTATTTTTAAAATAACATGCACTGGTAACATTGAAACAGAGACACACGTAACACGGAGAGCAGAATTCCCCCTAGTCCGCCCCCAGGAAATAGGTTTCAGTCCTTCCAGCCTCCCCCCCACCCCCGTGTGCACGGGTGGGCGCATATACTCGTCTGCCCTCTGTAACGACGTGCGGCGCCGTCCTCCCTGGCTCCCGCGCGCTGACCGGCCGCCCCTCGTCTGTTTGCTTCACCCTAGCGCCCAGCACCTTCTTGCTGTTCAGCCAGAAGAGTGCCATCAGCCGGATGATCCCAGACGACCAGCACAGCCCGGACCTCGTCCTGCCCCTGCACGGGCTGAGGAACGTCAAAGCCATCGACTACGACCCACTGGACAAGTTCATCTACTGGGTGGACGGACGCCAGAACATCAAGCGAGCCAGGGACGATGGCACCCAGGCAGGTGGACCTGTCGGGGGCATGGAAGGGGCTCCAGGGGGGAGGGGCTTGGGCTCCAGGGGGGAGGGGCTTGCCCTGGTAGAGTCTCCAGGCTCCGCCCACTCTTTTTAGCAGCAGGGGTGGGAGGGGGCGGTGCCCACAGAGCACTTTTTTTTGGGTAGGCAATGATTTGGGCTGTGATTATGTCATTACTGGGTATTATCCTTAGCGGTGTGAAACCCTTAGACTGATTATGTGTCGGAAGTGGATTTTTTTTTTTTTCTGTATTTTTCTGAAGCCGGAAACGGGGAGAGACAGTCAGACAGACTCCCGCATGCGCCGACCGGGATCCACCCGGCACGCCCACCAGGGGCGAAGCTCTGTCCACCAGGGGGCGATGCTCTGCCCCTCCGGGGCGTCGCTCTGCCGCGACCAGAGCCACTCTAGCGCCTGGGGCAGAGGCCGAGGAGCCATCCCGGGCGCCCGGGCCATCTTTGCTCCAGTGGAGCCTCGGCTGCGGGAGGGGAAGAGAGAGACAGAGAGGAAGGGGGGGAGGGGTGGAGAAGCAAATGGGCGCTTCTCCTGTGTGCCCTGGCCGGGAATCAAACCCGGGACTTCTGCACTCCAGGCCGACGCTCTACCACTGAGCCAACCGGCCAGGGCGGAAGTGGATCTTATATATAGTTTTGGGTGTTTTTGTTTGTTTGTTTTGACTTTCTAGTTTCTGAAGTAGTTGGTGGGGGTTTGGAGAGTGCCGGACCCCCGTGGGATTATTTTCTTTCCACAGTCATTTGGTGCAAGGCAGTTTGGTATCGCTTATTCTGGATTTGTTCTTGTTTCATAGAAATGGTATGTTCGGTTCTGCTATCATGCAACACATGTATTCTAAAAGTCACCATGCTTTGCAAAACCACGAAGCACACACACCACAGGGCTTATGGGGACCAAGGGGCTGGACGCACTGCTCAGAACTCCATCACCGATGCTCTGAACGGAAAGCAGCTGAGTGTAGCAGCACCGTTTTGCACACGTTATAGGGCCCAGCCACGTACACGCCGCCGTGCAGACGGCGCTTTACCTTGAGGAGAGACCTGAAGTTGGCCAAGGACTTTTGGGTGTCGGGAGGTCACAGCCTGGGGGTTTTTGTGAAACGGTGGAGTGGATGTGGGGGTTCACTGGGAGATGGAGGGTGTTGGGGGAGGGTGTTTTCCTACTTGGCTCAGTGCTAGGTGCATTCACCTGGTGCTTCTCACGGGTACGAAGTGGCATGTGAAAAAATGCAAAATCCATGTCCTGCTCAAACGGTCCCTGGTACGTCACTGCGTTGGAGCACACTGGTGTTTTCACAATGCACGTTCTAGCGGGACTGACTGCTTGTGAGTGTTAGGCTTGTGACCTGTGTCTAGAAAGGACATTCTCACTGCAGCCCCGGGGCTCACCTGGTGCTTCCATGTGGCCGGGAACTGTGACCACCATTCCTTTAGTGTCCCTGGCATGTCCTGCTCGTTCCAAGGACTCCCAACAAAATCGAACTATAAAAAAAAAACAAAACTCCCAACAAAAGCTACAAAACTGAACAGCCTCTTTCTCCATCCAGTGCTCAGTGTAGGGGCCCATGTCATCATGCTGAACTCTTGATACTGTTATTAACAGCGATGGCGAGAAACGCTCATTGGTGGAGATTTTTCAGACAGTTTTCACGTCTGGACAGTGGATTTTGCTGTTGCCTCCTCTGAACTGGATGGGCTGGGTGTAACTTTCAACAGGATACTTCACCCCTCCCCTTGCCATCACCCCCCTTTGAGCTTCTGCCTTCCTCCCCGTGGGCGCAGAGCCTGCTGGGAATGGAGTTCGTTCATGTTCATCCGCTCAGCCTTGGTGACAGTCCCTGGGAGTCCTTTGGAGAGTGGGGAAGTGCTAATTGATGGGCTGTGGCTTCCCTGCTGAGACAGTTACAGGGTGCAAATTGCCTTGAAGTCTCACCCAGGCATTCTGTTAGGGTGTCTGGGCAAAAGCGGGGACAGACGTTGAAGGAAAAGCCCTTCTAGGAGGAGTGTCTGGGTTTGCACTGAATTTGGACCCAGGGTTCCCTCCTGGTCTCTTGCTAAGCTCCGCCCCCGTGGGCCTCTGGCTTGGATTGTTTTTTAAGGGCACCTCACTCAGCCCCCAAGGATTATCTCCTTGGCTAAATTGTATTTCTTATTTACTTCAAAATCTTTTTTTAGATTTTGCTTCATTGATTTTTAGAGATAGGGGAGAGAGAGAGAGAGAGAGAGAAAGAGAGAGAGAGAGAGAGAGTAGAAGCAGCAGACATCAACTTGTGGTAGTTGCTTCTCATATGTGCCCTGACCAGGCAAGCCCAGGGTTTCAAACTGGCAACCTCAGTGTGCCAGGTCGATGCTTTATCCACTGCGCCACCACAGGTCATTTTAAATGTTCTGTTGTGGTAAATTTACGTAACAGAACCAGTTTAACAGTTTGTAAATGTACAGTCAGTGACATTGTATGGCCAGTCATTGTGACCGCCGTGGCCGTGCACATGCAGGTTCACATCAGATTCAGACAAACGATAAAGAAACAGTGGAGCCAATAAATAGTGGGCCATTCCTTTATTAAAGTCTTGCTATGGGAGTTGATGCTTCCAGCTCCTCCTCCCTTCTCTCTCTGTCTCTCCTCTCTCTCTCTCCCTCTGTCTCTCCCTCTCCTCTCTAAAATGAATAAATAAATAAATTAATTAAAGAAGAATAAAGTCTTGCACCAGCCAACTAGCAAACAGCTCCCAAAGCCACTGACACGTTCTCCAGTTCCACAACCCAGAGGATCTTCTCTGGTTCCTCCTGGAATCAAAGGCCCCCACAAGCCTCAGCGGAGCTCCCAAAGCCCCTCACCTCTGGTTCCCCATCTGCACACCTTCTCTCTCTGCACAGACTGGCTTATTCTTCGGCACCCTGCATTCTCTCCTCTCTCACTCTGCAAACACGGCTTCTTTCTTCTTCTTCTCCTGCTCTCTCCTTTCAAAACTTTCTGGCGTGTAAACCTATCCTCTAGCAAACATTAGCAAAACAGTGGTTCTTCCCAAGCAGGAAGGTAATTTGCAATTTCACAGACCACATATACCTGGCGCTGCCCAGTGCCATTTTGTAACAATAAAAATGAGCTAACATAAAAGTCACATTTTACAAACTTATTTGACCAACAGACATGAAGTGTATTTCTATGGCTGTATAGCCACGACCACCATCTGCTCCTGGACTCTTCGTCTTCCCAAACTGAAACTCTGCCCCCCATTAAATACTTGGTCTCCCCCCCCCCCCCGCCTACTTTCTGTCTCTGTGAATTTGGCTATTCTAAGTGCTTCATGCACGTGGAATCATACATGTGTCAAATCAGGAGTCTTTTTGTGTCTGGCTTACTTCACTGAGCGTAATGTCCTCAGGTTCCTCCGTTGTGGTGGCATGTGTCAGAATTTTCTTCCTCTTTAAGGGTGACTGATACTCTGTTCCGTGGATGGACCACACTCTGCTTCCGCAGTCGCCCATCAACGGTCACTTGGATGGCTCCTACCTCTGGGTGAACAGCGCCTCTGTGGATGTTGTCAAGTGACTGGGTAGCCCTTTGTACCAGGGAGGATGGAGGTTGTGGATCGTGGCTTTGGCTAAGATTCCAGTTAGAGATTTTCTGTCAGTCTAAGCATTGTTACATTAAAGCTGAGGTTCAGGTTTGCTTTTTTAGTTTGTTTGTTTTTTTTGTATTTTTCTGAAGTGAGAAGTGGGGAGGCAGTCAGACTCCTGCATGCACCCGACCGAGATCCACCTGGCATGCCCATCAGGGGGCGATGCTCTACCCATCTGGGGCGTTGCTCCATTGCAACTGGAGCTATACTAGCGCCTGAAGCAGAGGCCATGGAGCCATCCTCAGCGCCCAGGCTAACATTGCTCCAATGGAGCCTTGGCTGCAGGAGGGGAAGAGAGAGACAGAGAGGAAGGAGAGGGGGAAGGGTGGAGAAGCACATGGGCGCTTCTCCTGTGTGCCCTGGCTGGGAATCGAACCCGGGACTTCCAAATACTGAGCTGACACTCTGCCACTGAGCCGACCGGCCAGGGTGAGGTCCAGGTTTTGTAACACTGGGCAGCCAGGAGAGCACATCTCCGGGGGAGGGATGTTGGTGGCCTGTTGTTTCCCACCGTGTGGTTCTCAGCTGGCTGTTCCAATGACTGGGGTCCCAAAGTCTGGTTGTGGGCCTGCCTCCTACAGTACCCTCACCCGGTCCTCACCTGACCCTGCACCCTCACTGGGTCTTGTACCCCTGACCCCTCCCTTAGAGAAGAAGGTTGTGAGAGGGTCACCTCTGTCTGGCACTCTCAATTTTAAAAACAGCAAGATTTGAGTGTCTTCATCCAAAAACATGAGTCTAGGAAAACGGGAAAGAAGAGAGGAGATGTCTTGAGAAGGGGTCTAGGGTCCTGGGTTGACTCTTCGGCCACCAGGTGGTCCTGTATGCGCAGGGACAGGGCAGGGAGAGCGTGGCAGCGGCAGGTCTGGGTGGCCGAGTTCCGAGGGGGTTGGGCCCAGGCCCGAGTGAATGGGCGTGAGCCCCGCCTGAGCCTGCCGTGGGCACCAGGTCTGCTCCCCAGTGCGCAGGTGGGTGAGAGCCAACTGGACGGGTTTGGAATGTTGACTTCCGGCCGGAACTGGGGCACCGAGGCCGCGGCCCTCCCAGCCCCGCCGTTAGCTGTTCCTCCTCTCACACTGTTTTCCAGCCCTTCATTCTGACCTCTCCGAGCCAGAACCAGAACCCAGACAGGCAGCCCCACGACCTCAGCATTGACATCTACAGCCGGATGCTGTTCTGGACGTGCGAGGCCACCAACACCATTAACGTTCACCGGCTGAACGGGGACGCCATGGGCGTGGTGCTCCGTGGGGACCGAGACAAGCCGAGGGCCATTGTTGTCAACGCCGAGCGGGGGTATGAGGCCAAAGGGGCGGGCGGTGGGGGTTGGGGGGTGGGGGCGGGGTGGGGGTGGGGGCGGGGTGGGGAGGGGCTGCACCCCTGGGGGCGGGGCCAGCAGCCCTTTGGTGAACAGCAGCCTCTCGGGCTGGGAGGGGTTTTCCTCTCCCGACATTCTGATTGGTCAGGCGCTCCCCCAGCAGCCTGAGCGGGAGGTGGAAACACTAGCCCGTTCACAGTCACAGCAGGAAAGCAGAGACACCCAGGGATGGCCTTAGCAGGAAGCGGATGCGGGTCAGGCACACGAAGGATGTAAGCTCTGATTCACAGGCTTTGTACCATCCTCGTCGAGCGTGAACCCTACATACAGAACTCCTTTCCATATTGTCGCAGGTGGTGGCTGGTTATTCACTCGCCTCTGTTCTACCTCGGGGAACTCACTGCCTCACAAGCTGGGTCTTCCTGGGCACAGCTTCAACTCCTGCAAGCTTTTTCCCTCCCTGAAGGTCCCTGATGCTCCCACCTGTTGGCTCTCGGGTTCTCTGACGGGTGGGAGGGCACCTGGGACCTGTTGATAGACTTTGAGGGTCCCCCCAAGGGGGATAACCAGGGGGAGGGGTACTAAACCCACATGACGGGAAGCTCAGAAATAAAGCCGAGCACCTAGAGGTTTGGGGGCAGGAGGCAGGAGCACAGTGGCTGTCCCCAGGTTCCTGCAGGGCTGTCATGTGAGTTGGTGGGGGCTGCGTCTTGCCGGGGCTCATCCTGGGGAGGGCCAGAGTGCTCACCGGTCCGGGGGCCAGGCAGACCCGAGGTGGATGGAGTCCTGACTACATCACCGGCTGCCTCTGTGACCTTGGGCGGGTGATGTAACCTCTTGGAGATTCAGTTTTCTTGTCTGAACAAGCGAGGAGGACAGTGGTACCAGTCCCTGCAGCGCGCGGGGTCTTGGCCAGCAGAAGCCCTTGTGACCTAAGGTGGCTCTGCAAGAACCAAATGAGCTGCCCTCGAGGCTGGCCACTTGGGGCAGGGGCTTTTTAGCAACTACGGAGGGGCAAGAGGTTGAGCGGAGGGGCAAGAGGTTGAGCGGAGGGGCGAGAGTTTGAGCGGAGGGGTGAGAGTTTGAGCGGAGGGGCAAGAGGTTGAGCATACTAGTTCCTGGGGCTGTTGCCACAAATGACCACAGATCAGGGGCTTAAAACAACAGATGTTTGTTTAAAGTGCCAGAGACTGGAAGTCTCAAGTCAAGTGTGGGTAGGGTTGCCCCCTCCAAATGCTCCCGGGGAGCACCCTCCCTGCCTCTCTCGGCTTCAGGGGGCTCCTGGTGTTCTTTGACTTGGCAGCCGAATCTCTCCAACTTCTGTCTCCATCTTCACAGCACTTCCTGTGGCTTCTTCTCCCTCTTTTTTTTTTTTTTTTTTCCATTTTTCTGAAGCTAGAAACAGGGAGAGATAGTCAGACAGACTCCCGCATGCGCCCGACCGGGATCCACCCGGCACGCCCACCATGGGGCGACGCTCTGCCCACCAGGGGGCGATGCTCTGCCCACCCTGGGCGTCGCCATGTTGCGACCAGAGCCACTCTAGCGCCTGAGGCAGAGGCCACAGAGCCATCCCCAGCGCCTGGGCCATCCTTGCTTCAATGGAGCCTTGGCTGCGGGAGGGGAAGAGAGAGACAGAGAGGAAAGCATGGCGGAGGGGTGGAGAAGCAAATGGGCGCTTCTCCTGTGTGCCCTGGCTGGGAATCGAACCCAGGTCCTCCGCATGCTAGGCCGACGCTCTATCGCTGAGCCAACCGGCCAGGGCTCTTCTCCCTCTTTTAAGGACAACTTAATTGGATTTGGAACCCAACCCTAACCCAGTGAGGCCTCATCTTGATTCTTTAATTCCATCTGCTAAGACCCTGCTTTCAAATAAAGTCACATTCTGGGGTTCCAGATGGACATGGGTTTCGAGGTTAACACCATTCAACCCCGGACAGGGCGTGACCTTTCCGCCTCGAGGGCCAGCCCTGAGAGGCCGGGGGTCCGTGTGACAGGTGATTTTCCAAAGCCCCTCTGGACACCTGCAGCGTCAGGGGCCGGACTGTCCGGAGTTCCGCAAGCTGGATCCTGGCCGGGAGGTGGCGGGACATGGCGCCTGCCCCTCACCCGCTGTCCCTCCCACAGGTACCTGTACTTCACCAACATGCAGGACCGGGCGGCCAAGATCGAGCGCGCGGCCCTGGACGGGACCGAGCGGGAGGTCCTCTTCACCACGGGCCTCATCCGCCCCGTGGCCCTCGTGGTGGACAACACGCTGGGCAAGCTCTTCTGGGTGGACGCGGACCTGAAGCGCATCGAAAGCTGTGACCTGTCGGGTACATGCCCTGAGTGTCCCCAGGGACCGGGTCTCTTGGCAGCTTGCGGGTCTGACCTTCCCGGGAATGCCTGGCCTTCCTGGTCACCTGTAACGGCGGTCGCAGTGGCCCCGGTTGTCAGGGACCTACTGTGAGCGGGCTCAGTGCTGGGGCTTCACGTCCACCTCATATAGTTCCACCAAGCGTTCCTAGATCCTGGGGTGGCAGAGGCCAAAGATGAGGCACAGAGAAGGTGAGCCAGTTGCCCTGGGTCCCACAGTGTGGGGTGGAGCAGGAGGCCAAACCCAGCCTCTGCCTCCTGCGCCCGAGGTCACGGATGGGCCGCCTTAGACCGGGAGGCCTTTGGACTGGAGAGAAGTGAGAGCTGGTGCTTTTCCTCCACAAGATGAGCTGGGTTAGGGGATGGGGACGGGAGGTGCCCTGTTTACAGGGTCCCAGCGACCAGGGTCCACAGTTGGGGTCCTGTGTCCCTGATCCCAAGGCTGGCCCAGGTGGGAGCAGGGCTGTCCCAGGGACTGGTCTCAGATCTGCCCCGTCTCCCAGCCCCAGTGTGGAACCCCCCCAGGCTTCCTGGCGTCCTTACACTCTCCCACACCAGGCGGCCGAGCCCTCTGGGTCAGCCACACTCAGAGCACACCTGTTCCACTCACAGGGGCCAACCGCCTGACCCTGGAGGATGCCAACATCGTGCAGCCCGTGGGCCTGACAGTGCTGGGCAGGCATCTCTACTGGATTGACCGCCAGCAGCAGATGATCGAGCGCGTGGAGAAGACCACCGGGGACAAGAGGACGCGGGTCCAGGGCCGTGTTACCCACCTGACCGGCATCCATGCCGTGCAGGACGTCAGCCTGGAGGAATTCTGTACGTGGTGGGGGGTGGCGATGTGGAGGGGGCCCAGGGAAGGGTGGGCACTTGTTCACACAGCACAGCGACCCAGAACTGGCCTGGCCCCCTTAGGGGAAGGTAGGACGTTGGCCCAGTGGGAGAGTACTAGCCCTGCAGCCCGGTTCTCTTTCTGCCTGTTGGCCCGGGGACCGCTCTTGGCTCCTGGAGGCCACCCTCAGGTCCGCATGCCATGCTCCCCTCATGCCAGTGACAGATCTGAGTCTCTGACTTCCTCCAGCCGGAGAACCCGCCCTGCTTTTCACGGCCCGTGATTAGATTCAGCTGCTCTCTAAGTCTCTCTTTTGATTGAACTCAAGCCAGCTGACTAGTAGCCTTTGTTACACTTGCAAAACCATGCACACAATAGCTCATCACACCCCCCGTGCTGGGGGTTGGGGCTGGAAATGGGGGGCATTTAGGGTTCTGCCTGCTGCAGCATGGCTGTGCCCAAGGGCTTGGGAGAGAGGGACTTCTACCCCTGGGACCTCTTGATCCTCCACCCCCTTTACATATGACAGTGTAGGGGCATGTGTGTATACCTGTGTCTCTCTGTCTTCTCATTCTTCATGCAGTAAACACACCTGGGCTGTCAGTGGGGTGAACGGGGCCATCGCTATCCCTGTCCTGTGACGCCCAGGGCCTGGCCACCTTCAGGATGCTCACGTTCAAGGCCCTGGGCGATGCCCCACTCACCAGCCTCACCCAGCCCCTCGTCCTCCCACTGGCCATGTTCTTGCTCCCTTGAGCCCCTGTCTGGTCACCTTCTCCGTCTGAGTAACTTTTACTGATTCTTGGCTGTCACTCAGCTCAGATGTCCCTCCCTTAGTGGGTGAACTTCTACCTTCGGATGGAAATAGGCGAGTTCCGCAGGGACTCGGCACCCTGCTGGTCTAACTCCTGTGTGTATTTGTATCCTGCTGTCACTGGAGTAAATCACAACACACCCAGTGACTTGCAGCAACAGAAGTGCATTCTCCCGTAGTTCCAAAAGGCCAAGATCAAGGTGTCTGTTGTGTCAGCTCCCTCTGGAGACTGGGAGAAGAGGCGGTTCTCTGCCCCTGCTAGTTTCTGTGACTTCAGGCATTCCTTGTGCCCATGTCGCTCTAGTCTCTGCTTCTGTTATCATATGGCCTTCTCCTCTTTGTCCATCTCTTTAACCCTCTGTGATCTCTGATAAGGACATGGGTCATTAGATTGAGGTCTGCAGAGATAACCCAGAATGACCTCATCTCCAGATTTTTAACTTGATTGCATCTGCAAAGATGCTTTTTTCGGAAAAGGTCATAGCCACAGATTCTGGGTATTAGGATGTGGACATCTCTCTTTGGGGGCCACCGCTCAACCCACTGCGCCATGAGGGACAGACAGGTGGGGGGTACAGAGTGACGGTTGTGGGCACAGTGGGAGCTGGTGAAGATGCACCGGTGTGTGATGTTGGACAAGTTTGGTAACTGCTTTTGGCCTGTTTCCTCACCTGAAAACTGCAGTGTCACTAGACACAGACTCTGGAGGCTGCCCTGGGTGTCAAGTGGGAGGGCCTTGGGGCCTGGCTCATAGGAATGCCAGTTCTAGTGAGTTCTCACCTGGCCCTTATCCCCTCCACCCTCTTGACTGCAGTCCTGAGGCAGGAGGCAGAACTCGACCCCCTCCCTCTTTTTGTCTCCACAGCGGCCCACCCATGTGCCCGGGACAATGGTGGCTGTTCCCACATCTGCATTGCCAAGGGTGATGGGACCCCGCGGTGCTCGTGCCCGGTTCACCTCGTGCTCCTGCAGAACCTGCTGACCTGTGGTGGTAGATGTGACCTCAGTACTTTCTGTTGGGAAGCTAGATAGGGACCTGATTCTTTGCACACTGGTTGCTGCCCTACTTTCTTTTAAAATTATAGTCCTGATGGCATTCAATCTCCAAAGCAGACTATCTCTTTGTCTGCTATCCTTTCTTTTCTAATGTATGCACTCAGAGCTATGAATTTCCCTCTAAGTGCTACTTTTGCTGCAGCCACAAATTTTCATACTTTGCATTTTCCTTTTCAGTTAGTTCAGATATTTAGAATTTTCTCCTGTAGCCTCTTCTTTGGCCCATGTGTTATTTAGAAGTGTGTGTAATCTCCTAATAGTTGGGAGGTTTTCCATCTACGTTTCCTTTACCGATTCCTAACTTAATCCCACTGTGGTCTGAGGGCAGACATTGTATGATTTCTGGTGTTTTAGCTTTGTTCAGACGTGCTTCATGGCTCAGCATGTGTCTGTCTTGGTGAAGGTTCCGTGTGTACCCACCCTGATGATGTTGTTGGGTCCCTTGGATCCCAGCCCCTGGGCACGATCTTTGTTGGTGGCTCAGCATGCAGAGATCCGTCACTGACTCCTCTCAGATGCTCCCATACGCACTCAGGCGCCTGTTGTCCCTGGCGTGTCCTGTGTGGGTGGGCCCAGCAGGGGCAGTCAGGCTTTTATTGTGTTTGCTCACTTCCCCTCTCCTGCCTCCCATCCGCTCAGCTTGGTAGGAACCTTGACGTTATGTGGGAGGCACAGGGGTTCCAGATGTCGACAAGTTTACTTGTGTCATTTCTGGGTGAAAGGAATACGTTTCCCCTTAGGTTTCAAGGGCATTGAGGACTGTTGTTAAACATTACAATGAAATTCTGTCCGATGTCCCGGCCCCGGTTATTTTTCTGTGACTTTGCACACATAGGGAGGAAGGATGGTGATGGGAGCCCTGGAAAATGGCTCAGCTCTAAGCGGAGTGGCTTTCTCCTGTCTCTCTGTGGGTGCCCCCTTATCTCTGCCAGCCTGCAGCCCAGGCTGGTCTCTGCACAGTGTGTGTGGGGGAGAAGACATGAGAACCATGTCTTTCGGCTAGCATTTATTACCCCTGCCTTCATTTTACACTGGGGCGGGGCAGTACACAGGGCACACCCGCATCGGAGACCACATGCATGTAGATATTACCTGGTTTTCTTTGCGCCAGATGGGCAGCGTGTGACGCTGTTCCTGTTCTTCCCAGAGCCTCCCACGTGCTCCCCGGACCAGTTCGCTTGTGCCACTGGGGAGATCGACTGCATCCCCGGGGCCTGGCGCTGCGACGGCTTCCCTGAGTGTGACGACCAGAGTGACGAGGAGGGCTGCCCCGTGTGCTCCGCTGCCCAGTTTCCCTGTGCGCGGGGCCAGTGCGTGGACCTGAGACTGCGCTGTGACGGTGAGGCCGACTGCCAGGACCGCTCAGATGAGGCCGACTGCGATGGTGAGGCCCCGCCCACTAGGCCCCTCTGGCCCCGCCCCTGCCCTGTCTGGCCCCGCCCCCAGCTGGCCCTACCCCCAGATTCTGGCCTTTCCGTCTCCTTTCTGGAACCCCAGCGATTTCCCTGAAGCCACTTGTCCTACCCTTTCAGGCCTCCTCCTGGCTGCAGAGGGGAGGGTTTCTTGAATATCTGTGCCAGGAGCAGAGTCGCCAGGCCCTACTCAGCATGGGAGGGAAAGAAGTTCCCTTTGGGCCGTGAGGGAAACCTTGCCATCTGTC
Organism: Saccopteryx leptura; assembly: GCF_036850995.1. Taxonomy (NCBI): domain Eukaryota; kingdom Metazoa; phylum Chordata; class Mammalia; order Chiroptera; family Emballonuridae; genus Saccopteryx; species Saccopteryx leptura. The sequence continues at coordinate 5,576,626 of NC_089503.1, read as the reverse complement.
CCCCACCCTGCCCTACCGGTCCGTTTGGCTTGAAGGCGGGCTGTGAGACTCAGTCTTGCCTTCATTCAGTCAGGAGTTTTACAGAAACCCAAGGCAAATCCAGTTGTCGGCTGGATGTTCATGGTTTACACGTTGGTAAATTCCCACCCTGAAAGACAGCGCTATTCTCCTCTGACCAGTGTGTGGAAATAACACTCACCCCTGACTAGTTCCTAGCAACTCATTGAATCAGGAGTTACAAAGAGATTGGCTCTCTCATCTCAGGTCCACTGTGACCAGCAGGATCTTCTTTTAGACCTTGACAGTGAAACATATCTCTGTGCCCCTGTGATTTTTTATTTTATAAATGACTGGCTTGGTGGCTCCTGTCACGTATTAGCAACACGGCCCCATGACTGCCACTGAGCTCTTAATGGGTCATTCTGACTGCCTTCCCCCATAGCCACTGGGTCCTGTTCTTAGATAAATCAAGATGCTGTCTGGGCCCTGGCCGGTTGGTTCAGCGGTAGAGCGTCGGCCTAGCGTGCGGAGGATCCGGGTTCGATTCCCGGCCAGGGCACACAGGAGAAGCGCCCATTTGCTTCTCCACCCCTCCACTGCGCTTTCCTCTCTGTCTCTCTCTTCCCCTCCCACAGCCAAGGCTCCATTGGAGCAAAGATGGCCCGGGCGCTGGGGATGGCTCTGTGGCCTCTGCCTCAGGCGCTAGAGTGGCTCTGGTCGCAACATGGCGACGCCCAGGATGGGCAGAGCATCGCCCCCTGGTGGGCAGAGCATCGCCCCCTGGTGGGCAGAGCATCGCCCCCTGGTGGGCAGAGCGTCGCCCCTGGTGGGTGTGCCGGGTGGATCCCGGTCGGGCGCATGTGGGAGTCTGTCTGACTGTCTCTCCCTGTTTCCAGCTTCAGAAAAAATGAAAAAAAAAAAAAAAAAAAAAAAAAAAGATGCTATCTGGTCACTGCCTGCCATTCCTATTCTTTTTTTTTTTTAAAAGATTTTATTTATTCATTTTAGAGAAGGGGGGAGAGAGAGGAGGGGGAGGAACAGGAAGCATCAACTCCCATATGTGCCTTGACTGGGCAAGCCCAGGGTTTCGAACTGGCGACCTCAGCGTTCCAGGTCGACGCTTTATCCACTGCGCCACCACAAGTCAGGCTTTGCCATTCCTATTCTTGATGAGCAGCCATTTTGTAGAAGATGATGACCTGATGGGGTGTTTTCCAGGTGTTTATATATATAAAGTCATAGTTGTTGAGTCTTTCCAGCTAAGAGACCCTTTGAGAAGGTGGTAATGGTTGTAGACCAGGGACTGGCAAACTGGCCTGAAGCCTAAATCCAGACCATGACCTGTCTTGGTAAATACAGTTTGATTGGGGCACAGCCAGGCTCACCTGTTTTCATCTATGCTGGAACAGCAGAACTGAGCTGTTATGATAGAGACCGATGGCCCTCAAAGCCCAGTGCTGAGCCCTGCTGTCCACCCCCACCCAGCACTGTGTTGGGCCTTGATCCTGAGGGTGCCAGGAGCCCCGATTAGGAACTGCCCCCCTCCCCCCACTGTAGATGTCTCTCCGGTGCATGTGCTGAGCTCACAGCAGCTCTAGTGCAGGTACTGGGCTCCACCCTCCACTTCCGAAGCCTCTCAAATTGTTCTACCTATTTTGAGGACAGGGCCTCCCGCCTCCAGTTCCCAGAGTAGGGCATCTGGCGCAGGGCAGATGGGAGCTTAGAAAGCAAGTACGCCTGGTCTGACCAGGCGGTGGCACAGTAGATAGAGCGTCAGCCTGGGATCCAGAGAACCCAGGTTCGAAACCCCAGGGTTGCCGGCTTGAGTGCGGGGTCAGCAGCTTGAGCACAGGGTCAACAGCTTGAGCGTGGGATCATAGACACGACCCCATGGTCGCTGGCCTGAAGCCCAAGGTCACTGGCTTGAGCAAGGGGATCTCTGGCTCAACTGGAGCGCCCCAGTCAAGGTACATATGAGAAAGCAATCAATGAATAACTTAGGAGCTGCAGTGAAGAATTGATGCTTCTTATTTCTCTCCTTTCCTGTCTGTCTGTCTGTGCCTGTCTGTCTGTCTGTATCTCTCTCTCTCAAAAAAAAAAATAGAAAGGAAAAAAGAAAAAGAAAGAACGCCTGGTGGCTGAGCCACTGGGCAGCGGCCTTACTGGTGGGCTCTAGCTCCTTCCAGGACAGCATCTGGGAGCAGGAAGGGAGGCGGCAGCAGTAACCAGTACCAGCCTCTCTCTTCCTCCCACCCAAGAGGCTGTGAGCTGCATTGGTCCCGTGTGTGGGGCGCTTTGCCTTAACAGTTGAGCTCTGCTGAGACATCACCTGTCCCCTGTCCCACCCACTCTAGGGAGCCAAGGCTTTTTGTGGGCGATCCCCTAGTTGGCTGTCACCTCCTGTAACCTGGGGGAGCCTTGGGGCAGGGGCTGGGTTAGTCCCTGTCTGTTTGGGGCCTGCCGCATGGTAGGAGCCTGACCAGTACCTCCTTGGGGTCCTGAAGGTCTCTTTCCTGGCAGTCTTGACCCCAGCATTGCAGAGGCCTTGGAATAGGGGTCACCGAGGGAAGGGTGAAGGCTGGGTTTGTCACTCCGCAACCTAGTCCTAGAAAGGGTCTCATCTGTCCGCTCTGCGTTTGGAACCCAGACCTTTGTTGTCGGATCCTGCGTGGCGGGGCAGGGAGCCCCGTGGCGCCCTCTGCCTTCTCTGACTGCCTCTTCCCCGCCTTGCAGCCGTCTGCCTGCCCAGCCAGTTCCGGTGTGCGAGTGGCCAGTGCATCCTCATCAAGCAGCAGTGTGACTCCTTCCCTGACTGTGTTGACGGCTCCGACGAGCTCCTGTGCGGTGAGCTGGCTTCCCACAGCGGGCAGGGGTCTCCCCAGTGCTGAGGTTCTGCCCCCGAGTGTGGGGTCTACAGGGGGAAATGTACTGGGGGCCGTGTTCAAGGAGGCATGGAGGCCTGAGTCCTTGGCCTCGGCGGCAAGCAGGGAAGCCTTCCTGGAGGTGGGAGAAGCTGGGAGGCTGAGCTAAGAGGAGGCCTGAGAGGGGGAGACCGTGAGCTATGGGGTGTTCCAGTCGGGAGAGAGGCACAGAGGCAGGTCCCCTTGGGACAAGGCGTGTGTAGGTGGGGCTGACTGTGCCCGCCCTGCCCTGAGTGCAGAGTGTCACTTCTGCCCAGGGACCTCACCCGGCAGCATCTGTCAGGCCGTAGGATGACCCTTGCCGGGGCTGTGCCCCAGTTGAGTTTGGAGCCCAGACTCCAGCTCCTGTCCTGCCTGAATCAGAGACAGCCTCTCGAGGCCCTGGTGGCTTTGGTAGCAGACCAGACTAGGCTCAGGGAGAACGCTCACCCGGCGGGCCCAGGCCCAGGAGGCCCAGAAGCACCCCGGATGGACCTTGGCAGCCCTGAGACGGCTCCTGGCTCTGGGGGTTGGGCTGAGCTCCCGAAGTCCAGGCCCGGTCACACCGCCCCTCACAGTGCCCACGCTCGGAGTCTCTGCAGGGTTCAGGGAGCCTTGCTCGTGACGGCCCTGGGCCCCCGAGGACCCGGGAGCCTCTGCGTGGGTGAACTCCCCTGCTGAGTGGACTGGGGCACTGGGCTCAGCCTGCCTGCCCCGTGCCTGCTGCCCGGGGGTCAGTCCTGGTGACCAGCCTCGCAGTCCTCCCAGCCCAACTTGTGATTCCCCGATGTAACCGTGTACCCACGTCCAGCCGCCACGGACAGCCCTGGACATGGGGGGATGAATACGAGGCTGCCGTGGGGGTCACTGTTAAGGGGCCATTGCATGTGGGTGGAGCTTAGCCAGACAGAGCAGGAGGAGGAGGGGGAGGGGAGGGGGAGGCGCCCCAGGAGGAGGGCTCCTGAGGGGCGGGGGGCCGGTGGCACTGAGGTCAGCGTGGCCTCCCGGCCTCAGCACCCCAGCACCCTCCTTCTCCTAGCCCTCCGTCAGTGGGTGCGGGGCCCGGGCAGAGCCAGCCCCTCTAAGACACAGGGTGTCTCCTCACAGAGGAGCCTGTCCCTTTGCAGTTAGGGTTAACCGACTCTTCCTGTCTGCGCCCCGGCAGAGATCACCAAGCCGCCCTTGGACGAAGGCCCGGCCCACAGCAGCGCCATCGGGCCTGTCATCGGCATCATCCTCTCGCTCTTCGTCATGGGCGGGGTCTACTTCGTGTGCCAGCGTGTGGTGTGCCAGCGCTACACGGGGGCGGGCGGGCCCTTCCCACACGAGTACGTCAGCGGGACCCCCCACGTGCCCCTCAATTTCATCGCCCCGGGCACCTCACAGCACGGTCCCTTCACCGGTAAGGAGCCTGAGACGGATGTGCCAGGGCCCTGTCCTTTGGCCTGGGAGGTGTGGGGACCGCTCTTTGGATTTGACCTTCAATATTCTCATGGGACATACTTTGAGTCAGCTGGAGGGAGCAGGTGGGCACTCTCTAGAATCACAGGAGCCGCTGGGTGGGTACATAACAAGCCTTTTTGTCTTGAGTGCAGTTGGAACTGTGGCTGCCCAGTTAAAATGACTGTGGCGTGCAGCCCACTGGTGTCTGAGCCTGAGTGGCCACAGATGGAGATTCTCAGGTGGTATCGCCAGGCTGAACCACACTGGTCCCCATCGTGGTGTGCCCAAGCCAGGGCTTAGCCCCGGGAGGGTCACAGAGGCCACCACTAGGGCCACCTTGGGGATGCCCCATGCCTGCCCAGCCCTGGGTCCCTCTCTCCTGTCCTGTCCCTTGCCTGGAGCCAGCCTTGTTGGGACCCTGATGTCCATGTGCAGAGGAGACCTGGTTCTCCTGGGGAGGGGGTTGTCGGGGTCTCTAGAGGAAGTGGCAGGCCCTCTCTGTGCCAGGCGATCCTGTGCTGAGACACCCCCTCCCCCGCATTCGCTCCCACAGTCCCACGGTGGCTCCTTGGTGTGGGACTCACACTGGTGTGGGGCAGAGGGCCTGGGGGATCGGACTGCCTCACCAGAACCTGGGTCTGAAGGTCTGCTGGGTGGCAGGAGCTGTGGTAGGTGAGCGTGTCTGGGGGGGGTCCTCCAGCCCTGACCTGCTTTGTCCCCTCCCCTGTAGGCATCTCCTGCGGAAAGTCTGTGATGAGCTCTGTGACCCTGATGGGGGGCCGGGGCGGGGTGCCCCTCTACGACCGGAACCACGTCACCGGGGCCTCCTCCAGCAGCTCGTCCAGCACCAAGGCCACGCCGTACCCACCCGTGAGTGGGACTGGGGGGTGGGCTGGCTGGCTGGGGGTCCCCATCACCAGTGGCCGGCCAGAGAATACTTCCTGTGACCTCAGGATTTCTAGAGTTATTAGCTATTCCCCCGCAGAGAATGAATGATGGGAGAGTTCACCTTCCTCTCCGACAAACCCTGTCATTTTTCTCTTTCGTGACATTATTTGACATTGTTTTCAGTTGAGGAAAAAGGTGCTCCTTGTTTATTATGGATAACTTGGAAACCATATAGAAATCTACGTAGTGGAAGTCGCGCCTGTCACCCCACCACCCAGGTGGCCGTTGGGCGTTTCAGAGGCTGGGTGGGGGGTCTCTGTTCTGCGCAGGCCCACCATCTGTGGCTGCGTCTGTGGGACTCAGACCTGTGTGGCCTGGGTGCTCGGGGGTGCTCAGGGGCGCCTGTGCGAGCTCCCCCTCGGCCTCCCCACCGGGAACACCCTACTTCCCCCCCCACAAGGCCTTCTAGTTCCCAGAAAGTAGCTGGATTGTTTTCTGAAGGGCGGGCACTCATGGTGACTTTTGTGGCTGAAATGCTCCCTGGAGCTTCTGGCAGCCTGAGCCAGGTGCGGGGCTGGCTCCAGCTGAGCCACACGCTAGGTACAGCACAGCGACTGTACAGAGGGCAGAGCACTGAGCTCCCGGGTCCGAGTGGGGGCCCATTTCTAAGAGCACAGCTCCAGGGTAACTGAGGTGAGCTCGGTGCACAGAGGTGAACTTGTGTATGTATAGACATCAGAGTCTGACTTACAGGGTTCTCAGTTTTTTTCTTTTTTCTTTTTTATTGTTTTTAAAGAGAAGAAGAGAAGAGAGAGAGAGGGAAGCATTCATTTGCTGTTCCACTTAGTTGTTTATTCACTGGTTGCTTCCTGGATGTGTCCCAACTGGAGATTGAACCCACAAACTTGATTTTTTTTTTTTTTTTTTTTTTTACTACAGAGACAGGGAGAGCGTCAGAGAGGGGTAGACAGGGACAGACAGACAGGAAACGGAGAGATGAGAAGCATCAATCATTAGTTTTTCATTGCGCGTTGTAATACCTTAGTTGTTCATTGATTGCTTTCTCATATGTGCCTTAACTGCGGGCCTTCAGCAGACTGAGTAACTCCTGCTCAAGCCAGAGACCTTGGGCTCAAGCTGGTGAGCTTTTTGCTCAAACCAGATGAGCCCTCGCTCAAGCTGGCAACCTCAGAGTCTCAAACCTGGGTCTTTCGCATCCCAGTCCGACGCTCTATCCACTGCGCCACCGCCCGGTCAGGCCACAAACTTGGTATTATGAGACAATGCTCTATGACTGAGCTAACCGCCAGGGCCTACATCAGGGGTCCCCAAACTACGGCCCGCGGGCCGCATGCGGCCAGCCCCCTGAGGCCATTTATCCGGTCCCCACCGCACTTCCAGAGGGGCACCTCTTTCATTGGTGGTCCGTGAGAGGAGCATAGTTCCCATTGAAATACTGGTCAGTTTGTTGATTTAAATTTACTTGTTCTTTATTTTAAATATTGTATTTGTTCCCGTTTTGTTTTTTTACTTTAAAATAAGATATGTGCAATGTGCACAGGGATTTGTTCATATTTTTTTTATAGTCCGGCCCTCCAACAGTCTGAGGGACAGTGAACTGGCCCCCTGTGTAAAAAGTTTGGGGACCCCTGGCCTACATGGTCCTTCCTTCCCCTTCCCCTTCCCCTTCCCCTTCCCCTTCCCCTTCCCCTTCCCCTTCCCCTTCCCCTTCCCCTTCCCCTTCCCCTTCCCCTTCCCCTTCCCCTTCCCCTTCCCCTTCCCCTTCCCCTTCCCCTTCCCCTTCCCCTTCCCCTTCCCCTTCCCCTTCCCCTTCCCCTCCTTCCTTCCTTCCTTCCTTCCTTCCTTCCTTCCTTCCTTCCTTCCTTCCTTCCTTCCTTCCTTTTTCCAAGTGAGAGTAGGGAAGATAGAGAGGCAGACTCTCACATGCGCCCCAACCGGGATCTACCTGGCAACCCCTGTCTGGCGCCGATGCTCTGCCTACCTAGGGCCATGCTTACCAAGCTATTTTTTTAGTGCCTGAGGCAGAGGCTCCATGGAGCCGTGCTCAGCGCCCGGGGTTAATGGGCTTGAATCAGTCGAATCAGTCGAGCCATGGCTGCAGGCCCTCCTGCAGAAGAGAGAGAGAGAAAGAGAGAGAGAGAGACAGAAGGGGGAGGGGTGGAGAAGCAGATGTGTGCCCTGACCGGGAATGGAACCTGGGACTCCCACACCCCGAGCTGATGCTCTACCATTGAGCCAACTGGCCAGGGCCTTGGTTCTGTTTTTAATTCTTTGACACCTGGCTTCCTAGGACTGTATGCCCTCCTAAAATGAGGGCAGCCTCTTGAGCTTTCTCTGGGTCTCCAGCGAGCCTCACCTGCCAGGGCTGGGCCCTCCCTGGGTCCAGGGCGCTGCCCCCTTCTTGTGGCACCTGACCCCGGCAGGCCCTGGAAGGGGAGCGGTGGGGCAGTAGAGGTAGTTATCTTGGGTTCACAGGGTGAGAACTATCTCCTGGCGGCTCCAGGACCTGACTGCATTTGGGGGGAGGGGGAGTGAGGGGCCAGAAGCGTGGAGTTTAAAACACTCACCACCATTCCTCCCATCCTTCCTGCCCTCGGACTGTCCCCCACGTAATCAGCCGGAAGCACCAGACCCCATGTGCAAAGGAGCTTGCCCCCCCCCCCGGAAGCTGTCCCCTTGACCCCCCTTGGAGACAGCAGAGGCTCAGGAAACTGCTTCTCTGTCCCCACGCTCTGCTGGGAGTGGAGGGATCTTATTCAGGCGGCAGGAGATGACACTGAACCAGCCAACGTTTTTATATAATTCACACGCCATACAATTTACCCACTTAAACTGTACGAGTCAGTGGTTTTTAGTATCTTCACAGATATGTGCAGTCATCACCATGGTTAATTTTAGAACATTTTTATCGCCCCAAAAGAGAAACCCGCGTGGGGCCAGCTATTTTTAAGTTAACGACGTGGTCTTTTCTCAGTAATATATGGTCAGGGTACAGAATTCAAAAGGCAGATTAGAATGCACAGCGGAAAGGGGGCTCACCCCCTCCCGGAGGAATATTCCACGGTGATATTCTCGTGTGTTCTTCCTGGGTAATCTGTACAGAAGCAGGTATGTAAGAGTATGGGCTTTATTTTCCCAACAAAGAGTAATTTTTTTTTTTTTTACTTTTTATTTTGAGATCATTGTAGACTTGTCATGCAGTTGTTGTAAGAACTAGCAGAGATCCCATCTCCCCCTGACCGGTTTTACCCAATGCCAGCATCTTGCATAACTGTGGTCTCAGTCCATTCATGCTGCTGTAACCAAGATCTCACCAGCTGGGTGGCTTAAACAGCAGCAGCAGGTTGGGAGGCTGGGAAGCCCAAGGTGAAGGTGCTGGCAGGTTTGGCGTCTGGGGAGGGCCAGGTCCTGGACCACAGACGGCTGTCTTATCCTCCTGTGGCAGAAGGGTGCCTAGGAGCTCGCCGGGGCCTCTTCTTCTGAGGGCGCACTGTCCCCTTCGTGACGGCTCCACTCTCATGACCCAGTCATCTCTCAGGCGCCCCACCTCCTAATAACCATCACACGGGGGGTTAGGTTCCAATGTATTAATTGGCTGGGGGGATACACTCAGTTTGTAGCAAATAGTAACCATATCAGAATCAGGGAATCAGGACATTGTTGATAGATATAGCCTTTGACCTCACTCAGATTTCAGCTGTTTTACCTATCTATGTCCTTTGTTTTGTTTTTTTTTAATTTATTTTGTGTGTGTACATATGTCCTTCGTGTTTTAAGACTTTATTTTTTCGAGCAGTTATAGGTAAAATTGCAACACTGAGAGCGTGTACAGAGGTTTCCCGTATACTCCTGCTTTCCGACCTGCGTGGCTACCCTCACTGTCAACACCCCGACTAGAGTGAGTGGGAGGGACAGGAGTGTCAACAGAGGCACCTCCGCTTGCACATCAGTATCGCCCACGAGGACCTTGGGCTCTCTCTTGTTGTTACACATTCTATGTGTTCGGACACAGAACGACTTGTATCCACCATTTTAATCTCATACAGAGTGGTTTTATATGTACTTTTTATGACCCAAATGATGGGATCGGAAGGTAATGATTGCTCCTCTCTGAGCCCTGCTTTCCGCTACTAAGTAAAGCTCGTGTTGACTGAGCGCTTCTGACTGTGCCCGGACCAGTGCCTTCTCCATATGCTCCAGGAGGAGGCGCTGTCCTCACACATTTTGCAATGAGGCTAAGACCCGAGTGATGAACCACCACCAGCCTGGGTCATTCCTACAGACCTGGGTGTCTGGTTGTGGCTCCCAGGGCCACTACAGGGGACTCCCAAGGCAGCAGGAAGAATGATCAGGTCACACAGGCTAAGCCTTGGGTTATCTTGACCACTCTTGCCAAACGGCCCTCCCTATGGAAGGGAGCCATCTTCCCTCCACCATTTTCAAATACAGTCTCCACAGGTCTGCTTTAGAGTCAGAATGCTGTGGGGGTGTCACCTTAATTTGTATGTCTCTCATTGCAAGCGACAGCGAACATTTTTGTGTGTGTTTTTATTTACCTTAGTCGTTTTATTTTCTCAGAAGGATCTGTTTATGTACTTTTTGTGTTGGGTTGTCGGTATTTTTCTTATGCATTTATAGCTCTCTTTATACACAGATACCAGACATTTTAAGATAATCAGCCCATTCTCTGAGATGTATGTTGAAAATATTTTTCCTAGATTTTTGTTTTTCCGTTTGAGTTATGGTGGTATATTTCCCATTTATACAATGAAATGATCAATCATTTCTTTTACGGGCATCCTTTCTTTTTTGTCTTCTCAGAAAGGCTTTCCTTCTTCTGATTATAAAAAAAATTTTTTTTCTTTCCATGTTCTCTTTCTTAACGTTCTTTAGGTTTCACGTTTTATACTTAGATCTTGGGTTCTCCTGGCGCGTAGCTGTCCTGCATGAGGCAGGCGGAAGCAGACTGTGTTTCTGCACCGATGGCTTCCGGGGGCCTTGGTTAGCTAACGTTTTCATCGCGTTCTGAACCGAGAAAGTTCAGCATACAGAATTATCAGCAGGAATCGGAATTGCAGGGACCTGGGCGGTGAGAGGCAAAGTGAACTGCATAGAAGACAGGACAAGCAGGCCAGCAGAGAGGGGGCCCCCGAGGAAGGGCCCCCAGGGCCGAGGCCCAGACCCTCCCAGGATACGGAGCAGGTTGTAGGTGACTCACCAAGTGTCAGGACAGCTCTGGGAAGCAGGTCTGCTTAGCCCCATGTTAGAGACAAGGACACCTGTCCAGACAAGTGAAATCCCTCACCAGACAAGGGGGCCTGGGAGGTGTGGGCCCGCCCAGCCCGGCTTGGGTCTGCAGCCCCTGCTCTGGGAGGAGACGGGGCGGGCGGGGGGCAGGGCCACAGCTGCGGCAGGCCTCCGTGACCCCTGCTGGTCTCTCCTCAGATCCTGAACCCGCCGCCGTCCCCCGCCACGGATCCCTCCTTGTACAATGTGGACGTGTTCTCCTCTTCGAACATTCCCGCCCCCACCAGACCCTACAGGTACGAAGTCTCTGCAGCAGAGCCCTGGCCTGCCAAGGCTGGCTGGGCCCCCAGACAGTCCTGAGTCCGGGAGGGGCCGTCCCCATTTCCCAGGAGAGAAACCCCGGGGAGGGGTCCAGGGTGCTGAGGGACACACGATGGGCCCTAGCCCTGCCTCTCCTCACCCTCTCTGGGCTGCCCCCACACCAGAGGACCGGGCCGGTGTGTTGAGGTCAGGAACCCATTGGATCCCAAGGTCTGAGTGGCTCTCAGGCTGGGACAGGCAGATGGGGCCTGGGGGCTGCTCACAGTCTTACCTTGGCGTGGCTGGGCCCCACTGCCCGGGGAGGCTGACACTCAGGGCCAGGGCTTCGGCTCCAGGGTCTGACTATTTGAATCTGGCCGCAGGACCCTGGCAGTGATGCCGAGATCACATCTAATCCCACGTGAAGGCTGGTATGGCGCCTGCCTCGCGGGCTCTTGATGGTGTGGTCCTTTCTGCTTACTCTCCACAAGGGCCCGAGAGACCCGCAGGCCTACTCAGCCCTCCACCACCCTCACGAGTTGTCCACATTGGGGTCACAGACCCCACCTCCCTGGGTAGCACGGGGACACTTGAGAATGTTGAGAAGCGGGATCCGGTCTGCTGGTCTGTGACCAGGGCCCGCCCGGTCATACCTTGGGGTAGGGGGATGTGGTGACCCTCCTGACCTTCAACCTGGTGGTCTCAGCCAGCAGGGCGAGCCCCCAATGAGCCCCCTGATGGGGTGGGTGGAGGCTGGACCCTGGCCAGGCCTGCCCCCACACAGAGATCAGAGCTCCTGCACATCCCTGACTGCCCCGTGGAGGCAGAAGCTTGTGTGTGGGGGAGACTGAGCGAGGTGTCACCTGCCACCTAGTGGCTGTTTGGGGAACTTGGGCCCAGCAGGGGAGCAGGGAGCTATGCAGGCTCAGGAGGGGCACACCTCTTTACTGGTCAAGGGTCAAGGGCCTGCAGTGGCTCTCCAGAGCCTCAGCCTTAGGGCCTGTCCCCAGCAGCCTCCTAGGCCTAGGCTGCTGTCCCCTGGGCTGTCACATCCACAGCAGCCAGGCCAGGCCCCCCTCAGTCTCTGGAACACCCACGCTTCGTGTTCTGTCCTGTTTGGGTGCCGCCTCCGCTTCCTCTTCCCTTCCCACTGTGTCGGGGTCCCATCATGCTCTCAGGGTCCCGTGAGGCGACTTCCTGCTGCACCTTCCTCAGTCCCAGGCACCCCTGCTGGCCTTCGGGTGCTGGTTCTACCGTCCTGCCCATTGTGAGCCCCGTCAGGACCGGGGCCTGGGGCTCATGAACACACCAAGACCCTCGTTCCTCAGGCCACACGGCAGCCCGGTGCAGGATTTCAGCGCGCAGGGGTCTGGGAGGCCATGTCCTCTGGAGGTCCTCATGAGGGACAGCTGGGTGGTAACCTGGAGGTCAGGCTGCCTTAACTCCAGAGGGGACCAACCGGTCCAGGCCAGCTCGACAGTGACAATGTGAGGCGGACGGCTGTCCAGCACTGCCTCCAGCGGGCACTGTTTCTGTTGCTTTCTGTGCCGAATCTCACCGAACCCTCAGGAGCGACTTTGAAATGGGTGCCGCTCTATCCTCCCCGTTTATCGGAGAGAAGCGGAAAGTCAGAGAGGTGAAGTGCCCGAGGTCAGCCAGGTGGGCTCTGGAGGCCTTGCTCTCCGTAAAGGCGGCCCTGCCCTGGGGCTGCAGTGCCTGCGGGGGCCTGGGCTTGGCAGCCTGCAGGGGAGGTGGAGCCGTGCTGACTTAGGTGTGGCGATGCCTCCGTGCAGAGGCCGCAGGCCTGGGGGCCTCCTGTGCCCTCTGGAGGATGTGCACCCCCAAACCAGGCCCGCTCCCTGCTCTTTGTCCCTTCCAGGCCCTACATCATCCGGGGTGTGGCACCCCCGACCACACCTTGCAGCACAGACGTGTGTGACAGTGACTACAGCGCCAGCCGGTGGAAGGCCAGCAAGTACTACCTGGACTTGAACTCGGACTCAGACCCCTACCCGCCCCCGCCCACGCCCCACAGCCAGTACCTGTCTGCGGAGGACAGCTGCCCGCCGTCGCCCGCCACTGAGAGGAGCTACTTCCACCTCTTCCCGCCGCCGCCCTCCCCCTGCACGGACTCGTCCTGACCTTGGCCGGGCCGCCCTGGCCTCTCTGCGCCCTGTAAATAGTTTTAAATATGAACAAAGAAAAAAATATATTTTATGATTTAAAAAAATAAATATAGTTGGGGATTTTTAAAAACATGAGAAATGTGAACAGTGCTGGGTGGGCAGGGCTGGGAAACTTTGTACAGTGGAGAAAATATTTATAAACTTAAATTTTTTTTTTAAAACATCACTGCCATTCTTTCGTGCCATGTGTGCGTTGGAGTTGAGGGTCCCCATGGCGTGACCTCGACCTCTGGTCCTCCCCGAGACGGTGGTCGGGTTGTGCGTCTGTCCTCCTGGGCAAGGGCGCCTGTCCCTCAGGCTCCCAGCGAAGGGCAGAGGCCTGCGGGCAGGGCCAGCGTCCCGGGCACCTGGCTCGCGCAGTCGTGGAGGGCCCCGTGCTTGACTTTGTCTCTGCTGTTGCCATCCTGAAATCATAAATAATTTTTGAGAAAGAAGCCTTGCGTTTTAATTTTGAGTAGGTTTTGCAGACTAAAGATCTGTGCTTTGGCTGTTCTGGCCAATTTCTGCCACTGTCTGACCTCTGTGTGTGCCAGCCCAGGCTGCTGTGCCCATCAAGATAGTGTCATCTGTGTGGGCACAGTGAATAGGGCTGCCAGGCCACCCTCGGCCCAGGGGCCGGAGCCCCCAGCCCACCCTGGCCCCTGCTGCCCGCCTGCCCACTGGGGTGGTAATGGAGGAGACTGGTAGATAAGGCCTTGGCCCTTCCCCTGGGTTCCTCAATCTGTGGAAGGAGTCAGAGAAGTCAGCAAGTAACGGTGTGTTGTGACGAAGCTGGGTTGTTCTCCTGGGGCCAGGCAGGGACAGCCACCTGCAGAGGGGAAGGAGGAAGCAGGAAGGGCCTGACCCTAATTGGAGCATCTGAGGGGGAGTTGCAGAACCCCCACGTGGTGCTGGGTGCACACTGCACTGGAGGGTCAAAGCAGAGATCTGGGCGGAGAGCCTCTAACAGGACCTAAACCACTGGACCCCCCCCCCCCCCCCCCGGCTGACAGGTGACAGCTGAGCAAGGGGAGCCTACCAGCTGCCGGACGGCCTCCAGCATGGGCGTGCCCAGAACACACCGAGTCCTTCGCCCTGGCACTGAGGAGCTGGGAAGCTAGCGGCCCCTAGGACTCCAACACTGCTTGGCCAGGGGACACAGCTGGGAAACTCAAGGCACAAGCCTGCTGGGCCCAGTCCCTGGGACAGACCCTCCGGAGTTAGCTCCCCTGCCTCCTGATGGCTGATGCTCCCGCTGTTGCGACCAAGAGCAGACGCGAGGGACGTGAGGGACAAGGGACCGGGCAACGTGCCATCAGTGCGAAGCAACAGGGAGCCCGGGAAGCCAACGCTGAGCTCCTCCCACCCAGGGCTGCCCGGGCCCCCTGGGGCACTCAAGGCCCCTTTGCAGACAGGAGGGGACAGATCCGCATCTGGGAAGGCCAGCTGGCCACATTTGTTAAGGAAGTTGCTGTCACCCGCCCCTTGGACTCTTGGAATGCTTCCAGGAGATAATGCCCGTGGAGATGCCTCGCCCAGTCTGCCTGGCAAGTAGCAGGTCCTTGGTAAATGGGCACTGGGACCTGTTGAGGCTCAGAGGTGACACACCTGCTCAACGTCACACTGCTAAGGACCAGCAGAGCTAGATGGTGCACCTGGAGTCTCAGCCCAAGGTGGGGGCTCGCTGCCCCACACAGCTGCCATGGGGTGGCGGGGGGCTCCCAAGCACTCAGGACTCCTGCTCTTGTAGGGTGGGCCGTGTACAGAAGTACTAATTAAAGCGCCAGTCTCAGCCCGGGCAGCCGTGCAGGGAGCGGAGGGCACTTCTGACTCAGCAGCTGTAGTGTACGGGTCTCCTAGGAGACCCGCCCTGCACTCACGCATCAGGGCTTCCCTGGAGCACACCTGCTCCATTTTTCTCCCCAGACACCCATTCAGCCTGCTAGGGTCTGCCAGGGATCAGGCAAGGGGTGGACGAAGAGTGGCTTGGGCTGCTGATGCCTGGTGGCTGGTGTGGGCTAGGGGGAGGGTTGAGTCACCCTCTGCAGCCCCTCACCTACCCCAGCAAGACCCCTGATAGAGTCACTGCATGGCTAAAGGTGCCACCTCGTGGCCAGAAGTCACTCCCCTGGACGCTTTCTTGCCATGTGGTCAGCGAGAGTGAGGGACAACCCACTGACCTTCTATGTGACAAGTAAATATGTCAGCCTTAGTAAGCACCATTGTATGCAGAGCCCTGTACTTAAGTCACACGGTGGGGGACCCAGACTTTATCAGTCAGATGTCCTCCCTTGAAGACACTCCAAATCCTGTGATGGAGGCAGACAGTTTCTAAAGCCGTGGGGGCACCGGGGGCCCATCACATTCAGATGGGAAGGCTTCCTGGAGGAGGTGATGTTTGAGCTGTATCTTAAATGAGAGATTGCAGTTAACTGGCTTATTTCATTTAAACTTCATAAGAGCCCAGCTAGGCAGATGGTAGCCTCAATCTGTAGTTGAGGAAGCCAATGGTCGGGGGGAGAAGTAAAGCCAGAAGTTTTTCCATTCCTTTGTTTAATCATTCACTTCTTTATCCAATAAACATTACTAACTGACCACTGGGTGGTACTCGTGGCCAAAACAGCTTCTGCCTTCCCTCCAACACCGCCGCCGCGACACCCGTGACTCCCAGGTCTGTCATCCGTCACCCAGCCTTGCGTGGTTTCCCTCGTGTGATGAGAGGGCCTCCTGGACCCCATCAGAGGAGAGCCGCTGCTCGGCTTGGCCCTCCCCCAGGCCCGCTCCAGGATGGTGGTGGGAGCGCCTCCCTGCCCGGGGCCAGCAGCCTCTGGGGTCTGTGGCTGTCCTGGGTGGCTGGACAAATCCATGCGGCCCGATCTTGGGCATGTCCACTGCCAGGCAGGACGGTGGGGAACCAGGAAGTGAGGGCTATGGAAGGTTCTGCCCCAGACAAAACTGGGTGGTTGGGAAGTTGGGTGGGGCTGGGATCCCACTTGACTCTGCAGGGTACCTTCTTGAAAGCCACTTGGCCAGCTCCTCACAGCTTTGAGACCCTCTGTTAGTCCTGTTCCTGCTGGCTCCTCCCTGGAGGTGCTTGCCCAGGTTCCCACGCCTCTGTGTCTCTCGCTCTCTCCACCCAAACGCTCTCTCCACCCAAACGCTCTCTTCTCTTCTTTCCCATAAGCTTAATGGTGCCTTAATGGTTAGCATCACCCCAGCTGTTCCCCTTTCCACCACCACTTGGGGTGGGAAGGGAAACAGATCCTCCCTAACCCACATCTGGGAAGTGAATCTTAATGCAAGGGGGGGGGGGGGGAAGGAAAAGAAACAAGAGTCAAATTTCCGTGTTAAAATGGGTCTCCTCCTTGCATCCCATGAAAGTTCCCTACCTGGTCCCTTTCTCTCCAGCCCCAACAGGTTGTGACCCGACCCAGCACCAGCCCAGGCCCCTCTGGAGCAGGGCCTTCCCCCTGGTGGTCCCACACCAGCCCTTAGATCAGAACCGAGTCCTGGTGACATTACAAAAGGAAAGCCAATAGGATGTCTCTGTCCTCAAGATGAGCTTATTCAACTTAAAAACTTTTTCTTGACCCTGTGGTGCTAATCTTCCCTGAGTATACGTATGTGTGTGTACAACTGTCCTTCCTTTTAGGATATCATGGTTATAATAAATGGTATTTTATAAAAATCATTCCTTGATAAGCATTAAAATTTGGTAGATCTGTGTTCCCCAAATTAAGGAGTAAATAGCTGGGTCATGGGCACATGGGCATTCATTGGATGTTTCTCTTGAGTATGCATGAAATTATTTAATTTTTAAAAAGTCTAGATAGGTTGAAAACTTACACATTAAAAATTAAATCACAAAAGGATTAGGGAGAAAAACGGGAAAGGTGGTGATCTGTGCAATTTAGAAATTCTACAATGGTCTGAGGCCAAAGCAAAGCTTCCAAGTCACTTTCCTTCTTAAAGCCCCAAGGCCCTCAGGTGATGGGCTGAACTCAGATGGCTCCTCCTCCAAGAAGTTCTCCTGGTTTTAACCCCTTGGATTATGACAGGACAGTGATTTTCAACTGGTGTGCCACAAGAAATATTTTAAAATATGCAATACTTGACTATTTAGTCAGGGGCACTGATCTCTTTTCCCTTAGATTGTCACATTAAAAAAGGAAATGACAACACAACTATAGCTGTCTGGTGTGAATGAACCAAAATTGTATGTATTTTTATTTTTTTGTCAGATTGGCAAAAAATATATATTTTGGCGTGTCGCAGGATTTTAGTAATTAGATTATGTGTGCCATGAGATGAAAAAGGTTGAAAATGACTGGGTTAGGAATTAAAATAATTGGAGACTTTTGGGGCCTACTTTGGTTGGGCAAGGTACTGCATTATTTCATTTAATTACAGTGCACATGGCCCAGTGACCCACCTTAGAGGCTAGAATGTTGGAGCCTGAAGCAGGTACCGGCAAGTCCTTTGATGATGAACAAGAAGTTGGTGGGTAGCTGGGCTCTCCCCAGGCGCCCAGGAGGGCGGGTCCCAGCCCTGGCTGCCCACTGCTGCCCACGCCCAGCCTCCCTCTCAGGCACCAACCCCTGTCCCGGAGTCCCCTGTAGCCTCCCCCCATGCTCCTAGGTCCAGGGCTACTCTGGCTCCAAACTGTCCTCTCTATAAAGCATGGCCGGTCCTGAACATGCCCTCTCTACCCCCAATCTCTTCCTCACCCTCATTCACTCTCTGAGCATAAACCCCAAGTTCCTTCTCGTGTCCTCCAGGCCCTGCACCACCCACCACCCCTGCCACCTCCTTGCCCAGCCATGCCCCTCTCAGACCAGGACACACCCACGCCTGCCTCCCTGGTGCTCCAAAGCCCTACGTGGGGACTTCTAGTCTTTTCCCTAGTATCTGGATCCAGGAGCCTGCCGCTCTGTCCTCCCTGTCCCTGGGTTGAAATGACACCTGCTCAGTCAGGACCCCCACCCACCACTTTGCGGACTGTTTTACTTACCACTACTCGGTGTTCCCCAGGTGGTGTCTGACGTCCCCTACTGCGCGTGCGCCGCGCACGGGGCGGGCTGGGTACAGCCGGGCTCACTTCACAGGGCCGCCCAGACGCAGGGCACCTGCGGCCCGCGCCTTCCCCGCACCGCGCTCACACTTGCGGGTGCGTGATGGATGCTGCGTGCGCTGAACTCCCGCTCGGTGTCCCAGGGCGCTCACCTTGCCGCCTGCCCTTCCCAGCCCCGCCACCAACGGTCGCTCTCTTGTACCGTTAGGAACAGGAAGGTTATTAGTAAGTGCACAAGGTGGGATCAAGGTGGGCCTCCAAAAGTGACATCCTGCCCTACACGCTTCTCTTCTCAATAGGTGGTGAGCATGTATGTAGTTAAGGGTACCTGGTCCCTTACCTTGGCCCCACTTCTAACAGCCACTTTTCTCTCCTGAGGTGACCACAATGGGCATGTCATCTCCTCCCAACCCCCGCTTTATAAAATCCATCTGTGGAGAACGCGGGCATCGATCCCGCTACCTCCCACATGCTAAGCGAGCGCTCTACCATTTGAGCTATTTCCCCAGGTTGTAGGGGGTTCTGCCGTAGATAGATATTGTGGCTCACGTCATCACCGGTTTCCCCTTGAACTTCGACCCGCTCGTCTCGCTACCGCATTGGTTATCTTGTAGCTCTTAATTCCACGGCCATGATTGGTTTGGCTCAATTGAGCTTTAAAAACTATTGGCTATTGGATTGGTGGTCCGACACGTCTGTCAAGGGGAGGCCCTGCTGTTGCTACGGCCTGGGGGGGCGGGGGAGCCCAGCCAGGTTTCTCCTGGTTTATGATTTGTTTCTCCAGACTCCGGGGTCCTAGAGGTTCCGGATCCGTCAAGTCCATGGGAAAAAAGACTGCTCTCCTCGCGCTTGACTGACGGGGTCTGAAAGCCAATTGGAGCGGGTGCTAAGGAACCGCTGGGCACCCCAATAGACTGCAGGGGGCGGGAGAGAAAGGCCAATGAGCGTGGAGGTGGAGGCGGGGTCAGGACCGCCATTGGTTGCGAGGCGGCCGGAGGGAGGGAGGGGAGAACTCAAGGCCTGCTTGATACGTCCGCCATTTTGGGCGCTTCGCTGATGGTGTCGGTGAGCGCCTTTCCCGCCTGAGCGCGACTAGCGGCAGGTCGCGGGCACCTCCAGGTAATGAAGGCGGAGGGGGGCGGCGGCGCGGGGGGCGCTCGGGGTAAGCGGCGCGCGGTGGGGTCCCCCCGCCCCGGCCTCGGCGGCGCAAGGAGGAAGCGTCCCGGCCCCCTCCCCTCCCCCCCGGAATTCGCCGCTCGGCGGCCGGGGAGGCGCGGCGCCCAGGCTCCCCGAGTCGTCCCCGCCCGCGCCTGTCAGCCGCCCGCCCGTCCGCCCGTCGCGGGCCGCGGGGTGAGGACGCGGGCCCGGCGACGAACTTGGCTCCCGCGTCGCGGTCCGCGGCCTTGCGCGGCGGGCGGGCGCGCCCCTCACCCGGCCGGGCCCCCTCTGCTCCGCTCCGCTCCGCTCCGAGCGCCCCGCGCGCGGGGTCCGGAGAACTTCTCTCGGCGCGGCCCCCGGAGCGTCACCTGGAGGGGCCGCGCCGGCCGCGGACTCGCCGAGACCATTGTTGGACCCGGCTCTCCGGGACTCATTTCTGTGGGCGTCTGACCGCGCGCCGCTGACTCTCTGGGAAACGGGAGAACTCAGCTCGGAGGATTGAAATGGCCTTCCAAGCGGTTTTTTGTGTTTCTTTTTTTTGTTTGTTTGTTTTGTCTTATAAACTCCGGGGTTGTGACTCGAACGGAGACCTGGTCCCGGATGCCTCCCTGGCGAATATGAGCGAGGGGGGTGGTCCTTCTGGCTCCTGGAAGCACCTCCCTCTTAAAGAGGCCCGTTCGCTGTGGACGTGCAGGGCTTTCCCTCCCGGACACCCCGCTCGCCCCGCTCGCGACGTGAACTTCGGGGGTGGGTTCGCGGAATGCCTCCCTGGTCGCGTCGCTGTGCCCTGACGTTTCCCCCTCGGAGCTTCACGTCATTCCGCACCCCATCCACCCGCGCTTCCCATTTTCTCCTTTACCCCCCCCCCCAGCTTTGTTTATGTTTTGCTTTCCTGGGAGGGGCTCTTGGTAGTGTCTCCTTTCAGCCTAGCCGCGTTTGCTAACGTGGGTATCATCCCACTCTGCAAATGTGCGTTTTACTCCGATTTTGTCCTCAAGGTCATGTGGCAGGGTAAGGCCGCAGGTGGGAAAGGGACTCCAGGTTTCCAGCCACTCGGCTGTCTGCCCCACCAAGTTGGTGGTGGTGTTTGAGCTGTCTTCGCTCCACGAGGGCTGCCTCGATTCCAGTCTTGGTTGCACCTGCTCTGTCAGCTTTGTGACCTTGGGCAAGTTACTTAACCTCTCTGCTTCTCTGTAAGTGTGAGAATGATAGTGGTGTCTACCAAATAAGTTTGTTGGGAATGAGTTCATGTATGTAAAGCAGTTAGAAAGGGTGCCTAGAGTGTAGAATCAGCTTAGTAATGAGTGGCTATTATTAACTTAAGTTTGATTCTTTTCAAATGTTCGGTTTTATTAGTAAGTCAGGTGAGGATAGTATTTAAGCCCTGCCTCTTGGTGAATGTCTTTTAAGAAGGCTGTGTTTATTTTGAAGAGTCAGCTGGATTGAGAAAAGAAAGTGGAAATATTTTCAGTCTTTTCAGGATAAGGGTGAAGATTCATTGAATTAAGTAAGCACTTCCTGGAGTACTATTAGTGGTGGTGCCTCAATATTTTGTTTAGAAAGTGGGTAAATAACAACCCACCAGGAGCTCAAGTTGGATTCTGTTCCTCTGACTTTTGGGTACAACAGCCTAAGTGTGATTGGCCCCAAGTCATTAACTCGAGAGTTTTCCAGTGTCCTCATGGGTGGTTATTCAGATTTGAAAGGTTACTGTGCGCCCTGGCCTGATAGCTCGGTTGGTTAGAGCAGTGGTCCCCAACCTTTTTTGGGCCATGGACCGGTTTAATGTCAGAAAATATTTTCACGGACGGGCCTTTAGGGTGGGACGGATAAATGTATCACGTGACCGAGACAAGTGTCAAGAGTGAGTCTTAGATATAACAGAGGGAATCTGGTCATTTTAAAAAAATAAAACATCGTTCAGACTTAAGTATAAATAAAACGGAAATAATATAAGTTATTTATTTTTTCTCTGCGGACCGGTACCAAATGGCCCACGGACCGGTACCGGTCCACGGCCCGGGGGTTGGGGACCACTGGGTTAGAGCATCGTCCTGAAGCTTCAGTCCACAGTCAGGGCACATACAGGAACAGATTGGCGTTCCTCTCTCTCCCCCTCTCCCTGCCTCTCTCTTCGCTAAAATCAATAAATAAAAAAAAATTATTTTTTTTTTTTGTATTTCTCTGAAACTGGAAACGGGGAGAGACAGTCAGACAGACTCCCGCATGCGCCGACCGGGATCCACCCGGCACGCCCCTGGGCTACGCTCTGCCCCTCCAGGGCGTCGCTCTGCCACCACCAGAGCCATTCTAGCACCTGGGGCAGAGGCCAAGGAGCCATCCCCAGCGCCCGGGCCATCTTTGCTCCAATGGAGCCTTGGCTGCGGGAGGGGAAGAGAGAGACAGAGAGGAAGGAGGGGGGGTGGTGGAGAAGCAAATGGGCGCTTCTCCTATGTGCCCTGGCCGGGAATCGAACCCGGGTCCCCCGCACGCCAGGCCGACGCTCTACCGCTGAGCCAACCGGCCAGGGCCAATAAATAAAAATTTTTTGAAAAAGGAAAGGTTACTGTGTATTGAGATATACTTTAGTGCAGATAGTTTGGGAAATAACTGTTGTCCTGGATAGATGCTTGGAAAGCTGTTTAGCATTTCAGTGTGTCTGGCAGGGAGTCTAGAATTAATCTAACAAAACGCCATCCACTGTCATACATATACTCATAGTCTTTTCATTCCTGACCCTGTTCTTCTCCCTAGTACTTGAAATCATGCCCGCCCTTCCCTTGGCATGACTTGCTTGGGACCTGGCTTGTACTGGGGAAGTGTTATTTTGATAGACTCAGTCTTAAGTAGAGATGAGCATCTTGCTGGTGTAACTTACTCAAGAACAGGAAGAAGATTGTTTGGGATTAGAAAACTAGCTTTTGTATAAAGTATGGCAAAACAACAACAAAAAGGACTTGCTAGTTTCAGTTAACTATTTGAGAATTTGAGAGTCAAACCATAGCTGGACATAAGATGAATACATGAAGTCCCTGAATTACAAACATCCGACTTAAACCTACAAGTCGTCCTTGTGAATGGAGCGCCATAAGGGCTATTGGTAATCAATTGCAGTTGGGCATCGGTAAAAAGGATACAGTTATTTGACTCCCTTGGCAAAGAACTAACCAGTGGTGCTAGAGCAGTCAATGACAGCATTTAGAGAAGAAAACAGGAACCTAGAAACTCCAGAACAGAAAAAGTTTTCTACAGAACAGTTAGCTGATGCCTTTCATCTCCTTGAAGCAGGAATGGTGAAGTTAGAGGAGCAACTACAAAGAAGCAAAATACAGAGAAGTTCATCAGAATTTATTGTGTGGTTACCAAAGGCCTGAGATGCTACAGGGCCATGTATGATGAGAAAATGAAAAGCTCTGTACAAACCTTTTTTTTTTTTTTTTTTTTTTTTTAACAGGGACAGAGAGAGAGTCAGATAGAAGGATAGATAGGGACAGACAGGAACGGAGAGAGATGAGAAGCATCAATCATTAGTTTTTCATTGCGACACCGTAGTTGTTCATGGATTGCTTTCTCATATGTGCCTTGACCGCGGGCCTTCAGCAGACCATGTAACCCCTTGCTCAAGCCAGTGACCTTGGGTCCAAGCTGGTGAGCTTTGCTCAAGCCAGATGAGCCCGCGCTTAAGCTGGCAACCTCGGTGTCTCGAATCTGGGTCCTTCCGCATCCCAGTCCGATGCTCTATCCACTGTGCCACCGCCTGGTCAGGCTCTGTGCAAACCTCTTGATGCATGCTTCAAGAGATGGACTCCAGCAGCAGAATCAAACCCTGACTCTAGCTAGCACCCTCCCACTCTCTCCTACAAGTCCGTCATCTTATGCATCATCCAAGATTATTTAAGTTTGTATTTGAAAATGTTTAGGTATTTATATGCACAGAAAGGAAAAAGTACTATGTTAAGACAAATATATGTCTAAGTTGCATTTAATAGGTAAATATATCTGTTCCAACTTTCTTACAAAGTCAACTGAAGAATGAACCTACAAATTGTATCTCGTTTGTAACCCCTTGCCTGTAGTAATAAAATTAAGCCTCTATGGAGTGAAGTTTGCTTACCTTATTTGAGTTTTTGTATTGATTTAGTACAAAGGTAATGTGCTTATTGCAGCTAAAACAGTACCTCTTAAAACAGTATCTGTGGTGTTTAGTTTGTTTCTTTGATAAACTTGTATCTTGCAGTTTTATACTTTGGATAGTTGAGAGGCAGCCTGAGTATATATGGGCTAAAGTTTTACCATGTTTACATTATCCTTAGGAACAGTAAATTATAGCAACAGTGAAGCTCTTCTAATCCTCTACACAACTAAAACTTAGCATGGAGTTTATTTCAGAAAAAGCATAGGAAGCTGTGATTTGGTCCTCCTCACATAAGTCGAGCCCCAGTGTGGGCTGAGTTGTGGTAGCTACTTTTGTTAGGTGAGATGGACTGAAAAATAGACCTGGCCTCTTGGCTTTAAGCAACTTTCTTATTTTTTTTTGTTCCTTAACAGAACCTTGTATAATTGATTTTTAAAATTTGTTCTATATGAGTGCTTCTCAACTGGGGGACGATTTTGTCCCCAAAGAAACATTTGGCAGTGTCTGGAGATATTTTTACTGTTGGAGTGGGCAATGTGCTACTGGCTTCTAGAGGATAGAGATCAGAGATACTAAATATTCTGTAATGCACAGGACAGCATCTCTCCTTACACACACACACACACACACACACACACACACACACACACTATCAGTAGTGTGGAGGTTGAGAAGCCCTGCCCTAGATAGGGGCTAGACTGGCCTGTGTTAGGATCATTTGGAAGATGACCATGGAGGATGGATCCTACTTCTGGAAATCTGTGATGAGCTTGATGGTATATATTTTTTAAAATTTCCCAGGTAATACTGAAGAGCAGCGAGGTTTTGGAACTGCTGTGCTATACTAAAAAATTTAGGGACTACTTGTGGGTCAAGGAATCCTGTGGTCTGTCTTTGTTGTAACTAGAATCTACCTTGGAGGTTACTTAGTAGTGGGAGAGGTGGTGTACGTGTGCTATTTTCAGGTGCCTGAAGACAACTTCAAAAGAAAGTTTTGATGATTTCATAAAATAATTTAGAGTGAAAATACCGTATTGTGCTGAAACCACTTAGGATTGATTCTTTGTGCCTATGCTAACTAACTTTCAACTGCTGTGATTTCCGAGGTTTGTATCTTTGCCCTCATATGGTTCATCATCTGCTACTTCTGTTTTTAGATGCCAGTATCCTCCTCATCTTTTTTCTTCTTCCCAGAGAGTTAACCTTGGGTCAGTTTGCCAGTTCTGCCCTCTGAGCGCGAGACGGGCATACTCGATGCTTAATCTTTCACACGGTGACCCTTGCCTACTAGTGAAGGAGGCTCCTCTGTGCCCTGTACTCTGACCTAAATGGGTCACACGAGGTGCAGTAGAGGAAGGGCAGAGATCCTTTTCTCACACACACGTAAAGTTTAGATGATCTAGTTCAGGGGTCGGGAACCTATGGCTTGTGAGCCAGATGTGGCTCTTTTGATAGCTGCATCTGGCTCGCAGACAAATCTTTAATTTAAAAAAAAATAATGTTAAAAATACAAAACAGGCCCTGGCTGGTTGGCTCAGTGGTAGAGCGTCGGCCTGCGTGCAGGAGTCCCGGGTTCGATTCCCGGCCAGGGCACACAGGAGAAGCGCCCATCTGCTTCTCCACGCCTCCCCCTCTCCTTCCTCTCTGTCTCTCTCTTCCACTCCCACAGCCAGGGTTCCATTGGTGCAAAGTTGGCCCGGGCACTGAGGATGGCTCTGTGGCCTCTGCCTCAGGTGCTAGAATGGCTCTGGTTGCAACAGAACGACGCCCCAGATGGGCAGAGCATTGCCCCCTGGTGGGCGTGCCGGGTGGATCCTGGTCAGGCACATGCGGGAGTCTGTCTGACTGCCTCCCCGTTTCCAACTTCAGGGAAAAAAAAAAAAAAATATATATATATATATATATATATATAAAACATTCTCATGTATTACAATCCATTCATTTCCTACTGCTCATGTTCATGGTTGCGGGTGGCTGGAGCCAATCACAGCTGTCCCCCGGGACAACACCAAATTTTTTTGGATAATGCCTAAAGTACACAGGTAGTTCTGAGGTCAGGAAGTAAACTTCTCTCCTTTTAATCAAATAGTCAGCTAGCTAATAGCAGAAACCCTTTTTTTAAAATTTTATTTTATTCATTTTTAGAGAGGAGAGAGAGACAGAGGGATAGAGAGGAGAGAGAGACAGAGAGAGAGAGAGAAGGGGAGAGGAGCTGGAAGCATCAACTCCCATATGTGCCTTGACCAGGCAAGCCCAGGGTTTCGAACCGGCGACCTCAGCATTTCCAGGTCGACGCTTTATCCACTGCGCCACCACAGGTCAGTAGGAGAAACCCTTTTGACGAAGAAGATGGCTAAAAGAAAAAAATGTGAGTATCGTACTTTTCAGCAGAAATGGACAGAGGAATTCGCCTTTGTGGAGAGAGCAGGTTCTACAGTGTGTCTAATATGCAATGATAAAATTGCATCGATGAAACAGTCAAATATAAAGCGGCACTTCAACACACGCCATACTACATTTGCATCGAAATATCCAGCAGGGGACAGCAGGAAGAAAGCATGTCAAGAGCTATTGTGCAGAGTGCAAGCCTGTCAGCAGCAACTCCGTGTTTGGACCCAACAAGGTGACTGGAATTCGGCTAGCTTTGCTGGTGCTTTAGCAATTATGAGAAACGGAAAGCCATTCACAGATGGGGAGTATGCCAAAACATTCATGCTTGATGTCACCAATGAACTTTTTGACGACTTTTCGGATAAAGACAAGATAATCAAATGAATAAAAGACATGCCTCTGTTGGCAAGAACTGTTCACGATCGTACCATCATGATGGCAAATCAAATTGAGGCAACACAAGTGAAGGACATAAATGCAGCACCATTCTTTTCTCTCGCTTTGGATGAGTCAGCAGACATAAGACATATATCCCAGTTCAGCGTGATTGCAAGGTATGCTGTCTGTGACACACTATGTGTGGAAAGTCTTGCTGTTTTGCCTATGAAAGAGACAACAAGAGGGGAGGATTTATTCCAGTCTTTCACTGAGTTCGCTAAAGAAAAAAATCTCCCGATGGATAAACGTATTTCAGTGTGTACTGATGGTGCTCCGTGCGTGGTGGGAAAAACAGGATTTGTAGCGCTTCTTTGTAAACATGAAAAGAAACCCATCCTGCCTGACCAGGCGGTGGCGCAATGGATAGAGTGTTGGACTGGGATGCTGAGGACCCAGGTTCGAGACCCCGAGGTCGCCATCTTGAGCACGGGCTCATCTGGCTTGAGCAAAGCTCATCAGCTTAGACCCAACGTTGCTGGCTCAAGCAAGGGGTTACTCAGTCTGCTGAAGGCCCACGGTCAAGGCACATGAGAAAGCAATCAATGGACAACTAAAGTGTCACAACGAAAACTGATGATTGATGCTTCTGATCTCTCTCTCAGTTCCTGTCTGTCTGTCCCTATCTATCCCTCTCTCTGTCTCTGTAAAAAAAAAAAACCCCATCCTAAGTTTTCACTGCATCCTACATCAGGGGGCACTTTGTGCTCAGATGTGTGGCGAGCAGCTTGGTGAGGTGATGTTGTTGGTCTATTGGGTGGTCAACTTTATTGTTGCCCAAGCTTTAAATGATCGCCAGTTTAAAACACTGCTGGATGAAGTTGGGAATAATTATCCTGGTCTGCTTCTGCACAGCAATGTGCTTTAGTTGTCAAGAAGGAAGGTGCTCAGCCATTTTGCGGCTTGTCCGAGTGAAATTCAGACTTTCTTGAAATGAAAAACGTTGAGCATCCTGAGTTAGCTAACACTGAGTGGCTCCTGAAGTTCTACTATCTTGTGGACATGACTGAACATCTGAACCAGCTCAATGTGAAAATGCAGGGCGTTGGAAATACAGTCTTATCCCTTCAACAAGCCGTGTTTGCACTTGAAAACAAGCCGGAACTCTTTATTGATAACATTGAAACAGGTCATTTACTACACTTTGAAAAACTGGGAGAGTTTAAAGATGCATGCACAGCAAGTGACCCTGCTCAACATCTTGATCTCCAGCAGCTAGCGGGCTTCACATCTAATCTCCTGCAGTCATTCAAAGCGCGCTTTGGAGAATTTCGTGAGCGTACTCGTCTTTTTAAGTTCATCACTCATCCACACGAGTGTGCAGTGGGCAGCGCCGACCTGAGTTACATCACCGGTGTTTCCATCAGAAATTTTGAGCTATAAGCTGCTGACCTGAAGGCCTCAGACGTGGGTGAATAAGTTTAAGTCACTGAATGAAGATTTGGAAAGACTTGCATGACAGCAAGCAGAATTGGCGAGCAAACACAAATGGGGAGAAATGAAAAAACTTCAACCCGCAGACCAGCTGATTGTCAAGACTTGGAATGCGCTTCCCATCACATACCACACACTGAAGCATGTGAGTATTGCTGTACTATGTTTGGCTCTACATATGCATGTGAGCAGTCTTTCTCACATCTGAAGAACGTTAAGACCAACCTATGATCACGTTTAATGGATGGAAGTCTCAACGCCTGCATGAAGCTTAACCTCAGCACGTATCAACTTGACTACAAAGCCATCAGCAAAACCATGCAGCACCAGAAGTCGCATTAATGGTAAGAAGTACTTTATTCATCATTGGGTAGCAACAGCATAACAACGTTATTAAAAAGAATTCAGAGACTTATTGTACTTTAAAAGTGTTGGTCTTACATAAAATGCACACATTTACTTGTATTTAGTGTTAAACATATTGTATGGTTCTCACAGAATTACATTTTAAATTGTGGCGTTCAGCCTGACCAGGCGGTGGTGCAGTGGATGGAGCATTGGATTGGGATGCAGAGGACCCAGGTTCAAAACCCCAAGGTCGCCAGCTTGAGTGCGGGCTCATCTGGTTTGAGCAGAAGCCCACCAACTTGGACCCAAGGTCGCTGGCTCCAGCAAGGGGTTACTCGGTCTGCTGAAGGCTGGCAGTCAAGGCACATATGAGAAAGCAATCAATGAACAACTAAGGTGTTGCAACGCACAATGAAAAACTGATGATTGATGCTTCTCATCTCTCTCCGTTCCTGTATGTCTGTCCCTGTCTATCCGTCTTTCTGACTCACTCTCTGTCTCTGTAAAAAATAAATAAATAAATAAAATTAAAAAAAAAATTGTGGCGTTCATGGCTCTCTCAGCCAAAAAGGTTCCCGACCCCTGATCTAGTTTATTGAGTGGAAGAATGTTAGTATCTATAAAAACTACAAATTTCTAGCAACTGAATGTTAATATCTAGACACACACACAGAGAACATCATGCAGGCACTTTCCAATTCTCCCCCCTAGAATTCGGTTTATGACCATAGTTGAGACTGATAAGCAACCCCTCCCCTCATCTGCTTCTTCTAATCTTCATTTATTTGATCAGCAGATATATTGAGTCCTTTACTCTGCCAGGAGCTGTATTAGGAATTCACTCTTGAACAGGTGCTTAAGGATGTGCAGTAGAGGGAGAGGGAGCAATTACAAAAGTGATCCAGTTTTGGCTGGGAGACCAGATAACAAAGCTTGTTAAATGGTATGTGGTTCAAGTAAATCAGCTCTTAGTAAGAGGCCCTCAAGGCCTCAGAGGAAAGAGTATGTTTGTGGGTTGGGTAGTTGAGATTGCCAGAAGTCTTTTGCTAAAGAATAAAGTAGTTATACCTTTGTTTCTCCTGTGTATGAAATGGTTATGTTGACTTGTGTCCTTGGTTTGGTGTGTCTTAAAAAGCATTGCCATTTTTCCCATGGAGGTGATGCTGTTTTGTAATGATAAAAAGGGTTCATCTATAATGTCTTTCGCTACATTGATGTTGGTTTGTGAGTTATTCAAGCTTGAAACACTAGCTGGTTCCATACTGATCAGGGTTTGATACAGGTTCACGCTAAACATCTTGAGCATCAGAAATCAATGGTGCGTCCAGTGGGAATGGGTTGTTTCCTGCTGCAGTCGCGATCTAGGTTGACTGGAGATTTGTTTTGGTGGCCGTTTGACTTTGGCTTAGATTTCGTTGACATGGGATCCCTTTTCTTCCTCTCTCCCTCCCCCTTCATCTTTCTTTCCTGGGAGAGGGGAGGTACGTGTTACTAGCTGCATCAATACCCGATATATTTATTTTGGTTTTTGGATGATGTACTGACACCTGGATACCAGGTTGAGTGGCTAGATGGTAAAGAAGCAAGTAAAGGGGATCTTGGCGGTGCTTGAAAGGCTTCTTAGGACGTTTTCCTGTCTCAGACTTGGCAAAGATCTGGTGTACGCTGAAGAGAGGCGGCTTACTGCTTGTCATGAGCAGCTGGTTCCTGTTTTGTAAGTATTAATGAAGACTGCACAGTTGGCTGTGAATTTATATAATAAAGTTTGACAGGTTATGAACATCTTTTTACTGATATAAGGAGGCTCTGGTTTTGTACTTAACAACTCTGTAGAAAACTAGGGTATTATTAGTTGCAAAATTTCTTATAGTGGGAAAATATATACTGACTTGGGATGGTTCATGTGCCCCAGAGGTCGACTGCCATGAATTGTAGTGACCTATACGAAAGATGAGTATAAGATTGTGTTTTGGAACATGAAGAGAACTAAAAAGGCTGCAGAAAAAATAAAAATTAAAGGTACAGAAATAAGAATGTGATTGAATGTTGAGTCTGACTTGGAGAAAGCTGTGCAGATTGCTAGTTGGAAGCCTTAATTCTCTGTACCTGTGTCTACCTGAACACCAGTGCTGGTGTGAGAGAGGCACTTTGATGAGAAAGGAAGCAGTTTGCCTGAGAACACGTGGCACTCAGAGGCCTTTATCATCAAGGTGAGTAAGGCAGCTGGTGTTACATTACCCACTAAGCCTCGCTTCATGGGTTCTAGTAGTTATAGACATTTGGCTGGATCTTGCTGAAATCTAGACTTTTAGTCCCCAGATGGGAGCAGTGGTGGAGGGAACATTGACGGGTTTCAACTCAGTTGGCTGTTTGGGGCTTCCTTTTCTGAGACTCATGGTTTTGGAGCTGGAACAAACCTTAGAGACCGTTGACTCTTAGAGAAAAATTGAGGCTATGCTGGAGAGTGGACCTGCAGGCTATAGAACTGAGCAATCTCAGGTCCTGGGCGATTCCTTAGGGTTTTGCTGGCTCCACTAGACCAGTGGTCCCCAACCTTTTTTGGGCCACGGACCGGTTTAATGTCAAAATACGGACCGGCCTTTTGGATGGGGTGGATAAATGTATCACGTGACCGAGACAAGTGTCAAGAGTGAGTCTTAGACGGATGTAACAGAGGGAATCTGGTCAATTTTTAAAAATAAAACATTGTTCAGACTTAAATATAAATAAAACGGAAATAATATGTTATTTATTCTTTCTCTGCGGACCGGTACCGGTCTGTGACCCCGGGGGTTGGGGACCACTGCACTAGACCACAATCCCAAGTGTCATTTGTTTCAAGAGTGACATCACAGGTAGGTCTCACTGAGAGTTAAGAACAAAGGGATAATTTGTGAATTATTTCTTTTTGGTGGTACTACATCTCAGATTTTGTAGTGGATGAAGAGATAGTGTCTTCTGGCTTTTTCTGTTGATGTCAAAACACAGGATTTCTGTTGCTTCTGGACCATGGGTAGTTCTCATCTATATCTATTGCTGAGTAAGACCCTTCCCTTTGTGATTAAATAGTTCTTTGAATGACCCCCCCTTCCTTTCCATTGTGGACCTCTTGTTTTTGCTTTATTGGAGTGAATTAAAAAACTATGCATTTAACACTTATAATAAGCTTAATATTTTAAACTAAGAGAGTCTTCACAGATTAGTACCTGTTCTCTGTCCCCAATTCCAGGTATAGAGATCAAGAGTGCTCAGGGTCTGGCCTGGCCTGTGGTGGCACAGTGGATAGAGTGTTGACCTGGGACACTGAGGACCCAGGTTTGAAACCTTGAGGTCACTGGCTTGAGCATAGGCTCATCTAACTTGAGTGCAGGCTCCCCAGCTTGAGCTTGGGGTTGCTGGCTTGAACCCAAGGTCATTGGCATGAGCAAAGGGTCACTGGCTCAGCTGAAGGTCCTCTCCCATCCAGGCACATTACTTCTAAAACTCAACACCAGGAAGGAAAATAATCCAATTAAAAATGGCAAAGCACCTGAATAAATACTTCTCCAAAGAAGACATACAGATGGCCAATAGGCATATTAAAAAATGTTCAATAGCCTGACCTGCGGTGGCACAGTGGGTAAAAGCATAGACCTGGAACACTGAGGTCGCGGGTTTGAAACCTGGGCTTCCCTGGTCAAGGCACATATGGGAGTTGATGCTTTTTGCTCCTCCCTCCCTTCTCTCTCTGTCTCTCTCTCTCTCTCTCCTCTCTCTAAAATGAATAAATAAAATCTAAAAAAAATAAAAAATGTTCAATATTACTAATCATTAGAGAAATGCAAATTAAAACCACAATGTAATTCTACCTCTCACCTGCCAGAATGGCTTTCATTAACAAATCAACAAAAAGCAAGGGTGTGAAAAAAACGGAACCCTCCTGCACTGCTGGTGGGATGCAGACTCGTGCAGCCACTGGAAAAGTTTCCTCGAAAAATTAAAAATGGAACTGCATTATGACGCAGCCATCCCACTTCTAGGACTATATCTTAAGAATCCCAAAACGCTAATTCAAAAGAAGATATGCACCCCCAATTTATTGCAGCATTGTTTACAATAGCCAAGATCTGGAAATAGCCCAAGTGTCTGTCAGTGGACAAATGGATAAAAAAAACTGGTACCTTTTGTGATGGCATAGATGGTGGACCTGGAGATTATTATGCTAAGTGAAATAAACCAGGCAGAGAAAGACAAATACCATGTGATCTCATTTATATGTGGAGTCTAGTGAACACAATAAACGGAGGAACAAAATGGAAACAGGCAGGGTCACAGGGAACAGATGAGGGAAAGGGGATGAGGGAACTGGATCAAAGAAGGTGAAGGGATTAGCCAAATTATATGTAAATAACACAGATTTGGGCAACAGGGTAGCAATTCCCAGAGGGGAATGGCGCAGTGGATAGAGCGTCAGACTGGGATGTGGAAGGACCCAGGTTTGAGACCCCGAGGTTGCCAGCTTTAGCGCGGGCTCATCTGGTTTGAGCAAAAAGCTCACCAGCTTGGACCCAAGGTCACTGGCTCGAGCGGGGGGTTACTCAGTCTGCTGAAGGCCCGCGGTCATGGCACATATGAGAAAGCAATCAATGAACAACTATGGTGTCGCAATGAAAAACTGATGATTGATGCTTCTCATCTCTCTTCATTCCTGTCTGTCTGTCCCTGTCTATCCCTCTATCTGACTCTCTCTCTGTGTCCCTATAAAAAAATAAAAAAAATAAAAAAAAAAAAGAAAGAGAGTTGACATGGGACATCAGGGCCAAGAGGCAGGGGGTTGAGGGTGTTACATTGAGTGGGACACTTGAAACCATGTTAACACAATAAGTTAAAAATAAAAAAATGATTAAAAAATAAAAACTTAAAAAAAAGAGTGCTCAGTGTCTAAAATAGCTAAATTTGAGTTCCAGCTCCCACAGTCTCCAGCTGTGTAATCTTAATACTAGATGACATCTCTTTTACTTAGTCACCTTATCTGGGAAGTGAATATTAAACAGTGAATATTAAATGCCTAGAGCAAGAGTAATGTTTGTATGAATATTATTCCTTGCACCGATCTTCCCAGTAATGATAGAAATACCTGCAGAAGTGACTAATACAAGGTGAAGTAATGCCCTGGAGACATGCACTGAATGACGTGCGACCTTAGAGGGCCTCTGAGGCCTGGCTGCAGGGTGATGGTGAGATGGGTCAGGAGAAGATATGGAGTTAGTGTTTGTATGCAGGGTATTTTTACCCCCAAATTAGGTTGTTATTAAAATCTCCCTGTCATTATAAAGGTAAGTAGCTCCACTTGCTTTGGAATCTCCCATGTTTTTTTTTATTATTTATTTTTATTTTTATTTTTTAAATTTTTTATTTTTATTTTTTATTATTATTTTTTACTCTTATTTATTCATTTTAGAGAGGACAGAGAGAGACAGAGAGGAGAGAGACAGGGGGAAGGAGCTGGAAGCATCAACTCCCATATGTGCCTTGACCAGGCATGCCCAGGGTTTCGAACCGGCGACCTCAGCATTTCCAGGTCGACGCTTTATCCACTGCGCCACCACAGGTCAGGCGGAATCTCCCATGTTTTATAGAACCATTTTTACAGTGTACTGTGCTCTTGAAGAAAAATCACATCTGCTTTGAAGGATCAGTGCGTTTTAACAGACGAATGTACCTTTTTAATTTTGTACTTAATTTCTCTACAAATTCCACATTATCACTTGATAAGTCTTCTGTCAAGGACCAGTTCATAAGATGGTTAGGCTCTGGGGGCAATCACTAGACACCCTGCTGTGGTTGTGTGAATGCAGCCATAGACACTATGTGAACAAAGGAGGTGGTTGTCTCAAGTTTTATTCATAAAATCAGGTGGTGGGCTAGATTTGGCTAGCCCTGTCCTAACCTAATTTTTATTTTAACTTTTAAGAAGATCAAATATTCAAAGCATATATATCAACGTGTACAGATATTAAATGTTGAAACCAGTAATTGTGTACCTACTGACAGCTTAAGTCAGGGGTCCCCAAACTACAGCCTGCGAGCCGCATGCGGCCCCCTGAGGCCATTTATCCTGCCCCTTCCGCACTTCTGGAAGGGGCACCTCTACAGTACTATTTCTGGTGACGCACGCCTCACGGCTCCGGAAGTGCATCATATCACTTGTTACGGCTAGCAGTGATAAATATGGAACCAGACATTGACCATCTCATTAGCCAAAAGCAGGCCTATAGTTCCCATTGAAATACTGGTCAGTTTGTTGATTTAAATTTACTTGTTCTTTATTTTAAATATTGTATTTGTTCCCATTTTGTTTTTTTACTTTAAAATAAGATATGTGCAGTATGCATAGGGATTTGTTCATCGTTTTTTTTATAGTCCAGCCCTCCAACAGTCTGAGGGACAGTGAACTGGCCCCCTGTGTAAAAAGTTTGGGGACCCCTGGCTTAAGCAATAGGGTGTTGTGACCTTTGGCTCTGTGCATGGCTTCCCTCTTCTGACTTCCCCAGGGCAAGCACTCACCTGCGTGGGTCATTTTGCTGCTTTATTTTATTGCCACCTGTGAATGTGTCCTTATGTAACTTAATGTTTGTATGTCTTTATGTCTTTATATGAATGAAGTAATTTTTATCCTGGCACCCCTCCCACCCCCGTTGTTTTTGAGATTCGCGTGTTCACATATTTGTACTTACTACGTTTAGGTATTGGGACATGTTCTGATGCTGGGTATATTAGCAGTGAGCAAAGCAATCAAGTCTGTCCTCATGGGGCTTACATTTTAGTGGGGAAAGCCAGTTCATAGAAAAGTCAGATGTAGTAGTTGTGGGTGATATAGCAGGGAAGTGGGTGGGGTGGGTGAGTGTGGGTGGCAGGGGAGAACCTTGTGGGCCCAGAGCCCAGTGTGCCTGAGGTGCTCAGAAGGGTTGGAGGGAGGGACAGTAGAGAGGCTAGCCTGCCTGGAGAGAGAGCGGGGGGGGGGGGGGGAGTGGCAGGAGATAGAATCAGAGGGGGGGGGGGGTGGGAGCTGGTACCAGGCTTGCATTAAGATTTTATCTTTTTTTTTGAATGAGGTGGGAAATTGTATTTTGAGCAGATGTGTGACATGAGATCTGACTCGTGTTTTTATAAGGTCCCCCTCAAGCTGTGTTAACAGCTGCTGCTGTGCTTCTGCAACATAATGGCAGCTGGACTGAGGGGAGAACGGTGACAGTGAGGAGGGGTTGGATTCTAGGTGCATCTTTTTTTTTTTTTTTACCAAGAGATACAGACAGACGGACAGACAGGAAAGGAGAGATGAGAAGCATCAGCCTATAGTTGTGGCCCTTTAGTTGTTCATTGATTGCTTCTCATTTGTGCCCTAATTGGGGGAGGGGGCTCCAGCCAAATTGGTGATCCTGGGAACCTGTCTGTGATTGCACGCTCAAGCTCATGACCTTGGGGTTGTAAAACTGTGCCCTCAGCGTCCCAGCTGGGTGCTCTGTCCACTGCGCCACCACCAGTCAAGCTCTAGGTGTATCTTGAAGGTAGTGACCATGTGATTTGCTGAGAGCGAGTGAAGGGTGATGACACGGGGTTTTGCTTGCTGTGGGGTTGCCATTATGAAGAGGAAGACAGCACGGAAGTAAGATCAGGAGTTGGGTTTGGGACATGTTTGATTTGAAGCTTTTAGAGCCAACTGGAGACACGTAGGACGGAACTGTGTGGTGTTGTGGGAAGAGGTTGGGCTGAAGATAGAAGCGGACACGTAGAAGTCCCGAGGTTGAGGGAGAGCACTGAGGAGTGAGGGTCCTGTCGAGGTGAGCCAGGTGAGCCCGCTTCTGGGAAGCCAAGGACACTTGTCCTGAAGGAGGGACTGAGACCTGTGCCCAAGGCTACTGCTCTGAGGTTGCAGTGAGGGCCAAGACTTGTCTGGTGGCTTTGACAGCCCAGAACACTGATGACCTTGACAAGAGCCCTTTCCAGAGGCTGGTGCGGGAAAAGCCTCGAAGGGAGGGTTCACGGAGAGCCTAGGGAAGGGAAAGCCCTTCCGCAGGCACCTGCCGCAGTGCTGCAGAGATTTGGGGCCCTCAGAAGCTTGTGTTGAGATGAAAGAAGTTCCAGCATTTTTGTCCTGTTGATGGAAAGTGAGCAACTTGATGCATTGAGAGAGGGGAGACTTACTGGAGCCTTGCTTGGGAAGGCCACAACGGGTGGGCCGGCTGGGGTCTGTAGACTCTGCCTTGGTGAGAGGAGGGAGAGCAGAGGACGGGAACTGGGACAGTGGGAGCAGGTGGACATTTGCTTCTGTCCTTCCTAGTGGGACGGGAAGGCGTGGTTAGCAGTCCGTGAAAATGCGGATGAGTAGGGCTAGGGGGCAGTGGGAGAGAGAAGATAGGGAGTACTCTGGTAAAGTAAGGTAGGACTGAGTAGGTGAGCCACATAGACAGGTCTGCCTTAGGGCAGGGAGTGGAGGGAGAGGGGGCTGGTGCTGTTTTTACTGGAAGCAGAGTAGGCTGTGCTGCACTTGGGTTGGAATTGTGTCCCTCACCCTGTTCCTGAGCAAATGTGGCAAAGTCCAAGCAGGTCAGGGGAGTGATCCTACTGGTGGGGCATGGAGTGGAAGCTGGGAAGGGGTGAACACATGAGGGCAGCGGGGCATGTAGCTTTCATTCCTCTTCACTTCAGTGTCCTATTTCAGACTGAGTGCATCTCACTTTATTCTGTCCTATCACAGGAGGGTAAGATTGTTTCCAGTAAAGAAGTAATGATGTGGCCCTGGCTGGTTGGCTCAGTGGTACAGCGTCAGCCCAGCATGTGGATGTCCTGGGTTCAATCCCGGCCAGGGCACACAGAAGAAGCCCCCATCTGCTTCTCCTCCCCTCCCCCTCTCCTTTCTCTTTGTCTCTCTCTTCTCCCACAGCCAAGGCTCCATGACCTCCCCTCAGGCACTAGAATGGCTCTGGTTGCAACGGAGCAACATCCCAGTTGGGCAGAGCATCGCCCCTTGGTGGGCATGCCGGGTGGATCCTGGTTGGGCGCATGTGGGAGTCTGTCTCTTGGTTTCCCAGCTTCTTATTTTAGAAAAATACAAAAAAAGAAGTAATGATGTGAGTGCCAGAACGTTTCTCTAGGCAGTGGTCAGCAAACTCATTAGTCAACAGAGCCAGATATCAACAGTACAATGATTGAAATTTCTTTTGAGAGTCAAATTTTTTAAACTTAAACTATATAGGTTGGTACATTCCTTATCAAGGTAGCGCCTGCACGTGGTATTTTGTGGAAGAGCCACACTCAAGGGGCCAAAGAGCCACATGTGGCTCGTGAGCTGCAGTTTGCTGACCAGGGCTCTAGGGCAGTGGTCCCCAACCTTTTTGGGGCCACGGACCGGTTTAATATCAGAAAATATTTTCACAGACCGGCCTTTAGGGTGGGACGGATAAATGTATGATGTGACCGAGACAAGCGTCAAGAGTGAGTCTTAGACGGATGTAACAGAGGGAATCTGGTCATTTTTTAAAAATAAAACATCATTCAGACTTAAATATAAATAAAATGGAAATAATGTAAGTTATTTATTCTTTCTTTGCGGACCAGTACCAAATGGCCCATGGACCAGTACTGGTCCACGGCCCGGGGGTTGGGGACCACTGCTCTAGGGTATAGACTTTGCAGG
Source organism: Saccopteryx leptura (assembly GCF_036850995.1). NCBI lineage: Eukaryota > Metazoa > Chordata > Mammalia > Chiroptera > Emballonuridae > Saccopteryx > Saccopteryx leptura. The sequence goes on along the minus strand of NC_089503.1, from coordinate 5,539,014 downwards.
GTAGTTGGACCTGTACACCTTTAACTTTAGTAGATGTGCATATTGTCTTCCAAAATGCTCATCTAGTTTCCTTCCTACCAGCACTGTCCTGCATCCTTCCTTGCTAACCCTTGGTGTTGTAAGACTTTCTTTTTTGTACTTGCCAATTTGTTGGGTGGGGACATCATGGGTATCAATTTTAAAAAATAACAGCTTTATTGAGAAACAATTCACATACCATAGAACTCACTCATTTAAAGTCTAAAAATTTAGTGGGTTTTATTTATTGATTTTTTTTTTTTTTTTTTAAGAGAGAGAGGAGTGAGAGAGAGAGACAGAGAGAGAGAGAAGGGGGAGGAGCAGGAAGCATCAACTCCCATATGTGCCTTGACCAGGCAAGCCCAAGGTTTCGAACCGGCGACCTCAGTGTTCCAGGTTGACGCTTTATCCCACTGTGCCACCACAGGTCAGGCCAGTGGGTTTTAGTATATTCACAGAATTGTGTAATGATCTCCACTATCTAATTTTATTTTATTTTATTTTTTTTAAAGACTTTATTTATTCATTTTAGACAGATGAGAGAGAGAGAGAGAGAGAAGGGAGGAGCAGGAAGCATCAACTCCCATATGTGCCTTGACCAGGAAAGCCCAAGGTTTTGAACCGGCGACCTCAGCATTCCAGGTCGACGCTTTATCCACTGCGCCACCACAGGTCAGGCTCCACTATCTAATTTTAGAACATTTTCATCACCTTAAAAAGAATTCCCGGCCAGAGCACACAGAAGTGCCCATCTGCTTCTCCACCCCTCCCCCTCTCCTTCCTCGCTGTCTCTCTCTTCCCCTCCTGCAGCCAAGGCTCCATTGGAGCAAAGTTGGCCTGGGTGTTGAGGATGGCTCTGTGGCCTCTGCCTCAGGCGCTGGAATGGCTCTGGATGCAACAGAGCGACGCCCCAGAGGTGCAGAGCATCGCCCTCTGGTGGGCATGCCGGGTGGATCCCAGTCAGGCACATGTGGGAGTCTGTCTAACTGCCTCCGTTTCCAGCTTTGGAAAAATGGGAAGAAAAAAAAAAGAAACCTTGTACCACTTAGTAGTAGTCATTTTTCATTTCTGCTTAACCCCTAGGCAGCTACTAATACACTTTTCTCTTTCTGTAGGTTTGACTGTTCTGGAAATTTAAGTGGAATCATATACTGTGTTTGTGTAGGGTCTTTTGTGTCTGGCTCCTTTCACTTAGAGTGTTTTCAAGGTTCATTCATGTTGTGTGTGTTAGTATCAGCACTTAATTGCTTTTTATTGCTGAGTAATATTCCATTGTATGGGTATACCACATGTTATTTATCCATTCATCAGTTAATAAACAATTGGGTTTCACTTTTTAACTATTAATACTGTTATGAGCGTTTGTGTACAAGTCTTTGGGTGGACATATTTTTATTTCTCTTGCTGAAACTTAGGAGTGGAATTGTTGTCTAATGAGGTAACTATGTTTAGACTTGGAGGAACTACCAGACTTTTATTAAGTGGCTACTCCATATGACACATATGATGTTCTTACCAGCACTACACCAGGTTTCCATTTTCTTCATGCCCTTGTCAGCATTTTTTTTTTCATTTAAACTTATTTTTTGATTTTAGAGAAAAGAGGAAGAGAGAGAGACAGAAACATTAGTATGTTTTTGTATGTGCCATGACCCAGGATTGAACTGGCAACCTCTGCATACTGGGATGATGCTCTTATCAGTGGAACCATCTTGCCAGGGCAAGGCCTTGTCAATATTTACTACTTTCTATTTAAAAACAATTGTAGCTGCTTGGCCTGTGGTGGTGCAATAGATAGAGCGTCGACCTGGAACGCTGAGGTTGCTGGTTGAACCCCTGGGCTTGCCTGGTCAAGGCACATAGGACAAGCAAGCAGTAACTAAAGTGAAGCAACTATGAATTGATACTTCTTGCTCCCTCCACTTCTCCTCTCTCTATAAAATCAATAAATAAAAAATTAAAAAAATTGTAGCCATTTTAGGAGTGTGAAGTGTGGTGTCTCATTGTGGTTTTGATTTGCCTTTCCCATGAAAATGCTGTCGGGCATCTTCTCATGTACTTATTGGCCATTTGTATATCTTTAGGGGAAAGTACAGTGTGTCCTTAAAGTCTTGGTGCACTTTTGACCAGTCACAGGAAAGCAACAAAAGACGATAGAAATGTGAAATCTGCACCAAATAAAAGGAACACTCTCCCAGTTTCATACCTATTCAGTGCAGTTCGATGTGGGCTCATGCACAGATTTTTTAGGGCTCCTTAGGTAGCTATCCCGTGTAGCCTCTACGCAGGCATCCCCAAACTACGGCCTGTGGGCCACATGCGGCCCCCTGAGGCCATTTATCGGCCCCCCGCCGCACTTTCGGAAGGGGCACCTCTTTCATTGGTGGTCAGTGAGAGGAGCACTGTATGTGGTGGCCCTCCAACGGTCTGAGGGACAGTGAACTGGCCCTCTGTGTAAAAAGTTTGGGGACCCTTGCTCTACAGACTCGTCACCAACTGATGGCCTACCAGAACGGGGTTTCTCCACCAAACTGCTGGTTTCCTTCAACTGCTTATCCCACCGAGTAATGTTATTCCTATGTGGTGGCACTTCGTTATAAATGGGCCGATATTCACGTTGCACTTTGGTGACGGATTCAAATTTAGCGAGCCACAGAACACACTGAACTTTCCTCTGTACTGTCCACATCTCGACTGGCATGGCCGTGGGCTGCTCTGCTGTATACACGGTGTTACGTCCATCATCTGCGCATGCGCACATGCTACCACGTCATCCTACAGAAACTGGGAGGGTGTTCCTTTTATTTGGTGCAGATTTCACATTTCTATCATCTTGTTGCTTTCCTGTGACTGGTCAAAAGTGCACCATGACTTTATGGACACACTGTATTTAAATACTTTGCCCATTTTTGTTAATTCATTGACTTTTGCATCGTTTTAATGTTCTTTTCTCTGATTACTAATGAAGTGGAGTATCTTTTGGCTTTTTGTGTTCCAACTTTTGTCAAATGACAGTTTGTCATCTTTTTTTTTTTTAGTTGTTTGATTTTTTCTTTTTCAATTAACAAGAATCTGCCCTGGATGAACCTCATTTTCTATGATACTGCCACTGTGCAAAGCTGGTTTGATTTTTTTTTTCTTTTCTTTTTAAAATATTAAGTGAGAGCAGGGGAGGCAGAGGGACAGACTCCCACATGTGCCCTGACCAAGATCCACCTGGCAAGCCCCCATAGGGCTGTGTTCTGCCCATCTGGGCCTGCTGCTCCGTTGCTCAACACCCAACCTATTTTAGCACCTGAGATGAGGTTGTGGAGCCATCCTCAGCACCTGGGGCCAGCTTGCTCAAACCATTCCAACCATGGTGGTTTCTTATATGTGCCAAATGCATGACCTCCATGTGCTGGGACGACACTATTCACTGAGCCACCATGCCAGAGCCTATATATTTGTCTTTCTTGAAAAGCATGTGGCTTAACGTCCATGTGTAGGTAGATAATTATTTTCCCTTAGTATTTTGACAGGTTTTCCTGCTTTTTTCCATTTTTGCTCTTGAGATTAATTAGAAATTTGCTGTTGGTTTTTCTTTACTCAGAAATTGGATCTGGAGAACATTATACTAAGTGAAATAAGTAAATCAGAAAAACCTTCATGCTGTATGATTTCACACATAGGTGGGATATAAAATGGAGGCTTATGGACATAGAGAAAACTGAAGTGGTTACCAGGGGAGGTGGGCGAGGAAGAGGGGAATAAAGGGGACAAATATATGGTGAAAGAAAATCAGTTGATTTTGGTGATGGGCACACAATACAATCAACAGTTCAAATGCTATGGAGATGTTCACCTGAAAACTGTGTACTCTTATTGGTCAGTGTCACCTCATTAAATTTAATTTCTAAATAAATAAAAAGTAAAGAAATTTGAGGTGTTCTGTACCTAAAGCACGCATTATGTTGGCCAGTCCTGCAGATACATTTACTCTATTATTTTTAGGTTACTGTTACTATCTTTTATTTTTGGATGTCTTGCTAACTCTGAATAACCAAATACCAGACAGGTATGTTGGATAAATAGTCACCTTTATTTAAAAAAAAATTTTTTTTTAATTTATTCTTTTAAAATACTTTGTTTATTGACAGGAGAGAAAGGGGAGTTTGGAATGGTATCAACTCATAGGTGCTTCATGTTAGTTGTTCATTACTCGCTTGTTGTATGTGCCTTGGCCAGGGCAGCCCAGGGTTTTGAACCGGCAATCTTGGCGTTCCAGGCCAAAGGTTTATCCACAGCGCCACCACAGGCCAGGCAAATTTATTCTTTTTAGAGAGAATGTGTGTGTGTGTGTGTGTGTGTGTGTGTGTGAGAGAGAGAGAGAGAGAGAGAGAAAAGGGGGGGAGGAGCAGGAAGCATCAACTCCCATATGTGCCTTGACCAGACAAGTGCAGGGTTTTGAACCAGTGACCTTAGCATTCCAGGTTGACTCTTTATCCACTGAGCCACCACAGGTCAGGCCAAATAGTCACCTTTAAAAATTACACTTAATAGAAAATGTTCATATATATCATACATACATATTTTTTATACTATAGAGCCAACCTATAGGGTCTACCTAGTTAACTTTTGTATCCAGAAATGGAAAAGATTTCAAAGACGATTACCTTTTAAAATTGGGATTATTTGGTTGTCAGAAAGTGTTTATGTGAATCTTAAAAGTGACTGTAGCCAAGTACAGAACAGTGAAAACAAATCTGGGAAAGTGGTGTGTATCAAAGTAGATAATGAGCGCAGAAGAAAGAGATCGGAGCTCAGCATTTGTGATGCATAGAGTGACCTGGGGCAGAGGAAGGGCTATTTTATACTTAATTCTCTAGAGTAAAAGTATTTTTAAAAATTGATTGATTTTTAGAGAGCAAGGAACAAAGAGAAAGAGACAGAAATGTGTCCTGACTGGGAATCAAACTGGCAACCTTTGCATATCAAGACAATGCTCTAACCAGCTGAGCTATGTGGTCTGGGCAATAGAAGTATTTTCTTTCTCTGACTAATAATGAATGACAGAGGCAATCAGGAACAAAAGAGGAATCTAGGGACATATGGCATGTGAGCTGCTGGGCCGGGGCTGGCCTCACTTTGTGACACTGGTTAGCAGACCCTGTAAGTTGTGGCCCTGCTTCTGCCACACCTCCACCTGATGAGGCTCAGGTGGATTGGGGCCAGCAGTGCTGATCCCAGGAGCAAAGCCTTCATCCCATCTCAGTAATTTTCAGTCAAGCCAAAGAGTTTGAAATGCATAGGCAATGTAACTATTCTTCCAGGACATTGAGGAAAGAATGGAAAAGGATTGTAGGGGTGTGGGGTGGAAAGCTGGTTTAGCAGAGTTGTTGCAAGGACTAGAACTAAACGTTTAGTGGTTGTGTCTGTTCATCCCCAGGGAGAAGTAGAGTCCTTTCCTGCCATTCACCATATTCTCTGGCCTGGTTTTCTTTTCCCCTTGTTGGCATCAGTTTCTACTGTATTGTCTTGTGATCAGTGTAAACCTTCCGCAGCCTGCCTGTGCTCACCCAGCTGCCTTACGCTGGTGTGGTTGTCTCTTCCTGTTTGTTTGCCAGGTGCCTGTCATTACAGTTGTCTCTTGTTCCTGGTTCATTCCGTGCATTATTTTAACATTTTCCTTCAAGATGAGCAGGGGGTGTTTATCTCTCACGCGAGAAGGCAGCCTCAGGGAGGTGGTCTCACCAGAACCATGCAGTAGTAGTCAACCTGGTCCCTACCGCCCACTAGCGGGTGTTCCAGCTTTCATGGTGGTCGGTAGTGGAGCAACCAAAGTATAAATAAAAAGATAGATTTAACTATAATAAGTTGTTTTATAAAGATTTATTCTGCCAAACTTAGCGAAAATCTGACATAAAGTACTTGGTAAGTAATTATTAGTATATGCTTTAACTTGCTATAACTCTGCTTTATCAATTTTATAAAGTAAAGTGACTTACCTACTTTATAAATCACCATTACTGTGGAACTGGTGGGTGGTTAGAAAATGTTACTACTAACAGAGATACAGAAGTGGGTGGTAGGTATAAAAAGGTTGATTACCCCTGGTGTAGAGGAAGGGCCGTTAGGTTGCCCAGAATCGGGTTGGAACCTTGCTCTGACCACTGACTGGCTGTCTGACTTTGGGCAAATTATTTCACCTTTCTGAGCCTCAGTTTCTTCATTAGTAAAATAGATATATTAAAGTTCTCTCTTTTCCATAGAAAATAACTGGGTAATTTGAATTCGTGGGTTTTTTGGGGGTCAAGTATTCTAATATAGAAGCCAAAAACTTTAATAGAACAAATGGTTATGGCCTAGCTGACTTTTTAATTATTAATATATTTTATAACTCTTTTTACTGGCTTTTTTTCCTCCAAAATAATAACTGTAGGCAGTTTCTTTTCTTTTAAATTTATTGATTGATTTTAAAGAGAATATAGTGAGGAAGGTGGGGCAGAGAGAGAGAGACAGAAGTAGTCATTTGTTTTACTTAGTTGTGCACTCATTGGTTGATTCTCATTTGTGCCCTGACTGGGGATCGAACACACGACCTTGGCATTTTGGGATAACACTCTTAACTGACTGAGCAACTGACCAGGGCAACTAGCTTTGTTTTTTCTTTTTTCTTTTTTTTTTTTAAGATTTTATTTCTTGATTTTTACAGAGAGAGGGAGAGAAGCACCAGTTCGTAGCTGTTTCACTTTAGTTGTTAATTGATTGTTTCTCAGATGTGCTTTGACCAGGCAAGCCCCGGGTTTTGAACCGGCGACCTCAGTGTTCCAGGGTGCCACTCCGTCCACTGTGCCACCACAGGTCTGGCCTGGCTTCGGTTTTGAAATCTTGACTAGAGGTAGGATATTGTTGTGAATTTATCTTTTTTATTCTGTTGCCATTTTTCTGTTTGGAATACAAAGTCCTGATTTTAAGAAATTATTCATTGTGTGATTATATTTGCTTTGAAAGAAAGTCAAATTATGGATAGGACTAAAATCTCTTGTGATCACCTCCCAGTCCTTTCCCACCTTCTGCTGTTAATAGTTTTATGCATACTTTCTTGATTTTTTTCTCTGTATTTGCATACTTATATATGGTCTATTAGTTTTGGGCATATACTGGTACTTTTTTTTTTTTATTCAGTGGGAGGAGTGGAGGCAGAGACAGACTCCTGCATGTGCCTCGACTGAGATTTACCCGGCAAGCCCACGAGGCAAGCCCACGAGGCAAGCCCTTGCTCCATTGCTCAGTAACTGAGCTCTTCTTAACGCCTTAGGCAGAGGCCATGGAGCCATCCTCAGCGTTCTGGGCCAACTCACTCCATTCAAGCCATGGCTGCAGGAGGAGGAGAGGGAGAGAGAAGCGAGAGGGGGAGGAGAGTAGAAGCAGGTGGGTGCTTTTCCTGTGTGCCCTGAACGGGAATTGAACCTGGGACATCCACACACTGGGTCGACACTCGACCACTCAGCCAGCCACTGAGCCAACAGGTAAAGGCTGGCATACACTTTTTTTAGGGGGGGGGGGGGTAACAGAGACAGAGGGAGGGACAGACAGACCAGAATGGAGAGAGATGAGAAGCATCAGTTCTTCGTTGTGGCACCTTAGTTTCTCATCGACTGCTTTCTCATGTGCCCTGACCTGGGGACTGCAGCAGACCAAGTGACCCCTTGTTCAAACCAGATGAGCCCATACTCAAGCTGGCCACCTCGGGGTTTCGAACCTGGGTCCTCCACGTCCCAGTCTGATGCTCTATCCACTGCATCACCGCGTGGTCAAGCTGGCATATACTTTTTTTTAAATCATTGATCATTATTGAGTCCCATACAGTACCTAGAAGTGTGCCTCCTTTTTAATTACTGCATAGTGAAAGTATACTCAATAGCCATTTCCCATATCAGTGGGCTTTCAGTTTGGTATAATAAGCACTTTGTTCTTAGGAGCTTTTAGAAGTACAGTGTTTGCAGAAATAGGTAAAATGCTAAATATAAGCTGGATTATTTTGCTTTAGTCTTTCCATGTAAAATATGAGTATTAAGCAATGGGAAAAGACCTTTTTTACCAAAGCTTTTTTATTTCCTTTGCAAATGATACATGAGATGAAATGGCTTTTAAGTTCTATAAATGAACAATTAGCAAATCATTTGTTATTAAAACATATAACATAATATTTACATTTTAACTATTTCGCAGAGCAGTTTTAGGTTCACAGTGAAGTTGAGCCAGAAGTACAGACAGTTCCGTATACCCCTGTCCCAGCCCAGCCCCTTTCACTGCCAGCAGCACCAGAGTGATACATTGTTACATGGATGAACTTTACACTTCATTATCTCCCGAAGTCCCCATTTTTCCTGAGGGTTCACTCTTGGTGTCGTACATTCTGTGGGTTTTGATAAACATATCGTGAGATGTTTCCTATGGGATAGTTTCACTGCCCTAAAAAATATCCTCTGTGTTCTGCCTATTCATTCTTTTTTTTTTGAATTTTTTTTTCATTTTTATTTTATTTTATTTATTCATTTTAGAGAGGAGAGAGGGAGAGAGAGACAGACAGAGAGAGAGACAGGGGGGAGGAGCTGGAAGCATCAACTCCCATATGTGCCTTGACCAGGCAAGCCCAGGGTTTCGAACCAGCGACCTCAGCATTTTCCAGGTCGATGCTTTATCCACTACACCACCACAGGTCAGGCCTGCCTATTCATTCTTGCTTCCCACTTAACCCCCTGACAAACACAATCTTTTTAGTGTCTGTATAGTTTTGCCTTTTCTGGAATGTTAGATAGTTGGAATCACACAGTGTGTACTGGTTCAGACTGTTTCTTTCACTTAGTAATGTACATTTATGGTTCCGACCATGACTTTTCATGGCTTGATAGTCCATTCTTTTTAGTACTGAAATGAATAATACTCTTGTTGGATGGACATACCACAGTTTATTTATCCACTCACCTACGGAAAGCTGTCCTGGTTGTTGCTGAATTTTGGCAATTATGGATAAAGCTGCCACATACATTATGTGCTGGTTTTTGTGTAGACATAATGTTTTCAACGTCTTTGGATAAATACCAAGGAATGCGATTGCTCGGTGGGATGTTAAGAGTATGTTTAATTTTGTAAGAAACCACTAAACTTTTCCAAAGAAGTTTTATCATTTTTTATTCCCATCAGCAATTTGTGAGAGTTCCTTTTGCTCCACAATTTCACCAGCATTAGGCGTTGTCAACGTTCCCTATTTTGGCTATTCTAACAGGTGTGTGGTGGTGTTTCATTGTTTTAATTTGCATGTCCCTGATGACATATAATGTGGAGCATCTTTTCATCTGATCACATCATTTTTAATGACATTTAATTGGATGGATAAAATAACCTTTGGTTCAGATAAAATCAATGTTATTTATTATTGGATGTCTAGGTACCAAGTATTTGAGGATGACCTGGACTGTTTGTCCTATGGTAGTCCCATCGATGTCCTCTATATTTACATATTTCTCTTTTTCTGTTTTAAATTTTCTGGACATTGTTACAAGAATTTTTGCTTAGGATAAACACCTCTTGGTAAACAGATAGAAATAGAATAATTTGGTCAAAGAATGTATAGATTTTACATCTTTCGATATCTGTGGCCGGAAAAACTGTATCTATGCCAGTTTACTAACTTTTACCAGCAGTTCCAGCCAGTTTTATATTAAGACATTAAAATAATTTTTATTAGCGGGAAACTCCAACATGCACCAACATAGACTAGTGTAATAAATCTCAGTTACCCAGTTCCAGCAACTGTATACACAAGGCCAGTCCTGTCCCACTTTTGCCTGTTCCTTACTTCTCTCCTGTATTGTTACTGTTTTAAAATCCCTGTTGAATTATAATACAAATACAGAGAAGTACACATATCACAAATGAATTTGTCCTCTTTGTCCACCACCAGTCATTCCCTCCTTGTCAAGGGCAACTGGTAACCTGACATCTAACTGTACTGAGTAGTTTTGCCCAGTTTTGTTTCTCAGGTGTATCTAGTCTTATAGTAGGTTCTCTTGTGCACGTGTGTGTGGGATTATCTGTGCTACTGCATGTGGTTGTTGATTATTAGTTCTTGTTGCTATATGAAGTTTCTTTGTATGAAGTTACTAATTCTGTTGATGGACAATTGGAGAAATGCCGATTTTGGGCTGTTACAAATCGTGCTGCTCTGAATATTCAAAGTTTGTCTCTAGGTGGACATAAGGAAGCATTTCTGTGGGTTAGGAACTTGAGAGGGCTTGGTTGGTGGCTCTAGCTTGAGTGGGATCAGTCCTTTGGGGGCTTGATTGCAATTGGAGGATACTTCTGGAAGCGGCTCATTCATATGCCTGGCCAGTTAGTTCTGGCTGTTGATGGGAGGCCACAGCTTCTTTTCACATGGGCCTTTGTCAGGGGTTCCTAAGTGTCCAGGACATGGTGACTGACTCACCTCGAGAAAACAATTCGAGAGGAGCACCATGTGTAAGCTAGTCTTAGAAGTCTAAGACCTAGTCTTAGAAGTCAAGTGACATTCATTTGGTTTTGTCAGGTTCTGTTTGTTAGAAGAAAGTCACTCAGATCATCCCAGCTCATGTTCAGAAAGAGGGGAATTGGGCTCCATTTTTTTGAAAAGAGGAGTATCAAAAGAATTTGGACATATTTTCAAATACAGTGCTTGGTAGGATTTCTTTTTTTTTTTTTTTTTTAATTTTTTTAAAAAATTTATTCATTTAGAGAGGAGAGAGAGAGACAGAGAGAGAGAGAGGAAAGACAGAGAGAGAGAAGGGGGGAGGAGCTGGAAGCATCATCTCCCATATGTGCCTTGACCAGGCAAGCCCAGGGTTTCGAACCGGCAACCTCAGCATTTCCAGGTCGACACTTTATCCACTGCGCCACCACAGGTCAGGCCGGTAGGATTTCTTTTATTCTGGGTGAGTCTCTCAGGAAATATAAGAATGGTGAATATCTTTGCCTGCTGTTGGTTGTCGTCGTGTCTTTTGAAGAAGAGATGTGTTACTATTAGTGTAATTCATTTATCAGCTCTTTTCTTTATGGTTAGCCCATTTCATATTTTTTTAAATTTATTTATTCATTTTAGAGAGGAGAGTGAGTGAGAGAGAGAGAGAGAGGGGGAGGAGCAGGAAGCATCAACTCCCATATGTGCCTTGACCAGACAAGTGCAGGGTTTTGAACCGGCAACCTCAGAGTTCCAGGTCGTGCTTTATCCACTGCGCCACCACAGGTCAGGCCCATTTCATATTATTTGAAGAAAATCCCGAAATAATTATATTTTGTTTTTTTGTAAATGCTATGTCAATATATATCTTTTAAAGATAAACTTTTTTTTTTGTTTTAACCATAATATAACCACAAAGCTATCATAGTTGTTGCTTAATATTATCCAGAAATGGGAGTGGAGATTTCCAATTTCATCAAATACCATAATTTTTTGTACAGTTTAATAATTTTTGGCAAATCAGGATCCAGATAAGACCCACCAATTTAAAAAAAACTATCGATTTTCTATTCAGCCTTTTATCCCCTCCCGCGCATCTCTTTTGGAAGACCTGAATTTTTTTTGTTGTGTACCCACAGTGTTCTGTGCTCAGGTGGTTCTTTGGGGCAGGGGGTGGAGCTCTGTGTTCTGTGCTAACATGGCTCTCTTTGGGGCGGCAGGAGGTAGGGGGCTCTGTCGTGCATTCACTGGTGTGGCTTCTTGGTTGGGATCTCTCCCTGGAGGTTGAATGTGGACTCATTTAAATTTTTGAAGGGCTTCCAAACTAAATTACATTGAAATTCATTCAATTTCTATAGAGTTGGTTTTTACTTAAAATGTAATGATACCTGTTTTCAAATCAACTTTCTTTCCCTCACGTTGTGTGTGTGTGTGTGTGTGTGTGTGTGTGTGTGTGTGTGGCCACCTGAGTGCACGTTTTTTGTCACCTGTCAAATGCCAGCCCCATGACCGGAAGCCTTGCTGTCTGGAGTATACACACAGCAAGGTCCAGCTGTTGTCACTCAGACCAGTGGTTTCCAACTGTGGTGACACGAGAATTTTTATTTTTATTTTTATTTTTATTTTGAGAGTACATTGATTAAGTCTGGGGACAGTGAAACAAGAAAGGCTTAGGATAGAAGAAGCAGCTGGAGAGCCCAGCGGGGCCACTGTGGCTCATTGGGAAGTCGGGGGGGGGGGGCTTGGAAACAGGTTCAGGGGGTTGGCCCAGGATGAACTGCTGCTGCTCATTGCTCCCTGGGTTGTACGTCTCGTCTCGTGGGGACCTGTGGAGTATAGGCGGTCACATCTGAGAGGAAGGACAGGCCTAGGCGTCCCCAGAGTGAGAGCCCATGCAGGAATTTTAAAACATACAGTACATGACTAGTCGGGGCACTGACCTCTTTTTCATATATTGTCACATTAAAAAATGACATCAGCCAACACAACAATAGCTGTCTGGTGTGAATGAATCAAAATTATACTTCTTCTTTTCATTTCTTTTTTTTTTTCTTCTTCCTTTTTATTCTGTCAGGCAAAAATATGTTGTTTGGTGTGCCACAGAGTCTTAGTGGTGGGTTGTGGACCGTGAGATGCGAAGGCCGAGGGCCGCTCTTCGGGATGCTGTTTGATTATCAAAGGCTGCCTGTATTTTCTTGTGCTGTGCACTAGCTTTTTCCCTTCGCAGCTGAGTTTTTGAGTTGTGACTGATGTTTTATGGGTTGGTAACTCAAAGTTTTATGGTCTCTTTGGGCCACTTTAAATTTCCAGTCTTCCCTGTCTCTGTTTTTCCCTTCTAATAGAAACTTTTTTTTTTTTTCTAATAGAAACTTTAGCAATAAAAAATAGGAAAAATTATTGACAACATGATTAGAATCAATGTAAGAGAAGTAGACACAAATATTTTCTCATTTTAGAAAATATTTTGTTTATTGTAGAGATGAGAGAGAGAAGGGGGAGAGCGTGAAGCACCAACCTGTAGTGGTTGCTTCTCTTATGTGCCTTGAACTGGCAGCCTCAGCATTCCAGGTCGATGCTCCATTCACTGTGCCGCCACAGGTCATGCAACATTCTTTCTTTCCTCTTTTTTTTAAAGTGAGAGAAGGGGAGATAGACCACCCACATACGCTCCCATTGGAATCCACCTGCAACCCCTTTCTGGGGCCGATGCTTGAATCAGCTGAGCTATCCTCAGAGCCTGAGGCTGACGCTCGAACCAGTCAAGCCACTGCTGTAAGAAGGAATGAGAGAGAAGAGGGAGAAGGAGAGGGAGAGAAGCAGATAGTTGCTTCTTATAAGTGTGTGCCCTTACTGGGGATCGAACCTAGGACTTCCGCACATTGAACCAATGCTCTATCCGCTGAACAAACTGGCCGGGGGGTGACATTATTTCTTAAAATTCATGTATTTCTAAAGTTTAAACTTAGTTGTTTTTCTAATACCAGTTGCATTAATTTTTTAAAATTGATCTTGAGTGAGAGAGAACAACATCAATTTCTTGTTCAGCTTATTTTATGTATTCATTGGTTGATTCTTGTATGTGCCCCGACTAGGACTCAAACCCACAACCTTGGTGTATTGGGACCAATGGTGCTCTACCCTGCCAGGGCTACCAGTTGTATTTTTAAAGTATCATCCAACTTCAAGTAAACATTAAAGTTTTAGTGTTTTTTTTTAAGTGAATTTACAGTAACGATACCAATTATTAGCTATAATTTTTTCAGCTACCACCTGCCCCCTGCCAGTCGCAGTGATTTCTGTGCTTTGGTCTCACATGGTTAAACAACGTGGCCATGGTGCTGGTACCCTCCGTGAAATGCTCAGGACAGTGATTGGGCATAGGTACAGTACAGGCCACATATGTAGTCTTAAATTTTCTAGTGGCCTTGTGGAAAGAAAAACAGGTAAAGTTAATTTTAATGTCTTTTTTAACCCAATAATTCAAAATAGTATCATTTCAACATCTAATGAATTTAAGGAGATGTTTTCACTTGTTCTTTTGTACTGTTTGAAATCAGGTATGTATTTTACTTACATTCACTGTACAGCTCAGTTCAAACTAGCTGCATTTCAGGTGTTCAAGCCTTATGTATCTGCTGGGTATATTTAAAGGGTCTGTAGTGGACTGCATAGATCAGAATTATCGTCATTATTGCTCACACAGAGTAGCAGCGGACATTGATTAGGAACCTGAGCGGTGCAGGGAGATAACTTAGAAAGTTGTCATGTCTTCCCTGTGATGGCAGAAAAAGGCAGAGAAGGGCTTGTGCTGAGCATGGGAGCTGGCAGAATTTGATGGATCAGATTGGAAGGGAAGAGAGGAAGCAGCCAGGGCCGTTTCCAGGCATTCCTTCCCATCTGGAGCGCGCTGTTTCTGAGACAGGGAAGACTCGAGGAGGAACGGTTCAGTCCGAGGCTGTTAGAGGACTGAGGGCAAAAGCCCCCTTTTGGACATCTTAATTTAGAAGCACTTGTGAGACCCCAGGGGGAGATGTCTGCTAGTCGTTGGGTACCTGTGTTTGCTGTGTAGAGATAATCTTATGGGATCTCAGCTGTGTTCATAAAAGTACTTTAAAAACTCATGGAAGGGGCTCCATTTGTTCCACAAAACTTTTTTTCTTTCTTTTTTTTTAAATTCTCCCTGGTCTTTGATTCAGTTGCTGGGGCAACAGCTCAAAGAGAACAAATGTGAATGACCACCCCAGCCAAATATGGCCAGCTAGGGAGAGGGTAGTAAATAGGCAGTGTTCACAGTCTGACCCTGTGGGTACAATCTCCACCGTGGCAGTTGTATAGACGAGGAAGAAACGACAGGAGGAGACGCCCTGTAAGAAAGCGCAGGAGTGGCCAGTGAGGAAACGGAGGGTGATCCCAAAGAAGCTGAGTGAGGGGAACCTTCTAGCAAGTAGGGTTACTGGTCAGGTGTATTGAAGACTGCTGAGAGTTAGTTTCGTCTGGATTTGGCCCATCTGGAGGTCACTGGTGATTGGAAAGAGCAGTTTCAACTGAGTGGTTCAGACAGACACCAGATTGGAATGAGTTGAGGGAATGCTGTGTCTGGCAAAGGGGTGATTTTCTTTTTCTTTAAACTTAACCACTACAAATCATTGAGAAGACTAGGCCGCTGGAAAAATGAACAAAGGACATAAACAGACATTTGACAGGAAAGTGAAATATAAATGGCTCTTAAACATACAGCAATGCTCGTGTGGCGAGGGTGGAGGAAACGGACATTTCTAATGTCGACATCGCTGGTGGGAATATGGAGCGGTATGTCCTCCAGAGAGAGCCATTTAGAAATATGCATTTAATTAGAAATGCTCATTGTTTGCTCCAGCAATTTTACTCCTGGGAACTTGTATTTTTTATAATATGGAGACTAAATAGTCATCAGTGGTAGCCTGGTTAAATCAAGAGTAACACAAAGGAAAGTCTGTATCAGGTAGCATTCTGTTCTCCAAGAAAGTAGAATTTGTTGTTGCTGTTTCTTCCCACCATAAAAGAAGGCTTTTTAAAGATTGAAAAAAAGATCAGTGGGTGGGTATAGGCCACAGAAGGTATTTGGAAACAAGTGTGCCTTTGAAGAGCTATGTTAAGCTTGTCCTTCTGCCTTGACCTTCTCTGCCTATTTAACACATTTCATGTAAGTTTCTAGTCTATATGCCCTTCTCCTCCTGATGCCTGCTAGATTCCTTTGAAAGGACTCAGTCCTGTTTTATATATGCACTAGATTATACAACACAGGAAAGGCTTCGTGGATGAATTCACACTCCAGCTTGATTTACCGTACCTAAAAATAACCACAGCCCCTATCAAGAGAGCAACATGTTTACTTAGTTTGGGTCATTGACAAAGGAAGCAAGTGTATTGATGTTTGAGAAACCAGAAGGTAGCGATGGGATTAGGCTATAGCTGTCTGATGTAGGAGGAAGACTTTCTTGGTTAACTTTTTGTGGGGGAAAGGGACATACAGACTTGTGAGCTGTGTGTGTGCCACTGCCACCTACATTAAATACCTGGCTCTCCTGACCTTTCTGCAGTTTGGCCCTCTTTAGAGATGGCATGTGTTCACATGGACTTAAAGAAAAATAAAAACCAGGCACACCGAAATAGACCAAATCTGTCTCTTGCCAGAGTACATTGATACTGTACAACTTTAAATTCTCTGTCCTCAGGATTCTCTAAGATCTTGTTTGAATTTACTTAATTTCTTAAGAGTTTGAGACTGTGGTTATTCATCCATGTCTTTGAGTACCTGGATTCACTTATGTATTCTTTTACTTAGAACCATAGGAAGTAGTTTAAGATTCGAAGCATTTTTTTTTTTTTTTTTTTTTTTTTTTTTAACAGAGAGTGAGTCAGACAGAGGAATAGATAGGGACAGACAGACAGGAATGGAGAGAGATGAGAAGCATCAATCATCAGTTTTTCGTTGTAACACTTTAGTTGTTCATTTGATTGCTTTCTCATATGTGCCTTGACAGTGGACCTTCAGCAGACCGAGTAACCCCTTGCTCGAGCCAGCAACCTTGGGTCCAAGCTGGTGAGCTTTGCTCAAACCAGATGAGCCCACGCTCAAGCTGGCGACCTCAGGGTCTCGAACCAGGGTCCGATGCATCCCAGTCCAACGCTCTGTTCATTGCCTGGTCAGGCTTGAAGCATCTTAATAGTTTAATTTTCACAGAGATGAGGTTACTTGTCCAAAAGTTGACCAGACCAAGTCCATGTTCCTTAGTCTTCCCCATCAGGTTTGGTGGTACGAGCGGTGGTATTCCCTTGCAGCATCGGGTGCAGATAGTGTGCCATGATTTTGAGGGGCGTGTGGCTTTAATTACATTGCAACAGTTCTAATGAAGACTGAGTACATTATATGCTGTACTGATATATTTACAGTCATGGAGACAGTCTAGTAGAGCTCCACATTTGTTTTGGTTGAGAAAGTTGAAGCCTAGAGATGTGAATTTATTTACCCAAGATAATAGACCATAAACATTTATTCTGTGCTTAAGCTTTAAAAAAATTTTTTTTTTATTTTTCCATTGATGAGAGAGAGAGGAGAAGGGGCAGAGAGAGAGAAGGAGAGAGAGAGAAGCATCGTCTCGCTGCTCTACTTAGTTCCGTTTGTGCACTCTTTGATTGCTTCTTGTATGTACCCTTACTGGGGATTGAACCTGCGACCTCACTGTGCCAGAATGACACATTATCTACTGTGCCACCTGGCCAGGGCCTCTGTGCTTAGTTTTTAAGGAGTTCGAGCAGTGCTGTCCAGTAGAACTCTGTATAATGATAGTCTATATCTGTGTTCAGTGTAAACAAAGTTGAAAATTAAGTTTATTAATCTTACTAGCTATAGGTAGGTACTCAGTATCTAGTTTTATGTGGCTGATAACTACTCTGTTGAACAGCATAGGTCTAGAGCATTTACCTTAAAAAAAAATTTTTTTTTTGGAGAACTTTAGATGTGTTAGACCAGGACTTTATGAGTATGATTACAATTGCTAACTAGAAATTAGGTTTTTGTTCAGAAGTACATGGAAAAATGTACTCTCAGAGCTGTGACAGTGTTACATCTAGTAATGGCTTAGGCTTTACTTTTATTTCACTTGTTCTTTGAACAGCAATCAAAAACTCATATGAAAGGTTTTCTTCCTTTTCCATCACTTAGATACCTTGTTTTGCCAGTTGAAAGTCCTATTCTTGGGTTGAGTTTTCAGTGAACATATGTATTCATATTCATGGTGCTCAGCACATTTTTCATTCTGTACTTTTATTTTACATATTACTCACTTGATTACCAAGATGCCCTACAAAAAGTTTTGATGTCTTTCTTGCTGTGGTAGTCTGGATTATGGCCGTTTCGGTTTATACATCAAATTAGGCTTGATGTGTAACAGGGTTGAGCCAGCTAATGGAAGAGTCTTTTATATCAATGCGATACATCTTTGCATGTTGTGGTAACAGGCAGAGTTGGTTCTCTGGGCTTTACTTTGGATACTAATTTACTAATTTATGACTTGGCTCCATTTTAATAGCAACTTAGATTGGGTTGGCTTCATGCATGACTGCAGTGATTTGAGTGTCCATTAGGGTGCATAGCCAGACAATGATGTAATCCAATCAGATGCCAAAGTTTTTACCTACTTTCCATACATGATTTTGTTTTTAAAAAGTGGTAGTATAGATTTACTTTGGGTATTTTATACTTTAAGCCAGGGGTCGGGAACCTATGGCTCGTGAGCCAGATGTGGCTCTTTTGATGGCTGCATCTGGCTTGCAGACAAATCTTTAATAAAAATAATGTTGCCTGACCTGTGGTGGCGCAGTGGATAAAGTGTTGACCTGGAAACACTGAGGTCGCCGGTTCAAAACCCTGGGCTTGCCTGGTCAAGGCACATATGGGAGTTGATGCTTCCTGCTCCTCCTTTCTGTCTGTCTCTCTCTAAAATGAATAAATAAAATAATAATAATAATGTTAAAAATATAAAACATTCTCATGTATTACAATCCATTTCTTTCCAGCCGCTCATGTTCATGGTTGCAGGTGGCTGGAGTCAATCACAGCTGTCCTCTGGGACAACACCAAATTTTTATTGGATAATGCGTAACATACACGGGTCATTATATGGCTCTCACGGAATTACATTTTAAAATATGAGGCATTCATGGCTCTCTCAGCCAGAAAAGTTCCCGACCCCTGCTTTTAAACAGTAGTCTCTTTGCATTCTTGGTACAGTTGATATTTTTTTTTAATTTATTGATTTTTTTTTTTTTAGAGTGAGAGAGAAAGGTGGACAGAGGAGTGGGAAGCATTCGTTGTAGTAGTTGCTTCCTGTATGTGCCTTGACTGGGCAGGGCCTGGGGTTTCGGACCGGTGACCTCAGCATTCCAGGTCTGTGCTTTATCCACTGCGCCATCACAGGCCAGGCAGTACAATAATTTTTGATTAGTGGTCTAGAAGCCTTGATAGTCTTGCCAAAGTTTATAATAAAATGACTGATGTTTCTGAAATTAGCTGGTGTATACTCAGTTTTTATATTTATAATTTTGTGAATTAAAAAAAAAATCCCCCCAGTAACCACTTCACTTTAGGGGGAAAGGGAGAGGGAAGTGAAGAGAGACAAATTATACAGAGATGGAAGATGATTTGACTTTGGGTGATGGGCACACAACACAATCAACAGTCAACAGTTCAGATGCTATAAGATGTTCATCTGAAACCTATTTACTCTTATTGATCAATGTCACCCCATTCAATTTAATATCTAAAGTAAAAAAAAAATAAATTTAAGTGACGAGGTAAGTTCTTTTAAAACTATTTCTATGAAGACCCAATAATGAAAATACGGCTTGTATTCTTTTTCACTACGTATTACTCAATGACCTTTCTGTATCCCCCCCAATGTCCGATGTAATCGAGGAAATAAGATGACATAGCTTTGTCTCTTATGTTATCAAACTCTTTTTTGTTTTGTTGTTGTTGTTGTTTTTTTTCATTTTTCTGAAGCTGGAAACGGGGAGAGACAGTCAGACAGACTCCCGCATGCGCCCGGCCGGGATCCACCCGGCACGCCCACCATGGGGCGACGCTCTGCCCACCAGGGGGCGATGCTCTGCCCATCCTGGGCGTCGCCATGTTGCGACCAGAGCCACTCTAGCGCCTGAGGCAGAGGCCACAGAGCCATCCCCAGCACCCGGGCCATCTTTGCTCCAATGGAGCCCTGGCTGCGGGAGGGGAAGAGAGAGACAGAGAAGAAAGCGCGGTGGAGGGGTGGAGAAGCAAATGGGCGCTTCTCCTGTGTGCCCTGGCCGGGAATCGAACCCGGGTCCTCGGCACGCTAGGCCGACGCTCTACCGCTGAGCCAACCGGCCAGGGCTGTTATCAAACTCTTGATCACCTCACCAGGCAGGGCTGCTGAGCTTCTGAGGAAAGACTTAGGCGCCAACTTGAGGTTCTCTGGCCAAGCGTCGCTGCATGAAGAGCTTCCCTCGGCTGACCCAACTCTCCAGTGGGGAAGGACGGCCACACTTCCCAGGCTGGTCCTGTGACCCCACAACCCTTCCCCAGCCATGGGCGAAAGGTGACTTTGGGGCACTTGCTTCTAACCAGCCCTTAACTGTTATGATTATTATATTTTGCCCACAGTGAAGTATAAATGAAAGTAATGGGCTAGTCACTGAGGATAAAGGGTGAACAAGATTTCCTAGAGGTGGCTGTCTTCCTATCTCATTATTTCTCAGCTCTTCAGACTTGGTTGTTTTGGAGATCATAAATGAGGGTGCTTGCAGAAATGGGGTCAGGACCCACATTAAATGATACTCTGCTTGAGTTGGCTACCTTAGGACTTCCCGATAATAGTGAGAAGTAGTTACTTGCTTTTGGAAAAGTACTGTAGTTACGTGCTTTTGTGTGTCCATGCTTTGGGCTGTATCACCTGTTTGTGATTGAGAGGGCGTTTTTAGTTGTGTGTGATATGTGATTTAACAAGAAAATGCTTTCCTGAGTATTTTTTTTTTTTTTTGTATTTCTCTGAAGCTAGAAACGGGGAGAGACAGTCAGACAGACTCCCGCATGCACCCAACTGGGATCCACCGGGCACACCCACCAGGGGGCTACACTCTGCCCACCAGGGGGCGACGCTCTGCCCCTCCGGGGCGTCGCTCTGCGGAGACCAGAGCCACTCTAGCGCCTGGGGCCGATGCCAAGGAGCCATCCCCAGCGCCCGGGCCATCCCTGCTCCAATGGAGACTCGGCTGCGGGAGGGGAAGAGAGAGACAGAGAGGAAGGAGAGGGGGAGGGGTGGAGAAGCAGATGGGCACCTCTCCTGTGTGCCCTGGCCTGGAATCGAACCCGGGACTTCTGCACGCCAGGCCGACCCTCCACCACTGAGCCAACAGGCCAGGGCTTTCCTGAGTATTATATGATAGATGCAGCTTCATCTTGTGAATTTACATTAATGAGGAATATTGTGGACTGTATAGTAATTCATATGACAGCATAAAGAACAGATTATTACTGCTTTCTTTCTTAAGGTGAGTTTAAAAAAATAAACTCAGTGTTCATATAAGTGTTATTTTGAGTAAATCCTTATTATCCTCAACTATAAAATAGGAATAATACCTAAGAAGATCAAGAAGCACTTGTACAATGCTACCACAAAGGGTTGTGCCTGACCTGTGGTGGTGCAGTGGATAGAGCGTCCACCTGGAACACTGAGGTTGCTGGTTTGAAACCCTGAGCTTGCCTGGTCAGGGCACATAAGAGACCCTCCCCCCCTTTCCTCTGCTTTTCTCTCGCTCTCTCTCCAAGTCAATGAATAAAATATTTTTTTATTAAGTGTTTATTTTATTGACTTGAGAGAGACAGAGAAAGGGAGAGAGAGACAGAAAGGAACATCGAGCTGCTTCTGTATGTGCCCCGACGGGGCATCGAAGCAGCAACCTCTGTACTTTGGAATGATGCTCTTACCAACAGTGATCCGGCCAGGGCAATAAATAAAATCTTTAGTATATGTGCTGCTGAAGTGAGCACAATAAATAAAATCTTTAAAAAAAAAAAATCTTGATTTCCTTTGTTGTGGGAACCCTTCTGGATCCATTTACTACCAACTGCCATAGACTGCACGTTTGTGTCCCCCAAAGTGTGATGGCTCATGAGAGTAGAGCCCCATGAGTGGGATTTGTGCCCTTATGAAGGAGACTCCAGAGAGTCCACTTCCCCCTTCCCACAGTGTAAGGACACGGTGAGAAGGCGGTCATCTGAACCAGGTAGTGGTCCTTACCACACCAATCTGCAGACGCTGTGGTCCTGGACTTCCCAGTCTCTGGAACTGTGAGAAGTTAATTCCTGTTGTTTCCAAGTTGCTGGGGCTGTGGTATTGTTACAGCAGCTGGAACAGACTGAGACTATTAAATGACATTGTTTATTAGCAAATCTATGTTTTTTCTCCTTCACCTTCCGTGACGTTGTGCTATTGCTCCCACTGTTTCTCAACAGTCTGCTCTGTAGCCATGCCCCTTGCTTATTTTTACCCTTTAGTTATAAGACTTACGGTTTCCTAGAAATTAAATTCTTGGGGAGACTTTCTCCTTTTTGAGCTGTATTCTTTGGGAAGAACCTTTCATCATCCTCATGGAGTCTGCCATCATCTGTATATTTTAACTTCCTTTTTTTTTTTTTTTTTTTTTTTTTTTTTGAGAGAGAGAGGCAGGGAGAGAGGCAGGGAGAGAGAGATAGGAACATTGAGATGCTCTTGTGTGCCCTGACCAGGGAATCGAACTAGCAACCTTTGTGCTCTGGGACAGCACTCCAACCAACCCAGCTTATTCAGCCAGGGCTTAATTTTTCTTGATTTTTAGAACGAGAGGAAAGGAGGCGGAAGGGAAGCATTTGTTGTTCCACTCAGTCATGCATATTTTGGTGGTTTCCTGTGTGTGCCCTGACCGGGGGTTGAACCCACAACCTTGTTGTTTCCAGACAACGCTTTTAACCGACTGAGCTAACCGGCCAGGGTCCTATTTTCACTTTTAAAACAAATGTCTTTCTTTGGCCTAGTTAGCTTTTCCCAGTGGTCTCTGTCACAGTTTGTCTGGGTGGTGTTCAGTTCTTTCCAGACCGGGGTCAGGAGCTTTGTCCTCACTTCCCGAACAGTGCTTTTCTGACCTCCACGCTGCCGAGACCCTCTCCGTACCACAGGCTTAGAGCAGCGTTAACCTGCTTCACTTCTCTCTCCATTTGTTCTTTCAGTAGGTCCTGCTTCATTCTTTCTGTAATTCAGTTTGCTGGTGTCAGTAGTGACTGCAAATCAAGATTTTAAAAATACAACAATATACTTTTATATTTATTTCTGCCATATTTAAAGCTTTGATTATTTATACTAGATTCATAAATTATTGAAGCAGAAAATAAGTTTAGAGTTGATTTGGTCTAATTCCTTTACTGTAGAGACGAAAAAATGGATTCTTAGGTTAAACGGCTGTCTAGGTCACACAGCTAGTGAGTAAGCTGGTGCTATAGATCTCTGGTTTCAGCATTGACTACCTCTTCCTGGTCTAGCATTCTCTTTCAAAATTTATTTAAAAAAAAAATTTTTTTTTTTTGGTCAAAGCTTTATCCACAATTAAGAGTGAGCGAGGCCTAGGAGGTTGGGTTAGATAAATAGCAATTCTTAGCCACCCAACCCTCATTTTTCCCTTTCCTGATGGCAAGTATAATACTTTGAACTCTTTTAGCCAATTTAAAAACTACATACATTGCTTACAAAAATTAGAGGCTCTTTTATTGCTTCATATTTATTTTGAATTATCCTCTAATTTTTGTGAGCAGTCGATTTACCTCAGCATGTCTGAAGAACATCATGTATGCTTGCTGTGCTGTTTGTTTTTTTTTTTAGTTTTAAGGAGATCGATTTCTTACTATGAAAAAGTATGGAAGATAAGGCCTAGCTTTCTCTTCTCCCCTTACTGTACCTCCGTCCATATTTTGTCTTCCCCATCCTTCCAGATAGTTTTATTGCAGTTTTGGTTAAATCAGTATTTAGCTTTGTCATTATGATCCTGTGTGCTATTTATAATGTTTAGTGGTTAAGTTACAAATACTTTCCCTTTCATAAACAACTTTTGGGTTTCCTTGGAAATGTTAGATCATTAAAATAAAAAAAATATTGCCCTGGCCATGGCCAGTTGGCTCAACAGTAGAACTTCGGCCCAGAGCGTGGATGTCCTAGGTTTGATTCCCCGTCAGGGCTCACAGAGGAGAAGTGCCCATCTGCTTCTCCACCCCCACCGCCCCACCCCGCTTCTCCTCTCCCCTCCCCTCCCCTCCCCTCCTGCAGCCAAGGCTCAATTAGAGGATTAGAGTAAGTCGGCCCTGGGTGCTGAGGATGGCTCCATGGCCTCCGCCTCAGGTGCTAAAATATGGCTCCAGTTATAACGGAGCAAGGGCCCCAAATGGGCTGAGCATCGCCCCTAGTGGGCTTGTCGGATGGATCCTGGTCAGGCACATGTGGGAATCTCTCTCTGCCTACCTTCCTCTCACTTAAAGGAAAAGAAAAAGAATCACTCATTTAGTCTCAAATTTTTAGCCGATTCAGTTTTATCTTTTTGAAGAAATCTTTTTCTGCTCCAGTGTGGACTGCTTGCCCTCCCTGCTGGGAACGCAGTGGTCTTTTGTGATCCAGAGGGTGGGGTGAGGGGGACTTGTTGCCTCTCTCCTGCACTGACTCTCCTGTTCCTGTATTCTCTGCTCTGTCTCTCTTGTTGCTCTCCCTCTTGTTTAGGGGAAATGCAGTGTCCAGCAGTTGGCTATGAGAAAGTGTGTGGGAGGCAATTGTTTGAGTTCTGTGTTTCTGCATACTCTTGATTCATAGTTTGGCTGGGTACAGCTTTCTGGATTGGAAATTATTTTTCTTCTATTAGTCTATGCCCTTTTAAATAGTACCTGTTTTTGTGTTTTGTTTTTTTTAAAAAACCCATTTATTTCTCTCTCTCTCTCTTTTTTTTTAACAGAGAGAGAGTCAGACAGGGACAGACAGACAGGAACGGAAAGAGATGAGAAGCATCAATCATCAGTTTTTCGTTGCGACACCTTAGTTGTTCATTGATTGCTTTCTCATATGTGCCTGACCGTGGGCCTTCAGCAGACTGAGTAACCCCTTGCTCAAGCCAGCAACCTTGGGTCCAAGCTGGTGAGCTTTGCTCAAACCAGATGAGCTGCTCGTGTTCAAGCTGGCAACCTTGGGGTCTCGAACCTGGGTCCTCCGCATCCCAGTCCGACGCTCTATCCACTGCGCCACCGTCAGGTCAAGCAGTACCTGTTTTTATTTAATGGATGCATTATCTTCTCTTTCTGAGAATAACAACTATTTTTATGTTATCTTTTTCTTGTATAGTCTTTCCCTCAACTAGCATTTTGTTTGTTTTGCTCTCTACCTTTTATGATAGAGGCTTTCCTGAGATGTTTGGTAACTCTTTTGTTTTCATTCATATTTAAAAGTTGGGGATGCACACAGACAACACATTCATATGAAATTGCCATCTTTCCTAGCTTTGTCTACTCTGAACATACTTAACTCTCAGGAATCTTCAGTTTTAATTAACACCCTCCAAAAAGGAGCCAGGGCTCTTTGGGAAAATGGTGATTTCAGAGCTGAGGCAGAGAACATAGGAGATGAACCTGGAACACGTTGTTATGCTGGGAAGTAAGGACAATGAAAAGCGCACAGTAGTCGGGACAGTGCTGCCACTGGCTAACCTGGGACAGCCTGAGCATCAGAATGAATAATGAATAATGCCGGGGACCTCAGCATCCCAGGTCGACACTTTATCCGCCATACCACCACAGGTCAAAGAGGGTGCATGTTTTAAGGACATAATCTCAAAATATCTTTCCATAGATTACTTACTAATGAATTAACTGAGGGGAAAATGGTTATTTTACAGTGGAGAAATACAGCAAATTCTAACCGAGTGATCAAAATTATCACCAGTAATGCAACAAATTGACATCATCTTGTCTCTCTCTTTTTTAAGACTTTTACTTGTTGATTTTATAGAGAGAGGAGTGTAGGGTGGAGGGAGAAGGATCAACTCATAGAAGCTTTACTTGTTCATTGATTGCTTTGTCATAATGTGCCTTGACTGGGGGGGGGGGGTTCTCCAGCTGAGCCAGTGGCCCCTTGCTCAAGCCAGCAACCATGGGGTCATGCCTATGATCTCCTGCTCAAGTCAGCGACCCTGAGCTCAAGCTGGTGAGCCCAAAAGGTTTTCTTTTCAAAGAAAGATTGGAGCCTGGCCTGTGGTGGCGCCGGGGATAGAGCACCAACCTAGAACAGAGGTCACCAGTTCGAAACCCTGGGCTCGAAAGGTAAAGGCACATATGAGAAGCAACTACCATGAATTGATGCTTCCTGTTCCTAACCCCCTTTTCTCTCTGTAAAAAAATAAAAATAAAAAAATCAGTAAATCTAAAAAGAAAGATTGGATGAGAGTGGTTTGTTGGAGACTGATCATGGGTGGGCTCATTGCCTGTGAAGCTTCCCAGCAGTGATTAGTTGAGCTCCTTTGGTTGGGAAGGCCCCCAGTGTTAGTATTTTCAGGCCTATTTTCATGGAGATCACATCGTTCAGAAGACACTTGGTCAGTCTTCAGCCTGGTGGGAATTATTAGAGCTCAGTGGGAGGATCTGGCTTGCAGGAACGCTGGAGGCGGGGGCTGCCTCTTTCTTAGCTTTCATTCTACACTGTCCCTGTGTTCTCAGTGCGCCAGGCTCATCTCCAGCTGTGCTGGGACCTCCCAGTCCAGAGCCTTTCCTTTTTGGCTTCCTCCTGTCATTTTCTACAGTGGGCAAGGAAATTTTAAGATCTACCGTTCACTAAATAACTTTCAACCAATATGCCTTTGCTTCCTTCCAGCCACTCTGTCTGCAGTCCTGTTTTGTTCTGGTCCTTGTGGATTGAGCCTTTAAAAAAACCAAGACAGAGCAGTTTTTACTGTAGTTCTAAGAGTCATTTCAGTTTTGTGTTCAGCACATACTCTCTACCCAGGAGTCTGAGTCCTGCACTTGTACACCGTTCCATTCTCTTTTCCATCTTTCCATCTGACTTCTCATATCTTCACACATTGGAACAACCAAATTTCTTCCTGTCAATGATGCAGACCCACCCTTTCCCTTCACTAATCTAAGTGACAAGACCGAGCAGTTAAAGACTTTTCCAGAAAAGTGGATTGTGTCTCAGCCCACTTGTTAAAATGTAATCAGCACCTGTATTCATAGCACTGTCTTTTTCTCCTGGCTTCCTGGGTGGGAGTGTGCCACACAGTAGGCAGGCAGGTTGGTCCAGCTCTGCTGGGGGCCTGGGTTTGACTGGCCTGCCCATGGCTAGAGTGGCTGCTCTCGGCTGGTGGGAGAAATGATCGCAGACCAGCTAGCTCTGAGGGCCCCGCAGTCACTCAGATTTAAATGTCAGATTGTGTGTGTGTGTACATTTTGTGGAACATATAGCTTCATTAGAATTGAAAGGAATCTGAGACCCCTAACAAGAGTGGTGGTGATGGGACTAGAATGATCTCTGATGTTCAGTAGTGTGCTTTGTACACTATCATGGTAGGCTTGTCATATCTGAGGACTGTCATGGCACATGGCGATATATGAGCTTTTATGATTTAAAGCAAAAATTTAGATGATCAGTTATACTTTTTCAAGTGTATTTTCAAAATGCATTTAACAGAATTAAATATTCTTTCATTTAAACCTAGGTTTGTTACAGTTTCTCTTGGTTCATTGTGTTTGTTTTAAGAAGTCAGCATTGTTTCTATTTATTATCTCATTTGAAGGAAATATTAAAATCACAATGTCCTGTGCATTTTATGGAAGAAAGGTGTTAAGCCAACAACATTTTTTGAGCTGCCTTTGCATTCTTACAGGATTTCTAATTAGTATGTTGTCCAGAGTTTGAGTCTTTTTCTGCAGTATTAAGTTAAATGAAGTATCTTGGGGAACAATTTATAGTTCTTTAATGTGTAGCATTTGGTTAATTGACATCAAAGACAGCTAGTACTTCAGTGACTTGAATGTTCTGCTCACAGTTCCTAGTAAAAGCCATGATTGCCTAACAATATTACATGGGGCTACTTGTGGGAACTTAGAGAGGATACTTAAAATTTGTTTTATTATTTTAAAGTATGATGCTTTGCAGTCCACCTTATGTTGGATAAGAATATCATTGATACTTTCATTTATAAGGATGATAAGCATTTTTTCTTATTTGCTCACTGATAGTGCAATTACAGTGTTTCTATTTCTAGGTTATTGTTAGTATGGGATAAAGCTGAGATACAGGGATAACCATGCCATTTTTCCTGTTCTCACATAGAAAAAAGATCAGGTAACTACAGCTTTTCAGTCCTCTGAGGTGTAGTTCTGTGTGAGTCAAACCCTGAACCAGTATCTTGAATCAGCAGTCACAGATTGAAAGAGAATGTGTTGTGATCCTGTACTCTTTTTCTTTATAGGAGAGCTTCTGTTTTGTGTCTACTTCTCACTTCATTCCTGCTAATCCGTTGATGCAGTAAATTGGACGACGACTGTTGCCAGGATAACCTGTAATGGGCAAGGAGCCACGGGAAGAAAACATTTGTTTTAATTTTTAAACTTGGTTTGAAAGGTAAGGCCATTAAAAGTATCAGGAGCTTTCTCCCCTAAGCTACATCAAGGAAAGTGCAGTAATGTACTGCCCTGAGACCCTGGAGTTAGGTGGACCGGGGCTGGGCTGTCTCTTTGAGACAGGTCAAGTATGGTTGTCCGGCACTGCTGTGTTTCTAGGGAGTTAAACAGCAGCCTCTGTAGTGTGCTCTGGGACATCTTGCCCTCTCCACGGCCATGAGGCTGCCTGTGTCCTGGAACAGTTGAGTTGGGCTCCAGGGCCAGCCCGGCCTAGCAAGCTGAAGTAGCACACAGGCAGACCGCCAGTAGACCAGCTGCTGCCTCTGGGTCGCATGGGGGTGTGGCGTGTGTGTGAGGGAGAGAGATTGTTTTGTGTCACACCAACCAGTCTGGCGGCCGGCCAAACACCTGATTCCTTGTCAGTCCTAATTACAGTCACTTTGGAACTCTTTACTGAAACTTCATTAAAGACCAGGGGTTGACTTTGCATTTTTTACTTTTGCCTCACTGGTCACTCCTTTGTGAACTCTCAGACTATCTCATGAAATTATTTTAGCATCACTTCTCTGTACGTAGATTTAAAGCATTTAGCAAGGCGTTTTGATTCTACTTTATGTCCTCAGAACTTACTATTTTTTCTTCTAAAATTTTTTTATTTATATATTTTTATTGGCTTAAGAGAGAAAGAATGAGAGAGAAACATCAATTTGTTGTTTTACTTATTTATGCTTTCATTGGTTGATTCTTGTCTGTGCCCTGATGGGATTAAACCTGCAACCTTGGCGTAGTGTGATGACGTTCTGACTAGCTGAGTTCCTTGGCCAGGTATCTTTAGTAATTTTTAAATAATAGGTAGGAGCTAAAACTTTACAGATATTTCTTAGGATGACTTTTTTTTTTTAAAGGCTTAGTCTTTTTTAATTTTATTTATTCATTTGAGAGAGAGAGAGAGAGAAGTGAAACACAAGGGGGGAGGAGCAGGAAGCATCAACTCCCACATGTTCCTTGACCAGGTAAGCCCAGGGTTTTGATCCAGCAACCTAAGCATTCAAAGTCAACGCTTTATCCACTGCGCCACCGCAGGTCAGGCTTAGGATGGCATTTTTAAGACTTTGTTTTCCCCTTTTTCTCTTTTCCTGTTTTTTGTTTGTTTTTTGTTTTTTTGTCTTTACTGACAAGAGACTCTGAGCTTTGGTAGATTATAGAATAATTTCTTACATTTAGCTTTATTTCTCTCTTTCCCTTTTTTACTCCCCTCTGTTCATCAGCAAGCTGTCCCACACTAGAATGGATGAGCTCTTCTCTTAGTTACCCAGAAGTCTGCACAAGTCCTAGAATCAGTGCCAGGTGGTTGAGAAGGGTTCCCACAGAGCCAGAGGTTGTCAGACTAAACCTTTGTTGCAAAGGCTCAGAGGGTAGATATTTTAGGTTTTTATGGATGAGATAAAAAAGGATATTGTGTATTTCTGTACCGAGAGAGACAAGAAAGGAATTTTTTCTTGGGAGGGAAACATTTTACTGAAATGATGTTCAGAGTTACATGTCCCCTCTCAATCTATTGCAAATGGTCACCTAATCAATTAACACTAATCTGTAATGAGATTTTACATATTTCATGGTTGAAATGCCTTTAGCCTGACCAGCGGTGGGGCAGCAGATGGAGCGTCAACATGGAATGCTGAGTGAGGTCCCCAAGTTTGAAACCCCAGAGTTGCTGGCTTGAGCAAGGGGTCACTTCTTTTATGTGCTGGTCAGGGCACGTACGAGAAGCAATCAGTAAACAACTGAAGTGAAGGAACTGCAAGTTGCTGCTTCTCCTCTCTTTCTCCTCCCTCTCTCCCTTCCTGTCTCTCCCTCCCCCTTTTCTCTCTCCCTTCCTGTCTCTTTGTATGTTTCTGAAATAAATTTAAAAGGAAAAAAAGTCTTTCCATAGGTAGCACTGCCGCATTTTAATGTTCGTCCACGGCATACGGTTTTAGTTGAGTGTATGCATCACTTGGAAGGCATTTATAGAATTGTTAGATTTTTCTCTTGATCATTGCCTTTTAGCATGTAGATTAATTTCCAGTTGAAGGTTAGGTTAAAAGCTCCTGAATCGCATAACTAAATAGATTCTGAAATAGAGAAATTGTCTTCACACATGCATTAAGGTCTGAAAAACACTTTAACTGTAGGTTGAGTTCAGAAAATACATCTACTGGAAATTTGTATGGGAACGAGGGTCTTCATATTTTCATTTCTGACAGCATGGGAAATATATGAGGCAGCCTGAATTTATGATTCAAACAAAGTTAGTGTTGAAATGAATTTATGATAGTACAAGTTTGCTGAGTAGTGCAGTTTTGCCTTGTCATTTTAGGTTGAATTCGTTAAGAAATATCAGGACTTCAGCAAAGACAAATATGCAGATTCATTTGTTGTTCAGTAGTGGTAGCTGAAGGCTTTCTCATTCAGGATAATTTCAGTCTTGGTCCTTCGCCCAAAAAGTTGCATACTAATTTAACCCTTGATTAGTCTTAAAACTGCTGTGGGATAGGACAAGTCAGGAACTCATGATGGTTAAGTCCACAAGGGTAAATTAAGTTTATTAACGTCAAATTAATGTTGACATTACTAGTTCAGTAACACATGAGGATTAAAAAATAAATATCCTGAAGTACCTGGTGATGAAAATAGGAAGATTAACCGTAAGCTTTAAATGCCACATTTTCACAGGTGTTTTATATTTGTCCAGTTAAGCCTTTGGCTCTACACATAATTTCCCCACCATTGTACACAGCAGATCCTACTGCACATTGCAGTGACTCCATCTTTTCTCAGCTTTGAAAACATTCTGCCGTAGTTGTTTCATGTGTACTCTTCTTAGAAGCTAATTCTTCATCACTTCAAACTCCTCAGATAAACGACAACTGAACTTTCACTCACACTGAACTCATCAGGGGTCAGAGAACCATCACTGGCGTCCTTGCCTGGCTAGCAAGCCAATGGAGACCAACTTTGCACCTTCATTTTCGTTTTCTATTTTTGTAAAGAACTTCTGTTCCATTTTACATTTTCTGAGTTTTCTATTGCTTCCCTGTGAGTGGGGAGTACTTGTGATGACTACTTAGTCTGGTCATGGTGACAGAGACTATTCTTGTAGCACAGGTGTTGTGTGATTGCATAATAAACAGTGCTTTGCCACCAAATTTCATAACAGAACTGTCCACATCCCACTGTCCCATAAAAGCACGTTTGAGTCCAGGTTTCCTTTTCTTGTTTTGACCTGTTGGGTGTGGAGGGTGATAATAAATCAAGTGTTGCAGTACAACACATGTCCCACAGAACAGTGCTTCGCTGTAATTATGTCATTGTTGATGGGTGAGTGCCTACTGATCTGCAGTGCACAGCGATGACAGCACCAAGTGTGGCTTCTGTCAGTTACCCGCTCTGCCCTTATGAGAGCAGCCAGAGACTGTCTGCCACTGGGAACGGTTAGGCCGTGTCCTAGCACGACCTACTGGGTGCTAACGGGAGCTTCATAGGATTTTCACAAGTCATGGAATGTCATTCTTCTGCTTTCTTTCCCCTCAAATAATTAAGAATGTGAAACCTTTTTTGCTCAGGGCTTGCATAAAAATATAGAGGTGGCAGGCCAGATTTGGCCATCTCAGCACTGTGTTCTCTCAGGTGTCCCAAGTCTGGAGTGGGTTTCCAGGCTAATGGCAGAAAGAATGGCCTGAAAAGGGACCTGAACACGAAAAGGCACCATTGTGGGTTGGGTTTGGTTGGGTTGATTGGATTTCTGTTTTTTTCTTTGCTTGTTTTGTACACAGGAATGAATCTTCAATGTGTGCAGTCACCTCAGTCTTATCTCTGTAGGATCTGGCAGGTCAGCCCCCCTCTCTCAGCCGGTTTCACACTAAACTTATGTTTTTAGAGCCTTCACCAAGTGCCAGGGATTGTACTGAGTGCTGTTATGATGTATTTTCATAATGTTTCATTTTATCATACAGAGCTAGGTAATTTAAAAAGTCAGTGTCACGAGATTTATAACAAAAAATAACAATCATCTGCCCTTTTCCCCCAGCCAGTACCCTCCTCATCCCTGGGTTTCTTGTGAGGGCGGCTGCCTTCATCTCTTAGCTGTTTTCTCACATTCACTTCCTTCCACATTTCTAAGTCTGTCCCATGCCTGTGGGTAGCTGTTCTTATCTGACTTCTATGAAGATGGAGGTTTGGCCCTTGAATGCATAGCTCCTTCCTCCTCCATCTTCCAGGATAGTTAAAGCACAGCTTTGGTTAAAACAAACATTAAAAGGATGTTTTGGTTAGTTATTTCCTAAATCTCTGGCTTAATTTGCAGAATTCTTCTCAGCATGGTCGCATGTGTCTGACGGTCATCTCCTTCTGGACACCTTTCCAGAGCCCTCTGCCTCGTGCTTCCTGCGGCTGGCCCCTCTAAGCTCTCTGTCGCTGCAGGGATGCCTTCCCCGCGTGTGTGTCCCTGCTTTCCTGCATCCCGTATTTTCTCCTCGTGGCTTGTGGCCATGCCATTCTCCTGTGGTTTCCTGAGACAGTAAATAAATCCTTCAGACCTTCCATGTCTGAAAACATCTTTCTGGAATTGCACTTGAAGAAACTGATGCCTTTGATGAGTGTTTGTTTCGCCCTAGGAAAGTTTAACCTCTCTTTATCTCTGACGCTGTGCCTTAGAGGACCAGTTTCATCACTCATGAGATGACACGTGTAGGTCCTGGGGGCAGAGTCACATTGTTTATACTGAGAAAATTTTTTTGATGCAAGGAAGTGGTTGTAGATTATAATACGTTCGTCTAAAACTTCTGTTACTTAGATGTTGAACTTCATGAATTATTTCTCCGTTTCTTAGGAAAAGACAGAAAATGTCTTTTCATAAATTTGTTGGGATTCTCGGTGGCTACTGTCGCTTTTCTGTCATTTATTGTTACAGAGTTTCCAGAGGAGGAGACAACTGTTTGGGGTTTACCAGCCCACAAGGCACCTGGGAGCTGGTGTCATCCTTTGTTTCCTTGTCTTCATTCCTTTGATCTCTGACAAGGTTTCTGGCAAGTCTCGGTTCCCAATATTCTCAGTATTTGTCTTTTTTTCCCCCAACACCCCCAGTCTCACATTAAAACTAAAACCTCTTAGTAAAATAAAGCATACTTTGGACATACTTGCACCAAAGTTTTCTACATAGAAGTTTATGTACATTTGGGCTTTCATGGTGAGAATTTGTGGAGCACGTCACTGTACTTGCTATAATGTGGACAACGTGAGTGAGTCAAGGCTGGGTTTTCATAATGGGCAATCGGCTGGTTTAATGTAGAAGTGGAGTGGGTGATAAGATCTTAATTTTCGCTCCACCCTTCTCTTAGTGGTGTATTTGGACTGTGCTCCAGTGTGTGTGGGTACGCATTTCCTTTTTGAGGGGCGTGTATTTTCCAGGCAGCTCAGAATCTGAAAGGCAGGCCATAAATTGTATCATCTGATACCAAAGTATAGTCAGAAATGAAAGGAACATGAAGATTGGGATTTGAGGGGCAGAATTATGGTTGAAATTGGAGGAGAAGGGTAATTTAATGTGAAATCTCTTAGGGGCCACCTTGGCTTTCAAAGTAGAGGCTGTTGCAGGGCCTTGCCGTCTGTGAGTTCTTAGAAAGGGCTCTGGAGTCTTCCTTGGGCTCATCTCTCCAGTTCACCTTTCCCATTGTCCACAGTTCTGTTTAAAGTGTAGGTCTGTTGCTCATCTGTCCTGCCTTACCTGCTCCTTGTGTGTTAGTATGGTGTGCTGCTCCTGTGGTGTCTGCCTCAGTGGGCGTGTCTGCAGCAGCCCCTCCCCTAGCTTGTCAGTCACCTTCAGATATTTGACCTTTATAGGGGAGCAACCTCCCTTGAAAGTGTACTCGCTGCAGCTTAAATGTCATCTCTATGTCACCTTTCTTCTACCTCTATTCAGAATTGTTTCTTTGTTAATAAAATAGATGGCTTAGTCTTCATGTAGATATTTTCACGTACATTTATCTCATTTGAAACTCGCTAGTTCCCCTTTTGTTTTTGCTTTTTATTCTCACACAGCCCTCCAGACACTAAACCTTATTCCTAGTGCCTTCTGAAAGCTTCTTCCTGTCGTCAGGACATTCCACTTGTCACAAACTTCTGGAGCGCCCCTTGTTTCTGCGTCTCCAGCTAAGCTCTGCTTGCTTCCTGAAGGCCAGATTGGGCCTCAGGGGTGTTCCCTCCCTGTGAGGAGTAACCTATCATATCCTCCTGTATTCCTCAGTACAGTGCCTGCTTTGCAAGTACCTGTTGGTTAGTATAGTGCATATTAAATAGAGTTTAGTCCTTTATTTACTATTCTCAAAAAAGCTGGGCCCTGGCCAGATGCACAGTGGATAGAGAGCATCATCCCAGAGTGTCCAGATCTCCAACTTGAGCCTCGATCATGGCCTGTATGAAAAGTAATTGATGGGTGCACAAGGAAGTGGAACAATAGCTGATGCTTCTCTTCCCCTCCCCTCCCCTCCCCTCACCCTCCCCTCCCCTCCCCTCCCCTCCCCTCCCCTCCCCTCCCCTCCCCTCCCCTCCCCTCCCCTCCCCTCCCCTACCCTCCTCCTCCCCTCCCCTCCCCTCCCCTCCCCTCCCCTCCCCTCCCCCACTTTCCGCCTCATCACTAACCCCTCCCTCTTTCTGTCCCTTCCTCTGTCTCAAATCAATGGTGGGAGGGGAGGAAGCTGAAATATCAAAGAAATTGCAAAGTGAAACTGGAAGAGATTACCTGGACCGGCTGGATGGTCCACACTTGATCATCTTTACTAGGTTTTTTTGAAAGAAGTTGCAGAGCAAACAGCATGAAACTGGCTCTGCGTGTGTTCCCTCTGATGGACACTCTGCCTGATTTGCTTAGTCTGGCCTCTGGGTGGGGGCAGCGGCTGGTGGCCAGGAGCCCTGTGGGCCTTTGCTAATAAGACTCAGAGAAGCACTCCTCGGTGTGCTTGCCGGTGCTTTGTGATCTTTCCTTAGTACTCAGTGAGAGCTGCCTGTGAAAGCCAGCTATTACTTCTTTGTGTCCCGTTTCTGCCTCTGTGAATATTGTCCTGTTTGCCTGGGCACTGAGCTTTGCACTTAGGAGGAGGTGATGGTTAACTTAAAACGCTGAGAGGTGACCTCCCTTCAGAGTGACTCTGCATTCTCCTATTTATAGTTGCTTTCCTCCCCCGTCCCCTTCTTAGTGGCACGCAGCTTTCAGCGTCCCGGGTGAGCAGCCACCAGTCCTTCTTGAGCCCAGCGGTTCCCCATTTGGTCTTGTCAGATGCTGCCTGGCTGAGCTCCCGCATACCTGAATCCAGGCCCAGGGAGGGTCCTGCGACTCCAGGTGTCAATCTGGCAGGAGCAGGTGAGCCTGTAAGAAGAGTCTTTAGCAGCTCACAGTGCTTAATACGTCCTGTTCCCAGGCTTTGGGAAACTCGGCCAGTGGTTTGGTAGAAGTGTGCCCACTGCTGGTGGGATCAGCAAGTTGTTTTGAATCTGAACCGAACTTTGAGGCTTGGTTTTCTCCAGGGTAACTGGGAGTCAGGTTGTTGTTTTTAAATACTTGACTCAAGCATCACTATTCCCCAACATGTTTGAGTGGCCTATTTTTTTCTTTGTAAAATTTTGAATTAGCTTATAACATGAAATAAATTCCCAGAAACATGCACCTATTTTTAAATTTCAGTAGGAATATCTATAAAACCAGTAACGAGCCACTGGTGGTACTCCTGATTTGTTATCAGCTTTCTCTGTTATTTTAACACAAAGAAATTGAAAATCTCTCTTTATTATTCCTACAGCTTATTCCTAGGTTTAGAGGCTGAGAAACAGTTCTAGTTTTCTTCTGACCTACCTTTTTGAGTTGAAGAATAACCCGTTGTTATGTATAAAAGAATAAACGTGATATCCCCTGTATGTTTATGTTTTAGAAGAAAGGAAAAACATGGCCCATAACTTATCCCTACTCACTTCACACTGACCCTGTGTGGGAAAGGTGGGTGACTATTGACTTTGGCTGTGGAAGGAGATGAGAGAGTGGGGCTATTTTAGGACCAGGGGAGAAACTTTGAATCATAATTATAGTAATCGTATAATTAGAGCTGTCTTGTCCAACACAGCTGCCACTGGCCATATGTGATTTTTTTTTAAACCTTGCTGGACATCTTTATTACAAGTGTTGTTAAACTGCTCACTCTCTGCCTTGCAGAATGGGTGTTACCTCCACTCCCTGGACTAACCCTGGCAAGTAGGTCTGTTATAAAGATCTTTATGCGAAGTTTTATTAAAAAAGTCACTACTTTTATTACAGCATGGTGTCACCTATTTTCCCTGCATTCATACTGTCTTGCATGCTGCTTGCCTGTTGCTTTGTTAGAAGTATATGACATGTGTGACTCCCGAGTATGTGAAATATTTGGAGTCCGAATATTCGGACCAGTCGGCTGGTCCGAATTGAGATGTGCCCTAGTGTGCGGGTAAAATACACTGGGATTTGAAGACTTAGTACCAGAAGAATGACATGTTGAAATAATAATGTTTGGATATGTGAGGTTAAATAAAATATACTATTAAAAATTAATGTTGCCGAGCGTCAGCCTGGTGTGCGGGGGACCCGGGTTCGATTCCCGGCCAGGGCACATAGGAGAAGCGCCCATCTGCTTCTCCACCCCCATCCCCTCCTTCCTCTCTGTCTCTCTCTTCCCCTCCCGCAGCCAAGGCTCCATTGGAGCAAAGATGGCCCGGGCGCTGGGGATGGCTCCTTGGCCTCTGCCCCAGGCGCTAGAGTGGCTCTGGTCACAACAGAGTGACGCCCCGGAGGGGCAGAGCATCGCCCCCTGATGGGCAGAGCATCGCCCCTGGTGGGCGTGCCAGGTGGATCCTGGTCGGGCGCATGCGGGAGTCTGTCTGACTGTCTCTCCCCGTTTCCAGCTTCAGAAAAAAGGAAGGAAGGAAGGAAGGAAGGAAGGAAGGAAGGAGGGAGGGAGGGAGGGAGGGAGGGAGGGAGGGAGGGAATTAATGTTGCCAATTCCTTATACTTTTTGATATGGCTGTTAGAAACTTTAAACTTTCATGTGGCATACATTGTGATTTGAGCTTTGTATTAGATTGCCCGCCGTGGATGGTAGGTGGAGCCAGCACCTTCTACTGGTGCTGAGAGAAGGGGCCTCTCGCAGTGCTACAGGGGGACTTGAACTTGGGCAATTTGTGCTTGCATGCCTTTAAATAAGATGGCAAAATCTGTGTTACAACAATTCCCTTCATAATGTATTTTACAGAAATAGTATTAAAAATTTGCCTGATCTGTGGTGGCGCAGTGGATAAAGCGTCGACCTGGAAATGCTGAGGTCGTCGGTTCAAAACCCTGGGCTTGCCTGGTCAAGGGACATATGGGAGTTGATGCTTCCAGCTCCTCCCCCCCTTCTTTCTCTCTGTCTCTCCTCTCTCTCTCTGTCTCTCCCTCTCCTCTCTAAAAAAAAAATGAATAAAAAAAATAAAAAATAGAAAAAAATTGCCTGACCAGGTGGTGGCGCAGTGGATAGAGCATCGGACTGGGATGTGGAAGGACCCAGGTTCGAGACCCCCAAGGTCGCCAGCTTGAGCGCGGGCTCATCTGGTTTGAGCAAAGAGCTCACCAGCTTGGACCCAAGGTCGCTGGCTCCAGCAGGGGGTTACTCGGTCTGCTGAAGGCCCACTGTCAAGGCACATGTGAGAAAGCAGTCAATGAACAACTAAGAAGTTGCAACGCGCAACGAGAAACTGATGATTGATGCTTCTCATCTCTCTCCATTCCTGTCTGTCTGTCCCTATCTATCTCTGCCTCTGTAAAAAAAATAAATAAATTAAAAAAAAGAAAAAAAAGAAAAAAATTATAACAAATTTTGTTGTTTTATATCTTCTTGAGTTTCCTATGTGTTATCTTAGGTGGAAGCAGTCATTTCTCCTATTTTTGTAGTTTACACTCCAAATGTTTAAAATAACTGCAACTATTTTACTTATTTATTTATTTATTTTAGGTGAGCAGGGGAGATAGTAAGGGAAAATTCCACATATGCTCTGACCAGGACCCACTGGCAACCCCATCTAAGGCCGTTGCTTGAGTACCAAGCTATTTTTAGCACCTGAGACTGATGTGCTTGAACCAACCAAGCTATCCTTAGTGCCTGGGGTTAGTGCTCAAACCAGTTGAGCCACTGGGTGTGAGGGGAAGACAGAGAGATGAGGGAGATGGAGGAGGAGAGAAGCAGATGGTCACTTCTGTTGTGCCCTGACCAAGAATTGAATCTGGGATGTCCACACATCAGCAGATATTCTATCCACTGAGACATGGGCCAGGGCCTAACTGCAACTATTTAAACTAGAACTATCTTATGCAAGTTTATTGCAAGACTGGAGCATGATAGCAAATACTCACTTAGGATTAAAATTTTTTTTAATTGATTGATTTTTAGAGAGGAAGGCAGGGGGTGGGGGAGAATTCATTCATTTGTTCCACTTATTTATGTGTTTATTGGTTGCTCCCCGTATGTGCTCTGACCCAGGATCAAACCATCAACCTTGGTTTTATGGGACAACACTAACTAACTGAGCTAACCAACCAGGGCTTTGCTTAGGATCTGGAATCTTGGAGATCCCAGTAGGTTGAAGCAAGTTATGAAATGGTTATAAATGGGGTTGACTCCATGGGTGTGTGACTCATGCAGTCTCACAGTACCTCACGCCCAGAAGCGTTTGCTTTAATGCTGTGCTTTTCCTATCTGAAATTCTTCATCATTTTTGAATCCTTTCTGTTTTTGTCTTTGAACTTTCTGTCCTGTGCCCAGGCAGTCCTGCATACAGGTATCACACAGCTGATAGCAACGTGTAGGCTTGGGGTTTTATCCTGCTTGGATAGAGAATTGCTAAATTTAAGCAGAGTTAGTTTATGTGAATAGGAATTTGTTTAATTTTCAGTTTGTTAAAGTTCTTCCTTGCCATTCCCACAATTTGCTTCTCATTTGTAGGTAGGATTAGCAGTTTCTCTGTTGAGAGTTCTAATAGTTTATCTGTTAACATCTTTGTGGTGTCATTTTTTCTGGGCCTGTTGGAAAGTGATACAGTATGTTATGTTCCATTTTAACCAGTTCAAAGAAAATGCACTAATGTCAGCTTATCCACAAGGAGGTAGCTTCTTGCGGCTCCTGTCAGCAGTGGAACTGGCGTTAGAGTTAGAACCCAGGTCTGTTGAGATGCTTTAGTCCTAACAGGATTTGGGGGCAAATGGTGTTTATTTGGTGAAAGCAGGCAGTTGTAGGTGATTTACACAAACCCCAGTCGGGGCCTAGTGACCACACGCGGCCAGTGGTGAGCCAGGAACAGCCTGCAGAGGGGGCTGCTGGGCTCGCTCCTCCTGTAGACGGCTCCACACTTCACCCCGACTTTCCATCCCTGTGCCATACACAGGCAGCACCGTTTCTTTCAGGAACAAAGTGTCGCTGCCCAAATGCTATAAAATAAAGGCACTGTGGCCCAGATTTTGCTTCTGAGGTGGATGGCATTTCAGTCATTTCAGATGGTCTTTAATGCAGTTGATCTGAAGTGAATGAATCATAGGTTTGAGGATCCTTAGTCCTATCTTGCACAGACTGGATGGTAATTTTCACTTGTGTCTCAATTATGGGGGAAGGTAGAAGACAGCAGAGGCTCTCGCCTATCAGATAACCCTCTTTTCAAGCAACTTAATCAAGTATAGCTGTGACGTGACTTTTAAAGTGTATTAATGTTGCCTGACTGGAGGTGGCACAGTGGATTGAGCATCAGCCCGGGATGCTGAGGTCCCCAGTTCAAAAACCCCAGGTCGACGGCTTGAGTGCAGGGTCGTTGACATGGTCCCAAGGTCGCTGGCTTGAGCCCAAGGTCGCTGGCTCGGCTTGAGTCCCCCTGTCAAGGCACAAATGAGAAACAATCAGTGAACAACTAAAAGTGCTGCAGCTACAAGTTGATGCTTCTCATCTCTCTCCTCCCATCCACTCCCTACCTGTCTCTCTAAAATAAAAAATAAAGTATATTAATGTTTTATTAAAAATGAGTTGAGGCCCTGGCCAGTTGGCTCAGTGGTAGAGCGTCGGCCTGGCGTGCAGAAGTCCTGGGTTCGGTTCCCGGCCAGGGCACACAGGAGAAGTGCCCATCTGCTTCTCCACCCCTCCCCCTCTCCTTCCTCTCTGTCTCTCTCTTCCCCTCCCACAGCGAGGCTCCATCAGAGCAAAGATGGCCCGGGCACTGGGGATGGCTCCTTGGCCTCTGCCCCAGGCGCTAGAGTGGCTCTGGTCGCAACAGAGCAACGCCCCTCCGGGGCAGAGCATCGCCCCCTGGTGGGCAGAGCATCGCCCCCTGGTGGACGTGCCGGGTGGATCCTGGTTGGGCGCATGCGGGAGTCTGTCTGACTGTCTCTCCCCGTTTCCAGCTTCAGAAAAATACAAAAAAAAAAAAAAAATGAGTTGAAATTCTGACTCCTTTCATTTTTTCTGAGTGTTTAAGAGTAGTTACATTTTTAAGAGGACTCCATTTTACCTCTGTCCTGGGCAGTTGAACTTGGTGGTAACTGCTAGTTCACCTGTAGCTTGTTTCTGCTTCAAGGGGCACAGTTGGAAGCAAGGGCCAAGCCTGGGATAACCAGCGTACCCGCGCCATTCATCTCCAGTGATTTGCTGTTTGACTAAAGGATAAAATGCATAATGTGTTTTTTTTAGGAAGCTTTTGTGGTTTTATTTTTAAGTTTGTGGTGCCTAGTTTAAAGAAAATGCACTGTGGAAATACATATTTCAGTATTCTGACTTGAAAAATGCTATTGTAATTCAGGATACAGCAAATCAAAAGGGATTAGGCATTTAAAAAAGATTGTTGGTAAAAAACTCCTTTTGTGTGTTTAAATATAATAAAGTGTGGAGGCACGGACTCGGGGGTTAGGAGAGTTGGCTGGCCGGGGGCCACACTGCCGGCAGGCAGCCTTCTTCCTTGTAGTGATTGGAGAACAGGGGCATCTGCGGTTTTTCAGCTCTGTTGTCCCTAAGGTCCTTTTATGTCATCAGCATTCAGCCAGAAGTGGGGAGGGCGTGCGGAGGTCTCTGTGGTTCACAGCACATTGGAGGCCTTACCTGCCGGCCTCAGAAGTTGGCCTCATAGTCTAGGTGAGTTCAAAGGAAAGGTGACTGGATCTGATAGACAGTCCCTCCCCTCTGGGCAGGCTGTGCAGACCAGGGTGTGGACTCAGAAGGGAAGGTTCACGGGAACTCGTGTCTCCTTTGAGCAAGGGACACTATACCTTTCCTGTAGAAGACCGGAGAGTGAACAGTGTAGGCTTGTGGGCCACATGGGGCCCCGTCACTTAAGCTTCTCTTTCCCTAAACAACCCTGTAAAAGTACCACACCCTTCTTAGCGTGCGGGCCTGGGCTGGCTCTGGTCGGTGAGCCGCAGTTTGCTGATTCCTGTCCTCCCTTCACCGCTGCTGACCCTCAGTCTTCATAATAAATTCAGGGTTTAGTGAGTTATCTATAGAGGGTGAGTATTTTGAAAGCTGGGTTTTACTGGAGGGTTGATAAGAGTATCTTTTTTTCCCTCCCTGAAGTGAGAAGCAGGGAGTCAGTCAGACTCCCGCGTGCACCCTACTGGAATCCACCTGGCATGCCCACCAGGGGGTGATGCTCTGTCCATCTGGGGTGTTGCTTCGTTACAACCTGAGCCATTCTAGCACCTGAGGTGGAGGCCATGGAGCTGTCCTCAGCACCTGGGCCAACCCGACTCCAATGGAGCCTTGTCTGCAGGAGGGGAAGAGAGAGACAGAGGAAGGAGAGGGGAAGGGTGGAGAAGCAGATGGGCGCTTCTCCTGTGTGCCCTGGTCTGGAATCAAACCCGGCACTTCACATGCCGGACTGACGCTCCACTGCTGAGCCAGCTGGCCAGGGCAATATGACTGTATCTTGATCCATAGTTTAGAAGTATGACTTTATAGCAGCGGTTCTCAACCTGGGTTGCGACCCCAGTGGGTTGAGAACTGCTGCTTTATAGTTTGTAAATGTTGTAGTTTATTTTGATGGATGTGAGCGTGTATTTTATTTATAATTAGCCAATTGTTAGAGCTCAATACCAGATTACTTTTGTGATTTATTTCTTAGTATTTTTATTATACTTTGTCTCTATATGTGAGATTATAAAAAAATAAAGACATACTATATTAAATGAGAATTACTTAAAAAGGGTTCATGCTAAATTATAGTATTAACTATATCTAGTTTTTTAGACAAGTACCTGAGTGGGAAGGTACTTGAATAAAACTCGTCACTTTATTTATTTACTTATTAAGAGAGAGCAAGAGAGAAAGACAGATGGGAACATCGAGCTGCTCCTGTATGTGCCCTGACTGGAGAATCGAACCGGCAACCTCCATGCTCCAGGAGGATGTTTTAATCAACCAAGTGATCTGGCCAGGACTTATACAGGGTTATTTTAATACAGCTTTTCAGTCAGTGACTTTGATAAAGTATTTAAAGTAAGGAAAAGGCACTGTATTGTCAAACTGTAGACATCCTCGGATCAAGATCCCATGATCTACTTTGAATACAAGGCGAACTGCCATGAATTGATTGTTTTGATTTTTGTTTTTTAGAAAATTTTATTTATTGATTTTACAGAGAGGAGTGGGGTGGGAAGCGAGAAGTATCAACTCAGAGTTGCTTCACTTGAGTGTTCATTGTTTACTTGTCATATGTGCCTTGACAGGGCAAACCCAGGGTTTCAAACCGGGGATCTCAGCGTTCCAGGTCAATGCTCTACACACTGTGCCACCACAGGCCAGACAAATGACCATTCTTGAAGGTGATTTTCTACTCCAGTTAAACTAGAGCTCGCATGCTTGTGTCTATCCATGAAGAGCAGTGCAGGTTATGAGTGTGGCGTCTAAGCGGGGCCTGAACCGTGTGCCTGTCATTGAGCACTGTGCGGAGCGGAGCTTAGTTACTGTAGTTATCAGGAACTTGGGTACTAAGTATGGGGAAGAGTGGTGGAGTACACTCATGGCATTTGCCATTTAAAAACCTCACTGATAAATGAGCCAAGTTGCTCTAGCAGAAGCATTGTAGACCCGTGTTTTTCAGCTTCCAGTCCGCCAGAAATTTTGTGCCAGTCTGCAGAAGAGTCACCAACCCTGATGTTGTATGAAGATTATAGACCCAGTGTTCTTAGTGAAATTTGCTCGTGCTCAGAGTGCTTGCTACTTACAAGCCTGTGTCATCGATGAAAATACAACTGAGGTTGTCTTGGTGTCTTTGGGACTTGTAGGCTCCTTTGAACCCCCTTGCACTGTGCAGACTCAGAGCATTTACAGATCATGCTCACCAGACAGTCATTCGGGCAGACTTACGTAATCGTCAGTGCATCATGCAGGTGGGCTCGAACCACGCACCAGCTTGTACCGTGCTGCGGTGTTGTGTGCGGTGAAATAAAACTATTCGTTGTGTGTTTCTGTTTCTGGCTGACTAGGTCACTGGTCCCTAAGTGTAAAAACACTGAAAACCATGGCTGTAGATTGTGCTGACAGCGTCACTTTACCCTTTCCTCTTTCTAGGATTGAAAACTTGCTTTTTTTCTTTCCTCCTTTGGAGTTATCTTTTGATATCCTTTGGTCTTTTACTCTTTTTTTCAATTTTATTAGGATAAAATAGTACAATAAAAGTTGTTTTGTTGGCCCTGGCCGGTTGGCTCAGCGGTAGAGCGTCGGCCTGGCGTGCGGGGGACCCGGGTTTGATTCCCGGCCAGGGCACATAGGAGAGGCGCCCATCTGCTTCTCCACCTCCCCCCCCTCCTTCCTCTCTGTCTCTTCCCCTTCCGCAGCCAAGGCTCCATTGGAGCAAAGATGGCCCGGGCGCTGGGGATGGCTCCTTGGCCTCTGCCCCAGGCGCTAGAGTGGCTCTGGTCGTAGCAGAGCATCGCCCCCTGGTGGGCGTGCCGGGTGGATCCTGGTCGGGCGCATGCGGGAGTCTGTCTGACTGTCTCTCCCTGTTTTCAGCTTCAGAAAAATAC
Organism: Saccopteryx leptura; assembly: GCF_036850995.1. Taxonomy (NCBI): domain Eukaryota; kingdom Metazoa; phylum Chordata; class Mammalia; order Chiroptera; family Emballonuridae; genus Saccopteryx; species Saccopteryx leptura. The sequence goes on along the minus strand of NC_089503.1, from coordinate 5,494,737 downwards.
AAAAAAAAAAAAGTTGTTTTGTTTTTGATTATTTTTTGCATAACCTGCCTCCGTGCACTGGTTCCTTTTCTTGTTTATCTCTGGATTGATCTGTCTGACCAGCAGGATAAAAGATGCTGCTCTCCATGATTTCTAGTTGTTTTTATTTATTTGTTTGTTTGTTTATTTATTTACAGAGACAGAGTCAGAGAGAGGGATAGATAGGGACAGACAGACAGGAACGGAGAGAGATGAGAAATGTCAATAATCAGTTTTTTATTGCGACACCTTAGTTGTTCATTGATTGCTTTCTCATATGTGCCTTGACCGCAGGCCTTCAGCAGACTGAGCAACCCCTTGCTCGGGCCAGTGACCTTGGGTCCAAGCTGGTGAGCTTTGCTCAAACCAGGTGAGCCCGTGCCCAAGCTGGCAACCTCGGAGTCTCGAACCTGGGTCCTCCGCATCCCAGTCCAACACTGTATTATCCACTGCGCCACCATCTGGTCAGGCTATGATTTCTAGTTTTATTTTTTATTTTATTTTATTTTTTTCATTTTTCTGAAGCTGGAAACAGGGAGAGACAGTCAGACAGACTCCCGCATGTGCCCGACCGGGATCCACCCGGCACGCCCACCAGGGGCGATGCTCTGCCCATCCTGGGCGTCGCCATGTTGCGACCAGAGCCACTCTAGCGCCTGGGGCAGAGGCCAAGGAGCCATCCCCAGCGCCCGGGCCATCTTTGCTCCAATGGAGCCTTGGCTGCGGGAGGGGAAGAGAGAGACAGAGAGGAAAGCGTGGCGGAGGGGTGGAGAAGCAAATGGGCGCTTCTCCTGTGTGCCCTGGCCGGGAATCGAACCTGGGTCCTCTGCACGCTAGGCCGACGCTCTACCGCTGAGCCAACCGGCCAGGGCTGATTTCTAGTTTTAAAAAGATTATTCCGTGCAGATGTTCATGAAAGTACCAAACTAGGGTATATTCCACTCGGTCTCCTAATATGGGTGGACTTAGCAAAATACATACATACTTCTGAAAAATGTATGTGTACTGTTCGTAGTTCCTTTTACCCAGACTCCTCCAGCGCAGGACTTAAAAGTCACACATGTGGATATTAATGTGCTATTTCTTTTAAGATTTTATTTGTTTTAGAGAGGGGAGAGAGAGAGAAATGAGGGGAAGCAGGAAGCATCAACTCCCATATGTGCCTTGACTGGGAAAGCCTGAGGTTTTGAGCTGGCGACCTTCGTGTTTCAGGTCGACACTTTATCCACTGCGCCACCACAGGTCAGGATATTTTCTTTCTTTCTTTTTTAAGATTTTATTTATTTTAGAGAAGAGAGGGGTGCTTTTTTTTTTTCTTAGCGAAACAGGAAGAGAGAGATCAGAAGCATCAACTCTCATTTGCAACACTTTAGTTAGTTGTTCATTGATTGCTTCTCATAAGTGCCTTGACTGGTAGGGAGGGGGTTCCAGCTGAGCCAGTGGCCCCTTGCTCTAGCCAGCAACCTTTGGGCTCAAGCCAGCGACCATGGGGTCATGTCTATGATCCCACACTCAAGCTGGTGACCTTGGGGTTTCCAACCTGGGTCCTCAGTGTCCTAGGTTGACGCTCTGTCCACTGCACTACCACCTGGTCAGGCTTAGCATGCCTTTTTTTTTTTTTTTTTGTATTTTTCTGAAGCTGGAAATGGGGAGAGACAGTCAGACAGACTCCCGCATGCGCCCGACCGGGATCCACCCGGCATGCCCACCAGGGGGCGATGCTCTGCCCACCAGGGGGCAATGCTCTGGCCCTCCGGGGCATCGCTCTTTTGTGACCAGAGCCACTCTAGCGTCTGGGGCAGAGGCCCAAGGAGCCATCCCCAGTGCCCGGGCCATCTTTGCTCCAATGGAGCCTCGCTGCGGGAGGGGAAGAGAGAGATAGAGAGGAAGGAGAGGGGGAGGGGTGGAGAAGCAGATGGGCGCTTCTCCTCTGTGCCCTGGCCGGGAATCGAACCCCGGACTTCTGCACGCCAGCCCGACGCTCTACCACTGAGCCAACCGGCCAGGGCTTTAGCATGCCTTTTGATGACAGTGATAATAAGGACCACTTTACTCTGTGGATAGTAAAGCTGCAGCTGACCTGCAGGTTGCGGTTTTGGGGTGAATGGAGTAAGAATATATCTCACCAAATCCTGGTTCAGGAATTCTGCAGTGAGCAGCACCTTTGACAGATTGGAATAATATTGCATAGTCTTATCCCTAATCAGAATTTTTGTCATTTTTGTAATCTTTTGGTCAGAAGTGGCCTTTGAGATTGTTTCATCATGGTGGCTTTAGATTATGTAGTGGACCCTGTGTTTCATATTTCCAGTTGTAACCAACAAGGACCTTCTTTAACGCTCTAACTGGAAGAGAACCAGTTAGCGTTTCATCGCTGTGGGACAGAAAGGAGGAAGAGGCAGGAAGTGTGTGTGTGTGTGTGTGTGTGTGTGTGTGTGTGTGTGTGTGTGTGTGTGGCATTGCGGAGTGATTGTTTTGAGTTTGTTAGTGTCTGTCCTTGGAACTGGCATGGGTTTCTGTAGCTCCTGGAGCATTGTGTCCCCGTGTTTAGTCTCTATTATTTTAAACAGCACAGGTTTTACTGTTTTCTGACTTCTGGCCCGGATCATGCCATCAGTGGTGAAGAGCACTGGCTGCTGGTGGTCGTTGCTTCATTCTTCCAGTGTTCTGCAGTGCTGGATACGGAGGGCTCAGAGCTTGTCCTTTGTTGCCAAAAATCCTAGTTCTGTGTAGGAATGTGCTCTCCGCCTTTAGGAAGGCTTTACTTCCTTTCCCAGCAGGAATTCTCAGTGTGGATGGGGCCATTTCTCAGGTTAAAATCCCAAGTTTTAGCATTCTTACAGCATTTTCAAGTCTTTTTTTTTTTAATCAAAAACACTTTTTTCTAAGAAGGAAAAAATGTCCTGCTTAATTTTACTTATTTAGGAAGAAGTACTCTGTAGGTTCAATGTAAACTTACCTGACGTGGGCGTTTTGGACTGTGACACTGAACTGAAATGAACTTGATGTGTGAAGCTGACATTTATTTGAAATACTCTCTGCGTTTTGTTTAGACCAGCATGTTTTGGAAATTTGATCTTCACTCATCATCCCACATAGACACGCTCCTAGAAAGAGAAGATGTAACACTGAAGGAGTTAATGGATGAGGAAGATGTTTTACAGGAATGTAAAGCTCAGAACCGCAAACTTATAGAGTTTCTGTTAAAAGCAGAATGTCTCGAAGATTTAGTCTCGTTCATTATAGAAGAACCACCTCAAGACATGGATGAAAAGATCAGATACAAGTAAGAAATTCAATCTTCTCTCTAGGGTGGGGTTGAGGATTCCCTCTTGTTTCCCAGTGCTTCCCCGTGGATATTTTGTTGGTTGAGGGGGACAGGCTCGGCGGGGCATGTAACTTGTTCTAGAGCTATGTTCGGTGAGAGGACAGGCCTCTACAAACAAGGGTTCTGTGTTCCCTCCAAAGGGTGGAGTGTTTTATAAATAGTGACAAAGTTTCTTACAATAGGAAGGCCATCCAAGTCAGTTCTTTCTCTTCTTCACAAATGGGAAGACAGAGATGATGTGACCAAGATCACAGAGCAAATCGAAGTCAGAGCGTGGGCTCTGAATAGCGTTGTTGATCAAATTAATTCTGACCTGTTGTTAATTGATAAGAAAGGTGTGGGTCTCACTGAGTATTAGTGTTGCCAAGTTCAAGCACATAACACCATGGAGAACTGCAGTGGGTTTATTCACTTGTCACTGGTTCCCCCTGCTCACGAGCAGAACGATGGCACAGGGGACCCTTTATCACCGTCTCTGAGCACACTTTGTGTGTAGACCCTGCACACAGAATAGCTGTATATATTTGAAGTGTTGGGGTTTCAGTTAGTTACTTTTTCATCTCCAACTCGACTGAAATGTTTGGCTCCCCCACGCCCTAAAGATACTACAAATTCAGAAACAAAAAGTTACTGATTATGCATTAAATAAACTTTATGGAATAGGAAGAATTTGTTTTTAGTATGTTTTCTTTTGCCCTTTCTCCTACAGTCTGTCCCTGTTAGAGCAGTCTTTTCATTTCTTCATGGTGAGGCTTTTGCTGTCAGGGGAATAATAAGTACTATCAATGCTTTCAAGTCGCTGGTGGCTTGGATCTCCAAGGAACACGTTCTCTGCTAGCTGTGAAAATTGACAGCTAGCATTCAGTGACCGCGGTCTCTCAGAGATCAGTGCCTTTAAAAGGAAGAGGAAAGAAATTGGGTGGCAGCAATACTAGCGTACTTCCATCCTGCAAAAGATAGACACTGTGCTACTTGGGGACCTCGCCATAGTGAAGCAGCACTTGTGGGTGCTGCTGGTCTGGGCTGGCGTTGAGAGGGGCAGTGTGGTGGTGCTGTGCACCGGGCCTTCCCCATAACAGGCCCGGAGAGCGCCAGCAGGGACTGGCTCCTCTGGGGTCTGGACTGAAGGAAGCCCAGTGGAGAAGAGTAGGCACACCTATGGCAAGTGCTTCTATTGCCAAAAAGTAGTCATGGCTTTTGTTGTAGTGCCATGCCAGCATTTTGTATGTGTGGTTTTTTGTTTTGTTTTTGTATTTTTTGTTCTTGTTGCTGTTTCTGTGCTACCTTTGAGGCTGCGAGAGCAGGAGTGCCTCCCCTGGCCACAGCCTTCTGCTGGCACCATCTCGGGAGAGGCTGACTCGAGCTGGGTGGGCAGTTCTCGCTGCGCTTCTGGCCCGGACAGCCACAGCCGTGTGCATGTAATAACTGATGGCCCCGCAGCTGGGGCAGTGTAGAGGGGTTTTCCCATAGGACCCGAAAGCTTTTCAGGGTTAAGGTGACTAGTCATCTAAGGAAATTTAGGTGTTTGTTTTGTAGTTTGTGGATGATTGCTGTATTTTGTGTTTAATATACATGTATATTAAACCCATCATTTTAGTTTAGTGATTTTATACAGTGTATTAAAGGAGTCTCATTTTATACTAACCTTTTTAATTCTAATGACAGCTCTGATTTTAAATAATTTAGCATAAATTTGAACTAACAGAACTTTAAAAGTAGACTCTTCAATAGAAATATAAATCGAAAAGCTAGTGTTGGCTGGGCCAGGGTCCCCACAGAGGGACAGTGGAGTGGCCAGGGTGAGAAGAGAGCCAGGGCGGCTGCTGCCCTGAGAGTCACGGGAAGACGGGCTTCGGAAGGCAGATCGGGACAGTGGGCCAGGGTGGCTGCTGGCCGGCCCAGTGCTGTTAGTGTTCGCATCCTGGAGCACAGGGCCCTGGGGTGCCTTTGAGGACGAGTCAGAGACAAGGCGGGGTAGGTCTGTCAGGTAGTTCTGTGGGAAGGGAGCAGAGGGAGAACGTGGGAGCTGCAGACATGTGGAGTCAAGAGAGGGTGGCATTTGTTTTCCTAGGATGGGATGGAAGAGTAGCCGTCTGTTGATATGCTGCTGGGGATGGTGCGTTCAGCGGGGACAACAGTGAGGATGACTGGAGAGGAAGTGGAGCTCTGTGCTCGAGGAGGTAGACGGGAGCGGGTCAGGAGGACCAGTGGGGGGCCCGCATGCAGGCCAGGTTGTGCTTGGGCTGGCTTCTCCTCTGATGTCTCTGTGTTCTTAGTAGCAGGGAAGGGAGTGAGGTCAGAGCATGGGGTAGGAACAGGCCTTACCCTGGTGAGGTGAGGGCGGAGTCTTTGGGTGTTTTGGCAGCTTGCTAGATGTTGGGGGTGGGGGAGAGCATAGTCTCAGCCTATCCGGAGCCAGAGCACTGCGCCTTCCTGCAGTGCCCGGGCACGCACACACGCACACACACGCTGCCTTAGCTAGCCCGTACTCCCTGGTAGCCTGTGGGAAACTCAGTGCCGAGGGAAGAGGTGACCACGCCCTACTGTGGGCGCTGCCTCATGGTTTAGGGAATGTGCCCTGCACATTTGGGTCACAGGTAGAGCCAAGGTCTACCTGTTACCAGTCCTTCACCCGGGGGCAGTTGAGACAGCCTGTCCCCAAGCCCCAAGCATTGCAGCACTTCTGTAAAGTAGGAAATAGGAGAACTAACAGTAGCTAGCATTCATTTTTTCCTGCACCACCTTCTTAGTTTTTTGTATGTATTATTGTCTCTTGAGGGGTAAGGACTTACTGTCTTAATATTACATACTTGGAAACTGAGGCCCAGGAAGGGTAAGTAACTTGCCTGAGCTTGTAAGTCGTGGAGACAGGTTCCTAACCTTGATGATGCCACACCTATAATCACTGGACGGTCCTGCCCTCAGCATAATGGTGACTTTATTCTATGGTGTCTATATGCTGTTTTTTTTTTAATGTTATTTTATTTTTTAAATTTTTTCCTCTTCTTTTCCAAATGAGAGGAGGAGAGACTCCTGCATGTGTCCTGACCAGGATCCACCCGGCAGCCCCCATCTGAGGCTGATGCTCTGCCCATCTGGGGCCATGCTTGCAACCAAGCTATTTTTAGCACCTGATGTGGAAGCTCCACAGAGACATCCTCAGCGTCCGGGGCTGATGTGCTCAAATAAATTGAGCCATGGCTGCAGGAAGGGAAGGAAAGAAGGGAGTGGGTGGGCTGGAGAAGCTCTACCACTGAGGCTACCGGCCAGGGCCCAGCATGTTTCTTAAAGTGAGGAAGTCTTTTAAGCCTCCAGAAGAGGCTATTTGGTAATGTGATCTTTGAGCCCACACACTTGCCAATTTTATTGTTTTCTTTTCAATTCTTTTCTCCCTGAATGAAAAAAGTTCATTTGGGGACATTCTCCCGCTCAGCCTTCAGCCTCATGCCAGGCCCCTCAGGTGCCGCAGCTTCTGGTCTGTTGCCAGGGCCTTGGGACCAGGCAGCCACTTGCTTGTGTGTTCTGGTGCCCAGTCCTCACCTCTCTCTTGTTGTGTAGCGGCTTCTGGCTGTGCTGTCACCTCCCTGGCCCAATCAGACTTGAGCTAGCCATTCGTGGTAGATGGTTCTGGACCCTGGCTGCTTGTCAAGAAGGAGTGAAGAGCAGGGAAGTGAACTGCGGGTTGGCAGAACACAGGTTGCGCAGGGACCACAAGTCCGCCATTGCTCCTGAAACCGTGAGAGACTGTGCTCAGAGAAGCGAGTGATGGGGGAGTGGACATACTGCCTGCTTTTCAGAGGGAGATGGTGCCCTGGTGCTCAGAGACATGTGCGAGCTTGAGGAGTGCAGGCATTGCTGGTGCTGTGGGGTCTGTAGGAGAGGTCTGTGTCCTACAGCTGTGAAACTGGAGGTGGCCTGGTCCTCAGAGACTGGATGGTAGTGTGGAGAGCTCACTTCTTGTATACAGCTTCTTACCTGGGTCACTCGGGCTTAGGTCCTGTTTTCCACTTCCGTATATTAGAATGTTTATTCTCTTACTCTGGAAGATAGACTGAACATTTGAGAAGTCCCCCAAACAACTTCAGTAGCATTTGCATGCCGTGTGGAGTTAGCGGTGGCCAGTCCAGGAACCTGCATGCCGTGTGGAGTTAGCGGTGGCCAGTCCAGGAACCTGCATGCCCTGTGAAGTTAGCGGTGGCCCGTCCAGGAACCTGCATGCCGTGTGGAGTTAGCGGTGGCCAGTCCAGGAACCTGCATGCCGTGTGGAGTTAGCAGTGGCCCGTCCAGGAACCTGCATGCCGTGTGGAGTTAGCGGTGGCCAGTCCAGGAACCTGCATGCCCTGTGAAGTTAGCGGTGGCCAGTCCAGGAACCTGCATGCCCTGTGAAGTTAGCGGTGGCCAGTCCAGGAACCTGCATGCGTCTTGAGTAGTTACAGAGTGCTGTGTGCAGTGCAGTTTCCTGGAAACCATCGTCCCCCATGAATGGTCATTCTGCAAACTGCACTTCCCGAGCCAGCTCAGGCTGTAGGTGGCTGCAGCCCAAGGCTTTTACCAGCCCTGTCACGGCACTGGGGAAGGCGCACACCCTGCAGCATGGCCTCCCTTAGCTCCTGAGGCCTACTCAAGTTCTGGTTCTGTTGGGGAAAATGCATTCCTTATTAAAGTTTCGTTTAGGAACAATTTTTTTAGACATAGTAGAAAATTCACTTTAATCTAGAGGTTGGACAAAATGGATTAAAACAGTTTTCTAATCCCAGAAGATAACTTTATTTTTTTCACTAAGTTTTAGGAAGCCTTTCTGATTGGTGTTTTACTTTATGTAATTAAAGTGTTAATATAGATGATGATATAAGTATCCTGTTCTTCTAGGTATCCCAATATATCTTGTGAGTTGCTCACTTCTGATGTCTCCCAGATGAATGATAGACTGGGAGAAGATGAATCCTTGCTAATGAAATTATATAGCTTCCTCCTAAACGATTCCCCCTTGAACCCACTGCTTGCCAGTTTCTTCAGCAAGGTGCTAAGTATTCTTATCAGCAGAAAACCAGAACAGGTAAATATCATTTTCCAAAAGGTAAGTATTAGGGCTGATCATTCCTTCGAGATGATCCCCAGTGATTTTGTTGCTTTGGTGTTCTGAGTGTGTCTGAGTCCAGCTATTTCTGTAAAAGAAGATATTTTAAGTCTTACACATTCTAGATGCTTGCTGGCTTAACACTGATTGACACGTTAATGAATATGTTCCAAATGGACACACTTTTCTAAGTGCCTGAGGTCTCAATTTTTTAGTAGACCATGGTTCCCTCTTTTGACAAGTAGCTAGAGCAGGGATTCCCAAACTATGGCCCACGGGTCACATGCGGCCCCCTGAGGCCATTTATCCGGCCCCGCCGCACTTCCGGAAGGGCACCTCTTTCATTGGTGGTCAGTGAGAGGAGCATAGTTCCCATTGAAATACTGGTCAGTTTGTTGATTTAAATTTACTTGTTCTTTATTTTAAATATTGTATTTGTTCCCGTTTTGGTTTTTTACTTTAAAATAAGATATGTGCAGGCATAGGGATTTGTTCATAGTTTTTTTTATAGTCTGGCCCTCCAACGGTCTGAGGGACAGTGAACTGGCCCCCTCTGTAAAAAGTTTGGGGACCCCTGAGCTAGAGGCATGAGGATGTTAGTTTCTGGGACAGTGGCATGAGGGGTACATACTGAGCAGTTGAGTATGTGAGTGGAGTTTTAGTGACTGTGGTAAATTAACAGATTATTTTCTTTCATTTGATGATTATAGATGAAGCTTAAATCAGAAAGCTTTCCTTTAAATGTAATTGATGATTGGTCTTTACACATGGTCATTGTTTCTAATTTGATGCCACTCAAAAATTTTAATGGCAAGGAACTGCCCCCCACCCTTCTCCTCCTTTTTCTATTTGTTCTCCACCCCCCACTTTGTTCTGTTCTTGAACAATTTAGATGTCCTTGGGAAATTTATTTTCTAAGTATCAGTTGTCTGTGTAGTCATTCTCGAAGTGCGATCCCTGGTAGCAGGCTAAGCACCGCCTGAGAAGTTATTAGAAATGTAAGTTCTTGAGGCCCACTCTGGACCTGCTGACCAGACACCCTGGGGCAGGGCTCAGCAAGCTGGGATTTCAGCACGCCTTCCCTGGCTGCTCCAGGTGGACACTGATGTGACAGGATCTGCTGACCAGAGAGCATGGCCCACTTAGGGGAACAGGCAGCCAGGGAGCGCCGAGCCCCAGATGCCCACGTACACACTGACTGGCTCGCCAGGGTGCAGGGAGCAAGGGTGTGATGACAGGTGGCAGGTGGTCGGACCAGTTGGGCCTGGCATTCTTCGTGGGGGGTGCAGGCTCCAGGACCCGCCCTTGCTCTCCACCCACATGAACGGGCTGGAGCCATTGTCGGCCCAGTGTGTCCATCCTGTGCCGAGCTGAAGCGGGTCCCCGTTGTATTCTAGGGAGACGAGGTGGTTCTTTTACATAACCGAGCAGGGCTTCTTTTCTAAAGGCGTTGGAACCAAGGCTCTTTTTCTCTTACATACTAATCCCCAAGCCATGATTACTCTGATCCAGATCCTCTTCCTTTTCTTCTGATGAGAGATAACAGGACCGCTGACTTACGAGAAAGTGTAAGTCACTTCACAGCCTCAGTGGCCAGTCAGTGCCAGATGGTCGTAGTAACTATCGACGCGGGCCTGGTTTGTGGCATCAGGAGTGAGAAGGCACTTGGAGGTTTCTGAGTATTTGTGTTGGTCCAGGTCAGACAGAGCCTCTGTGCAAGGTGGTGGTGTGTGCCAACTAAGTGCTGAGAAAGGGCGCCGTCACTGCTGCCCACCGTGTGCCCACTGTGTGCCCACTCTGCTTCCTGGCTCAGGGCTTCTGGAGTGAAACGAGTGGATTCAGTTGCTCTTTTATTTCAGGGGAAGGTCAGACCCGGCACCTCTCTGTCCTTTTGAGAATTACGAGTGTAAATGAAGATTTCCTATCACATAATGTATCAGTAACACTATATGCAGCTTCAGGTGATGAGGATTTAGACTTAGTCTGTCTTAGCTGATACAGACATTGTTAGCTCGCGGAGCAGGAAGCCCAGCTGTGGGGCACCCTCAGTGTTGGGTGATTTAGCACCTGACCAGTGTCACCCTCTGTGCAGGACACCCTGCTGTCCTTGTGGTGCCTCCGGGCTTCAGAGCCAGTGCTTTCTCCTCCCTCCTCAGCTTGCCATAAAAACTACTGTGTGACTCAGTTGTGAGTGGATTCATTATGTATAACTTTTTGAAGCTTTATTACAACGCTTGACCTCATTGGAGGAGCAGTGTTCAGTTAAACCTTCACTTAACACCTGGTTCTGAGTGGGACGCAGGTTTAGTTGCTGTGGGACTCCTTTATGTGGGATAATGGCAGGGCCGTGGCTTTGCGACATACAAGTTTAAGTTTCAGGGTAGCCACTTGTTAGCTTTCTAGCAAGGTACTTAACCAGGCTGAGCCACAGCACCTGCAGCAGTGGGTGCAGCCGCCTCACCACACAGGTTTGGAGAGCCTGCGGGGAGACCGTGCCAGGGCAGCTGCTGCGCTGGCCTGCGGCTGCTGCGGCCCGCCAACAGGTGCCTCGTGCACAAGGACAGACACCCGTGGGTGCACAGGGTGTACAGGACTGAGAGCTGTCCTTCCTGCACAGAGAGACCCAGGGGCAGGGCTGTAACTTTGTTTTCGTTGTCACAACCCCATATAACTGTCAGCCTCCTGCCTCCTCACTCTGCTTGTGTGAGTCTGCTCAGGTCAGTTGCTAAAGTAAAATCCATGTGTGTTATTTCTGTAGCAGGTGAGTTAATTGTTTTGACGAATGGAGAAATTTTTGTTTTGAATTTTTCTCTCTCGCTTGCTTGAGTGTAATTAGAACATTAAGAATGTATTCCACCTGTTAGTGCTCAGTCTGATGAACTGGCTTTCTGTTCATAAACTGGAATGGTATGTTCTCTTGTTCTTTATTAAATTTTTCATCCTTGTTCTTTGAGAATTGATGATGAAAATGAAGAGAAATAAAAGATTCTGTTGCGGTGTATTTTTATTAGGGAATGTGTGATAACGTGGAAGGTTTGTATCCTGAGGGGTTTATGAATAGCGTAGCAGTTCGCAGGCTTCCCAACTTGACATATTATAACAAAGTCAGCATTTGCCACTTCTCCCTCCAGAGTGGTGGTGGGGTTTTCAGGGGGCCGTCGGAGGGGTTAGGGTTGATAGCAATCTGAAATTTATAGCTCCTGGCTACATGTCTCTGAGTTTTGGTTTGTTCTTCTCTAGATCGTGGATTTCTTAAAGAAGAAGCGTGACTTTGTAGACCTCATAATCAAGCACATAGGAACTTCCGCTATCATGGATCTGTTGCTCAGGCTCCTGACCTGCATCGAGCCTGCACAGCCCAGGCAAGACGTGCTCAATGTGAGTAGCATTACGACTGTCCTCGGCCAGGGTGGGGTGGGCGCAGGAGCCCGTGGGTGCTGTCTGCCGGGTGGGACTCGGGATTGGGAGCAAAAGGTTGTCTGGGAAATGTGGCAGGGCACGGGTGGGGAAGGGGGTGTTCAGAGATAGGGAGAGATTCAGGTTTTGCAGGCTGCAGGTTTCAGATGTGCACACCCGGGGTTCCGAGGCTGGTTCCTTGTGGGGAGGTCTGTCCCCGGGCTTGCTGGTCAGTGGATAGGAGGTAGAGAGGGCTGAGGCTCTGTCTCAGAGCTGGCTGGGCAGCAGGGGAAGTCAGACCTCCGGGAGCTGTGATGGTCACCATGTCCAGAGATGGGCACTCTGCAGGGTGCCCTCTGAAAGTGGGAAGGAGAGGTGTCGGGACCCCCGGGGAGTAGGGCTTCAGAAGTGTCTCTCTCTAGGGGACCTGGGAGCACTGGGTAAGAGGGAGAAGGGAGTGTGTTTCCAGAAGGGCACGTGTGTGAAATTTGGGGGAGATGGTGTCATTTCAGGATGTGTGCCTCTTGAGCCATCTGGTTGGATTGGGGTGGGAGGGAGGTGTGAGCAGCGTGAGGACGAGGTTACCCAGAGGCGCCGTCTTTGCCCCCCGACTTCTGTCCCTTCTCCTTTCCCGTCTCTGCACTCTTCAGAGCACTCCCCGTCCATCCCGTCTCTACTGCTCAGCCTGGTGTCTCAGCACTTACTAGTTCTCTGGAAATGCGCTTTACTGAAAAGCTCATTTTCATTAAAGGAGAGACAGGAGTGTCTGCCAGGCGTGCCCCAGGGAAGGGGTGCTCGCTGAGGCGGGCAGAGAGGCCGGGTGTGTTTGTGTGAGCGGAGGGCCCGGGCCCGGGCCAGGCCCCTGCAGCCAGGCAGAGGTCTGAGCACCGTGGGCACTGTGAGGAAGCCACCTGGGCAGACGCGCGGATGTCCCGACCGCCTGGGGAAAGGCCCTGGGTTGGGACGCTGGGTTCTGTCAGCTGGGTTCTTGTGGGTGTGAGAAGAGCTTGAGGATGATGAGGGGGACGGCCACCTTGATCTTTGCTTTTTACAGGGGGAGGTTTTCAGTATGGTTTTTTAGAATTCCTTTGGTTACTTCTGGGTTGAATTTTTAAAGGCTGTTTCCAAAAGAATTAGGTGAGCCGATTCAGTGATAGGTGGTCACTACAGGCACAGGTTGTGGGGAAGGGTAGCTAGAAACTTCTGAATGACTTGCTTTATGTGGGGGCCCACTTGGGCGGGATTTACCCACAAGTGGGTTTGGGATGTAGGTGCTTGTTACTAGCTGTGAGGGCAGTAGGGGTTGGGGACTGAGGAGGGATGGTCAGGACCCTCTGTCCAGGTGTTACCATCCTCTGTTTTAGGACATTGTTGCTCATGGTGTGGTCCCAAACGCCACCCAAGAGCTTGTTAGAAATCTGTGGGCTCAGGTCTCACCCTACTCTGCTGAGTCAGACTCTACATTTAACAACACCCTGGAGGGGGGGTTCATGTGCACATTTTTTTTTTTTTACAGAGACTGAGCTAGAGCCAGTCTAGAGAGGGATAGATCGAGACAGACAGAGCAATGGAGAGAGATGAGAAGCAGCAATCATCAGTTTTTCGTTGTGGTACTTTAGTTGTTCATTGATTGCTTTCTCATATGTGCCTTGACAGTGGGCCTTCAGCAGACTGAGTAACCCCTTGCTCGAGCCAGCGACCTTGGGTCTAAGCTAGTGAGCTTTGCTCAAACCAGATGAGCCCGCGCTCAAGCTGGTGACCTCGGGGTCTCGAACCTGGGTCTTCCGCATCCCAGTTTGACGCTCTATCCACTGCGCCACCGCCTGGTCAGGCTCATGTGCACATTTTAAAAGTTTTTAAACTGTCAAGTTGGGCCTCGACCTTTGTGCTTCTCCATCACTAGCTTTTGTTTACATTTCTTTGAGCATGTCTCCCTAAGGAGCTAGAGACAGTATTAGGATTTTTCTCTATGCCTTTAGCAAATTAGTTTTGATTTCTTGCCACCCACCTCTACTCTCTAACCTCGGTGGTGGGGGGTTCCTTTCTAGATAGTGAGCATCTTGTTTATTGTGGTGTTTCTGTTTCCCAGGAACCAGGATTACAGCAGCTTATTTCCACCCTCTTTGTGTTTTCATCCACAGCAGTATTTCATGTATAGATGAAGAAGAGACTGTCCTAGTCATGAGAAGAGCTCTTTGCTAACATGTGACAGGGCAGATAAACTCTGCTTCCTCTGCGTCTGTAGGAACCCCCCCACACACACATACGCGCGCGCGCCCACACCATGTTTCCTGCGGGTAGTTCAGTTTTAGAACCTCAGGGTCCTTTGTGTTTTAACCCAGATGTTTGCTGCTCAATACTGCTTTTCTGTCTTTCTGAACCTTTAATTACTCTGTAGAAAAATGTATGAATCCTACTCCTAGCCCCCAATAACCACAGTTGAGACTTTTTTAGTGCTCAGTGTCTGAGAATGACTCCATGGCTAGGAAGCTGATGTATAGAAGTTTTATATGTGGGCATTGTAAGTTGGGGAGTAGTTGGTACTGTTGGTACTGTTAAAATGATATATTCACTGGTGTTTTCCTTGGGGGACTTTTAATTTCCTGTAGTGTTCAAAGTCCAGAGAAACCTGTAACATTCTACTTAAAATGTGATGGATATTTCCAAGTATGTTAATCTTCATTGGGGCTTGAACAAGAGCCACTCGTTGCTATGATCACTTCTGCAATGTGTTTTACAGTGGTTAAATGAGGAGAAAATTATCCAGAGGCTTGTGGAAATAGTTCATCCATCGCAAGAAGAAGATGTAAGTTATCTTGTTTGACTATAAACTCCCTTTTCTTTTAAAAAAGCAGGTTTATTTGGGCACAGCACATAATGGCATGAAATATGAAATAGAGGACAGGTAGAACATTGATAATCTGGCATTCTTAAAGTTGATAATTTCCTACACAAAAGGCTTTAAAAATACTCTTAAATAGGGAAAGTGGTAAGTATATATGGATATTGAGTTTTTATTATTTATTAAACTGTACTTGTATTTTTTAAAAAAAAATTTTGTATTCAATGAGAAGGGAGGCAGAGACAGACTGCCGCATGCGTCCTGCCTAGGATCCACTCAGCAAGTCCACTAAGAGGCGATGCTCTGCCCATCTGGGGCGTTGCTCAGCAACCGAGCTCTTCTTAGCATCTGAGGTGGAGGCCATGGAGCCATCCTCAGCACCCAGGGCCAACTTGCTCCAATTGAGCTATGGCTGCAGAAGGGGAAGAGAGAAGTGAGAGGAGGAAGGGTGAAGAGGCAGATAGGCACTTTTCCCTATCTGCCCTGACCGGGAATCGAACCCAGGACATCCACATGCTGGGACGACACTCTACCACTGAGCCAACTGGCCATGGCCTGTACCTGTATTTTAATAAACTCTTCTGAATGCATGATACAGTGAAACATAGGATAATGAATGTTAATACCATTATCATAGGATAAATTTCATCAAAGGCCACATTTGGTCCTTGAACTACATCAATGCAAGCTGTCCTTTCATCATGGAATATCAAATAAAAGACCTTTGGCCAAACAAACAAGCATTTATGTTTTGCTGATTCCCAGAAAATTTCCCAAAGTGTGGAAAGCAGCTCTGGCTGTAGCAGCTTTTTTCTGAGCTTGGGTTTCCTGCTGGATCTGCTCGCCTTTGTTTGCTGCAGACAATACAGTGTACAGTGTTTCCTGTAGCAGAGTGTATGTTCCTCTCGCCAAGCTTCTTGTTTTTTTTTGTTTTGTTTTTTTAATGCCTGTCTTTAGCTCAGATGACATGGCCACATCTGCATTTTTTTTGTCCTGGATATAGCTTTCCGGGCAGTAGAGCGGGGCCTTGGTCACTGTCGACTCCGTTGAGTCGCTAGAGCAACAGGCTAGTGGTGCTTGTCTTAGCTGGCCCGGGCGTTTGTGCTCCGGCAGGTGTGGCCTAGTCCTAGGTGCTGAGGATGGACTTGGCATTAGGCTTTGCACTGCTTTGGAGTTCATAGATTGAGCTCTGCTGAGAGGGCCTGTCGGGTGAGGTTGCCAGAACCAGCTAGGATGGCTGTCATCCTGCTTCTCTAGTACTAGTGCTCTTGCCACCCTCAGGATCAGGCAGAGCCGTGTGGCACTGCCAGCGTTCAGCTGTTTCTACCGACAGATATGGCAGTTCCATGATGTTCAACCTAATACCTACAAAGGAGCTGGTTTAAAGACGCAGGACAAGTCATGTGGCACTGGGGCCTCCTTTACCCTCTGGGCTGCGGGTTAGATAGGAGAGTGTAAAGGAGGGCTGTGTTGCCAGAGGGTATTTTCTTGTAAAAGCCAGTTTTCTATTAAGATCGATCTTGCATCTCCCCTTCCACTCTGGCCCATCCAGAAACTTCATACCTGGAGTTGTTCTAAAACAGCCATTTCTTAAAAAAAGAAGAAGAAAAGGGCTATTTAAGGTATTGTTGATTTCCCATCATTCTTCTTGGATCAGTGCAGTTTTGTTGCTACTGACACTGAGGACATTTTCCAGCATGTCAGATGCCCCAGGGTGAGAGCCCCGCTGAGAAGGAGCCTTAGGTCTGGGTGGGAGGTAGTTCCTGTCCAGTGGCCGGGCAGACAGGTGGTTTCATGGGGTGGGCGTGTGGGGAGCGAGGGCAGGAGCCCACGCTGTGGCCCGCGCTGGCTCATCATTTGGTTTAGTTCTGGAGCAGATGAGCTTGATGGCCTCACAGGTGTTGCCCGTCCGCAGGGCCCCAGCAAGAGTGAGAAAGGAGTAGCCTCACCCTGCAGCAGCCTGTTCTGTGAGGGCCGGAGTGTGTGGGGTATCAGCACCTTCCCTACTTGACTTCCGAGAACATTAATTTTGCCCTTTGGACAGATCCATTGATACTCCTGAATTAAAGCGATAAATTACCTGCTAAGCTTGTATTGACTAATTTATAGTTATTAAGGAAATGCTAACATTTCCTTATTTCAATCAGTTGATGTTGATATCCTGGTGTGTATTGTCACCTGTGCTGGACTATCATTGTTCTACCTGTGCTGCAGGCAGGGCTCAGAGCACCAGGTGTACACTTGGGGAGGTGCAATATTTCCTACCCATTGGTATATTCCAGAAAGTGGTATCTGCTTTTTTAATCCAAAGAAGAGTGTGTATCTTTCTATGCTGGTAAAAGTGTAAATTTGGGGACTTTTTTTCAAGTATTTCACTGTAGAAGCTTTTCCTTGCCAAAAATTTTTATTTTTTATGATTTTTTTTAATCTTAGAGGAGGGGAGATAGTGAGACAGATTCCTGCATGCACCCCAACCTGGATCCACCCAGCAATGCCCATCTGGGACAATGCTCAAATCAACTGAGCTATTTTTAGTACCTGAGGCCAGATGTGCTCGGGCCAGCTGAGCCATCCTCAGCACCCATGGCCATGCTTGAACCAGTCGGAGCGGAGGAGGGAGGGGAGAGGGAGAGGGAGAGGGAGTGCAGCAGATGGTCGCTTCTCCTGTGTGCCTTGACTGGGGATCAAACCGGATATGTCCATATACTGGGCTGGCGCACTATCCATTGAGCAAACTAGCCAGGGCCTCTTACCAAAACTTTTGTTACCTCTCCACAGATATAGTCTTCTGCATTGTGCGTTGTTGTTGGGTAAAGCTCATTAACCAGGCAGAATAGCATACTTGTGCTCTTGACATGGGGTTTCTTTTGAGCTTGACTATGTACTCACTGCAGCTTAATGGCCAGTAATTTGTGTTATGTTTTAAGCAGTTTCCTCCCTAACTTTTTATTATAAATTTTACCTTTGACATGTTTTATAGTTAAAATTGTACTTTTTTCCTTTAGCGGCATTCAAATGCATCACAGTCACTTTGTGAAATTGTTCGCCTGAGCAGAGACCAGATGTTACAAATTCAGAACAGTGCAGAACCAGACCCTCTGCTTGCCACTCTAGAAAAGTATGTTTAAAACTCTCTTTTTGTCTTTTGTTCATGTTGATGCTATTTGATGTGTTGCCATTGTGAGGTTGGTAAGTGTCCTTTGTGTGGAAATCACATCCCTGAAAAATAATACCCTTGGGTGGGTGAGAAAGTAGGAAAACTGCTGGTCTGATCCCAGACATTTGTGATTCCCAGTAAAAACCTGCAGGGTAAGAATAAATAAATTGACATTTATACATAGACTCTGAACTTCCAAACAGTTTAAACTAAAATTCTATAAGGCCATCTTAAGGTGGGGTAGCCAAATCATAACTGTACTCATGGCCTTCACGGGTTCTTTGGTGGAGAATGTCTTATGTACAGACTAATCTGACCTATTTTAGTGAACAGTTCTTATGAGAAGCCCTTCTGAGGGTTGACTTGACTTTCGTAGCTGACTAAGGGTGACCTTCCCAGCCCTGATTCGAAGGGGTGCATATCATGTATGTTTCATTTCTTCCTACTGCTTCTGCCAAAAAGAGTCTTGACCATCAAACATGGGCATGCGTGTGACCTGCATCTGTTCAGCTGGAAGTATTTTAATAAAGAAAAACCAGACATTTCCCCAGTGAGATGAATAATTAGAAAGTTAATGTTGAGCATGAATGGCTGTCTCATTTCTGATATTGCTGCTGCTGTTCTTTTTGAGGGTTTTGTCAGCCCTGTGTCAGTCCTCTTGTATAGTGAGGCTCAGTCACACCTTTTGGCTTAACTACCTGGAAGGCCTTTTTGTTAAGGTAAACTTTGGCATGTCTTATTTACTTGGCAAGTATGACAAAAGTAAGGAACACGTGACCACGTATCTTGTTTTAAACTCTGTCTTCTGAGATGTGAAGTTGTATTTCCCAGTGTGTGTTACAGAACAGGGCAGGATTGACTAGCTCTTTTAAGTAGCAAAATTTGAGACTTTCAGCTTTTCAGTGAAATGTTATTTTACCTGCCCCATTTCAGTCATTTTTGGCACAGTGGCGGATGGATGCACTCCTTTTATAACCTGCAAGACATTTCCCATTCAGGCACTAGTAACTGTAGTAGTATTAGGCTAAACCATGTAAAATTGCCATTTGAGTAGGTTAAAAATACTGAATACTAGCGATTTCACGTGGTTGTTGGCAGCACTGTCTTGAGAGAAACATAATATAAGCCGCATGTAATTTAAAAAATGGGTGAAATTAATTTTAGTCTGGTAGATACAAAATAATATTTCAACATATGCTCATTTAAGAAAACTGTTCATGAGGTATAGTTGGCCCTCCATAGCTGCAGGTCCTCATTGGTGGATTCAACCACCCACGGATCAGAAATATTGGGGGGGGGGAGTATTCAGGAGAAAGAGTGTCATGATGTTGCTGATGTGTAATACATACTGAACTTGTGTAGACTTGTTTCCCTTGTCATTATCCCCTATAGCATAACAGTTATTTATGTAGCATTCACATTATATCAGGTATTATACATAACTTAGAGTTTTAAAGTGTACAGGTTGGGGTGTATGTAAGTTATCTGCAAATACTTGACACAAGTTTATATAAGGGACTCAAGCATCCTTGGATTTTGATATCCATGGGGATCTGGGAAATTTGGGATACTCAAAAATGACTGTTCTGTATTCTCCTCTTTGTACAGAGTCTTGGGAGTCCAGCGTGTATTTTACAGTTAAGATGGGTCCATTCAGACAGGTTATATCTCGTGTGTTCAGGGGCTGCATGTGGATGGGTCCTGTCTTGGACGTCATGGTTCCCCCTGAGTGTCAGGGCGCTCAGCAGTGACCACCAGGTTCTTCCCCACCACTGCCGTCCTCTGTTCACACAGCTCTGACTGCCGGGGGCCCGGCCACTGGCATCCGTGTGCACAGGCTGCTGCGTTTCAGGCTGTGCCTTTAGGCCTGGGTCAGGCAGCTGTCATTTGATGCTCAGAATTGATACCATTGACTGTTAGCTAGAGTAAGTTTCTTCAAATACATGGACCTGAAGGGCTGGGGCTCCACAGTGTCACTGGGTTAACCTTCCCCACACTTAACAGTGGGGAGACTTATGTGCTTCCCACACTGTTCTTAAAAAATGAGAACCAACCCCTTTGAATATCAGCATGCCTCCACATTATGGTGGTTCTTTTAGTGTCTGTTGACAGAAAATACTGTGACAAAAGGCTTCTTTCTATGAAATTAGTAAACTTTATTAATCATAATTTTTACATATTTGATCAATTATTATGTAAAATGTAGTGTAATATTATTAGGCAAATTTACTGTGAATATGTAGTAGAGAGCTTACTTAATCTTTATATTACTATGCCAAACAACTTACAGGTGAGGTACCACTTTGAACTATTTGAATAAATGGAATTGCAGATTAGCACTTAAGGAAAAGTTTGAAATGAGCTAAGATTAAAGAGAATGGTAAAGATAGGCGTACCAAAAGATGCCGGGGTCCAGCCCCGGGGGGGATCCAGGGGTCCCACAGGAGGAGACGGCGTCGGCGAAAATCGAGTGAGAGAGCCGAATTCTTTTCTTTCTCTTTATTCTCTAGTTAGCATTTACTGCCAGGCATCTCCCCCAAATGCTAGTACAGCTCCTTTTTTATACCCACACACCAAGTTACAATTACATGGTATTAATCATTGCTTCTGTTTCACTATGTTTACATGTTTCCAGATAACAGTTAGTTTACATCTGTAAACTACAGATCAGGTGGTAAATCATTCAAAGTACAACTAAAAAATAACTTGAATAGCGATAACATCGGTAAAAGCTTTTAAAGGATTAGTACTTAACTAATAACTCAACTTTACTGTTGTTGTGAGTCAAGGGGCAGAGAGAGATTAACAGACAAAATCATAAGGGACTAGCAAATGACCACCGCTTGCTCAGGCAAATGGCCTGGAATTTATGCAGTGTCCTGGCTTTTCTCACAAGATAACAAAAGGCTTGCCATTGAGAAACTGACTTAACATTAAGAGTAACTTTTACTTAAAGATATATAGAGTGCACTCGCAAGATAGCTTAGTAGCAACATAATTTCAGAAGACATTAATTGCTATTGCTTCTATGGATGCCTCCCCCCATACCTCTCATTATCAGAAGAAATAATTTTTGGGAAAGTTTATAAATCTCATGAGTGTCTCACTGAGAAAGTCCAGCAACTGCCTTCAGTCATAAAACAATTCTCTTAGCAAAACATCCTTTTCTTGCTGACTGCATTCCTATCCCAGGCCATGCAACAGGTCATTCCATAACACCTTATCTAAGATTCTATTGTCTGGTCAAACTTTATTTATTTACTATATTCATACACTAGCTAAGTTCTGGCTATATTCTTTCTAACATGATTAATAATAAGAAATTCTCCTACAAACTTAACCCTTTACGAGGGATATCATAGCCAGCCTCTTATATCTATGAGCCCAGTTCAAGGGGCTTACAGGCTTTTCTGTGGAACTTACACCTTCTGTCTCATTTCCAAAGAAATTACTACAAATCTACAGGGAAAGTACGGTACTATTATCCCTGTGCCACAAATAATAGCACACACCCAGAAAAAGGGGGGATATAAGGCCAGATTAATTCAAAAGATTAAAGGGGGAAGTATCGTGCCTTTCCTTGCGGTGACTTTGTCAACCCGCAGCTGTTGGTCTTTACTGCGGTAACTCTATCTTCTTTTGCTGTGACTTTGTCAACCAGCAGTTGTGGATCTTCTTCTGCTGTGACCTAGTTAGCCAGCATTAGTGGATCGGCTCCCGACATCTCCCCCTTTTTTATTATTTAAATAAAGCTTTTGTATTTTCACCGTTGTTTCTCTGAGATTGCTGTTTAAGAGTCGGAACATGACTGGAAGGACAAGAAGAGTGATAATTGCCACAGCTATTATTATGCCTATATCAGTAGCCAGAGAGGTCAGGCCATGCATAGAAAACATACTTTTAATGTTTTCAACAAATTGATCAGCTACTTCTGAGGCAGAGACTAAAGAGCCTGAATGTCCTAAGTTTTGTATCTGCTGATGTAATTCCCTCAAATCTAAACTAATATCACTATTATTCCATACACCTAACAAATGATTCTGTACATTATTCCATGCTATGATAGACTGATTGTATTCTAAAGGAGTCACACATATCCACCTGAATCCTGCATGGCATCTAAGAGTCATTCTAGCTTTCATAGCTAACAGCTCATTACATATGTGAATAAAAGCCTCCTCTAAAGCATTCACTTTCAATTCTAACTTCCTATCTATAGTCTCCTGTACTGCTAATGCAAGAGATATATTACGAGATAAACTATCCACATGATTTGCAGTGTGAACTGATTGAGCTAAAGCAGTGGTGGAAGCAGCTACAGATCCTATAATAGCAATAAGAGCAGTAATTCCCAAAATCAATTCAGCAACAAATCGCTTTCCTCGATGGTGAGCAAGCGCTTCAGAAGCAGCCTGTAGTGCATGCAACCCTGGGTCATCATACCAAGGCTGAGACAGATTAACAGGTAACATCACATAAGGTGGCTGTCGCAAAATAAACATAACTTGAGCTTTGGTGTCATATGATAGACAGTTTGTTAAAACACAGCGAGAGCAGGAAATGCTAAACATAGAATTATAAGTACTAACAGAAAGATTACTGTCCATTGTAGCAATCAAGAGTACATAAGGAGCCTGTACACAAGCCTGAACAAAAATATTCTGAGCAGGATAAGGGTAAGGCCTAACTAAATATGCTGGTACAGCAGCTGCAATTAGCTGCCAAAGCTTTGTTTGATACCTGGTGATTAATTCATCCTGATAAGTCAGCTGTGCAGGTATCCATCCAGCAGACTGCCAACGTGTGACGATTTTATTTAAAGGATTATATTTATCTGACCAACTGTAATCGTCTCTCATTTTCTGCACTAATTTTCTATAATCATATTCAAAATAAGGACTAGACCAATCTTGTACAGTGAAATTAACAGCATATGCAGTATAATTCATATAATTGTAATATGCACATTCTTGCCATGGGGGGAAAACCAAATCTATTCTCCACAGACCACCAGTAAGGCTCTTGAGTTGCCTTTTTTGGAGGATAAAGTTTACATGGGTGAAATCCCTTAGGAGGCAATGTAACAGGATTATACTCATGGGTGTCAGGGCCTCCAGGCATTAAAATTGTGAGAGACCATAAGTCTCTTGTTGGGTGTCCAGGTTTATTACTTTTAGGAGAGTCAGTTAAAATAGTCTTAAGTGTAGTAGAAAAACATCCAGAAATCTTGTGAGTATTATTAAACATAAAACATATAGGTACCTTATCCGTTTTTCCATGAAATGAGAAATTTGAATTAGTTTTATGCATAATAAAAGAACTACATGATCCTCCCAAAAACTTAGTATGATTATTAAACACAGGTATATCATCTCCTCCCCAAGTAACAGGCTTAACTAATGGTGGATTTGGAATATAAGCCCAATAAGATTTGTTTTGTCCAGTAGCCTCAACATTAAGTACCTGAATTGAAAGTACAGCTAGCATAGCAATAAACATATTAACAGGGTTACGATGTATGTTTTGTCGATGACAAATTAAATCAGCCCTCTCAGTCAATGCCTTCAACTGGTCCCAGGTTTGTGGGTTGACAGTTCGAGTAGAGTGAATCATCCATTGACTATGATAGGGAGGTCGTCTAGCTTCCTGTAGTGACAATCGCTGTATCCCTCGAGTAACAGGATTATACGAAGAGTTCCTTGATGGCGTTTGCTGGAAAGTCACTGGTGATGCGGGTGGCACAGGAGTCTCCTTCTGGCTGGGAGGGGGCAGCAGATTTCTAGAAGTCTTAGTGGGATAAATTACTGATTGTCTTTTTAGAAATTGCAGCAGTGGGCAAGCAGGAAGATGAAATAAAACCTGCCCTGTAAAATTACTAAAAGCAATCTGAATTTAGATTCACAAATTTTTGACAAAGCGTGGGACTGTTTTTCATTCCCTGGGGCAATACCTTCCATTGATATCTCTCATAAGGTTGTTTAAAATTTTCTGATGGCAGACTAAATGCAAACCTTCGACAATCCTGTGTAGCTAATGGTATAGTAAAAAAGCAATTCTGTAAATCTATAACAATTACACTGTAGCCATGAGGCACCGCAACTGGTGAGGGGTTTAAGGGTTCTTATTTACCTATATAAATCATTTCCGTATATCTGGAACTATTTAGAAAAAGACAAAACAGCGTTATTAGCTGGATCAAACAAAAGAGGGTAAAAGTTTGCAGAAGAAACAGGTTCAGCATCTCCTGTAGGATTCCAGCATCTCTCAGCTGTTGAATAATCCTGTATATCAGCATTTAAAAGAAATTTTTTAAAGTAAGAAGCATGATAAAAAAGATTTGCAGGAGTTTCAGTATACGAGTTTTCTATATTCATAAAAACATTTCTACTTCATTAATTAACAGGCAATTTAAAGAACACATTAAAGCTGGAAAACTCTAGTGACTTTTATTATTTTTCTATAGTAAAAAATTCTACACCTTTGTTAGGCAAATCTACTCTGCTTCATGCTCTGCAGCAGCAGCAAGCAGCCTGAAGCTTGAAGCAGTTTAGTCAAAATTAACAAGTTTTTAGGATTCATGTTTCATACTATTTAAATTTAAATGAGCGCGCTTTACTTGTTTCAATTAAAATTATAAATTTGTAGGAATGATATTTTTATAATATTAGAGCTGGCATATTCAATTTTTGCATGCAAAAACTTAAAAAATTACATTTAGACAACATTAAACAAAGACCAAACACAAACAAGAATCAGACAAAGTAGACAAATCAGACAAATTAGAGAGAAACCCGGGATTTTAGAGATTAGAGTATGGCCTGCTTGATTTTTACACAGGGCTATTTTGATTGGAACATATTGGATAGAAACTAAACAGAACTCTCTCTTGAAAAGTTTCAAGAACGGCCGTTTATGAGATTCTGTTTAGTCATATCCAAACAGGTGTTCCCTTTGCCCTCTTTTCAGGCATAGAACAGGAAAGAAATAAAATGAGTTGAGAGAAAGAGGAGAACAAAAAAACCTGTAATTTTTCCAAACTCTTAAGTCCTTCTATTTTACTAAAGAAAATCAGATAATAACACAACTTTAAAACTCATCTCAGTTTTCTAATCATTCTTTACTTCTAATAGCTGCTGCAACCGGCAGCCGGAATCCCTCCATTTCAACCCCCACAAGAGGCTTGCTTCTCATATTTTGCATGGAGGCATGGGTGGTTCAGTGGTAGAACTCCCGCCTGCCACGCGGGAGGCCCGGGTGAGGTCTGAGACAGACCGGAGTTGACAAATGGATTTAGGCTGGCCCCAATTGTTATCGGGGCCTGAGGCTGGCCCCCTTGCCAGTTTCCCTGATTACTACTTGGATTGCTTGCTAGATTTTGATTTTGTGGGGGCTGCCATTCTATTCCTAACTTTGGTCCTAATGGCTGTCCGTTTTTGAAAGTTTTAACTGTTCACTAACATCAGCAAATTCTCCTTCTCCCGTAATCATTTCTCTAATCACAGGATCATGAGTCCTCCTGTTCCTAACTGCCTGTTGTTTAGCTTGCTCCTCATATTCAGCTCTCCAAAGGAGATAATTTCCTCCAGATAAACAAGCTTTAGCCACTTGTTCCCAATCATAAGGAGTCATCCAATTATGAGAAACTGTTTCCACCAAAGACATAGTATAAGGAGAGGTGGGTCCATATTGACTGCAAGCCATTTTCAACTCTTTCAATAATTTATAAGAAAGCGGCTCCCATGTAGGATCCTCCTCATCATCAAATTCACCAGCCACAGCCACAGGGAAACATAATGCCAAATCAGTTTCCCCTTGGTCGCAAGAAGCTTGAATTGCCTTCTGCAACCCTGTTAACCCTGATGATTTTTTCTTTTCATTATCATCTGGTGATTGTACTGGTAGAGGCAAAGACATTTTAATAGCCTTATTTTCATCCTTTTTGTCAGTCTTGGAGGAATATAATATGGGCAAGACTGTTTTTGACTTCCAATCCTCATTATCCCTATTATTTTTAGCTGCCTCATCTTCTAATTCAGCCTCATCTGTTGGAGATAAAAGATTTTCACTATCATCCTGATGTTTACTTAATTTTAAAGAGGCCATAGCATGATTTGTAGTATCTTGAGACTGCCTTTTACTTCTAATTAACGGAGTCTCTTCTTTTGGAGGAGCAGTTGCCTTAGAAAGTTTATGCATCTCATGTTCTGGATTTAAGGCATCTTTAATCAAGCTCCATAAAGCAAATGTATCAACTGGGACCTTTTCTGGTCCATGTAGCTCATAATAAAGTTTTAAATCTTCTCCAACTTGAACCCATTCCTCGAAATCAAGCGTTCCCTCATCTGGAAACCATGGAGAACATTTTTGTATGAATTTCATAAAACGAGCTACTTGTTTAGAGGAAACATTAACTCCTTTTTGGGAAAGTGTATACTTAATGACTTTTATAAAGAGTCTTCTTTCTTTAGACTCCGTATGGCCCATGACTTCTCAAAATCTTAAGTTCTGAAATTCTCCACCTATCCTCACCCTGTCTTTCTTACAGGGGGGTCTGCAGCACCCTGAGTGGAGTCCTAGCCGTCCCGAGACAACGAGGGGGATTACCTGTAGGTCCCTGTATCAGGCGCCAAATGCCGGGGTCCAGCCCCGGGGGGGATCCAGGGGTCCCACAGGAGGAGACGGCGTCGGCGAAAATCGAGTGAGAGAGCCGAATTCTTTTCTTTCTCTTTATTCTCTAGTTAGCATTTACTGCCAGGCATCTCCCCCAAATGCTAGTACAGCTCCTTTTTTATACCCACACACCAAGTTACAATTACATGGTATTAATCATTGCTTCTGTTTCACTATGTTTACATGTTTCCAGATAACAGTTAGTTTACATCTGTAAACTACAGATCAGGTGGTAAATCATTCAAAGTACAACTAAAAAATAACTTGAATAGCGATAACATCGGTAAAAGCTTTTAAAGGATTAGTACTTAACTAATAACTCAACTTTACTGTTGTTGTGAGTCAAGGGGCAGAGAGAGATTAACAGACAAAATCATAAGGGACTAGCAAATGACCACCGCTTGCTCAGGCAAATGGCCTGGAATTTATGCAGTGTCCTGGCTTTTCTCACAAGATAACAAAAGGCTTGCCCATTGAGAAACTGACTTAACATTAAGAGTAACTTTTACTTAAAGATATATAGAGTGCACTCGCAAGATAGCTTAGTAGCAACATAATTTCAGAAGACATTAATTGCTATTGCTTCTATGGATGCCTCCCCCCATACCTCTCATTATCAGAAGAAATAATTTTTGGGAAAGTTTATAAATCTCATGAGTGTCTCACTGAGAAAGTCCAGCAACTGCCTTCAGTCATAAAACAATTCTCTTAGCAAAACATCCTTTTCTTGCTGACTGCATTCCTATCCCAGGCCATGCAACAGGTCATTCCATAACACCTTATCTAAGATTCTATTGTCTGGTCAAACTTTATTTATTTACTATATTCATACACTAGCTAAGTTCTGGCTATATTCTTTCTAACATGATTAATAATAAGAAATTCTCCTACAAACTTAACCCTTTACGAGGGATATCATAGCCAGCCTCTTATATCTATGAGCCCAGTTCAAGGGGCTTACAGGCTTTTCTGTGGAACTTACACCTTCTGTCTCATTTCCAAAGAAATTACTACAAATCTACAGGGAAAGTACGGTACTATTATCCCTGTGCCACAAATAATAGCACACACCCAGAAAAAGGGGGGATATAAGGCCAGATTAATTCAAAAGATTAAAGGGGGAAGTATCGTGCCTTTCCTTGCGGTGACTTTGTCAACCCGCAGCTGTTGGTCTTTACTGCGGTAACTCTATCTTCTTTTGCTGTGACTTTGTCAACCAGCAGTTGTGGATCTTCTTCTGCTGTGACCTAGTTAGCCAGCATTAGTGGATCGGCTCCCGACAAAAAGATCTCTAAGGCGTACCAAAAGTGGACTGAAGTGTTAGGTAATGAATATTAGCTTGGGAAGAAATCTGGACTTAAATCGAATATATTCAATTTAGTGGCTCTGGAAAGTTTTCAAGTTAAAAAATTCCTTGAAAAAAAGTTGTGTTGGAGAGGGTTGGACTATGCAGCTCTTAATTCTTAACATTGATTAACAGAATGAGTAGGGGTGTGAGCTGAATTGAACCCAGTAAGTCTTACAAAAGTGTGTCTGTCCTCCAACTGCTCGTGTGAAAACCAGGTGGAAGCAGGGGCTCCAGACACCTCAGCCCCTGGGCATTCCTGATGCTCATCTAAGAGCTCCATTGTTTTCAATGTGAAAACGAGTATATTTTCCTTCACGTGTAAATAAATGCCTTACTTAAAGATATGAAGGCATTCGTTTTATCCTATTTGAAAAGCTCAGTCCCACGGTTGGTGACTTCTGTATTCAGAGGTATTTGTATGTTGACTCAGAACATGGCTTAGCTGCTGTGTGACATCTTAAGCATTGGCTGTGTCCCGGTTAGTGTGTCGTTTCTGTCCGTTAGTGGAATGCTGTCTTGGATAGAGCAGACGTGGCATTTGGTGCAGCTGTGAAATGGTGAAGGGCATCCTCGTTAGCCACTCCTCTTGGGCACAGTGCTTGTGACGGTGCGATAGTGCTTCCTGATAAGGAGGGGTGAGAGGAGGACACAGGATGCGACAGTGGGCATCTGCAGTCAATGCCACGTTGGCACCCCCTTCCTGGGGCGCAACTGCTATTTGAAGAAAATACATATTTACTATAAAAAAGGCAGTGTGTCTTCCAGAGCACAGTCCAGGCCTGTTATTTCTCCTTGTGCCTGCGTGTTGAGTGACTGCTTGAGTGCTCTTAGGTAGAGGTTCACAAGTCACTTAGTGCAGGTCTGGGGATGCCTGAGAGCTGCTTCCGGCTGGGGGACCCTCAGAAGTCAGTTTAGATGCCAGTTTTACTCACTTCCCCCAAAGCAAAGAGGTTCTCTCCTCCTGACTGCCCTAACCTGGCACGGAGCTGGTGTTCGGGGACTGTGGGCGCAGCTGTGCTTGAGGTGACTGGCGTGAGCAGCAGGGGTGCCCACCGTGTCTCACACTGTGAGGGAGGCTCAGCGACTTTCACATGGATTGTGAAAGTCGCTGAGGTCCTAAGGAGTGGCAGCTTTCCTTGCGAGGGTCCGTAGACGTTTCCTCGGCAGGTTCCCCCCCTTGCTGTGTGTTGGGGGGAGGGGGGCCTGGGACAGCAGCGCCTGCAGAGAACGTTCTGGGCTCCAGTGCAGTCAGACCTGTTCCTACCATGTCATTCTGATCTGCCAAAGTTTAGTTGTAGAATGAAAGCCAAGGATTGATGTTCTCTCTTACCTGTTAGATGTTTGTTAATTGTACATCCATGCCATTGTGGGAAAACATTTATGGGTTCTAGTTAGCCCTTTTGGGAAAAAATTTTCTTGGGGGGGGGGTGAAAAGTCTGAATCTTATTACCCCACCTTACCTCCCAGCGCTGCCCCCGCCACAGCCACACCTGGGCTCGAGTGGGAGGTGACTCTTAGTCCTGAAATACTGTAGTTGTTGGTTCTCAAGAAGTCGGCAGAGGCTGGCAGGGCCCAAATGAGGGGAGGGGAACGTGTGGGATCTGTACGTAGGAGTATGTGTGGGAGGGCTACATCTACAGTAAGCTGTGTCACTCACTCGTCTACTTGACAAGTATCAAAAAGACTACTGTGGAGTCAAACAAAATGTATGAGAGATATTGATGCTTGTATGTTTGTCTCACTGGTACCATGACCTTTTTCTCTGAAGTGATTACTGATAAATGATGTTACAGTTAGCCCTTAACTGTTGATTTGTTTTCCTAGGCAAGAAATTATAGAGCAGCTTCTATCAAATATTTTCCACAAGGATAAAAACGAATCGGCCATAGTCAGTGCGATTCAGATCCTGCTGACCTTACTGGAAACGCGGCGACCAGCGTAAGCTTCTCTTTCTCCTACAAAATGAGCTGAAAACTGAGCTTGTTATGGGTACAGTGTCATGGCCTTGTCATGGGTACAGTGTCTTTCCGCTGGATAGACTGTGTGAATGCTTTGTGAGTGCAGTACGGGATTCGTGGGAAATTCGGCGGCGCGTGGCTTCTGCTCCTGCGGGTGCTGTGACGGGTATGGGGACACTGCTGTGGAAAGCGCTGTCATCGGGAACGTCTGCTGTCTCAGACCCAGGAGAAGCTTGTTTCTTGTGTATGAAAACGGGTTCCTGGTTGGTGGGCACATCTCCCCCAAGTGTTCATTCGGGGACTCTGCCTTGTGAGCCTTCCCTCTGCGTGGTAACTTGAGGCTTCAGGGTGGTTTTTTGGGGGGCTCACATGTGAGGGCAGTGCATCAGAAGGCTGTTGTAAAGGATGGGCAGGGGCGTGAGGCCTTAGGGGGAATTTGTGCTAAATGTTTCAGAATCAGAAGTAGGTTTTCCCATGTGTGTGTCCCTGGACTAGTCCTTTAATATTTGTCATGTTACTCTTTACAGTTTGTGTCCAGTGCTGATTTACTTATTGTCAGTTTTCTCATCACTCCCCGGAGCATGGCAGTCTCAGGAGGGCTGGGTGTGTGAGCATCTCCACACTGTGTGTGCTCTTCCCAGAGGGCACGCGGGGGACAGGGAAGGTCGCCGTCAGTGTGGGCACGCAGGGGGACAGGGAAGGTCGCCGTCAGTGTGGGCACGCAGGGGGACAGGGAAGGTCGCCGTCAGTGTGGGCACGCAGGGGGACAGGGAAGGTCGCCGTCAGTGTGGGCACGCAGGGGGACAGGGAAGGTCGCCGTCAGTGTGGGCACGCAGGGGGACAGGGAAGGTCGCCGTCAGTGTGGGCACGCAGGGGGACAGGGAAGGTCGCCGTCAGTGTGGGCACGCAGGGGGACAGGGAAGGTCGCCGTCAGTGTGGGCACGCAGGGGGACAGGGAAGGTCGCCGTCAGTGTGGGCACGCAGGGGGACAGGAAAGGTCGCCGTCAGTGTGGGCACGCAGGGGGACAGGGAAGGTCGCCGTCAGTGTGGGCACGCAGGGGGACAGGGAAGGTCGCCGTCAGTGTGGGCACGCAGGGGGACAGGGAAGTTCACTGTCAGTGTGGGCACGCAGGGGGACAGGGAAGTTCACTGTCAGTGTGGAAAATTTGGGCCATCCAGGCTGCTGGATTCGCTTTTCATGTTGCCATCGTTGTTCCTGGCAAAGCAGTGGGCACAACTTACCCAGCCCGCCTCGCGCCCTCCAGCTGTCCTGCTTTGTTCACTCTGGTAGTGGCAGTGGAATGGTGTCATGGTGGCCCTGCCTCAGGTCCACTGGAATTGGGGACTGTGTCTCCTGGGTCCATTGTGTTAAACAAGGGAACCAGAACCTCAGTATTGGTCAAGTGACGCTGGACTGTGCCGTGGGGTAAAGGTAGATTGTGACTTAGAATGGGTGCACCCAGAACAAGGGCGCCGTATGAATGTGGAGTAGGGAAACGACGTAACTGCACAATTTAAAGCAAATGGAGAGGATACGACAGTAAAAAAATGATAGAAGAACACTTCTGACTAGGAGTTCATCCTCAGATAAACAAGGTTTGTCAAATACTAAGGAAGATTAAATGTTTAAAAAAGGACTCTGATTTTAGCCTTGTCCTGAGTTATCTAAACTCCAAGGATAGAGGGCAGTGTGCATAAGAAAACGGGTCGGTGACAAGTAAGTCAGGTTGCCAGGCCCCTTGTGGGGAAAGCCAGCTCATGCCGAGAACCGGGGCCGGACAGTGACCCTGGAGGACCGTTGTCTGTGTGTTCTGCCCCTGGGTTCATTACAGGGCAGCTAGCTCTACCCGAGCCAGACAGACGACCAAGCTAGAATGAAGAGTTGAAGGCAAAGAAATATATTGGTAAAAATGATGATAAACGAAACGAATAGGGATGTAAAAACTCAACGACTATGCAAATTAAATGTTAAGAATGATTTATTGAAAATAGTCTGGATTATTTTAACAAAAGTCAAGAAAGGAGAAGTGTAAATTAGTGCTCATTAAAATTTTTAGTGTAGACTGAGGAACTGGGGTACTTTGTACATAGAGGTAGCCGAGGAAAGAATTAGTGTGGGCTAATTAGAATTAGTTAGTTACTCATCCTGGTTGTGAATGGATAAACAGAAAAGACAGTTGCTTTTGAGCTGCAAGAGCCTCCAGGTGGTGAGCTGCCATGAGAAACAAGTACGAGGGCCCTGGTCTTGGCTTCTAATACCGTTCCCCAATAACTAGAATCAGGGCCCCTGGGAGAACTGGCTGGTTCTGGGACTAGTGCAAGAAATACACAAGAAGAGCCTGGGCCATCATGTAGTGTCGAGGGTGAGGAAGTACTCAGAGGCTACTGCGGTGAGGGGTCTGGCAGAGGGACACGGGAACCCAAGCTGGGACAGTTTCCACAATGAAATAAAGTAGTATTGTGTGAGAACCCAACATACATCATTACATCAGTACTGACTGATGTAAATAAGTGAATAAATGGGTGGGGGGCAAGCTGCCTGTGCAGAGCATTCCACACATGGAGTGCTCTCTTCATGGAGGTGCTCTCTTTTCGAGGAGGAGGAGGAGAGAACTTCCTGCTCGAGTGTAGACCGCACATCGTGACCTCCTCCCAAGGAGTGCAGAGTGGGAGAGAGGAGAGGAGCTTGATAGAAACCCGACAGGCCCCTCCTCAGCCAGGTGGCCAAAGTCAGTGGCCAGTGACAAGCTATGTTGACAGTATGTACCCTGATACGATGCAATGAAAGTGGCATTTTACCTGTGTGGTCTCCCTTTCAAATCCTGTGATCATGAGAAAAGTATAAGACAAATCCCAGTTGAGGAATATTCTGCAAAATACCTAACAGGTAAGATATGATCAAACTGTCACAGCCAAAAGGAAGCTAAGGAAGACGTGACAACTAAATACAATGTGGTGTCCTGGGTGGGATTTTTGGAGTAGGGACAGTACTTTAGGTAAAAGCTAAGGAAATCTGTATAAAGTATGGATTTGTGGATTTTATGTATCAGTATTGGTTCATTAATTGTGACAAATATACTAATGTAGATATTAATAGGGGAAACCCAGCCTGGGTTAGATGAGAATTCTCTGTGCTGTAAATCTAAAACCATCCCAGTAGAAATTGACATAATATCTAGACAAGTCAGGAAGCCAGCAGAAGACTGGAGCGACACTAACGATCCACTTGACCCAAGGGTCACTTTCAGAACCTCCCCCTGCGCCTGCAGAAGAGGCCTTCTGTTCAGGTGCACGTGGGACTTTTAACCAAGACCGACCAGATTCGCAGCCATAACTCCAAGTATTTGCAAATGAAACCACACACTTACAAATAAACCCAAGTGTCAAAGAGAAAATGAGAGAAAATATTCTGAATTGATTGATTGCTAATGGAAACTGAACATGTCAGAATTTATGGAATGTAGTAAAAACAGCAGAGGAAATTAAATGTTTATATAACAAAGGAAAGAAGTCATGCCAGTGATCTAAACTCCTACATTAAGAAACTAGTAATGGAAGAGCAAATTAAACCCAGTGCAAGAAGAGAGAAAAAGAAATGACTGCCCTGGCCGGTTGGCTCAGAGCGTCGGCCTGGCATGCAGGGGTCCCGGGTTCAATTCCCGGCCAGGGCACACAGGAGAAGTTCCCATCTGCTTCTCCACCCCTCCCCCTCTCCTTCCTCTCTGTCTCTCTCTTCCCCTCCTGCAGCGAGGTTCCATTGGAGCAAGGATGGCCCGGGCGCTGGGGATGGCTCCTTGGCCTCTGCCCCAGGCACTGGAGTGGCTCTGGTCGCAAAAGAGCGACGCCCCGGAGGGGCAGAGCATCGCCCCCTGGTGGGCGTGCCGGGTGGATCCCGGTCGGGCGCATGTGGGAGTCTGTCTATCTCTCCCCGTTTCCAGCTTCAGAAAAATACAAAAAAAAAAAAAAAAAAGAAATGACAGAATTAAGAGTAGAAATCAAAGTGGTTGAGAATTGAGAAGAGAAAAACAATACAGAAAGTCAGTGAGTCTAAAAACTATTTCTTTGAAAAGATAATAAAATTTGGCCCTGGCCGGTTGGCTCAGCGGTAGAGCGTCGGCCTAGCGTGCGGAGGACCCGGGTTCGATTCCCGGCCAGGGCACACAGGAGAAGCGCCCATTTGCTTCTCCACCCCTCCGCCGCGCCTTCCTCTCTGTCTCTCTCTTCCCCTCCCGCAGCCGAGGCTCCACTGGAGCAAAAATGGCCCGGGCGCTGGGGATGGCTCTGTGGCCTCTGCCCCAGGCGCTAGAGTGGCTCTGGTCGCAACATGGCGGCGCCCAGGATGGGCAGAGCATCGCCCCATGGTGGGCGTGCCGGGTGGATCCCGGTCGGGCGCATGCGGGAGTCTGTCTGACTGTCTCTCCCTGTTTCCAGCTTCAGAAAAATGCAAAAAAAAAAAAAAAAAGATAATAAAATTAAATCTCTAGCTGAATTGACTGAGAAAAAAAGAAGATGCAAAATGAGAAATAAAACTTTAAAGGAATAAAACTACCAAAGCTCATTCCTAAAGAAATGGGTAACGTTAAATTTGTATTTAAAAAGCTTCCAACAAAGAAAACTCTGGGCCTAGTAGACCTTCACTGGTGAAGTCTACCAATGATGGAAGGGTTCTCCCAAAATGCTCTCCGGTTCCTTTTATGGGATTCGCGTTACTTTGCAACTAGACAAAAGTATTACAGGAATGGCAACTACACAACAGGATTCCGCAAGAGCTTAGGTGCGAAATGCCTCAAGAAAGCATTAGCAAATTAAGTTGACGCTGTGTATTCAGCAGGTAATGGATCACGATGAAGTCTGGTTCATCCGGACAATGCACGGGCTTTCTCGTCTTTCAGAAGTCGGTCGGTGAGAATGGTCAGAGTCCAGACCCTGACAGCACAGATGTCGGGGAGGGTGTGGAGCCCCAGGAATGCTCATCCACTGCTGGTGGGAACACAAGGCGGTGCCACCACTGTGGGAGACAGTCTGGCAGTTTCTTACAGAGCGAAACATACTCAGCATGCAACGTAGCTGCCGTTTTTACCTACGGGAGGTGAAAGCCTCTGTCTACATAAAAGCCTGCACACGTGTTTATAGCAGCTTTGTCTGTAACTGGCAGATCTTGGAAGTAACCAAGATGTCAATGAGTAAGTGGATAAATAAGTGAACTGTGGTTCATCCAGCAATGTAGGAAGCTATGAAAAGACCTGACAGACCTCAAGTGCGTAATACTGAGGGAAAGAAGCCAGTCTGGAAAGGCTACGTACTGTCTGATCCTAAGTACATGATCTTTTGGAAAAGGCAAAACTACAGACACAGTAAAAAGATCAGTAGTTGCCAGGGGTGGGGGTGGGGGAGATGACCAGATGGAGAAAGGACTTTCAGGGCAGTGAGCATACTCTGAATGGGACCACATAATGGCATGTCGTTACACATGTGCCCACGCCCACAGAATGTACAGCACCAGCATATAATGACAGTGTAAACTGCAGACTCTGGATGATTATGGAGTCACTGTAGGTCCACGCATTGTGACAGACGAGCCACTTTGAGGGGGTGTGGTAATGGGGGAGATTATGCATGTGTCATGGCAGAAGATATTTGGGATGTCTCTCTACCTTTTTCTCCATTTTGCTGTGAACTTAAAACTGCTGTATAAAAATAAAGTCTTATTTAAAAAACCAATCAATATAGCTCACATCAACAGACTAAAGTTGAAACCATGTGATCACGTGATTAAACTCCTTTGTACTAAAACCACTCAGCAAATTAGTAATAGAAAGAAACTTGGAAATTGATAAAGCCCCTCTTAAAAAGTTAAAACCACCTCTGGTCGACACTCTTATTAACGGTCAAAGGCTGAAATTATATCCCCTAAAATCAAGGGATATAGCGAGGATGTTTGCTCTCACTGACCCCATGCAGCCACGTTACTGGAGCCCTCGCCAGGGCAGGAAGGCCGGGAGAAAGGACGGGAATCACTGACCCCGTGCAGCCCCGTGCTAGAGGCCTCGCCAGGGCAGGAAGGCCGGGAGAAAGGACAGGAATCACTGACCCCGTGCAGCCCCGTGCTAGAGGCCTCGCCAGGGCAGGAAGGCCGGGAGAAAGGACGGCCACCCAGACCAGAGAGGAAGGTGTGACATGGAATCTGCTCACAGAGGTCAGGGTTGTTGTCTTCCTTGAAAATTCTAAAGGATACACAGAAAAACTGCTAGAACTAACAAGTAGATGCAGTAGGATTGTAGGCTATAAAAAAGGTCAGCATTCAAAAATTAGTTATATTTCTTTATACTAGTAGCAAACAATTAGAATTTAGAATTTTCATAAAGTACCATTTACTTTAAAGGCACTTAACGGTTTTCAGCTCCTTTGGATAAGTACCAAGGAGCATGACTGCTAGATTGCACAGAAAAAAGGAAATATGTACTTGGGTGTAAATCTAACCAGGTGCGTGTGCGGTTTAACACTGAGAAGCATTGCACATTGATTCAATCAAAGACAACGTAATTGGAGAGAGAGACTGGTCATGGATTAGAGCAGTGGTCCCCAACCTTTTTTGGGCCACGGTCCGGTTTAATGTCAGAAAATATTTTCACAGACTGGCCTTTAGGGTGGGACTGATAAATGTATCACATGACTGAGACAAGCATCAGGAGTGAGTCTTAAATGAATGTAACAGAGGGAGGGAATCAGGTCATTTTTTAAAAATAAAACATCATTCAGACTTAAATATAAATAAAATGGAAATAATGTAAGTTATTTATTCTTTCTCTGCGGACCGGTACCAAATGGCCCACGGACCGGTACTGGGCCATTTGGTACAGCCTGGGGGTTGGGGACCACTGGATTAGAGGACTCCGTATTTTTGAGTTGTCAGGTTGATCTAGAGATTTTGTATAATTCCAATTAAAATCCAAACTGGATTTTTTTGTAGAAATAAAGCTAATTCTAAAACCTACATAAAAGTTTAAAGCAAATACAATAAATAACCAAAACAATTTTGAAAGACAAAATTAGAGTACTGCCACTCCTGTTTAAAGTGATAGTATTTGAGACATATGGTATTGGTGCAAGGGTAGACATACAGATCCCTAGTACAGAACAAGTCTGTAAGTAGCCCCACACGTACATCATCAGTGGGTTCTTTTTTCTTAATTGAATTTATTGAGGTGACATTGGTTAATAGAATTGTATAGGTTTCAAGTGGTCAGTTGGTTTTTAACGACGTCTGTAGGCAGTTAATTGGAGAAAGGATAGCCTTTTCCATATGGTACTAGAACATCTATCTGCAGAAAATTGGACCACACTATGTACCTTGCAAAGTATGCAGAAATTAACTTGAAGTGGATCATAGAACTCACTGTAAATCCCAACTAACAAGAAAAAAACAATCCAGTTTTTCAGAAGGTCAAAAGATTTGAGCACTCAAAAAAATAATATACCTATATTATACACACACACACGCACACACACACACACACACATGAAAAGGTGGCCGACAGCATTTGTCAATGAAATTCACGTGGCAAGCACATTGAGATACCACTGCATGCCTTTTAAACAACTTGTATTTTCTATTTTCTGTGGCTGCTATAACCATTTGCCACAAACTCTGTGACTTAAAATGACAAATTTCTTCTTTCACTGTCTGAAAGCCAAAAGTCCAGGATCAAGGTGTCACCAGCATCACACTTCCTCCAGAGGCTCAGAGGATACTCAGTGCTGCCTCTTCCCTCGTCTAGGGGCTGCCTGTGTTTCTGGCTTGGCCTCCTCTCCCTCTGCTTCACATCGCCTCCCCTGCTGTCTGTGCCCTCTCCAACAAGGACAATAGCAATGACATTTAAGGTTCACCTAGATCTAGGATAATCGCAAGATCCTTAGTTAACTATATCTTTGAATAACATTCACAGGCACTGGGGATTAGGATGTGGACATAGCTTTTGGAGTCACTGTTCAGCCTACTGCATGGTAACCGAACAGAAAGAATAGATAAATACCCAGTGCTAGTGATGTTGGGGAGCAACTGAAAAGTCATACGCATCACTGGGAATGCAATTGCATAGACATCTTCTGAAAATGTTTGGCAGTTTCTTATAAAGCAAAGCAGACACTTTTTGTTGTATTCAACAATCTCTTACCCAAGTGAAATAAAAACTGTCACACAAAGAGTTGTATGTGAATACTTATGTCACCTTTATTTATAATCCCGTAAACTGTAAACAAGCAGTGTCCTTCAGCCAGTGAACGGATCAAGAGCGGTGGCACGCCCACATCATAGCTGTTTAGCAGTAAGAAGCAATGGACTGTCAGTACATAGATACCCATCACTTCTGATACCTTTCCAAGTCTGAGTTCTAAATTCAATAAAGCTGTACTTGGAATGTCAACATGGTTTTTGTTTGGGGTTTGGTGAATTTTTGTGTATCTTTGAAAAAATTAAAATGTGAGACTAGTCAAGAAATTTTGAGCAAGACTCATGATTGAGATAAGTTGCCTCTTGCATATACAATGCCTCGTTGACGTAATAAACACAGCAGTGTGATACTAGCATTTGTGATACTGAAGTTCATATGCATGATTAAGGCACTTTAGTATCTGGTTTTGTGTGCTTTTTTCACTTAAGTGTGGAAAGGCAATGGTTCTGTACGTATGGCTCAGGAAGTGACTCGCCACTTGGAAAAAAATGTGTCTATACCTGTTTTACATAAAAAATAAATTCCAGGTGAAGTAAATTAAAAATACTAGAGGAAAAGTATGCAAGTACTCAAAATTATAGGATTATGAAGAAGGTTTAAGTATGGTTTTATACAGAACCATTATGAAAAAAGCTATATTTGGCCACATAAATTATTAAAACCTCTACACATTCAGAAGCCCTATAATCTAAGCAAAAGATCTTCCCCTTTCCAGTGAGTGAGTTTCTGAATGCTGTTCCAGGTAACTCTTGCAGTAAGAAATCACTTCCATATGTGGAATGTTTTCTTTTTCTTTTTTAAGAGGAGGGGAGATAGACTTCCCGCGTATATCTGAGCGGGCTCCCCCTGGCAACCCCCATCTGGGCTGATGCTCCAATTAACTAAGCTGTTTTTTAGTACTTGAGGCTTACACACTTGGACCAACTGAGCTATCCTTAGCATCCAGGGCTGATGCTTAAACCAGCTGAGCCACAGGCTCTGGGAGGAGAAGGGACAGAGATGAAGAGAGAAGCACGGTTGCTTCTCACGTGTGCCCTAACCAGGGGTCGAACCTGGAATATCCACACGCTGGGCCAATGCTCTTATCTATTGAGCTAACTGGCCAGGGCCTATATATTTAATTTGAACAGTATCCTTACAATTTTAGGCCCCTCCATCCTGATGTCCTTTCTCCCCTCTTGGGCTCTGTCCTGTCCCCATTTTGAGAATCCTTGTGCCTGTGTACTCATACCCACTGGGATTTGGGAGTCTCATTCCATGTATAACTTTTCCTGTAGGGGGGTGGGTTATAATGAACATAGATTGAGCTTTATGGAGAGAAGTAATTTAGGTCTTTTAATAGGAAACAACAGTAACAAGGGAGGGACTGTTATTAACATCCCAAATGGCAGGCAGTGTGGTAACTCAGTGGTCAGAGCTCCAGCCTTCCAGATGTTCTGGTTAGAGTACTGTTGTTACTGTAACAGGTACAAGACGGTTTAGGTATATGGGGGGGAATCACATATAGTTTCTCACCCAGCTCTGGGCCTCTGGGTTTTAGGTGTGCCAGCTGGTCCCCTGCCGTTTTTACTCCACGCGCTTTCTGTCCCTTCGGAAATGTTGACTTGGTCATTACATATCGATAGAGGTGCTGTGTGTGCATCTGGATGCTGGTATGGGGCACCGTGGTTTGTCCTGGAATAGTAATGAGTATAACTGACTTGCTTCATTTTCAGGTTTGAAGGCCATATAGAGATCTGCCCCCCTGGCATGAGTCATTCGGCTTGTTCGGTCAACAAGAGTGTTCTAGAAGCCATCCGAGGAAGACTCGGATCTTTTCATGAACTCCTGCTTGAGCCACCCAAGGTAGGGCAGCTGTCTTCAGCATGGCAGCCAGCTCCACAATTTAAATAGCTGTTAAAAAGTGAACGACCCTTGTGAGTCATAGATCTGGCTGTGACCAGTGTGTACAAAATAGGTTATAAGGTACACTGCCACTTGTTTTGTGATCGTTAGGTTTTTATCTGTTGTATATATAGTGTTGAAATTAATAAGTAGTGTAGAATTAAAATTAAATTTTTACCTGCTTAGGAAACTCAGCCTTTTTTCTTTCTGTAAATCCTGGTTCCTTATATGCCTGTAACATAAACATTTTTCTTTCCATGGCATTTTCACATCTTTGAAGTGAAGTAAGTCTGTTAGAAACTGATCTTGGAAATGGAGTTTTCTTATTCAGAGTGGGAGCAGTGCATGGCTGACGGACAGATCCTTCTTTCAGAAGCAGTTGGTCGGACGTGACCCAGAGCCTGAGGTGTTCTGTAGGGAGCACACTGACTCAGGCAGGCCGGGGGAGCACAGGTGACAGTGAAGGCCGGCCACAGTGGTTTTCCGTTCCACTCGCCCCTCGCAAGGGTGTACAGGTGTAGACCAGGGTTGGAGGCTCTTCCTTTGGGCATCTATCTGTAGGGCAGGAGACTCAGTTCTGGAGACTTCTGCCAGTGCCAGCTCTTCTACATTCCTTTCCTTCTGTGCTATGTCCCTGGACCTGGTGTGCTGGCCATTGTAGTGTGGACCTCGGTGGCACCTGCTAGGCGGATCACTGGGAATTTACATTCAGTAGACTAGTTTCTCTCCTCTAAGTGAAATGTTTTCTGTTTATTCAGCCATTTTGTAGAGTGGTAGCCCAGAATAATTTATATTCCCTAACTAGGGAGTCTTGTTCAGCTTCCGGGTGTCTCTTCAGGTGGGTGATGCTACCAGTGAGCAGGCACGGTCTCGCCCCCGCCAGGTTGTCTTCCCTGCACTCAGCCTGGGTGGGATGCGGGCAGAGTGTTTGGCATTCCCTCAGGGACGTGCCCATGTGGGTGTTTAACAGATGTGGTCAGTGACATCCCTCGTGCCAGACCTAGGCAGAGGAGTAGGGAGAAGAAGGAAGAAAGAGAAGGACTTACTTTGGAGGAGAGAACATCACAAGTGGAAGTTGGAGGGGGGAGGAGGAGGAGGGGGAGAAGAGGGTCCATGATCAGGTGTCCTGATCTGTGACTTGGATGGCCTACCCATCTTTCTTGCACAGGGACAGAAAGGACAGCACCTAATGTGGTCCCCTATTTGTCGTCCTCTTGGCCCTAATGCAAAAGCAAGGCAGGCTGTTTGGAGCAGTGAGTGTGGTCAGTTTGTTCCGATTTCCTGTCTGACGTGGGGCGTGAGTGTGATAACAACTCACGTTCCCTGTACGCCTGTAACTAGAGCTGCTGTGCACGGAGTGGACTGTGAACCTCAAGTCCATGAAGCCTCTGGGGGAGCAGGAGTGAGGGTGCTGACAGGGACACTGAGAGAGGGCAACCACACTGCCAGGCGACAGCTCATCACCCCTCCTGAGCTCCTGAATCCTGAAAGGGTTCGTGTCTGTCGTTTGGGATCTCACATGCTAGAAACGCCCCTTTGTGGACAGAGCAGGTTTGAGGCAGCTCTTGTTTCAAGGTTGTGGTCCAGGGACAGCTTCTGGGTTTGCGTTGTTGTCTCAGATTTGACGGAGACTGAGGACTCGCTCCATAACCACTGTGACTTCTTAGTTTTCGGTAGGGTTTGGAATGTTTCACTTTTTTGGTATGGATTCCTATAGCTTTCTGCTTGCTTTCGTGGCAGTTTAGAATGTTGAAGCATGGCTACTTCATTTCTTCTAAAATTATAGTCCGGGGAAATTACTTGTTTTTTTCTCTTGGTTATTTCATTTTATCTTAAAGATATCTGGTTTTCTTTAGATGTAGAATTCAGATTGTTTACAGGGTCGGTTCACGTGGCGTTACATCTCAGTACACGCCTCTGCTCCGTTCTGTCTATGGACCGAAGTGGACTGACTCGGGCAGCTTTTTAACAGGCAGCGTTCTCTTCCTCAGAAGAGTGTGATGAAGACCACGTGGGGTGTGCTGGACCCTCCCGTCGGCAACACCCGGCTGAATGTGATTCGGTTGATATCCAGCCTGCTTCAGACCAACACCAGCAGCATCAACGGGGACCTTGTGGAGCTGAACAGCATTGGGGTCATATTGGTAAGGCCGCCCTGGAAAGACACTTGCATTCGACTCTTGGTATTTATGGCTATATAACTCAAGATACAAACATACAAATTTACAGTTGGGGACTTTTCTTGGTTTGAGTGTAAATGGTCATTTATATAGTTTTTGTCTTGCGTTAATCGGTTTTGAATGCTTTTATTTATCTTTTTTGCACTTTTAAAAATAAAATTGTATTTAATCAGTAAGTGGGTACGTCTGTTTCCTAAGAGAGGCAGTTACAAAGGACAGTGGCAGGTGCAAGTTTGCTGATGGCTCTGAGCCTCATGGTGGTTGGGGAAGTACCAGGAAACCGTTAGTTTTCTCTCCATGACCGTTGTTCGTTGCTGCAGCTTCGGTTATGAACGACGCCTGATTGCTGGCGCGTCGGCGTCCCAGACCCGCCAGAGGAGACCAGCTGGCCTGCGCTGTGCGGGAGCTATGGCAGAGCTGGCCCACCTCTGTCTGCAGGCAGTTTCTTCGATTTCTGGTTTTCCTTTAAGAAATTCTTCATGGCAGGGTCCTATGTGTTGGTTCCCAGAGCTGGATTCCCTATCTTGGACCATCAGGGCAGTGTGACATCTGGTGGCCAGTGAATGTCAGAGGTTATCCTGTCTCCATCCTGTCAAGCTCTGGGAGTGGAGCTACTTGGCTCTTTGTCCCCTTTCAGCTTCTAGTTGCCTAAGAACCCTCTTCTGGGTCTGGCTCTACCTCTGCCTCTGCCTCTGCCTCTGTCTCTGTCTCTGCCTGAGGTGCTCTGGCTTCTCTGAGGGAAGCTGACCTCTAAGGTGTACTGAGCCGCCATCTCTGATTACCTCATTCTCATTTTCCTCATAGGAATCCAGACCTTTCACCATGGATTTCTTGAATTGTGCATAATCTGAGGGGAGATGAGAAACTTCTCTTCTTTCTTTTAGGTGAGAGGAGGGGAGATAGATAGTAAGGCAGACTCTCGTGTACCCCCAACCAGGACCCACCTGGCAACCCCATCTAGGGCCAGTGCTCGAGTACCACGCAGTTTTTGGTAGCTGAAGCTGATACACTCGGACCAACTGAGCCATCCTCAGTACCTCAGGCCATGCTCGAACCAATTGAGCCACTGGCTGTGAGGGGGGAAGAGGAAAAGAAGGGGGAGAGGGAGGGAGAGAAGCAGATGGTCACTTCCGTGTGTGCCCTGACCGAGGGTTGAACCCGGGACATCCATACACCAGGCCAGCGCTCCATCCACTGAGCCACTGGCCAGGGCTGAGAAATTTCTCTTTCACCTGAACCTCAGCTTTATTCTCCCACCAGAACCAGTCAGGCACGGAGCATTCCACCGGCGCTCTGCCAGTGGCCTTACAGGTGGCCACCTGAGGCAGGAGCTGATCTAAAGCCACCTTCAGCTGCCCTGCCGCTTGAGACTGTAGACATGTCTGTGAGCACAGGAGAAGTCGAAGGCTTCTCATTTCTCAGTGGTTACTGAGCATTGCTGTGCGGGAAGAGCACTGCTGGAGACATGCAGAGAGGTTGAGACCCTCGTCCCTGCACAGACGCTAGTGTGATGTATTCGCCCTCCTCAGGGACTGGCGGCATGCACGGCTGCTGGAGATGGCACTGTGTTCTGTTCACGGTTAGCAAACGGACACACTTTTATCTTCTTTCCACTGAGCAATAGCTGTATAATGTGTCTAAGATGCTTTGTGTTCTTTGAGTTAAGTCCAAACTCTTCCTTGCAACAGCAGTTAGTCTGCTTGTCACTGGAAGGAAAGAAAGCCCAGGAACGGTCTGGACTTCCTGGCTTGACGCCTCCGCAGTGTCCCAGTCGGGCTCAGGCTCTGTAGGCCCAGCTCCATGTGCGTATGTCGTGTCTGTCCTGCCCCACGGCCCAGCAGGCACGTGGTTAACACTGGCAGATTCCGCAAGATGCCAGCCACACCGTTCCTCTGGGGGTCTTTCACAGGAAGGTCTAGTGGTGTTCACTACATGGAAGGCACTGGAATATGCACTTTTCATACACTTCTCATGTGAGCGTAAAGCCCTGTGATAGAGAATCTGTTTTTCAGATCATCCTGCTTTTCAGCCATACCGTTGTGCTTCCTAGCGTCCCTGGATGCTTTGTGGCTTCCACTTTGGGTTACTTGACATGTCAGTGTGGGGCCTAGAGAGCAGGGACGTTGCAGAGGAAGATGAACCATGAAAGGATTACACTTTCTTTGGCAGCTGTAATTGTTGCTTTCTGGGGGACATAGTTTTTGCCCTACCCTCTGACTGATACATGAACACAGGAATATACCTTTCTACTCCTGTCTGTGAGATTCTCCCCGAAATCAATTACTAGCCTTTAATCTTACTAATAAGTAAATAACTATTGTTAATCTTTAGAGCTACTTTTTAGTGATTACAAATTTGATAAAACTCTTAAATGGATCATTAATCTTGACTTTTTCATTTGAGATCACAAAATAGACTCAACAGTATCCTAAATACATACTTTAACTATGTGTTTTGTGCTTTAGGGCTTGTCCTTCCTTTTAATGGTTTGTTATTTTGGGGGGGAGTCTGGAGAACCCTTGTTCTGTTCCCTTGACTGACAGTTGTATGAGTTCCCAGCGTCCAGTGGTATTCTCAGTTGCGTGTGAGCACCTCAAGATTGGGGCCCGTGTGTCTCTCTGGCCCCGCCATCTTGCACCTGGCTGCACCTGGCACCATGCTCTGTGCAAAAAGCCTTTGGTAAATATTTGCTGAATCAAAATGAAATTCTCATAAATTTCTTTGAAAACTATTTACTGAAACTGAATATCAGTATTAATTGTTTTGAAAACATAAAGGATACTCCCTTTCTTTTTGAGGCACTTACTACCTTTCCGTCTGTTTATTGTTGGTGCCTACTCGATTTTATGAGAACTCTGGCATATC
This sequence comes from Saccopteryx leptura, assembly GCF_036850995.1. Lineage (NCBI taxonomy): Eukaryota > Metazoa > Chordata > Mammalia > Chiroptera > Emballonuridae > Saccopteryx > Saccopteryx leptura. The sequence continues at coordinate 5,449,783 of NC_089503.1, read as the reverse complement.
GAATGAGCAAGTATCCTGTTACTGACTGAAGTGGCATTTCAGGCCCCTTTATAATGAACTTGGGTTCCTTTTAATTAGTCCTGTTGGACTAAAGACATTACTTTTGCTTTATTAAATCACTGTTAGGGAAATGTTTTCAAGTAGTGGCTTAATCATTGAGGTAACTGAATAAGAGAAATCATTGTTTTCCTTTTTTGTAGGACATGTTCTTCAAATATACATGGAATAACTTTCTACATACACAAGTGGAAATTTGCATTGCACTGATTCTTGCAAGTCCGTTTGAGAACACGGAAAATAGCACGATTACTGAGCAAGACTCCACTGGGGATAATTTGTTATTGAAACACGTAAGCTTACTTAAGTCTTTTTCCTGTCACTCTTGGTTAAAGCATTTTTTCCACTGACATGTGAAGTGACTTGAAATTGCTCACATTTAAAACGTACAAGTATCGCTATAAACTCTGAGTTAAGTTTTTGCCAGGCACAGTTTTCTTTATCCTGTTTTAATTTTGGTCAGACTGTATTTCTGGGCCCACTTTCATAGCTAAGGAAACCTGGCTTTGCTTCAGGTCAACAGCTAATTGATAGCAGTACTCGGGATACAGTTGATCCTGGGAGGTGAGTGGCTGACGCGCGGTCCTGCGTGCGCGGTCCTGTCCCAGCCCGCAGGGCTCTGAGAACCCCGGGCCAATGTATTACTGCATTTGAGTCAGCCAGGCATTCACAGCTGTGTCTGCCTTGCTGTTCTGTGTAATTAGAGTTCTGTCTCACTTTAAGATGTTGACACTTTGACATTTATATAAATGTTAACTAGAATATTCCTTTTTATTCAGCTTTTTCAAAAATGTCAGTTAATAGAACGAATACTTGATGCCTGGGAAATGAACGAGAAGAAACAGTAAGTAAATTGTTTTCTAATAGGAATTCAGTTTGATTTTCTGTTTGAAGAAGGCGTCTTCCCTTGCCCTGGACAGGGAGCAGTGGAAGTAATTACATGGCGTATGCCACTTTATAAATGCTTCTCTCAGAATGTCTAGCTTATGTCATTGTCACAGGTATTTTTCTAACAATTTTTTTTCTCTTTTTCTTTTTCTTTTTTTTTCTTTTTCTTTTTTTTCTGAAGCTGGAAATGGGGAGAGACAGTCAGACAGACTCCCGCATGCGCCCGACCGGGATCTACCCGGCACGCCCACCAGGGGCAACGCTCTGCCCACCAGGGGGCGATGCTCTGCCCCTCTGGCGCGTCGCCCTGCCATGACCAGAGCCACTCCAGCGCCTGGGGCAGAGGCCAAGGAGCCATCCCCAGCGCCCGGGCCATCTCTGCTCCAATGGAGCCTTGGCTGCGGGAGGGGAAGAGAGAGACAGAGAGGAAGGAGTGGGGGGTGGAGAAGCAAATGGGCGCTTCTCCTATGTGCCCTAGCCGGGAATCGAACCCGGGTCCCCCGCACGCCAGGCCGACGCTCTACCGCTGAGCCAACCAGCCAGGACCTCTTTTTCTTTTTTTAGTGAGAGATAGGAAGGGAGAGATATGAGAAGCATCAACTCATAGTTGTGTCACTTGAGTTCATAGATTGCTTCTCATACATGACTTGACCAGAGGGCTTCAGCAAAGCCAGTGACCTTACGCTCAAGCCAGTGACCTTGGGCTTCAAGCCAAATGAGCTTTGGGCTCAAGCCAGCGAGCCTGCACTTAAGCCAGTGACCTCGGTGTTTCGAACCTGGGACCTCAGCGTCCCAGGTCGACTCTATCCACTGCACCACCACCAGTCAAGCAATTTATTTTTTGGTCCCTCTGTCTTTCTACCTCTTTAGGGGAAACCAGGGTTGGGAGTATTCCCCACCTCTGTGCTGCCTTTGAAACTCCCTAGTCCTTTTCGATTGGCCAAATGATGTGGAGTCGAAGGAAGCGTTATAAAGTCCAGTCCTCTGTGGCAGTTAAACCTAGCACGCTCGTCCTGCTTATTCTGTGTTCTCATTGTACAGAAGAGTCACTTCATGAACTAAAGGGTGGGAATTGCCTACTTGTAAGAAAATTTCTATTAGCTGAATGGCAAGATTACTTGAAGTTTTAGTTGATATCTGTAAGTAGCTTATAACACAGACTTAGCTTTTCCTAGTTTTGTCTGTAACAGGTGTTTGCTAAATGGAAAGATAAATACAGTTGGGAAAATTAGACCCTAAAGGGGGAAAGGGATAATTTGCCTATGTTCCAAGTGGTATATGGCCAGACACTATTTGACTTCCTCTTTTGGCCATGTCCTCAAATCAGCCAGTATTTTAACTTGAGAAATTCTATTGGTAGATGATTATCTCTGTTAATTGGTTGGTATGATTAAAATCTGATCTCCTTTAACAAAATGAACCAGCAGAATTCTTACCTCAGTTCCCTGCAATCTATTTAAAGTCTGACAGATAGTTTCATAAAAAGATAAAAAGGAAAGTCACAGAAACAGTAAGCATCAATGAATGTTTGGGTTTTGTTGTTTGTTTATTTAGAGAGCAAGAGACAGACAGGCAGGATCGGAGAGAGAGGAGAAGCATCAATTCTTCTTTGTGGCACCTTAGTTGTTCATTGATTGCTTTCTTATATGTGCCTTGATCAGGGTGTTGCAGCCAAGCCAGTGACTTTGGGCTTCAAGCCAGGGACCTCTGGGCTCAAGCCAGGGACCTCTGGGCTCAAGCCAATGACTGTGGGATCATGTCGGTGATCTCATTCACACTCAAGCTAGTGACGTCAGGGTTTTGAATCTGGGTTCTTTGTGTCCCAGGTCTACACTCTGTTTACTGCACTACCGCCTGGTCAGGCGGGCTTTGTTGTTTTTTAAAGATAATAGGTTATTGAGGATTCATGGTTGGTTGGTTGGTATATTTGAATAAACCTTGTCTCATGGAATGAAGCTGTCGTATACACGTCGAGTAGACTGTTTCTGCCACACAGACACGCCCCCTCAAGCTTGGTAACATTCTGAGACCTGCTTTTCTGCCCATTCTCATCTTCAGTGCCTCGGGTTTTAGACTGCATGCTTCCGTCCACTGTATTAATAAGCTGGCCGTCACTGTGTCCTCTCAGGAATCTGAACATTTTTGCTTTCTCCGTCAGGGCCGAGGGAGGAAGACGGCACGGCTACATGGGGCACTTGACGCGGATAGCTAACTGCATTGTGCACAGTACTGACAAGGGCCCCAACGGTGCGCTGGTGCAGCAGCTCGTCAACGGTCAGTGGGTTCTGGAATTGTCATTACATTTTTGAAGGGTCAGAGAAAGGGTTTAAGAATAAAGTAGAAATGTTCATGTCATTTGTAATAACTCGATGGAGTTTCTTCAGTAATTACCTAGATGTTTAAATGAGATTCTTGAGCATGTTTTGCACAATGCACTCGTTTGCCGTGCTTGCTCCTGCAGTCCTCTCGGTAAGCGCTGGCCGAGCGCAGTGGGCTGGGGTCGCCCTCTGTGTGCTTGGAGGGCGCTGCCCGGTACCCGTGCCTGCAGCTCCCAGCCCCCGCAGGCTGCCAGTTGAGCCACTTCAGCTGCAGTTACTTTTTATTTTCTTCTGAAGACCCCTGTGTCGCCTGCGTATTGCTTTCCTATAACTGGGACATGAGAGCATTTCTCCACTGCTAGGACAGAGGAGACAGGCCTCTAAAGAACGCTTTCTGGACTGGCGTGGAAGTTAGCCAGCCCAGGTGGTGCGGAAGGAAGTGCACGGATGCCCGTTTCCCCGGCAGCCTGGCCATGGTCTGCCGGCTCCCGGACGAGAGAGCTCGGGCGCCTGCAGGCTCGCTCGCCCAGGGCTGGCTGGCAGCCACATCCGTCTGCACTGTGCCTTTGCAGTGCAGGCTTCGTTCACGGTTCACCTGATGAAAGTCACTTTCCAGTCTGTTCTTTTTATCTTTTAAGAAGGTTTACGTGTCCAAGGGGTTATCTGTCAAATGTACATTCAAAGCATAGTTGTTGCCCAGTGATGGTAAATTGAGGTTTGCGCCCCTGTAATTTTGCTTCTCGAGAGGGGTACGGGCCAGACCATCCCAGTTTACCTTCTGTGTTCTGGCTGAAAAGCAATGGCCGCGTGTGCTTGTTTTCAGACCAGTCTTCTGTGTATGGTGTGTGCTTAAACCAGGATGGTCCTTAGTCTAGTAAGGCCTCCAAGATTGTCCCTGTGGTTTCCTCTCTCAGGGACGTGTTTGTGCATCCTTTTCTTTATACGTTCTCTAGAACAAGATTTCACTGTTGCATCTGTACCCGTGTGTTAGCCTATGACAGAGACATTTAGGAAACATTGTGTTGGACTGATTTGGAAAGCCAAACTGGGTTCCATGGAACATTCTTTGGCCAGGTGTCAATCAGACTATTTCAAGAAAGTGTGTGGGAACTGACGTTCACGGCATTTCCCGCACTGTGCAACAGTGGGGAAAGATGGCATTTCCCTCCAGTTCAGAGACCCTGTTGCCTTTCACAGAAAAGTTTCTTGGAAACACATTTTGCAGTTTAAGTTTTTAACCAAAACATTTTTAAAACTTGTTACATTCCTAGCTACTAAGGGCTCTTGACACCAAGCGTAGACTTTCGGGAGAGGGAGGGCTCGGTTGCTGACGCCCTCGGTTCCTGAGTTCCCGCCGTGAACTGCGGGGGCGGGCCCTCCTGTGTTACTTGCAGTCTTACTTGTCTGCGTGGTCGCCATGGTGATGCTGCTTTTCTCCTCTTTCCCCTCCCAGATCTTCCAGATGACGTCAGGGAGCGATGGGAGACCTTCTGCACAAGTTCCCTAGGAGAAACCAACAAGAGGAACACGGTAGATCTAGTAGGTTTTACCAGGTTACGTTTCTGTGGTAGCAGGGCGGACGCTCAGTCTTAGCTCATTTATTCAGTATCTGCTTCAGCAATAGTGAGTCAAGGAGAAGTTTGTTTCTTTACCAAGAAGACAGGTCAGCGTTCACAGTATTTTTGCTAATTTGCCTAGTCAGCTCCTAAGTCCTGCCTGGTATGACACAGGGTACAAAGAAGCCGCTGATCGCTCTCCTCCCACCATGTTTGGTTTCATCTGCTTAGCGCTCTGCTCCCTGAGGGCCTCACCAGACACCCTCTGTGTAGTCTGCCCCCCATTGGTCTGGTGCCTTCAGCCTCAGGGTGCCCTGGGCGGGGAGGAAGCCTCTTCCTTAGGACATTAGCTAATGCTACTGAGTCGGGTTGACTCTTGTTTCACACCATCCCAGTGGTGGGAATGTGGTCGGTGCCTTTGAAACCCCAGCTCTAAAGCCTTAACAGGGTCGTTTCAGCCAGGGAATAATGGCATTGATAATGTTTTCTAAATTATATTGGACTTTGGAATGCATTCTTTTTTTTTTTTTTTTTTAAATAACATTAAGTTTTAAGGTGAGTATCGCCTTTGCTTGTAAAGATGTGGAAAAGCCTTCCCTTCCATAAGCACATGGCAGCCAGGGGTCGGGTCGGGGTGGTGGCCTCACACCCTGTGGCAGTGGCCGTGTCGGGCACTGAGTTCTGCATTTGAAGTCCAGCAGCCAGAGTGCTGGCTCCCGAGAAACAGCAGCACCTCGACTGTGAGGCACTTGAGGGTCTGGCAGACGTACTTGTTCACAAAGAATTTAGAAACGGGAGGGGGACAGAGGACTGAGGCAGCTACAGAGCGGCCCCAGGTCCTCCTGAGTCACAGCCTTCCTTGTAGACTGTCTGACAAATTGGTGACCTTTCCCCAGACTCCTGACAGATTCGTGGGGTCCTTCTTGTTGAGGTGGACACGATAGGATGAGTAGGTGTTATGGACTGGAGGAGTTAGGAGCCTGAGAGAGACTATAGAAAGGGAGGGGCCGTGTGAGGCAGTTGTTCCAGTCAGCCTGATGCCCTTAGCGTCAGCATGTGTCACAGTGCAATAGAAATGCACTCATTTTGACAGCCCTGAATCATTAGGGAAGGGTTAAGTCATTTTTCTTTTTCTTTTTTTGGTAAAGAAAATTTTTTTTTCATTGATTTGAGAGATTGAGTATGGTGAGTGGAGAGAGAGAGAGAGAAAGCATCAACTCATTGTTCCACTTAGTTGTGTGCTCATTGGTTGCTTCTTGTATGTGCCCTAAGGATTGAACCTGCTACCTCGGCACGGCTAGTGCCAATTTTTTTATTTTTAATAGGTGTAGTACCCACTATGGATTGCACCCCCCCAAATTGGTTAAAATTCTGGATAATTGGGGTTTTAGTGTAGGGTGAAATTGTTCTCACACCGTTAAATGGAACCATTCTATTTTAGAAGCCCCATATTGATTCCTTGCAGGCAAGGTGATCTCCTTTAAGGGGATTATTTTGGTCTTATTTCTATTTATAAAGGAATACTTAGGAATACTAATTTTCATTTTGTTTGGGAAACCTATTTTAAAATGTTCCTTTGATTGGCTTCACAGATGGAAGTAAAAAATGTCTAGTTAAACTTGTTATAAGGAATTTTTGAAACTTCATCTTTGGTAGTTCAGACTGATTTATCTTGTGAGCAGTCTGTGTATAAAGAACTGCATTGCAGTTCAGATAACCCTCCACTACTTTTCATGGTGCCATCAGTAAGGTAGTGTGTGACTGTGTTACGTATTCCCACATGTGTGTGTGCAAACTCGTGCAGCCTGTGGGCTCAGATACATCTAGCCATGACGTGTGTTAAGGAAAAATTCCCATGAGCCCCACCTGCTGCTCTGATTGTACCTCAGTTGTCCTTTGCATGGTGCACCTTTTTTCTTTTTTAAGAAAATTACATTTAACGGGCTGACATCAATCAATAAGAGTACATAGGTTTCAGGTGAACATCTTATAGCATCTGAACTGTTGACTGTGTGTGCCCGCCTGGTGCACTTTGTGCACCACACTTGGACTACACCATCTACCTCAGTGAGATGGAGTAAGGAGCATGGCTTGTCCCGCGGAAGTGCGAGGCTTGGAGCCTGCTTACAGCGCTCGTGTCCCAGGTGGAGTTACCCCACCCTTTCTTTGTTTTCTTTTGAGACGGTCAAGTGGCTCTCTCAGGACCTTTTTAGTTCCCTGGCCCCAAATACGAAATACCACCTCCATTTAGTTTTAAGTCCTTCCAATGGGATTTTTAGAGATACAGATGTTGCAGGTTTTAAAAGATGCTTATTTGCATACTCATCCTAGGCCACCAAGGAGACTTCAGCTGCAGCCTCCAAGCTCTTCATTTTTTTGCCCGAATGTTTCTGGCTATATTCCAGTGGGTTTGGGTACCATGTTCCAGGAGGATGCGCTGTGCGAATATTATTATAAACACGAGTTGGTAAGGCAGTAGGTCTTGCCCTTGTACAAGCATCACACAGAAGGTGCGCTCCTGGGGGATGCAGTGTCAGGTCCAGGTGAAAGCATCTCCCTTCCATTGTCTTGGGCACATCTGCACTGCACTCGGCAGTCCAGTAACAGATGACTCACTCCCCGGTCCCTCCCCAAAGAGGTAGATTAGCTGGGACACGCTGCCTTGATATGGCTGGTTTTAGGACGGCTCGGGTACCTACTTCTCTGGGAATCATTTCATGTACATTCATAGGATTTGAGTCAACCTGTGCTTCAAGCACCAAATGCTACAGTTAGTACTTGCTGTGCTGTCCCGACCTGTTCTTATTTTTCTAGGTACAGCAAGGATTTGTTCCTTACACGCTGCTTACCTGTCTGTCCTGCTGTGGGCGTGAGGGCTTGCGGGGTTATGTGGGACAGGCTGTGCCATCGCCGGGCCTCTGTCGCTTCTAGGGCAGCACTTCCAGTATCCACCTTTTGCCTTTTGACCCCATCATGCAGAACTACACGCACAGCAGGCTCAAATTGCTTGTGCTTTTGTTTTGGGAGTTCGTGACGAATGAGATTTCGTGTTAATTACATCTAGAGACTGCTCTCTCTCAACTACGGCCGCACTGGAGACGGTGGTGAGGATTTGCCAGAGTGAGTTTAGATAACACAGGCGGTGTTTTCGTGCTGATGGGGAGTCTCACTCTGTGCCTGCCTTTCCCAGGGGTGGGAAGAGTCCTGACGCTTCTCCCCAGCACTGGTGAGCCAGTTCCTGGGGGTTGTTCGTGCACAGTGACAGTGACAGAAACGGGCACGGCGACTCGCCTGGGGACCCAGTAGGTTCTCATCAGAGCTGGTGTTTCTGTCCGGCCCCAGGTCAGACATGAGCAGTCACATTATGCTGTGACTTTCCTGAGCAATCTAATCAGCAACTGAAGAAAACACTTTTTTTCCCCCTGTAACAGCAGTAAATGAAAGTTAATTTTTTTAATGGAAATGTCAACATCTCGGAAACTCTCTTTCACCACAGCCTGACAAGGTGCTTCTATGTATTTGTTGCTTTTTTGTAAAAGTTACGATTCTGTGCTCTCATTTAGTGATTTATTAGTTTTCATTAATTCAGTAAAGACTTGACTGGCAGCCATATGCCAGACACCACGGAAGTTGTGCTGGACAAGATTGGCCAGAATTCCTGTCTCCGTGCCGGCGGAGAAGCAAGTGGCTGTGTGACTCTCGGAGACGGAGTTGGGGGTGCTGGGGGCCGGTGGTCAGTTTAAACAGGCCACTCTAGGAAACCCTGAGCAGGTGGTGTTTGTACAGAGACTAGAGGTGATGCGGGAGGGAAAGTGAGTGCAGGGGCCTGAGGCTGGGGCGTCCGCATGGGGCAGAGGCCGCCACGTGGTCCCCAAGCAAGTGACGGAGGGAGTGACATGAGGTCTGAGGCTCTGCAGGCTGGGGCTCGCACAGCTTTCATCCCCAGCAGGCCTCATGGGTCATGATCTTGGTGTGATGAGAGGCATTAGGTTTGGAACTAGAAGGTGCTGTGCATTTTGAAAGGTGATTATAGCTGCTGGATTGAGAAAAGCCTATAGTGGGCAGGCAGGGAGACTGGTTGGCTGCCTGGTGCAGCTTTAGTCCAAACGAGGGGTAGTGGGGACCCGCACTGGGAAGGTTATAGGATTTTGATGATTGACTCAGGGTGGTGGGCACACAATGCATGGTACAGACCATGCATCATCGATATCTACACTTAAAACCTATATGATCTTATTAATCAATGTCACCCCAATACATTTAATAAAAAGATATAATAAGTAGGACTCTAGATTATATTTTGATAGCAGAATGGATAGATGTGCATGGGTGTGCATGGGACAGAAAAACAAGATGACTGAGATTGTAGCTGAGGGAGGAGAAGAATGAAGGTGGCATTTGCTGAGATGGAGATGCCGCAGAAGGGTGTATTTGAAAGTTTAGATCAGAGACTCGGGGGTGGATACATCTGTATGATGAACTGGTGGGGTTCCCATTAGCAAGTTCCCCCAATGGATAAATTGTCTTTTCATCTAATAGTATTAAACCAGAATCCCCCCACCTCTTTCAATAACAGTTACAAATGTATGCATGAATATTTTATTTTTTTGCAAGAGAGATAGAGACAGAGAGAGAGAGATGAGGAGCATCAACTCACAGTTATAGCACTAGTTCATTGATTGCTTCTCATACGTTCCTTGAATGGGGAGGGGGTGCTGCAGCCAAGCCAGTGCCCACTTGCTCAAGCCAGCAACCTTTGGGCCAAAGCTGGTGACCCCACACTCAAGCTGGTGAGTCTGCACTCAAGCCGGTGACCTTGGGTTTTTGAACCTGGGACTTCAGCATCCCAGGTCAATGCTCTATCCACTGTACCACCATTGGTCAGGCCATTTTGTTATTATTAATAATAACTTCTAAAACAGTTTCTTTTTGGAGAAAAAAAAATCATTTTAAATCACTTCCAGAATTGCTCTGAGGCTACAAGTGAAGGAGAAAATGTAAAGGGGTCACAGTATCTAGCACGTAGTAGTTCAACAAAAGCTAGTTTCTTTCTTGTGCTTAATGAGCTAAAAGTTTTCTGTAACAAAAAGTATAAGTATGAATGAGGATACATTGTATCCTACTTAAATTTAGACAGCATGACATGCCAGGAGTAGCCAACTCTTTTTTTGTTATTCTGTCTGGTGAGTTCACCTAGCTTGCTCATTGGATTGTTTTTAATTCTCCGCTCCACTGTGGAGTTGCGCCCCTAAAACACACTGGCTTAATAGGACTTTGAACAGAGCCTGCCAGCCCAAGTAGCCCAGAGCTCCTTAAATCCACTGCAGTGGAACCACTTGACCTACTCTTAAGAGCAGTGGTCCTGTGAGCTGACAGCTGCCATGACCCCCGTCTTCTGCCTCCCTTTGGTGTGCTGGCTGGGTGTCCCTGGTAGGCACATCCCACATCCCGCCCTCCCCACGTCCTTCCCTGCTAACTCGCACAGCCACGACTGACAGCAGCAAGTTCCCTCATTGGTCACGGATTCTGCCTCTGGTTTTATCAGACCAGATGCAGAATTAGAGAGTGAGCACATCCTCTAGACTGGGGAGAGTGCAGAGGGAATGAACTTGAAACGCTGGGTTTGGTGTCTACCAGAGTTGGTCAGACAGAGAAAAAGGTTCATTCTGTTCAGGCTGTGACTTCCTCGGAGTTTCATAAGCCGTACCACATAGAGATCTATTTAGATTCTGCTTTGTGCTCAAACCAGTGTTGGAGCCTCACTAAGCAGATTGGCTAGTTTCTGCAACTCCATGCTGTTTAGCACAGCTTCAAGGGTTGGCAAGTAATAGCCACTTGTGTCCTCCCCTGATGACAGTGGTTTCTGCTCAGAGCATTTGTACAGGAGGTACAGGACGAGTAACTCCGAAGGCACTGTGCAGTGAGCCCCAGGAGTTCCGTGCTGCTTTCCAGACTGTACAGACTCTTCATAGTTGCTCCTCGTGTGTAGCAGTTACTGCTGTTAGTGCTGTGGTCAGTCGTTTACCTTTATTTATCTTCACTTCTAATTGTTCATCCATTTCCCCTGATACTGTGTAACATTTGTGAATTATAAAACTCACTGTGAATTGGTGTTTGCATTTTTACTAAATTAACAAGTTGGTTGGTTGTAAGTTCTAAGGGTAGGGGAGTCTAAGGGGCAGAAGATTTTGGGTCTTTTTATGAGCAGGGGACTATTGACTCAAGTTCTGTTTAGTGCTTGTGGACATTGCTTTTCTTAGAGTGGGCAGGAAATGCAGGAATTTAAGTGAAATGGTTATGTTTAAACCTGAACTCCCAGTGGCTCATCAGTAATCCCTAGCGATTGCAGTTTTAGCTCTCAGTCTTGGCATATGTAAATTATTTTTATTTTTATATTTCATTTGAGCCATTTCTTCTGCTTTCCCTTTATAAAAATTTTATTGAAGATGATCAAAATCACTTGAAGGGAATAATTCATTGCATGTGGTTTTCTGGTGATGCTAGTAGCAATGAGAGAAATCACCACAAGTGGGCGACAGAGGGCAGGACTCCAAACCATCTGATTGAGTGAAGTGCACCCTTGCGTATTGGGCGGGTTTTACAACTTAACTGTTGCTTGATTTTGTTCTTGCTGTTGTGATTTGTCCATAAAAATGATGATGATGCAAATGTCCAAAACTTTTCTCTGTTAAATAGTCTTTTACATTTTTATGCATATAGGTTACAACCTGCCATATTCATTCATCCAGTGATGATGAAATTGACTTTAAAGAAACGGGTTTCTCACAGGATTCTTCTTTGCAGCAAGTGAGTTATGCCTAAAGCTTTTTGTTTTTATTTCAAATGCTTAGTCCAGTTGCCATTTATGAATCCGTTTCAGAGACAGAGTGTGTGTCAGGATGTGATGTGGGGTTACTTATCAGTTAGCAGAAGCATTTACATAGGAAGTGTTGGGACCGTGAGGGGAAGGTTTGTATTGACTGTATTTCCAGGAACTGTTTCGTGCCTGATAACAGTGCCAAGTGGGTAAGTTTTCAGAATATTTGAGTGAACTGAATAACTTAGTAAGCATCTTAAGACACGTTCATTGGGCAGACCTTTACAGTAGCTGAGTTGTTACTTAAAGACTCTTGTAGTCGAGAACTAAGGTAAAAATAGCAGGAACAGAACCTTTTTTGTCAGTAAGAGTAACTTTCATAGATACCCCTGAACCAAATGGCTTACATGTTTCTAATATCTTTAATGTCTATTATAGTGACCTTTAAATTAATTTCTAGTTGAAGCAATTCATTGCCACCCTGCCCCTCTGCCTCCAAACTTATCTGTTTATCAGCTACTTGTAATCTTTGTAGAGGAGAAAACAGGATATAAAAATACTGATTTCCTGTCCATTGGTGGTCCTTGGAAAGGTGTCAAGAAATCTCACTATTTCAACTGGGTATCAAGTTTGGGATCTAAAAATAGAAGTCCTTGTGACAGTTATCAGCTCTTCATATGGAGCAGTTGTCCTTGGGGCCAGGTCTTCATATGTCGGTCCCTTTGGTGTGACAACAGGATTAATGTCGTCACCTTTGCTCCAGGCACTGAGTGTGGCTTGGCATCTCTTTTCTCAACCTTGAAGCCGCATTTTTTTTTACCAGGACCGAGATGAAGTGAGGTTTCTCCAGCTGGCTTCTGGCATCCAGTAGGCTGTTACACTCCAGTGGAGGTTGAGCTAGGTCGGAAGTAGCATTTCCACAAATAGCTGCTCCTCGTTTTGTCCTTGACACTGCTGCCCTTGAATTGGACGCCAGCCTCCCGGGGTTAGGGGCAGGGAGCAGCCATCCCATGGGGGTGCTGTGGAGCAGCAGCCCAGCCCTCACTGCCACCCTCATGCCTGCAAGCAGTCCTTTCTTTTTTTTTTTTTTTTTTTTCTGAAGTTGGAAACGGGGAGGCAGTCAGACTCCCGCATGCGCCCTACCGGGATTCACCCGGCATGTCCACCAGGGGGCGATGCTCTGCCCATCTGGGGCGTCGCTCTGCCGCAATCAGAGCAATTCTAGCGCCTGAGGCAGAAGCCACAGAGCCATCCTCAGCGCCCGCGCCAACTTTGCTCCAATGGAGCCTCTGCTGCGGGAGGGGAAGAGAGAGACAGAGAGGAAGGAGAGGGGGAGGGGTGGAGAAGCAGATGGGCGCTTCTCCTGTGTGCCCTGGCCAGGAATCGAACCCGGGACTCCTGCACGCCAGGCCGACGCTCTACCACTGAGCCAACCAGCCAGGGCCAAGCAGTCCCTTCTTGACCCAAGTTCTCTGGAGCTGACCCAGGAGGCACTCTGCCAGCAGCCATCCCTCCGCCGGAGCACCCGTAGAGCACTAGAAGTCCCCACTCGCCGTGTGACTCCCTGTGCCACGTGTGCTGCACCCCCACAGTGACATGCGGCAGTGGGGAGTAGAAACTGTCGAGGGACTTTTGTACCTGTTGAAATAATTTTGAGACAAAGAGTGCCCTAAATATCTATTTGTAAATAAACTTTGAGCTTTGGGCTACTGATTTAATCAAGGGGTGGTTTGGTCAGGTGTCTGGAAATGGAGCCCTTTCTTCTCAGGAGTCTGGTTCCAGGACCATAACTGTCCCTGGAGGGTTTTCTGTGTTTTCTCTGGTTTGACTGGCTGCTGATGGGACACGAAGCAAGCCCCGTCACAGGCCCGCTGCAGTGGCCTGGTGGCCCGCTCTCCTGGCTCACTGTGGGCGTCACCCGCTCCGTGGAGCCCTCTCAGTGCAGGGAACGGAACATTTCTTTCCCGACTTATGGGCTTTCAGTGTACCTTTTTTACAGATTTAAAACCAGTCATGGATCACTTAGAAAATAAGAAATACAGTATGCTCCAAACCATTTCTTTTTCATTTGAGAATACAAATCTAAGTTACTTTAGTCCAGCGCTCTTTTTATGTGAACGGGAACTTTAAGTTCTTATGACTTTTCAAGTTAGGTCTCATATTGGTCAAGTCCCGCGTATAGAGAGCTGAGGGCAGGTCCTTAAACCAGGTTTCCTGAGCAAGTCCCCCTTGGTGCCCTAGTTGGCTTAGGGAGTGTCCTGTCATTTGTTTTTCTCCTGCCCGTCTGGTTTCCTCAGCCCTGGTGTTTCACTCTTTCTCCTCGTATTTCTGCCTGACAGATGAGGAGGGCGAGGGGGTCCTCCTGGCCCCCATGCCCCTCGTTCCAGACGGGCTTGTCCATCAGACGAGGTGGCCCAGGGTGTCTGTTGCCAGGTGGTACCACCAGAGAGAGTTGCTTAATGAGGCAGTGGGCTCGCTTCTCAGTGACTGGAACAGTCCTTGGCTTTGGCCTGGGTGACGGTTCTAGGAAATGTGGTTGCTTTTTTATTTTTAATGAAGATGTTAATAGCTACACAGCCATGTGTGCGTTCCAGGCTTGGATTTCTCAAAGTCCAAAGCACTTTTAATGGAGCTTTAAATAGAATACAGTCGCAGTCTTCACTGATGTTGGTTCAGTACACTTTGACAGCTTTGTCAGAAATAATCAGGTTTGAAACCTGAAGTTCTTTTGCTAGTTTGTATTTCCTTAGAAGCTACTATAGACTCAGCATTAATGAGGATTGGGATTGTTCTGTGTTTTCCTCTGTGTTGTCACAGAGGTTAACTGAGTCTGTCATTTGCTGTAAATCAAGTAGATAGGTAGGTAGATAGACAGAACAATACAGCCTAACACCATTTATTTATATAGCACTTAGATGTATTAGGCATTCCAAGTCATCTAGAGGTGACTTGAGGTGCACAGGAGGGTGCCCACTTATGCAGGTGTGCTGCACAGTTATAGAAGGGATTGAGCATCCTTGGATTTCAGTATCTGAGGGCGTCCTGGGACCAATCTGTGGATACCTGGGGTCAACTGTGTCGATATATATGTAAGTGTTCACATATACACGTCTAATCCATTTAGTATTTGCATCCTGTTTATGAAGCAGTTAAATTATCACGAATTATTTAAAGGAACATTTTTGGTAACATTTCTTCCCTTTTCACCCAAAAGACTTACAGTACTGTCTCTAGAAGTACAAAAATTAAAGGAAAAGAAATCAAACAAAATAATTGAGAGGGATCTTTTCCCTGTGCGACCAGGTTTCCGAGCCTGGCCCGTGCTGCTTGCCAGCTCGGCAGTACAGCTCACCGTGCTTCCCCATCTCTGAGGGCGCCCGGCCTTTGTTTTACCTTAAACAACACAGCTGTTTTCTTTCCGACTTAACAAATATGACTGCTCCATATCGTATTTTCCAGTGATGTGTCCACAGCTCAGTCCAGCTTCCCAGAACTTGTGCCTCCCCTTCTGTTTTTAGCCAAACTCCCACCACTCAGCCTTTGTGTGCCCTCATCCCAGCACGCCTGCGAGGCTGGCCCCCTGCTATGTGCTCCCAGTCTCAGCTCTGGGCAAGAGAGGGATCAGCCCGGAAGGCGGAGTGAGCGGAGGCGCTAATGGGTATCTTGAGTTAGAGGAAGGTGAGGTTTAGGTTCTCCGAGAACTAGGGAAAGCTTTTTTCATACCTGAGAAAAGATGCCTTCCAAAGCCAAATATAAGTTTTATTTTTTAATTCTCCCCAGCTTGGATGATTCATGCCATAATTCCCTGCCACCCGACGAGTGCTCAGGAGGCAGGACAGAGGCCTGTGTGCCGGGTGGGGCCCTGGCTCTGCTCAGTGAGAACAGGGGTGAGGGTGCTAACTCAGGCCACAGCTCCCCCTCCCGACAGGGCCCCGCGGTGATACCCCAGTTCAGCTGCCAGCTGCTCCTCCTGTCCCTTTTGTGGGACTCGCCTGCGCAAGTCTCTTCTGTCCGCGGGGCACACATTGTCATTTGTCTTTGTATTCCTTGTTTGGGTGGGTTGAGTGGCTTGCTCCATACGCTCTTGACTCCCAGTTAACAGCATAGAACACAGGCCCTGCTCTCTCTTGTTCTTTTACATCAGAGCCTCAGCGTTTCTGTAGAGTCATTTAACATCCCCCGTTTCTCACCTAAGAAAAGCCAAGTGAGCCGGTGCTCTCTAGAAACGGCATAGGAAATAGGGTTGTAGACTTCTCAGTGGTTTCGGATTAGTACCCAGACTTTGTCCTCCTGAGTAGGTAGACTGGAACGGTGGTTTTCAACCGCTGGTGCGCCAGAAATTCCCTGCCGGTTTGCAAAGGAGTCAGCCGCCCTGATGATCTGAGAGGCTGGCACCGGTCCACGGACCGGAGCTGAAAAGCACTGGGCTAGAAGTCCTTTATACTCTTCTCAGCCTCTAAGGCTCCGTTTCTCCTTTGTCAGGAAGTGTCCCTGGGCGTGTGTTGGTAGGGCTGCGATTGTGATTGTTAGCCATGCTTCTCCAGTGCTGTGTTGCTGTTGCGGATCGGGGTGGGGGGCGCAGAGAGGGAGGGTGGGCGGCCACCACTTGTTGGAGCTTAATGAGAAGGTTGGTTGTGTCCAGAGGTGACCAATACACCTTATAATTTCAGACTGCCCCATATTACTTAATCACCTCTTTGAACTAGACAGCCTAGTCCTCTAAAGATAATTTGCAGTAGAGGACAGAGTGGTCACTTAACATTTATTACAATGACATACATTAGAATGACTTATGGACTGAATTCCAAATAGTTCTTTATTTGAGTAAATTATGTCTGAAATTATTTGATTTTTTTTCTTAGAAAACACACCAACTTTTAAAGCCCCATGGCTAGTAAATAAGGTGGTTTCTGGAACACAGATGGGCAAATAGTGTGTAGAATGCCATTAGAATCATTATATCACTGTCACTGGTCCTGGGGTTGCCAGGCCTTTTCTGATTATCAGATGCAACAAATGACGTCCAATTTTATTGACCAGTTTGGCTTCAACGATGAGAAGTTTGCAGACCAAGATGACATTGGCAAGTGAGTATATTTTCCTGATTCCGTAATTGTCTCGTGTGCTCCTGCTTTTTGTGAGGCACTTTGTGATGCGGGGGTTCTTAGCAGTCACGCGCTTCAGGGGGAACCTGGCCTCCCAGCTGTTCCTTTAGGTCCAGCCGTCTGGCCCTGAGGCGCCCAAAGCACAGGGAGGAGAGAGTTTCCCACCAAGAGGGAGGGATTCCCTTTGGACTGGGCCTCTTTCACAGAGGGTTATTTTTACAAAACCTGGAAACTCAAGTCATCCTTCTACTCTTTGAGTTGTTAGTGTTGGGTAGCATCAGCTAAAGCAGGAATCTCCTGTATGTCACGGCACCCAGGGAGGGGCACTGGCAGGAGCAGCCCCCACATCCTCTCAGGAGGACTCACCACAAGGCAGAGTTGGGTTTTTTGCGAGAGCCAGGCAGGCAGAGCATCGGCAGTCAGGGCGAGAGGAGCGGAGAGGGAATCCCTGGCGCTGTGGGGAAGAGTGAGATGTGTGGGTGAGCCTCGGGAGGAGGCAGCTGCCCGGCACCTGCCCGGGAGATAGGCTCGTGGAGACGGAGCTCTAGATGTGGGATGGCTGCTCACGCTGGAGACTTCTGACGGTGCTCGTCAGCACCAGGACCTGCTTGGTCCCCTGCTATAGTTTGCTGAACTTCAGCCAGTGGAGGCTGTTGTCTGTCACAGGCCAGTTCAGGCACGGGAGAACCTCACAGACTGTCCGGCCCACTAACTGCCATAGGCTAGGCCACGTTAGCATGCTGTCCTGCCGGCTCCCACGTGGTGTCTCCGCACTCGCGATAAATGCTCCTAGTTAGTGTACCTCCATCTCTATAAAGTTTGTATCCGGCACTCAGAATAATGATTGAGGAGAACAGATCTTTTAAGAATAAGATAGCCCCACCTACTCAAAAATTATGTTAATAAGCTTTGAATTTTTTCACTTGTTACCTTCCTCCCGATGATGCCCTGGTAGAGCCTAAGATTTCAGGGGTACGGGTGAACCAATGTATGAATTTGGCTCTGCCTGGAGACAGCTCAGTGTCTAACAGCTTCTGTTATGCTGTTCCTGTTTTGACTTGTTTCTTCTTTGCAAGTAACCTTCTTTCTGGTTATGGAGTCATGGTTGTTTCCATGGGTGTTAAAAGGGAACAGTTAAAAAGGGACAGATGTTAAAAGGGACAGTTTTGAGGGTATGTCTATTGAAAGGCTTCCATTTTGGCCTTTCCATTTTATATCATATCAGTTCCTTAATACCAAGGAGAAGGTATCATTTAATGCAAACAGGAGTTTTGGTTTTTTGTTTTTTTTTAACTTACAGAGATTTTAATGATAGTGTTAATATTTTAAACTTGGAAAATTTCATGAATACTGTTTCTGTGAGTCTAGATGATTAACTATTCCTACACTCTGTTCACAGTGTTTCTTTTGATCGGGTGTCAGACATCAACTTCACTCTCAATACAAACGAAAGTGTAAGTGTTGACGCTTCGTGCCGGGAGCAGCCGGGACAGTCGGGACGGGTCTGCGGGCTGTGTGTGGGTGCCGTGTGCACCGTCCTCGATGGCCGCTTCCGCATCCACTCACACGGCCTGCCCGCCCCCACGGTTTATGACGCCAGAGGGCTGGTAAACCAGGGTCACCTGTGATTGCAGCGTGGACATTTAGCCTCAGAGAGTGCGGACTGAGGCTAGCCTGCTGCCTCACAGCTGTCGTGTGCCCGCACGATCGCAGCTTGAGCTCAGCCCCTGGCCAGCCTCTTACCCAGGCAGTTCTGAGACGCGGGGGAGCCACCCCAGCAGCTGCTTGTTGGGTTAGTGTCGCTTGAACGGGCACAGTCTTGGTTTTTGTGTGGATCAGTATGAGAGACCACTGGTTTGTTGGCCAATGTGATAAGGTGGGAAATGCTGACTCACAGCCGGTGCTCCACGCTGCTTAGCTGTACTGGGGACGGACGCAGTACGTGCAGATCCGAGGCTGCGTCCCAGGTGGGTGGGACACTGTCGCCCACTGACGTGTGCCCGCGAGGACCATCTCAGCTTCCCTGTGCTGGTTTTGAGCCCCGTCTTAGCGGAGGGGCTTTTCCTTACACAGCAGCTGACCTTAAATGCTTATATTTCATTTTGGTATGTGGTTAGTACTTTTTTTTTTTGGGGGGGGGTGTTATTTTTAAGGAAATAAAAGACTACAATTTACATTGTTAAGTTTGGAGAAAACTTGAGCTTTAAATTTTCTTTCTTCTGTCATTTTTATGTAGGGAAACATTGCCCTGTTTGAAGCCTGCTGTAAGGAAAGAATCCAGCAGTTTGACGATGGTGGCTCTGACGAGGAAGACATCTGGGAGGAGAAGCACATCACATTCACGCCGGAATCCCAAAGACGGTCCAGGTAGAGGCTAACCTGTCCCTGTAGCTGTGTGTCCAGCACATGCGGCACAGATTGTCAAGAGAGTCATTGATCGTAGTCCCTCCCGACGTGTGTAGCCGATGAAGAGACCTGAGCTTCAGGCGTGGCCATGAGTACCTCAGTTAACTGAGTATGACAGACGGGCTGGTCAGGGTGATCCCCCTATAAGTCCTGGGAGTGTCTGTGAGTAGTTCCTGACATGGCCTGGAATGTGGTTGTGGGGCCATGAACACCTCCCCCAGCAGCAGCTGAGTCGTGTGTTGTTTCTTACACGAGACTGTAAACTGCCCCAAGTAGGTCATGTTGGTTCTAACAGTGAATCAAACTTGGGGAGACAGACTCATGTCAGTAGATACCCATCATAATCAATTGAGTCTTTTTCTAATTTTTTTAAATCACTGTATCAGAAGAACCTAAATAGATTTGTTTCTGTACAGAGTGTTCTTATTATCTGAGTATTCATCAGGATTTTTATGGTTAAGAGAACAGCTAAATAGCTAAATGTCTACATATCTACTAGTAGCTTTATAATACATGGGGAAGAGCGATCGAACTGCAAGGGAAGGTAGACAAATCCACAATTATAATCAGTTATTTCCTCTCTCAGTGATTGATAAAACAATAGGCACAAATGAGAAAAGATAGCAAACATTTAAACTACTTACCAACCAACTTGACTTGGACATTTATGAAGCATTCTCACCACCAACAGCAGAATACATATTCTTTTCAAGTGCACATAAAATATTTATTTAGACTATATTTGGACCATAAAACAAGACTAAAATTCTAAGGTCTCAAGTCATACAAAGTATGTTTTCTGACACCAATAAAATTAAATTAGAAGTAAATGACAGAAAGATCTCTAGAAAATCTCCCTAATATGTGGAGACTAAATAACACGTGAGTTAAAGAAGAAGTTACACAGTACTTTGAATTGAAAGAAAATAAAACACAGCATTTTCAGATCTGGAGGCTGCAGCTAAACACTGCTTTATAGGATTGTTAGCCCTTATTTTTAAAAAGAAGCATCTCAAATTAATGACCTCATCTTTCATCTTGAGAAACTAGAATGCAAAGCAGAAAAGCAATAGAGAAAATCATTGTAAGCAACAGTTCTTTGAGAAGATTAATTTTAAAATATTTTTTATTGATTGATTTTTAGAGAGAGAAAGAGAAACATCAGTTTGTTGTTCCACTTGTTTATGCATTCATTGGTTGGTTGTATGTGCCCTGACTGAGGATCAAACCCACAACCTTAGCGTATCAGGACATTTTAACCTACTGAGCTACTCGGCCAAAGCAAGAAGATTAATGAAATTAATATGCTTCTAGACAGAATGATCAAAAAAGGGGAAGAAGATAACAAATTACTAATATCAGGAATGAGAGAGGTAATATCACTACAGATTTTAACTAAAAGGATGATAAGGGAATATTATGAACAGGTCTATGCCAGTAACTCAGACGACTAAGCTAATCTTTGAAAGATACAAATTAGCGAAGCTCAAGCAAAAAAGATGACCTGAAAAGTCCTGTATCTATTAAAGACTTTTCTGGTGAATTGTACCAGACATTTCAGGAAGAAATTATACCAGTTCTATACAAAAAGCTTCTAGAACATTTCTCCTTGACTGGGACTCGAACTGGTGACCTCGGGATTGAGCTGGTGACCTCTGTGCGCTAGGAAGACTATCCACTGAGCCACCAGCCAGGGCTTGACAAATTAATCCTTAAATTCCCGTGAAAATGCAAAGGCCCTGGAACAGCGCTTACATACAACAGACTGGGAGGGCCAGCACGGCCTGACTTCAGGTAGTTAGGACAGTGTGGTGATCTAGACAGGGCCTAGATTGGGGGATAGAGTAGAGCCTGCAAACACGCATGTAGACAGCTGATGCTTGGTGTAAGCGCTGTGGCAGTTCCGTGGAGAAAGGACAGGCTTTGGAACAGCTGGGCATCCCTGTGTGACCATCCACATCTCTTACCACATATACACATGAACTCCTGGGTCATAGACCCAAGTGCAAAACTATAAAACTTACACTAGAAATCCTTTGTGAACTTGGGTTAGGCAGAGTCTTCTAAGATACAACAGCAGAAACACTACATGGAAAAAATTTTAGTGAGTTTAAGTTTATCAAAATTAAACACTTTCACTCTTCAAAGGACTGAAAGGACGAAGTGCCCACGAGGAGAAAACATTTGCAAATCACCTGCCTGATTCAGGGCATGGGAGAGGCTGTCAGAGCCCTCAGGACCGTCAGGAGAAGGAGGACAGGAGCCCAGTCGGCGCGCCTGGCTGGGCTCAGCGCCCTCGGTCGCCAGGAGAGTGCTGGCCAGTGCCACCCCGGTGCCCGTGCCCTGCTGGGAGGAGGCTCAGCCATGCCCACCTCCTAGGCAGACACAGGCAGCACAGGTCTCAGTGCCACGACAGACGGGTGTGACGTTGTGGGGGGGTCTGTGGACCGGTCTGGGCTCGGCGGGGGGCCGAGACGTGCACTGACCATGTCAGCCCCTCTTTTCCCAGCTCAGGGAGCACGGATAGCGAGGAGAGCACAGACTCGGAAGAGGAGGACGGTGCAAAACCAGACCTGTTTGGCTCCAGCAGCGCCAGCACGGAGGACAAGATGGAGGTGGACCTCAGTGAGCGTGAGTTGCCTTCTCCCGTGTCCACCGCGCCTAGGTGGACACGGGTGTTTGGACCAGAGGCAGACGTGTCTGAAGTGGTGCTGAGGGATAGTTAGTTGAAACATGTGGTTGTCTGACCAGGCCTGAGGGAAGGAACAAGCAGCGGCTGAGGGTGGCACCTCTTCTTGGTGTGGACACCTGTGTGAGTCCAGCTAGAGGGCGTGGCACACGCGGCCTCCGGCTGCCGTGCAGGAGGGGGGACCCAGGTCTCAGAAAGGCAAGAAAGTTCTGTGATCTGTGCAGCACCCCGTGCGCTAAGGCGAAGGACACACTTAGAGCTGGAACACTTTTAAACGGCTTTGTTCTAGTTTACTTGTGAACCTGAAACCCTGCAGCCTGTCTCGCCCAACACTTGCTCACGTGCTGCCATTTGCTCGGAGGACCTGCTGCCCACAGACAGCGGTGTTAGCTTCTGAGAGCTGCGGGGCGGCGCTCCGCATTCAGGTGTCGTCCCTCTGGGGTCGGGAAGCCAGCCCACGCCCACACACGGACAGGTGGGGGCCGTGGACGGACCCTGCGGCGTGCAGGCTGCCTCCAGTCCTCAGAACAGATGAGAAAGCCGGGCTTGGGGAAGATGAATAACTTGCCCAAAGCCACAGTATAGGCTTTCTTTAAAACTGGAACGTTGCTGTTGTACCCCGGCACTTCTCAGGTCTTTGGTTTTGAGGGTAACTCCCAAATAGCTGGCAGGTTCTGTAGCCTAGCATTCCTATCCTGGAGCCTGGAGTCCCCAGTGCGATAGCGGCTACTCGGATAGAGCACAGCGCTTTCCACAGCCAGCTTGTCGCAACGAGGAGGAGGGATTCAGCTTGAGCGCTCAGAGCACAAAGCACAGGTTTGATACCATTGAAAGGAACACAGCTTTGAGGAGGTGACA
Organism: Saccopteryx leptura; assembly: GCF_036850995.1. NCBI lineage: Eukaryota > Metazoa > Chordata > Mammalia > Chiroptera > Emballonuridae > Saccopteryx > Saccopteryx leptura. Next base: position 5,427,089 of record NC_089503.1, on the reverse strand, counting down.
TTTAAATGGGCCTGCAGGTCAGAACCAGACTTGGTAGGCAGGCAGCATGGTGCGAGGTGCCGCAGACAGGAAGTAGATGTCCCACTCAGGTCCCTCCACTTACGCCTCTGAAATGAGCCGGTGCCAGCAGACAGACCTAGTAAATAAGGAGAGCTCTCCGCCACCGCTCCCCCCGGCTCCCCTCTGCCAACGCCCCCCTCCACTCCAGTGGGGCAGTCTTTTCCAGCTCACACATGCAGTCACATACTGTCCGCCTGGCCTGGCGGTGGGGTCACAGCTCCTGGGGAGGGGCTCCCCGCCACAGCCTGCCCCACCGGCCGGCAATCGGGAGTGCCTGTCACCTCTTTGGATTCCATGTTTTGCTAAGACAGCTCACAGAACTCCGAAAAGCACTTTACTTCCTGTACCAACCTATTAGAGATATTGTACAGGGTACTAATGAACAACCAGGTGAAGAGATGAGTAAGACATGATCCGAAAGGGTCCAGAGCACAGGGGCTGCTGTCCCTGTGGAGTTTGTAATGTGCTGCCCTCTGTCCACCCAGAAGCTCTGACCCCCACAGCCCCATTAAGGAGGTGAAATGATTAAATCATGGCCGTTAATGGTGAGCTCAACTTCTAGCTCCTCTGCCCTCCTAGAAGGTTGGCTGAGGGGTGGGGGTGGGGGGCTAGAAACTCCAGCCCTCTGATCACAGTGGGTTCCCCTGGCAACCAGCCCCCTCCTGAACTCTTCAGCAGCCCCCAGCCACCAGTCGACTCGTTAGCATTCAGAAGGAACCACTAAAGAGATTGGATGGTGGGGGGGCAGGATATGGATTGGGGGCTTTAGGGCTGTTTCCAATGGACTGCAAGTGAACAGCCAACATACTTTTTTAAAAAATAAACTTTTTATGTGGAATAATTTTAGATTTACAGAAAAGTTACAAAGATTTTACAGGGAGTAGCTTCCTTCACCTATCTTTTCCCAGTGTTAACATGACCTTAGTACATTTATCAAAATGAGGAAGTTAACGTTAGCATATTTTTTCCTGTATCCTTTGCATCCCTGTGTGATGTTTCCACTGGCAGACAGTGTTAGGAGTGAGGGCGCCAAGGGGCAGAGGACGTGGGGGCAGCCCCCGGCCTTGCCTTCTCCCTGCAGCTGCTGTCTTTGAGTCATGGCAGATCTCTTTTTGAGAAGTATCTTATATATAATTCCTCCCCTCCTCAGCACCCAGCTGGTCGGCCAACTTTGACGTCCCCATGGAGACAGCCCACGGTGCTCCCCTAGACTCTGTGGGCTCTGACGTCTGGAGCACGGAGGCGCCGATGCCGACGAAGGAGACAGGCTGGGCCTCATTCTCTGAGTTCACGTCGTCCCTGAGGTGAGCACGTGCGCCAGCCGGCACCCTCTCCCCGGGGACTGGGGCGGTGCGTGGGCTGTTGCGCCGCTCGTCGCCTCCACCGCCTTCCCCGCTGAGTCTAGTGCCTTGAACAAGGTGGAAACCACCACGGGGAGGTACCCACATGGCTCGGAGCAGCAGGCACCACCCGGGCAGCTAGGGTCCAGGCGCCAGGCTGGGCGGGCAGCAGGGCAGGACTGAGGAGAGCAGGCTGACGGGCCCATGAGGAACGTGGAGCAGTGCGAGTGGTCTTCAGTGTAATGAGGACAGGGCTGTGTCTCGCGGTAGCTTGCCCAGGGCTGAGCAGGAAGAAGGGGCGCGATGGGTACGCTGTGTCTTGTTTGCATTCTCGATGACAGCAACTGGCTGTTTCGTAATTTTCCTAATACTGGCAGCGTTGGAGTATTAATCCTAGATTTAATGTCTTGTTAGGCTTAGTTTGATTTGCAAAACGTTTTAGTTTGCTGGTAAGATGCGGGAGCAGTTGCCGGCGCAGACAGGCTGAAGGGCAGGCTGGAGCCCTCCCTCCTGCGGCCGCTCTCAGGGCGGTGAGGGCGGCTGCTCAGAGACGGGCGGTGTGGAGAGCATCCCCAGAGTACCACGTGTGTCACCAGCTCTGCTTCGTGCTGGAGTCAGGTTCCAACCCTGCATAGGAGCCCTTGGTGACCGCAAACAGGTTGAGGCCGCTCGTCCCCTCCCCCCGCACAGTGCTGTCCTCGGGTCACCGAGGGGGCCGGCCCTCAGGCGGCTCGGTCCAGTGGAAGTCAGGGTTCTTGTGGAGACGATGCTGAGATGCTCCTGATACTGGGCAGGGCGCTGGGTGCTGCCCGGCCCTGGGGGCCTGGTGAGGGGCCACCAGGCTGGCCGCTGTGACCCTGAGGAGGCCCCGGTCACTCCTGCTCAGGTGCACTGCTTACCGCCCACACCCACCCCGGGCCCCGGCCATCTTAACCAGCCGCTGGGTCTCCCCAGCGGAACAACTGATTCACCGCGGTGCTTTTGTGAATACAGGGTGTCCTTGGGTTACCATGGTGCTGTTCCTACGACGGTGAGATAACCTGATTTTGGTGTAAGTCGTAAGTCAAAACACACCCTAGCCTGTCACTTATCTGTCCAGTTGTAAAATCATAGTCTAGGACATAAAAACACAACTAGGCCATGGAAAAAGGAAAAGGAAAAGGACATAAATATATTGTACCGTGCAGCCAAACCAGTTTGCCCGTGTAGTAAGTACGACGCTAATGGTGTAAAGCTAAAACACTCACGTCCCAATTTTTTAAAGTTTTTATGGGAATGAGTGTCATAACTCAAAACGTCGTATGTTGAGACTGTCGTAACCCGAGGATCCCCTATAATGGTGACAGAGGGTTACTTCCCATTGCTAACGTCTGGATTTTCTTTTTTCTAAAAGTACAAAAGAGCCTTTAAGGAGTAACTCTCCAGTGGAAATGGAGACCAGCACTGAACCAATGGACTCGCTGACGCCCAGTGTCTCGGCGCTGGCCGTGCAGCCGGAAGGTGGGTGTGGACCGCCAGTGCACAGTCTGCTCAAGCTTCAGCGCACACTGAACACTTCTAGGTCTTCAAAGGGGTCTTTGTCTGCTTGGCAGGTTTAGAAAGCTTGTCTGCATGGCAGGTTTAGAAAGCTAGACTTGACTCTCAACTCTTGTGCTTAAGAGCTGCATGGAGCCAGGCAAGAGATGGTGGGCTCATGTCCACAGAGCAGCTGGAGAAGAGGAATAGTGTGTTCGCTGTAGAACCACAGCGTGTTGCTTCTAGGAGCACGGGACCTGAGTTGTCAGTTGTTCAGTCCCATCCGTGTACCGAAGGAAGAGTGTCTTCACCTGTGCTACCTGGTAAATAAGAGCCAGAGCCTGTGTGCGTTCCCAGCCCAGCTGCTCCTGTGCTTTTGCCCCTTGGAGGTGACTGCTGGAGCCTGTGTGTGTTTCTTTCACCTTTATGGACAGAGAAAATGGTCTGGGGTGTCCAGTGGTTGTCTTGTGCAGGACTCGGGGAGTGGGGGGAGCGAGGAGGTCAGTGACAGACTATGAGGAGGACCGGCAGTGTGGAGGGGGAGAAGGAAGCCCTGAGAGAGAAGTGAGGACAGAGCACGGGAGCCAGGGGCAGAGGACAGGAGTAACACCGCCCACTGTTGGTTGACTTTTCGCTGTGTTCACAGTGTGTACAGAGAACCTCACTTGAGCCCTCAGCGATGCTGTGGGGAGCTTCAGTTGCCCCATTTTGTGGTTAAGGACATTCAGGCACAGATTAGCTGCCTTGCCTCAGGGCTGTGCTGCTGGTGAGTGGTGAGGCTGGGCTTTGAGTTCAGGAATCTGACTTTGGGCCCCATGCTTACAACCTATAACCAGGTGGCTCCATGTTGTAGAAGAAGGAGCTCATCCACAAGGAACCACAAGTGACTAACTTGAACAAAGAAGAAGAGGACCCAATGCATGACTGGTGGTGTTGCAATACATAGAGCATCAGCCTGGGACGCTGAGGTCCCAGGCTTGAAACTCTGAGGTCACCAGTTTGAGCAAGGGGTCACTGCTGTGTCTTGAGGCCCCCGGTAAAGGTACTTAGGAGAAGCAGTCAGTGAGCAACTAAGGTGCCACACTGCTAGTTGATGCTTCTCATCTCTCTCCCTTCTCTCACTCTCACAAAAAAAAAAAAGACAAGGGCCCCAGTGGGACAAGTGAAAAAGAGAGGATGAGGGAGGCCAGGACAGTGGGTGAACTGAGTGTATGCTGTGGGCTGAACGGGGGCAGGGGGGGCTAGAATCGGTAGGGCCCTGCCCTGTGCTGTGGGCCGAACGGGGGCGGGGGGGGGGGGTTGAATCGGTAGGGCCCTGCCCTGTGCTGTGGGCTGGAGAACAGCAGGAACCGCACTGCTAGGGGGAGCTGGGGGTGTGGGCGTGCTGGCCTGTGCTGAGCGGCCCCGGTGGAGCATCTCTCCTGTGGGCATTGCTAGCAGCCTGTGCCCAAGAATTGGCCAGGCGACAGCAAGCAGAGCATCGCTTTTCTTCTTCAAGCAGCAGGTGACAGACACTTTGGGAGCATGGGCTTCACAGAAGAGGGGTCCCACCCGGGTCTTGTTCCGTTTCGGTGTGGTGACCCTCAGCGGGGCGTTCTGTTGTTTCAGTGCCGGGCAGTGTGGCCATGGAAGCCAGCTCCGACGGGGAGGAGGACGCGGAGAGTGCAGACAAGGTAACTGAGACAGTGATGAATGGCGGCATGAAGGAGACCCTCAGCCTCACTGTAGATGCCAAGACAGAAACTGCGGTCTTCAAAAGGTAACCAGGGGCCACGTCGTCCTGCAGCTTCAGGTCGCTGGGAGGATGCTGGGGAGAAACCGCCAATAGTGACATCTTTCATTTGATCTGTGTGTGGATTCAGACATTAGTCTGACACCTTTCTAATGTCTCTGTTCAACTCAATAAATCTTAATGGAGAGATGAAGAGTTTGGATCCCTAAGTGTGCTCTACCCTCCCTTCCCACTCCCTCACTCCCCTTCCAGTCCCCAGCCCCTCCTACCTTTTCTGGGTAGTATTTAGAAGTCTATCAGTTTCAAAATACATGAGTATTAAAATGGACAACTCTTGAGTCATAGTAGAAATTGACTTGTATACCGGCTACAGAAATCAAAGGCTCAGTGTCCTGCTGATCACTTTCTTCAGACGTCATGCAGTCATTAGAGTTCAGTAGCAAAATGGTAGCTTTACAAGAGGTGTAAAAAGCTTGTATCAGAACTTACAGACTGCAGTTAAATCATACTTAGAGCTCTGGTCTCCGTATCACACGGACCCTTCCTTCAGCATTCGTTGGGAGTGCTGCTGTGCTCCCTGTAAAGGCACCGCAAAGCAAGGATGTCACGAAAGAGAAAAGTGAATGGTAGGCTCATTGCACGTGTGGACATAGATACACAAAACTTAAGAACTGGCAAACCCAATCCAGCAGTGTTTGAAGTCATGGCCAAGGATGTATGTCATGAATTGAGGATACTGTAACATTGTAAAAAGTATTAAAGGTAAGTCACAGGTAAATAAAAAGATTTTTTTAAAAAGCCATATGGGCCTTTGGTAAATGGAGAGAAGGATTTGATAAAAATTGAGGCCATTCAGGACTTTTTATCAGACTGGGCGTAGAAAGTGGTCGCCCGAGACTGGTAAGTGTCTCCTGAGCACACACAGCGGGCGATCTCCTTCCCAGGGAGCATGAGGACTGTGCCCCGGGAGGCGGGCCCAGGCGCTGAGACTCCCAGTGCGGCTTCCTCCATCCACACTGCGCTGCCGGTCTGAGCAAATGCAGCATAAAATACAAATGCATGGAAGGCACAAAGATTTGAAAGAAATAAAGTGATTATTGTTTGTTTATAGATTATGATTTTCCACATAAAAATTTCTAATTGAGTTTATAGACAAATAGTAGATACACATGAATCAGTCACATCCTGTGACCCAGTACAAGATGTTCTGGGTGTGTCTCTTTGTTTAATTAAAACTTAAACCTTTTCTATAAGATAACTAAGATTGAAAGATGTAATAAAGGCCTAAATCAGGGGTCGGGAACCTATGGCTCACAAGCCAGATGTGGCTCTTTTGATGGCTGCATCTGGCTCGCAGACAAATCTTTATTAAAAAAAATAATAATGTTAAAAATATAAAACATTCTCATGTATTACAATCCATTCATTTCCTACCGCTCATGTTCATGGTTGCGGGTGGCTGGAGCCAATCACAGCTGTCCTCTGGGACAACACCAAATTTTTATTGGTTAATGCGTAACGTACGCAGGTCATTGTATGGCTCTCATGGAATTACATTTTAAAATATGTGGTGTTCGTGGCTCAGCCAGAAAGGTTCTCGACCCCTGGCCTAAATAAACAGGGAGCTATGCCATGTTTGTTAAAAGGAAGATGTCTCTGGCATTTTGGTTAAAATTAATCTAGAAGATGAATGTATTTCTCATGAATTCCCAGTGGAGTTTTCCATGGAAATTGAGAAGTTGATTGTAAGATTCGTGAAGACCAGAGAGAGCTGTGCATAGCCAAGGGCATTCTGTAGAATAAAGTGGGGGCTTCACCAGATGAGGCATCAAGGCTGCTTACAGAGCAGAATAAGCCTGCCAGAGTCCATGAGTAGGCTGACCCTGGACGCTACATCGCCGAGACGGCAGGCCCTGGGCCAGAGTCCGTGCGCTCCCTGACCCCCGATACGCACATCGCTGAGATGGCGCAGCCCTGGGCCAGAGTCCGTGCGCTCCCTGACCCCCAATACGCACATCGCTGAGATGGCGCAGCCCTGGGCCAGAGTCCGTGCGCTCCCTGACCCCCGATACGCACATCGCTGAGGTGGCGCAGCCCTGGGCCAGAGTCCGTGCGCTCCCTGACCCCGGACGCTCACACCTTAGAGTAAGGAAAAATGGACTCATAAATAGTGATTATCCATTTTTAGGGAAAATTAAGATCTCAACACAAATAGGAAAGGCACAAGAACAACCTTCAGAAGAAAAATATACATGAGAGAATATCTTCAGAATTTGGAGGTAAAGGACTTTTTAACCATAAAATAAGCCAAACTGTAGAGGAAAAGATTGACAAATTTGACTTTTAGTATCTAATATTCCAATTGGTGGGATAAATTGGAAAGGCAAGCCGTAGCTAACAAATATTCAGTGGTAGAATAAAGGAAGGGTCTAATGTAAGAAAGTGACAGTGTAATAATTTTTGAAATGGACAAAGGGTACAAGGAAGCCATTGTCTGCGGAGGAAAGCGAAGCCTACCCAGTGCAGAGCGGCCACAGGCCAGCGGGACCAGGTCCGTGCTGCCCCCTCATTTTCCCCGCTCACTCCGGGATAAGGCATCGCAGAAAATAGGACCAACGCACACACTGCCTCGGTCTCTGAGGCAATGGAATCTCAATCCAAAGCCAGGTAAGGCTAGTTAGAGAAAATGATCCACTTGTGTCCCTTACAAGCAAACTGAGTGTGGAAACCCTGTGTGCAGTTTTTGCTGACTGACTCCAACAGCAGTGACTAGTGATCAGAGCTGTCCCTAGAGTCCAGGGACAGGCCAGCCTCAGGCGGGCAGTGTGACGCACCGCATGTGGATAGGCCAAGAGGATGTCATGGGACACTTCAGACGAAGCTGTTGAGAGTCCTTACCTATATGTGATTAAAAGTCTGAGCAAAGCAGGGACAGACGTGAACTTACCTTAGTAAAAGTTAAATACCAAATACTGCAACAAAACTGTACGTAATGAGGAAGTGTTACAGCTGCGTTCGCTCTGAGGACCAGACGAGGATGCCCATCGTCACCACCACTGCACGCGCAGTCCTGGGCAAGGGTTGGGGCAGGAAAGGGAAACAGGTGTAGGTAGGGTTAGATGGGATGTTGTAAAACTGTTATTTGCAGATTATAAGGATCAATGACTAATAAAAGTTCAGCAGAGCCCCTAGATACAAGATCAGTTTTAAAAGTCAGTACTCTATATATCAGTAACAAGCAGTAATAAAAGGCAAAGGCCCAGTCCCCAGGTACATCAAGCTGAAGTATTTAGGAACTCTGCTAACCCAGACGACTGGAGAAAGCTGGGAGTGTTGGTAGACGCAGCTGCAGGAGGTCCAGCCATGGGAGGCCGCCCTCCCTACCCCACCGCCCTCCCTACCCCACCGCAGGCCAGCTTGGCCACAGAGAAGCCCGCCGCATCCAGTTTATCTGTAATGCAATTCCAATCAGAATTTCAGTTGGAGTTTTAAAAGGCACTTGATAAACTTACTCTAAAATATCTGTGGACTAATGAAAGGTCCCAAACTGCTTCAAGAGCCGTAAGAAAGGTGAGATGAGACTTGCCCTGGCAGACTCAGCCGGCGGTGTAGCACACGGTGAGCTCCAGTGTGATGGGGAGAGCCCAGGGACAGCAGGCATGGGGAGGGGGTGAAAACAGGGAGCTCCCCGCCCCTGCCCTCCTTGGAAGGCGGTCTCTGCAGGGTGGAGGCCAGTGGGGGACCTGAGCCCGCGTGGTGCTTTGCCAGGCCAGGCTCTGTCTCGGTGTCTCCTGTGTGCTGTTAAGTCTCCTGGTAGTCAGAAGAAAGTGCAGGGTAGCTTTCTGGCTTGTGGAAGAAAAGGACTTTCTTTTTAAAAACACAACTTTCAAAAGCATAAACCAGGGTAGACTTGGACTGCACCAAAGTTCAGAATTTCTAGCCGATGAAGTATAATAGTTAAGAGGCAGATGGGAAATGGAGGGATCAAGTTTACAGTATCTCAATGAGAAACTAACATTTACAATTCAGTCCCTATAAATCAGTGAGGAAAAGATAAGCCTAAGTCAGGAAGTGGACAAGAGACCCCAGGCAGTTTACAGGTAAGGAAAGCCAGAAGGGCTAGAGAGAGAAGAGATGCTGAGAGCGTGTTGGTCATCCGGCACGGCAGCCCGGCAGGAAGCAGGCGGTGCTCAGTGCTGCTGGGGTCACGAGCTGGCCTCCCTGTGGGCAGCCAGACGCCCAGGTAGTTGTTCCCTGGCCCTGTGCAGTGTCGGGAGTTGCCCTGTTGTCCACAGAGGCATGGGGGTGGAGGCTCGTTTGGCGCTAGGTGCTGTGAGAAGAAGGTAGAACTGAAAGTACACGCCATGGGGCACTGCCAGCAGGGACAAATGCGCCTTCCCAAGTGTGCTCATCACGGGACGCAGTGACGTGGACCACCCAGTGCCACTTGTGTGACTCAGCATACACATACACGTCTGTGCCAACTGCATTTTATAGGAGTGATGTACAAGAGTAGCATTACAGTTGCGAGTACACGGAAGTTTATTGTGTTTTTAGTAACTACTGTGGTGTTTTCCATACGAACAACTTGAAGCCTACTTTTGACTTGTGCTTACGTGTGAGATGTCTCGGGTTGGTGCATCTGTGGGTGGGAAGTGGAGAGTGAGCAGAGGAGCGATGAACCAGGCAGCTCATGACAACAGGTCTTTAGATTTTTAGCTTATTTTCCTCAAATTGCCTGGCCCCATTTGAAAGCCACCTGAGAGATCCTAAAACTAGGCTGTTCACAAGCCGGTCCCGGGGAGCCCAGCTCTGAGAGTGAAGGACTTTCCCAAAGGGAATCTCCATCTAGTCCCTTTAGCTCACTGCCGTCTTGATTATGTCAAGATGGAAGTCCAGACAGTATAGATGGAAGTTTGGAATTTTAGCCCACAAAAGCTGAAAGCATTTGCTACTTGTCTTTCTCCACCAAGAGCCATCTGGGAAGGAAGAACTCGCCCATTCCTGTTCCACCACTACCACCACCACCACCACCACGACCACCCCTACCCTCACCCCTGTCCCTTTCTGCCTGTCCTGGCTGCAGGTCTTGGCGCTCTTCCTCCAGGGTTTTTTGTGCTTCTCACTCGTGGTTGGAGGGCAACTCGAGAAGTTCAGGCCCGATTCAGGCGCCGTGGAACCTCACTCACATGGCCTCAGCCGGCAAGCTGATGGGGGTCTGTCCTATTGTCAGTGTAAATGGTGGGCTTGGCCCCGGAAGCAAAATGCTTAACTAAAGATTCATTCCTTCGAACAGGTTCATTTGACACCTTCATCGAGTCTGCAGATTTGCTATGCGCAGTCGTGGACATATTAACCCCACCCCCATTGTAGGAGTGTTCTGACACTCTTGTACATTTCTTTTCTGTTTTGCACACTTGGCGTCAGAGTGTTGAAATCCTATCGGTATGTAAGTCACGGGGTCCGTCCTCTGTCGACACCAGCTGCATCACATCGTCCCTTTCGGTTCCCTCCTGCGTGGCCCTTTCCTCCTGTGCTCCCCAGTCACTGTCTGTGGCCGTGTCCTCACCTGAGCATGCTCAGCCCCAGGGCTTTGACTCCATGGCAGCCATGACTTCAGAACCATTGCATGTTCCCTCACCCGCTAGCAGCGCCGGCGCCTCAGGTCTAATGCCGCCTCTCGTCCTCTTTGCTGCAGCGAGGAAGGAAAACTGTCTACCTCTCAAGATGCTGCTTGTAAAGATGTGGAGGACAGCCCTGAGCCTGCCGAGGCCAAGTCTGCGGCTCCCCGGGCGCCCAGCAGCAGTCCCGAGCAGAGGTAATGCCCCGCAGGTCTGCCCAACCGCTGGGAGGGAAGTTGGTGTCTGGGGTGGGGGGCTGGGCAGGAAGAAAGAGTCATCACAGCTGTCCTCCAGCGTCCGGTGACTCCCTCAGCTCAGGGACGCTTCCCCAGTCTGTGTGGGACCAGGGCGCCTGAGCTCAGAAGTCAGTTTGTCCCCTTACCCAGAGGCTGAGAGCTGGCCGTTCGGGAGACGCAGCATCACTCGCTCTTTAAGAAATCATCAGGGACAGAGGGTCTCTGTGCTGGCTTCACCTGCTCCCTTCCCCTCATTGGTTTGGGGGGGAGCATTAATTCGTTTCATGTAGCTGTTCCATTTTTAGTCACGTACCCATTGAGTGCTTCTCGTAGGTGCCCTGACCTGGGGTTGGACCTGCAGCTTCTGGTACACTGGGTCAGCCCTTACCCACTGAGCACCTGGCCAGGGCCACCCACTGCATGTGTGATGAGGTGCGGAGTTGAGACTGACTGAGCCCCTCTAGGCTGGGGTTCCATGGGCCGTGGCAGCCAATTCTCATCGGCCCTGCGGAGTCTGCCGCCCCCAGGCACAGGCGGCTCCGGTGCCCGTGTGGCTCAGGGAGAGCTTTCCTGGGGGCCTTGCACACGTGGAGCTGAACTCCCCGCGCACAGCGATCACCTGTTTGGTTTACTCTGAGTGTGCACATCCCACTCCCAGGGGCTTCCCTTCCGAGCTGGGGCTGGAGGGCCGGTGCCACCACATGGCCAGCAGGCTGGGCACTCCCTCCAGAACACGAGAGCTTGTCCTGGGACCACAGCATTTCCCAGACGTTTTTGGATTAAGCATTTCTACATCTGAATGTTCCTTCCTTAAGGAATAAAGGAATCTTTAAGGTCATTAGCTGTACTTCTCTCGTGACCAGGCCCCTCCCCCAGAATCTTCAGGCACTTTAGGGGCAGCGTGACCAGCAGGGGGCACGGCGCTCGTCCCTGGGCAGCAAACTTCCATCATCGCAGCAGACCGCCTTTGCTTCTTTCCCGAAAGTTATAGCCAGAACAAATGTGATTTTTAAATTACATAAATATTTTACATATAAAGGGAATTACAAAAACTGTTTGGGCACATTGGCTCTGGTGAAGACTCTTGGGGGAAGAGGCGGGGTGATTCCCGCATTGAGGGGTCCAGCCCCAGCTGTGCTTCTCAGGGTTTGGGCCAGTTGCTTCTCCTGCCAGGCTTTCCAATGTTTTCTGTAAATATCCATCGTTGGTCTGATTCCAAATCAGTTGTCATCTCCCTGATTTCTGCTTATAAGTCCCCTAGATTCTGGGACCTGCCTAGAAGGCAGGCTGACCCATGTCTGTCCCAGTGAGAAAGTTGCTTCGGGAGCCTGGTCTCAGCTGCTCTGATTTAAGAGCAGGGAGCAAGCTTACACCACTGGCCAAGCCTGCGCCATGCGCCTGGCAGCAAGGAGGCCGTGGCTGCATTTCCTTGGCCTCGAGCACAGCACTGTTCTCCAGCCTTGGGGCACCCAGCTGCCGCGCCCTGCCGAGAACCGGCTGGTCTGAAGAGCCCTGCCCCCAGTCTGCAAGGCTGCGGTGGTGGAAGAAAAGGGGGGGACCTGAGGGAGGAGCGGGTCACCTGTGTCCATGTGTTTGTCCCCTGTCTGTCCTCCTGCACATGGCTCAGTGTGGCAGCCACTGGTCTAGGCTGAGGAGGAGGCAGGAGAACAGACAGACAACAAGGACATGCAGAAGAGGTACAAGGAGGAAGCACTAGGGCTGGCGAAGGAGCAGGTGTCCCGTTAGGTAGGGCAGTGGGGCAGGGCCCTGAGAAGGTGACACTGGAGCGTCGGCTCATCTGCCGCCCTGATGCTCGGTGCCCGGCAGCGGAGCTTACAGTGCAGCTTGGAATGCTCTTCGGCCAGAGTTTCTGAAGCTCTAGATGCGTTTACTTAGGAAGGGTTGAGTGCCAAGCTAGTGCTAGGCATCGCGGGAACAGTGTTCCGACAGCCCCTCTCCAGCTGTGGGGAGCTGAGTGACGCCAGTTTTCCACCTCGTCCTGTTTAAGTGCCTCAGATGTCTGTCTCGCTCCGCAGGACTGACCAGCCCAGTGTGCCAGGCGACACATCAGTGAACGGCCCTGTATGATGAGTGAGCACTGCTGACAGGACTGCAGGCCACCACCATCCAGGGCTCGGGGCTCCAGCGGGGTCGCCTCGCGCCCTCGCTGCCCTCAGTCTGCGCGGGATCAGGACCAGCAACCTTTCTACTCTAGATGCTAGGACATTGTACAGAGAAATTCAGACGTGTACAAATATTGCACATTGACAAATACCAAGAATTTTTGCGTATGTTTATATTGTATTGTTCTAAATAATGGGTAGCCTGTGAAATACGGTCTCGCCACCCATGGAATAATAGTAGTCATACTAGAGTTCAGATGGCTGTAAGAATAGTTTTATAAAAGTGAATACACAGAGCTATTGTATTTGAAACATAACTATTTGACAAATATTAGTGTGACCAAAGTATTAGGCAGTTTTCATACATTTTTCACCTTGTACAAAATTCTCAATTCATTTTCCTTCCAAGCTGTCAAGGAGCAGCGGGTTGAACGCCCTTGAAGTGTTATTTTGGTTGTTCTAACTTACAAAAGTGATTTGGAATAAGGAATATTTGGTGTTCTTTTATAACCAGTTTTTGATTGGTAACTGTTTTCTGTATTGTTTAAAATGGATCAAAAAATGTAAGTCTATTGGTAGAGATTAAGTATTTATTGCTACAACTTAGTTGATAAATTGATGTTATTGTAAAGCCATATGTTCTGTTAAAGTCTTGTTTGCTTGAAAGGACCCCTCCAGGTGAAACACTAGACTGTGTGGAGTGTACATGGCTTGTGGTTTGGGTTTTGTTTTCCGTTTTTGTTTTTTGTTTTATTTCGGTAGTTCATCTGCCTTTTAACCCATTCACCAAATTCCTCGTTAACAGGCCTCACCAACGAACATTTCAGAGCAATCTGCGTATTTAACATACCTAAATTATGTTAGGCCAGTCGGTTGGAAAAATGCTCGTGCTGCTAATGGAATTAGAGTGCGTCCATTTTACAGGCTAGTGTTCTCATTAGAGACCAGATTCCGGCACCTCCGCATGTTAATCGTTCTCCTGTACCTTGTGAGGTTTTCACTCGTAAATTCTCAACCAGTCTATTTTTTTTAGAACTGGTTTCTGTGTATATATATAGTGATTATGGATACTAATTCAATGTAATTTATAATTTTCTATGTCAATATAAAAGTACATCACAGCCTTCTCAAACAGCTGAAGCAATATGTTGTATATTGCGTCCCTGCGTCTGGTGAAAGGGTTAAATGACTTCACCTCTTACAATTTTAGATGCAAATCAGTTTTTCATTTCTGTAATAGAAAATTATTCACCTATTTTTACATCGTTTGTTTTTCCTGACCAGTATTTAAAACCAAAAGGATATTCTGAAAAATGGCCAACGATTTTTTTAGAAATAGCATCCCAAGCAGCGTGCCTAAACATTACATTGCATATGGAAATAAAAGATTCAAATGTCTGATGCCTTATTTCTCATTGACTTTTCCACGGTAAAGGGTGTAGAAAGTTCACAAGGTTTACCGAGGTTGAGGACTGGAGTCAGCAGGGCGCTGGGGCCCTCCCTGCTTTGAGCCCCCAGGGGACTGCCCGTGCGTGCCCCTCTGGGGCCTCGTGCCGCCGGAGGACAGGGCTCCTGTCACTGGTCTCAAGGATGCTGACTTACATGGCACAGGACCTCAGGGACTGCTGACGATGGGCACGCTCTTGTCTTTCCCGGTGGAGAGCTTTGCCTGTGACACCAGGGCGTGGCTCCAGGGTGGCACGTCTGCCTGGTACAGTTTGGATTGGGTTGGCCTCTCCGACTCACCCATGGTAACAATGTCTTGTTTGACGCTCCTACTGCCGAGGAAAGAGCATTGGGATTTTCTTTGGGGTAGTGTTTTGTGTTGCTCGTCTTACGTGGCAGGAAGGATGTGTGGGTGGCGAGAACGGAGCCCACTGGCAGTTGGTGGGTGCCAGCCCAAGGGCCAGAGCGAGGACACTTGTGGAGTTTCTGCTTTACTTTCTGTGGGTGGCCGTGATGAGCCGCGAGATTCACAGAGGTCTCCAGTACAATATCTGTATTAAAAAATAACAGCAAAAATAAAGCCTGCTTTCTCTTGTTTCTAGAAACCTTCTCTTGTGCCTTGCGTGGGCGTGGGGGCTATAATGAGAGCACTGCCATTGACTTGTAATGGATCCTGGCATGAGTCCTTAAGCTGCGCACAGACCCTGGACGAGAAGGCTGAACGGGACTGAGGCCGTGCCGTCCGCTGGGCCAGGGGCTTACCCTGCCTGCTGTGGGGACCCATACGCTGGGACGGCCCGTGCCTGCCCTGTGGGTGTGCAGCGTGAGCTGCTCCTTGCCGCCAGTGTTCTAAGTTGACTTCTTCACAGCAGCTTCTGGAGATGGCCACCTAACTTGACATGCAGAAGAGGGACTAAGTGGTTTTGTCCAAGGCTGCCCAGTCAGCCAGTGATAGTTGGAAAGATTGAGTATAACACCTAATACATAATAGGACAGTGCTCAACTGTCGATGCTCTCGGTGTTAGCACACCCGATCGAATCCTGGTGTTTTCATCTTAGAGTTTTGATGATTGGATGAGTGAGTAGAGGTGAGTGTATCAAGTCTGTGCTCTGCAGTACAACAAAACATCAGGGCCGTTGCTCTACACAAAGACGGATGGATGGCATACAAAACAGAGCGATGTATATGTGAGAATTACGTTTGATGAGCTTATAGGAGTAGAGTTGAGTGACTTGGGGGACTTCCCTTACTCTCGAGTGACCCAGCCCCCAACTGGCTGTACTCATGATACATTGTGCAGTTCTAACAGCCTGCAGACCCAAAAAGATGTACTGTCTGGCCCTTTCAGAAAAAGTTTGCCAACCTCCAAGTCAACACGGAGGAGCATCCAGAAGTAGACGCCTGCATGGTCAGCAAATTTTCAACATCGCCCCATGATTGCGCAGGGAGAGGAAAGGAGAGCTGCCGGCCGGTGGATTACGTCTGTGGGAAGAAGTGGATCTTGACTCCGACCACACACGGTATACTAAAATCACAAGTCTAAACTAAGCAAAAGTCTAAAGCTTCTAGAAGGGGAAAAAAAAAGTCTAAATAGCTTTAGAATGGGCAAAGTTTTCCTAGAACGCCAATTCCAAATCACAGAAGAAAAAATCCAAAAAATTTCATCAAAATTAAATGTTTCTGCTCTTCAAAATGAACAGTCTAAGCCATGGCCTGCCAGGAGAAAGTTATCTGTGAGTCCTGACAAAGGACTCAGATCTTGGAAGTAGAAAAATGCAAGTCAAAAATGAGGTGAAAACCCCAGTTCAACAAATGGGCCAGAGACTGGAACAGGACATAAGGAAGATGTATGCAAGTGGCCAATAAGAACATGAAAGTTGTTTAGTGTCAGTCACTAGGGAATGCTAATTAAAATCACAAGAAGGGCATAGCCTGAGGTGGTGGTGCAGCTGATAAGGTGTCCACCTGGAGCACTGAGGTCGCCAGTTCAAAACCCTGGGCTTGCCCGGTCAAGGCACATATTATAGGTTGATGCTTCCTACTCTCTCCCCACCCCTTTCTCTTTCCTCTTTAAAATTAATAAATAAAATCAGGAAAAGATACCATGTTCCATCTGTTAGGATGACTAAAAAGACCAACAATATCAAATACTGAAAATATGAAGGCCCTGGCCAGTTGGCTCAGTTATAGAGTATCAGCCCAGCGTGTGGATGTCCTGGGTTTGATTCCCAGTTGGCACACAGGAGAAGCAACCATCTGCTTTCCCAACCTTCCCCCTTTCTCTCCTCTCCCCTCCCCTCCCCTCCTTTCCCTTCCCCTCACCTCTCCTCCCTCTCTCCTTCTCCTCTCCCTCCCTCCTCCCTCCTTCCCCCCACTTCCTGCAGCCAAGGCTTGATTGGAGCGAGTTGGCCCTGGGCACTGAGGGTGGCTCCAGGGTCTCCCCCTCAGGCGTGAAGAGCTTGGTTGCTGAGCAATAGAGCAAAGCCATGAATGCGCAGAGCATAGCCCTGTGGGGGGCCAGTGAATGGATCCTGGTCAGAGCCAATGCGGGAGTCTCTGCCTCCCTTCCACTCAATAAAAATAATAAATAGGTGTGGAGCTCTAGAACTCATGTATTATTGTCTAAAATGATAAGTTTGGAAACACACAGGGCAAGTTTTCTTGTTCTTTAAGCATATTTCTGCCCTATGCCTCAGCAATTCTGGGTATTCGCCCAGGAGAAATTATGTTCACAAAAGTTCTACAAGGCAGTTGTCGCTCTATTTATAATGACAAAAGATGAAGAGCATCTAACAACAGGAAGATGGACAAGAAGACAGTGTGTTAATGCAGTTGGATATCACTCAGCAATAAACAGGTGAACTACAGTGTGAGTCTCAAACCCATGTTACGTGGAGGTGCAGGACACGCGAGTACTCCTCGTGTGTGTACCTGGGGCCCTTGAACTGCCAGCCGGGGCTGCGGTGCTAGAGATCAGGAAATGTTT
Source organism: Saccopteryx leptura (assembly GCF_036850995.1). Lineage (NCBI taxonomy): Eukaryota > Metazoa > Chordata > Mammalia > Chiroptera > Emballonuridae > Saccopteryx > Saccopteryx leptura. The sequence goes on along the minus strand of NC_089503.1, from coordinate 5,410,029 downwards.
GCTTCTGAGGGGAAGATGGAGGGGTTGGATCCAAAGGGCACAGGGAACTTTCTGGATAACAGAAATCCACATGTTGTGCTGGTTGCGTGAATATAAGCATTTGTCAAAACTCAACTCAATGCTTAAAAACCTATGCATTTCAACATAGGTCACTGTACCTTAATTTTTCTTAAAGATATGCAAAAGGAGAATAAAGCAAAACATAACAAACATCCCCCGGGTGCAACCCGGCCATCGGCCATCGGGGACTCCATTCCTCTGTGGCGGAAGAGGCTGCATCCTGTGGGTTTGGGAGTTGGAGCTGAGCCCTCCTGGGTCCTTGCTCTCTGGAGTCGCACCTCTGTACAGTCAGCTGTGTCCATGTGGGGAGAGGGCTGTGCCTGTCAGTGCTGCCTGGGGGCAGGTAGGCAAGTCCGTTTAACCCAGCGAAGGCACTGGCAAACACCCAAGCCACGTCCTTCAAGACAGTCGTTAAGAAAGCGAGTATTTTGAATCGTTTGCTGTCTTATTTCCCAGAGGGGTGCTTACAAGGGTTAGGAGGACAGCACTTAGGCTCTCCACTAAAACTCCAGCCAACCTCTTGTCACAAGAAGGAACAACGGAAGCAGCAGTTTGTGACGGGGGTGGCATGGAGGTGGGAACAGACCTGTCCACTTCCCTGCCCTTAGGTTTGGCCACAGTATTGGCGGAGCCTGGTCGGTTCAAAGCACCAACCACTGAGTGATGCCAGTCATACTGGGGGAGGGCTCTTGGCCTCTGCCCCTCCCCCACAAGGGAGGGCAGAGTGGTGTAGCTGACCCGTTTGGAGAAGCTCTCCATTTTGGGCTCACTCGTTGGGTGCTCTTCCTTGCGTTTGCTGAGGAGTGCGCCGCTGTCTGTCCCGGACGAGGCCTGTGGTGGTCCAGCTGCACCGGCCCGGCCCTGTAGTCCCATCTACATCGGGTGAGGCATCTCACAGGGCCGTTGAGCCGCTCCTCTCAAGCTAGACTTCTAAATTCGGTTTTCTCCATTTGTCTCCCGTGTCCTGTTCTCACTTGTTTCTGGATTGGTAATTTCCCCTAATCTCCTTCCCAAACAAGAGGAAAGAAAGGATGGACGTGGTGAGTGCTACGTCCAGATTGTCTTTAAGACAGGTTGGAAATAAAACCAGCTATGTACTGTTCATGTGAAAGTCCTAAAAGCAACAAAGGCTGTAAACAAATGAGTAGAAAAATAAGAGGAAAATGCAAATAAAACCATGACAAAATCCAGCAAAGTGGAACATATTATGAAGAGCGCTGTGTAAGGTTCAGAGACTGCATCGAACTGGAACCATAGCAGCTAAATGTTAAGTATTAGAAATGCAAGGAAAGGGACTTTTGTTTCCAACTGGAAGAATGATTTTATCAATTTAAACATCCTGCCAACAACATTCATGAAAGTTTTAGACCGGCTGTTGGGAGACAAGTGCTCCAAGGGCCGAGACCCCCCCGAGAAAGGATACGCACTGACGCGGATCTGCTGTCCGAAGCCACTCTGCCTGGTGGCTCTTGCTGATTAAGTAACACGAGGCCCCGCAGAAAGCACCAGCTCAGCTTTCAGCGGCCTCCCAGGGCTGGGGAGACAGACAGTGGAGTTAAGGGCGAGGAGGGAAGCCAAGACTGAAGGGATAAGATCTTGGAGAAAAGAACCAGAGAGAAGTGAGCCCGGCGTTCACTCCTCGTCCTCTCGAGGCCTTTGGGACTGCTGAGCCATGCCAGAGAGACACCAAAAAGCCAAGCAGGAAACTGCAGCTGACAGCCGAGGAGAATCTTCAGACAGCTCGGTGCTCGGGGGGTAGAAGTGGGAGGTTAGGGCCTTCCAAGGAGAAGGGACTGTGGTCAATATGTTAAAACAACTGAAGGGCCACACCCCAAGAGTAAGAGTATACCAGATAGATTAGTCTTACCCACCAGAAGAAACAAATTCCTTAAAAAATTACACCATCCAAAGCCTCTACCATTCTTCATGTACAATGTGGGCACTGGATATAAGTTTCTTAGATGTGTCAGAAGGCAAAGCATGCCCAGTGATTGAACACTGGAGGAAAACCGTTTATCCAAATGTTGGAGATTTTGGACTTTAACACTTAACATGTTCAAGACAATAGATAACCAATTGGGAGATTTTCACCAAAAAAACAGGAATCTATTATAAAAAAAAAAAAAAGAATTCAACTGGATATTTAAAACTGAAACATAACAATAACTGGAATTAAGAACCCAATAAATGAATTGTAAAGCAGATTGAACAAAGCAGAAGATAAATTGATGAACTTATGATGGATCTCGAGCAAACATTCAGATAATTAGAATAGAGAGGAAGAGGACAAGGATGGAAAACACAGATCACCTGAGACATACAGGATTCAGTGAAAATGTAACGTACATGTATTTGTAGTCCCAGAAAGGAAAGAAAGAGGAAAGGGGGAGAAGAGACACCAACAAGAATTTCCCCAAACTAACCGAAAGACATGAAGCTGTGGACTTGGAAACATGAATGCCAAGGAGGATAAGCAAAGTGAACCACAATAAGCAACGTTGTGTCATAGCTCCCAAAACCCACAGAGAACATCAGAAGGCAGCTGAGAAAAGGACATTGCCTCCAGTAGACATGTTACTTTTCAGTAGAAACAATGCAAGCCAGAAGACACGGAGTGATAACCTTACACGTTGAAAGAAAAAAAACAAAACACGCCAACCTAGAATTCTACACTCAGTGAGTTATCCTCCAAACTGAAAGCAAAATAAAAATATTTCCAGTAAAACAAAAACATTTCAACACCAGCAGAGCTGCAGTTAAGGGGTCTTCTAGGCAGAAGGAAATCTCCCCCTGGGAAAACTGGAATCCACATGAAAAGGAATAGCAACTGATCCTTAACACCATACACAAAAGTTAACTCAAAAATAGGTTAATGATTTAAATGTAAGACCAGGAACTGTGATAGTCCTTGAAGAAAACATAAAGGAAAGGTTTCACGACATTGAACTTGGCAATGGTTTCTTGGACTTGACACCAAAAGCACAGGCAACAAAAATAAGAAATTTCTGCAGAGCAAAGGAAACAATCCCCGGAACAGATTTTTTTTTTTTTTTTTAGAAATGGAGAAAAACATTTTCATAATAGCTAATATGCCTTCCTTTAGCATTAAGACATTTCTGTTGCCTGACCAGGTGGTGGCGCAGTGGATAGAGCATTGGCCTGGAATGCTGAAGACCCAGATTCAAAACCTCGAGATTGCCAGCTTGATTGTGGGCTCATCTGGCTTGAGCACAGGGTTATTGGCTTAAGTGTTGGATCACAGACATGATGCCATGGGGCTTTGATTCCATGACCACTTTGGGCTTGAGCCCAAAGGTCGCTGGTTTGAAGCCCAAGGTCACTCTCTTGAGCCCAAGGTCACCGTCTTGAGCAAGGGGTCACTGGCTTGGCTGGAGCCCCCTGGTCAGAAAGCAATGAACAATTAAGGTGCCACAATGAAGAATTGATGCTTAGCTCTCTCCCAGCCTGCTTGTCTGTCCTATCTGTTCATATCTCTCTCACTCACTTATAAAAAGAAAAGACACATTTTTGTTTATAACCTTAATAAAGCCATATTTTTACTGTTTGTAAAAAGTCTCCCAGTAAAGATGTTATTTCACCATGCTAATCTTTAAATTTCGTCACTAAAAAAGTAATATCAATTTTTAACCTCTTGGAACATTCTGCACATTAGATGTTAGTTGCAAGAATGAATAATTGCTCAGAAAACCAGCAGTGCCTTAATTGTGATATGATTTGGTAGTCAATATTCTTGTTTTCCAGGAAAAGGATTTCATGAGCAGAATCACTGGACGCCTGTGCTTTCATCCGTCAAGAGCAGTTTCTGGGCAGCTTCTGAGCAATCATTTTTTAAAAATTGATTTGTTGTTCCACTTATTTATGTATTCATCAGTTGATTCTTTTATATGCCCTGATGGGGGATCAAACCCACAACCTTGGTGTATCTGGATGATGCTCTAACCAGCTAAGCAACCCGGCCAGAGCTGAGCAAACACTTTTTTAATAGGTTGATCACAGATCTGGGGTCTTGACTCCTTCCTCATAATGGCACTGCAAGACACAATCATATTAGCTCCTGCCTCTGCACACTTATGGATCTTGTCAGAACCTTCTCCACCATCAACCTCTATGTCCAAAGATGAGAACTGTGCCCTCTACCCGTGAACCTTTGGCATCATATCTCCCATGAATTTCTGCCCCCCAAACCCAGGTTCCACTGTCATAACCTAAGGCCACATCTATCTGATTAGCTAATGGTGCCAAATACTCAACTGTGCTTCCTGGTTTGATGGCAACGGTACCCTTCATCCTATTCTCCTCAATGTCTTTAACAAAGCCCCTGGGTTCTCAGTAGCCTCAAGATGAAAGGTACACCGATGAGCTCCTGGTACAGCCATTGGCTTGACCCACTGCCCTGGCTGCCAGGCCATCACGTGCATGTCAAAGAAAGGGTCCTGCCCTCTGTGGCTGTCCACCTCAGGTAGCCAAAGGCCATGTTGGGAAAAAAAAATGCCCGCCCTGTTACATCCAGGTGAAGATGATCAGTCCCAGAGTCCAGCATTTGGAGCCACTCGTCTCCTAAATTGGCCAGGTAGCTATTGAGAATGGACAGGCCAGCCTTGCAGCCAGACACCGCCATGCTTTCCCCTAAGACCATGTTACTTACCTCCGGAGTCCCCGGGCAAGAAGAAGGAGGCGCCCTGATTGGCTGTCAAGCATTGGCCCCGCCTCCTCACCGCAGGGTCTTCCTCCTCTGCACCAGAAGCAGCTGCCCTGTGAGGAGGAAGTCCCGCCTTCCTATAGGGGGAGGGGCTGGTGCTTGAAGAGCAAGGGGCGGGGCCTCTCTCTCTGGCCTAGACCTTGTGGGTCTCCCAGTTGTTCCCAAGTTCAGGTTGTTTCTTACTCTTTTCCCACCTTACTCCTGTGTTTCTTTTCTCCTTGCCTTCCCCTTTCTGCTTCTCCATTGTGCGCCTTTCAACTCCAGCTCCTGTTATCCTTAACAACCAAACCCAAGCTTCCTTATTCCTCTCTCCCTGAACTTTTCCTAAGCGCTGGAGGCGTCCGAGTTAGGGCGGAATCCTGGCTCTGCTGGGTCAGGCGAACCATGCATTTCAGACTGGACTCGGGGTGGGAAAGCCGGTACTATTTGAACACAAGAAGCTGCTGGCCTGGGAGGCGCAGATTCAGGTGACAGCCGGAGCGGGGTGTCCTAAGACCGGTGTTCTCTCTCCAGGGAGCCCCCTCTCAGCTCTGAGCATCTCTCTGCGGTTCCTGTGTGATATCCGAAGGTGTCCACGTGGATGAACGCCAAGTCCGAGAATGCATCAGGAGCCGACCTGGAATGTTCCATCCCGGCACTCGGTTCTCCGCGTTTGGAAAGAGAGCCTAGGCCTGGAATACCGGGTGAACAGGGGATCCTTTTTAGAAAAGTGGGCAGCCGAGGGCCCAAGATGTCCCAAAAGCAAATGGAGCCCGAGGACAGATGTAAGCCCTCCCTGCTGAAAGGGGTAGGCATCCACCCGTGATTCTATTAGATGTTATGACTAATCATGGTGAATGCCGGCTGTCCTCAATTAGCCTCATTAGCACAAGCAGTCGGAGCACAGGATGGCCTAACTTTAATTACCACAAACAGCTGTTCATTTGTGGAGAGGGGTGCATTTCCATAAAGGTGACGCTTTCTGGAAATGAATCGTCACCTCCTGCATTGTTGGAAATTCAGGAAAAGGAGGGGGAGAACCATAAGGGAGCGGATAGAAAAATTAAGGTGATGAAAGTTACATAGCAATTTTTACTATTATTTTTCTACTATTTTATTTTCTTGGCTAAATTGGACTCGGCCTTTGTATGCTCTTTTTTTTTTTTTCTTTCTGTGAGTGGGAGGCAAAATGACTGGCATTAGAGTTCAGCCAGGACATTAAAACCATTAGGGAGATGATGCCAAAGAGCCTCCAAAGCTGGGCTTTCTCTACCCCCCCACCCCCCACCCTGTCCCCCCCAGGCTCAAGAGAGGGGCCAGCGGGGCAATGATGCTAGGCCGATGATGCCTCCAGACTGGCCCAGGGCCCCGCCCGCCCTCCCGCAGCCTGTGGCCCAGCTCTTCCCCACCCACAGGCCCCTGCCTACCTGTGATGTTGATAGGTCCCTGTCCCTGCCACACTGCAGCCCCAGATACTACCTTGGAGGCAAGGGGACAGAGCCTGGTCCCTCCCACTGCACCCTCAGCTACAGCCCGGGATGGGGCTCGCCGATGTGCCCAGTGTGCACAGCTGGGCAGGACAGCAGCCTGGGGCTCGGAGTGGGAAGATGGCAGGCAAGGGTCACCCTTGACAGCTCTCTGTACCCTCCCTTCTCAGTTTGTGCTGGGCTGCAGCTGCCCCTGTGGATTTCAGCCCAGAGCCCTCGGACACCAGCGGTGTCTGTCTCCCACCAGGCGTGCTGTGGGCCACTCCAGGACCTGCCCTCCAGCCCCGCTCCCTGCCTGACTCCCTCCCAGCACATTCCCGACACCCAAATTCTCTCACCTTGGGCGTGGTCTCGCCCATAGCTGGGGGTGGGGGACTGGTGGGGTAGGCCCACCTTGACCCGCATGTCTAGTCACGTTCAATGGGCTTTTGCTGCATGCCAAGCCCTGGGGACCCCATGGTCCCGGCCTCCCTGGAGCTTACACTCTGCAGGGAGCGATGGCCCTTAAACACAGGAAAGTCAAAGTAAAAACATGGCATGCTTTGTCCTCAGCCCAGAATCACAGACTTGGAAATATTTGCAGCATGACTTAGATCCAGTGCAGTTGGATTCTGTAAGGACCCACTCAGTGATTGCACAGGTGCACACACAAGGGGTCACATCCAGAAGATCAAGGGTCCCCTGAAGCCCCTCACCCCAGCCCCTTCTAGCTGACACCTTCCTAAAGGAGAGCCAGCTGTAGGACAGGTGCCTGGGGCCAGTCCCCTGCTTCCCCGGAGGGCCACATGCAGCCAGCGCCTGCGGTCTGCCTCCCGCTCACCCGGGTCTCTGAGTCTCCCCTCGTGGTTGTATGTGGCCTGAGTTTGTTGGCCTTCCCTGCTCTGCGGTGTTTTTTGACCAAACAACCACATTTTATTTTTCTTATCTGCTATTGATGGGTTTTTGTGCTGCAGAGACAAAGATGACCTGCTAAATCCCGGCCATATATTTATTTATTTATTTATTTTAAAGATTTTATTTATTCATTATAGAGAGAGGAGAGAGAGAGAGAGAGAGAGAAGGGGGGAGGAGCAGAAAGCATCAACTCCCATATGTGCCTTGACCAGGCAAGCCCAGGGTTTTGAACCGGCAACCTCAGCGTTTCCAGGTTGACACTTTATCCACTGTGCCACCACAGGTCAGGCCTAAATTTAAGATTTTTTATTTATTTATTCATTTTAGAGAGGAGAGAGAAAGGGAAAGAGAGAGACAGAGAGGGAGAAGGTGGGGAGGAGCTGGAAGCATCAACTCCCATATGTGCCTTGACCAGGCAAGCCCAGGGTTTTGAACCGGCGACCTCAGCATTTCCAGGTGGACGCTTTATCCATTGAGCCACCACAGGTCAGGCTCCGGCCATATATTTAACTGGCCAGTGAGTGCGCTGGCCGGACATGACGCTTCCCCTAGGAGGTCCGCCCTAACTTGGGAGCCCCAAGTCCTGGCCCTGGTTCCCCACCCTCACCTTGGCTGGGTGGGTTTTCACACCAGCCCCCTGGCCCCCTCTTCCTGCTCTTCTGGTCCTAGGTCCCCCAGGGCGGCGCTCCGAGGGTCTCCTGGGCAGACTCGCTCTCCTTTTATATCGATCCTGCAAGGTGACATTTTAGAGCCCAGACATGATTTTATGGAGCGTGTGTCAACGTGCAAGACAGGAGTATTATCTCCTGCCACTGTGCCTGCCGGGGACACCGAGTCCCAGAACGACTTGCTAGTTCTCTCTACATTCTCAAATCCTGAACATCGGGGGCTGTTCGCTCTGAAGACAAAAGCCTGACAGCGAAGCGTGTGGTGACTGCAAGGAGCAGCAGCCAGAGGATGTGCCTCCCTGGGGGCTCTGCCCACGTGGCAGGGTGGAGGGAGAGGCCGGGGGCTGCTGACACCCTCACTGCACAGGGAGCCCCAGAGAAGTCCTGGGTAGGCAGTGCCCGCTGAGAAACCCTGGTCCTTAGAGTACGGAGGAGCAGGAAACAGCTGCCCAGCCCGGTGGGCCTTCCCACGGGGGACAAGGGGCTGACTTTTCCTCAGAAGGCTCCCCTGCTTCCGCCCTGGGGCCCCACAAACAGCCTCCTGGGGACAGAAGCCAAGGCTCTGGCTAATCCCAGGGGTCTGAGAGGCCCTGGGTCGGAGGAGTATAGGAAGGGCTGAAGCTGGGTAGGGGCGCCTGGGGCACCGGAAAGGGTAAGGCCCTGGTGTGTGTGTGTGTGTGTGTACGTGCGCGCATGAGTGTCACCCAGGGACGGGGAGGAAGCCTGAACACAGCTCCACTGAGTGTGTCCAGCTGCAGGACAGGCCAGGGGAGGTGAGGGGACAGCATGTCCCACCCCCTCTCCCAGAGCGAGCCCCAGAACCAGCCTGGCTGAGAGCCCAAAGTGGGTCGCCTGGGTGGGACCAGCAGCTGCAACATCAGGGACATGTGATGTGGGTTCCAGTTCAGAGCAGGCGGAGGACGCTGCCCCGACTACAGTCATGTCCAGGGGCAGTGCCCCTGGGGACGCACCTCCCCAGTGATGGGTCCAGGCCTTCGCTTCCGTGTCGGGGTCTCTAGGCCTCTGTCTGGGGCTGGTCGGTTCCCCAGGGACGTCTCCCAGATGTCCCCTGTTTGTTGTTGAGACCTTGTGTTCACAGCTGGTTCTACTGTGTGACACTTGGGCTGTGCCCAGGTTGAGCTGTTCCACACAGGTGCTGCTGAAACGTACCTGCACCTCCCGGGGCCACCGGGCTAAATGCCCGCACGGGTGCCCCCACAGCGGAACCGCAAGGTGGGCACGGGCGGACGTCCGTGTTGACGTGAGGATTCTGTCCCAAGTCAGTCGAGTCGTTTCACATTCTACCCGACAGTGAGCGAGGCCACACTGGCCTGTCTCCCATCCTTCCTGCGGGGTCGTCACGTTCCTGCGTGGTTTTGCGGACTGAATGGGCTTCGGTGGGTGTGGAGTTGGTCTATGATCGGCGGCCCGGCAGCTGCCAGAACTCTCTCCTGGGCGTTCTGCCGTCTGCGCCCCCTGCCCCGGGACATCTCTGCTACGGCTTTTGTCTGCTCTCGCCGTTTGGTGGGAGCCTTCCTGTGTTCTCAGTACAAATCCTTAGATAGCTGCGTGCGTGCACACACCTCCCCCCTACACAGTTTGTCTTTTCACTCCGTTTGTGATGCTTTTTGACGAGGCCAAGGCCTTCATTTTCCCGTGAGCGAGTTTGTCAGTGCACGTCTGCCGGGGTGCGCTGTGCCGTCTGTGGTCAGGTTCACACTGCCGGCTCTGCCCGGGCAGGCGTCGCCTCCCACGCTCGGGGTGACGGTCCCTCTGCACGGTGATGTCACTCGTTACCTCCTTTTATCCGTGTTGCCGACGGGAAGCTGGTGTCAGTCCTGCACAAGTTTCCTCTTCTCTCAGGAAGCTTTTGGAGTTCTCTCCTGTTGTTAGTGTCCCGAAGTTCCGTGTGCAGGTGTGGATGCGGGAGGCGATTTCCTGCTGGCTCGCGGCCTCTTTCACTCCACAACCCATGTGTTTGTTCTGTTCTTCGGAATTCTGCTAGTATGGGGTAATTCTGGGAATGTAGAAGGGTGCAGCCTCTTTGGGGAAAAGGTCAGCCATTCCTCAAATGGTTAAACATGGAGTTACCATATGACCCTGCAGCCCTATCCTAGGGATGGACCCAAGAAGGATCAAACGTAAGTACACACAAGAACTTGGATGGGAATGTTCATACAAGCATTATTCACAATAGACAAAAAGTAGAAAAAGCCCAAATGTCCAAATGAGCTTGACCAGGTGGTGGCACAGTGGATAGAATGTCGGCTTGGGATGCTAAGGACCCAGGTTCAAAACCCCAAAGTCACTGGTTTGAGCATGGGCTTGCCAGCTTGAGCACAGGGTCGCTGGATTGAAGCCCAAGGTCACTGGCTTGAGCCCAATGTTGCCAGCTTGAGCCAAGGGGTCGCTCGCTCTGCTGGAGCCCCCCCCCCCCAGTCAAGGCACTTACGAGAAAGTAATCAATGAACAACTAAGGTGCCACAACTATGAGTTGATGCTTCTCATTTCTCTCCCTCCCTGTCTATCCCTCGCTCTTTCTTTATCAAAACTGTCCAAATGAATGGATAATGCAAATGGAGTATTAATTGGCCACAGAAAAGAGTAAAGTAAACGATTAAAAAAAAAAACATTAAAAAATGGGCAAAGGACTTGAACAGACACCTCTCCTGAGATGACAGATGCATGACCAATAAACACAGGAAAGACCCACAGCAGCAGTAATCACTCAGGGAACAAAAACCAAACCTGCGTGGGGTTCCGTATCGTACCCAGTGGGATGGCTACCCTAAAAAAAAGTGAACGAGAAAGAAGATAACGTGTTGGCGAGGACGCAAAGCACCTGGAACCTTGTACACTTCGGTGGGAACGCAAAACAATGCCCCCCTCTGGAAGGCAGCTTGGCAGTTCCTCAAACACTGAATAGCATTAGCATATGATCCAGCAAGCCCACGTCTGGGGACAGACCCGAAAGAACTGAAAACAGGGTTTTAGAGAAATACTTGTGAGAGGGGAGAAACCAGAAGAATGCAGGAGAGGGGGGCCTGCAATGTCTGTGATCTCACGCTCAAGCCAGTGACCTGGGGTTTCCGATTGAGGGAGGAAGGGCTGGCTGAGCAAGTTTGCAAAGTAACAAACCACAGCTGGAGCCGCTTCGATCAGTTTCTTACAATAAACTTGCAGCACCACAAGGAGAAAGGGATATGTGAACAGTCGAGGACAGACAGTCCAAACCTCCTCCCTTCCCCCCTGGCCTCCTGGAGACACAAAAGTCATGTAGGTCCACAGACAAAAGAAGTCAAATCAGGCACTTGTCACGTGAACACTAAAGCTGTAAGGGGATACTATACCCAGAAAAACGAACTTTGGGGAGCTCGTGCTTTGGTGCTACCAGCCCCGTGTCCTCCGCCGGCGACTAATAAATTCCTCCTCCTTCATTAAGTTGTCTGGACATCTGAGCTCCGTCCGCTGTCATCCCTGCTACCCTCGCACACATGTTGATAGCGGCATTACTATGGGCAAAAATGTGGACGCACTTGAGTGTCTGTTGGCGGATGAACGGGTCAGCAGGCTGTGGTCCCACATGACGGGATGTTGTCCAGCCAGAAAAAGGAAGGGGTGCTGACACGGATCACAGCGTGGACGAAACCCGAGGACACGGTGCTGAGTGGCACCAGCCAGGGAGACAGGAAGGCACAAATATTGTATGAGTCCACTCAGAGGCGGTCCCCTAGGGTGGTCAGACTCATGGGGACAGAAAGTAGAGTGGGGGGCACCAGGGGCTGGGGCAGGGGGAGTTGCGGTTTAATGGGGGCAGTTTTATTGATTTATTCATTTTTGTGTCTATTCATATCCTTTTGACCTTTTTGCGAATCATCGTTGACATACAATAGTATATTAGTATCAGGTGTGCAATGTAGTGATTCAATATTTTCCTGACATTGTGAGTCTTGTTACCAACTGGCACTGTACATAGTTATTACAACACTACCGGCTGTTTCCTATTCTGTACATTACCCCCCTCCCCCATGACTTACTCCTCCTGTAACTGGAAGTCTGTGCTTCTTAGTGCCCGTTGTCCGTTCCAGCCATCCTCCCACGCCCCTCCCCTCTGGCGACCATCAGAATGTCCCTTGTTTCGACGCATCTGTTTTGTTTGTCCATTTATTTTGTTCCTTCAAGTCCACATATAAGTGAGATCATGTGGTACTTGTCTTTCTCTGATGGCTCATATCACTTAGGCCAGTCTGCAGCAGGCCAGGGAGGGGCCCATGGGAGGCAGCCGTGTCCTGCGTGGGGGCGGCCTTTGGCACGTTAACGGCACCCAGAGCTGCCCGTGAACCGCAGAGATACAACGGGGGCGAGTTGAACTGTGTCCTCCCGAGAAGGTAGGCTCCAGTCCTGCAGCTCCGTGGGCCCCGGGCTCTGCGGCGGCCTGGGTGAGCTGGGTGAGACCGCCTCACAGCGGGCCGTGAGCTTGGGGGCCTGGGCTCTGCGGCGGCCTGGGTGAGCTGGGTGAGACTGCCTCACAGCGGGGCGTGCGCTGGGGGGGCCCGGGCTCTGCGGCGGCCTGGGTGAGCTGGGTGAGACCGCCTCACAGCTGGGTGCGCTCGGGGGCCTGGGCTCTGCGGCGGCCTGGGTGAGCTGGGTGAGACCGCCTCACAGCGGGCCGTGCGCTCGGGGGGCTGCACGGGCTGGGCCTGTCTCCATACAGTTTTTTTAAATTAATTTATTAATATTTATTTATTTATTGTGTGTGTGAAAGAGGGAGAGACAGGAAGGGAGAGAGATGAGAAGCATCAACTTATACTTGCCGTACTAGTTGTTCATAGATTGCTTCTCACACATGCCTTGACCCAGAGGGCTCTAGCCAAGCCAGCGACCCCTTGTTCAAGCCAGTGACCACTGGGCTCAAGCCAGCCACCATGGGGTCATGTCTATGATCCAACGCTCAAACCAACAACCCCGCACTCAAGCCGGATGAGCCCATGCTGAAGCTGGCAACGTCGGGGTTTCAAACCGGGGTCCTCTGCATCCCAGCCCGACATTCTGTCCACTGCGCCACCGCCTGGTCAGGCTGTTTCCATGAAGTTTTCCTGGCACACAGCCACGCTGAGTCACTCATGTGGAGTCTGCAGCTGCTCTCAGGGCTGAGCAGAGGTGACAGCTCTCTCTCCAGGAAACGTTTGCTGACCTTGATTTAGCCCTAAAGGTCACTGCTTCTGGGTAGACAGCTCCCTTTAGGCCTTACCGAGGTTGGAAGACTTTGTCCTGAGCCAGGTCCAGGGGACGGGCTGCCGGATGGTGTGCCGTGGGCCGGCCCCAGGTGGCCCACGGCCCCTCAGGGCCCTGAGCCCCCTGTGCACGAATCCCATCGGAGGGTCAGAGCCGAGCTCTCCCGCCGTCGCCGCAGGCTGGCCCGTGCGCGGGAGGGTCAGTTCTCCAGCCTGGTCTCCGCTCAACTTCTCTAATTCCGGCAAATATTCCTGAGATGTGTTTTTAATAGCTTCAGATGAAACTCGAATCTTGTTAGGCGATACCAGAGAAGATTTGAATATAAATCTCCATGTGCCTTAACATTTTCAGATATTGAAGTTATCAGCGGAGAGCCAAGTAAAAGAATAAAAATGGAAATGAAATGGATAGATAACCGCCTGCAGCCAAGGGCGGGGGGGGGGGGGCCCTCCTCCACACGGTCTGGGTCCGGCCCCTGGCGTGGCCCCGCGTGGCCGCCTGCCGCCGGCACCTGAGCTGGAAGATCGGAGGAGTTCAGGCTCAGAGCCGCTGAAGGGCCTCGTGTCTCAGCTGCGGGCACATTTAACATATATGCATAGAAACTGCAGAAACCGCTACTCCAAAGAGTTTGTCCTTATCCTGTGTTCAGGAAAAGCAGTCACCAGCCCGCAAGCTTCAATGGCCCAAATTGCTGATAATTTCAGCATAAATTAGGCCATTATGTGCTGCCCGTAGGGTTCTTCTTCATGTTGATGAAAAGGGAGCTCAGAGCCTTATCTCCAGGCAGGAGAGGCCGGGGGTGGCGGTCTGTGCCTGTGCTGGGGGCCCCTCGCTCCCCTCTGGAGGGGAGGGGCCGCCCCCGGCCTGCTGTGACCCTGGGCAGGGGTTACAGGCCCCTGGGTGTCTCCAGGAGGACAGCACCGGCCCACAGCTCAGCTGGAGAGAGGCGCTGAGGTGACCCTGACGAGATTTATTGGAGCCCATGACATGGTGGAGGCACTGCCCTCTCGGGGCTCCCAGGGGTGGGGACAACAAGCACACATGGCAGGCGTCCACAAGAACAGGAGTGGCTTCTGGGGACAGAGGCACAACACCAGGTTAGGGACCAGGAAGCTGGGTGCTGCGGACTGAGCGGGTGTCCCCCAAGCCCCAGTGGGATGGTACTTGGCGGTGAGGCCTTTGGGAGGTGGTGAGGGCCAGAGGAGGGCACAGGGGCGGGGCCCTCATCGTGGGGGTGGCGTCCTCATGAGGGCAGACACCAGAGTTCGCTCTCGGTCATTTCGGCTGGCGCAGACAGGTCACAGTGCACAGGGGGCAGCCACCCACCCGCCCCAGGACGGAACTGCCCCCCAGCACCGTGATCTGGGACTTCCGGCCTCCAGGACTGTAGGAAATAGACCCCTGTGGTTTAAGGCCCCAGACTAAGGCACTGGGCATGGGGCCGACGCCATGGCAGAGAAGGCACAGACCGAGCACAGGCCGGCGGCCCGGGGAGGCTGGGCGGGAGGGAGCCCTGGTGGGGCTGAGGGCCAGGCTCAGGGACACGGACTTCGTTTGGCTCTGTGGGCAATGGGGAGCCACGGAAAGCCATGTTTTAGAAGGAAAATGCAGAGATTGTGCTTTAAACGAGAGACCCCAGCTCAGCGTGGCTTTGTCCTTGTCACCTGCCTCTAAAGCGCTGGCTCCTCACCTGTGGGGAAGACCAGCCCGGGCCCTGGAACCCCCGGGTGTCCCGTGCACCGTAGGGCATCCGCAGCACCCCTGTGCACCGTAGGGCACCCGCAGCACCCCTGGGTGTCCCGCGCGCCGTAGGGCATCCACGGCACCCCTGTGCACCGTAGGGCACCCGCAGCACCCCGGGGTGTCCCGCACGCCGTAGGACATCGGCAGCACCCCCGAGTGTCCCACGCGCCGTAGGGCATCCACGGCACCCCTGTGCACCGTAGGACATCTGCAGCACCCCTGGGTGTCCCGCGCGCTGTAGGGCACCCGCAGCACCCCCGGGTGTCCCACGCGCCGTAGGGCACCCGCGGCACCCCTGGGTGTCCCGCACACCGTAGGGCACCTGCGGCACCCCCGGGTGTCCCACACACCGTAGGGCATCCACGGCACCCCTGTGCACCGTAGGGCACCCGCAGCACCCCCGGGTGTCCCGCGCGCTGTAGGGCATCCACGGCACCCCTGTGCACCGTAGGGCACCCACAGCACCCCCAGGTGTCCCGCGCGCCGTAGGACATCCGCAGCACCCCTGGCCTATGCCCACTAGATGCCCAGAACACTGCCTTCCCACACAGGTCGTGACAATCAAAACTGTCTCCAGACATGGCCCTGTGCCCAGGGACAGAATCACTGCGACTGAGAACCTCCTCAGAGGACGAGGTGGCCGGGCCTGTGGGCGTCCTTTGAAGACAGAGCGTCCCAGGTTCGGGGGGAATGCAGGCTGGGGCTGACCCCCAACTCTGCCAGCTGCAGTGCTGGGGGCTCGCTTTTTAAACGTGTCACAAGATAAAATGTCTGAATGTGACCTGGCCAGGTCGGTGAAACCGTCACCCACAGGTGCTCACATTGGTCTGTCCCATCGGGGGGTCAGCTGTCCGTTGGGGGGGGGGGGAAGGGGCGGTGGACACTGAGGGGTAACGAGCGTCCATGGGGCGCCCCTTTCGTCCTGTCTTGCAGTGACACGCAGGAAGGGGCTCCTCTTCCCTGGGACATTCCTGGGAGGTGGGAGCCTGCTTGTCTGGCGGTATAGGCGTGCAGACCGCTGTTAGCCTCGCTGGGGACCGCCAAGCGCTGAGGCCTGTCTCCGCACCTGAGACACAGAGTCCAGAGGACCGGACACCTGAATGAGGACAGGCCCAAGATCCCGCCTGGCTGGTCGGTGCCCCCAGGGGGCCAGGCCCTGCTGAGCGTCCCTATTTCTGCAATAGCCCCGGAGCCCGGCGGCACTCGGCACTCGGCACTCGACGGTGGGCCGCTGGGAGGGACGCGTGTGGCGGGGCTGCCTGGGATCCCTAATCTAACCGTTCCCCACACCCCTGCCCTGTAATTCAGGGGTTCAGGTGAGCAGCTGGATAGGAACTGGGGTCTGGGCCACTGATGGGGGTTTCACTGGCCTCTCCCCTTGCCAGCTGGGGTAGCTGTCCCCAGCCAGTGGCCAAGCCTGCAGTGAGGGAAGGGAACTGCCCCAGAGGAGTCCAGCCGTGGGGAGGGGGGCGAGGGCCTCTCCTGCCAGGAAACAGCCCTCTGCAACACAGTGTGCTGTGTCTGTGGCCAGATGGTTCCTTCTTGCTCTGTGGGGGGACAGTGCAGTGTGGGGGCCGGTTTCCTCTGCCAAGGGGGGCTGCACCAGTCAGAACAGAAGGCAGGCACAAGCATCGCTCCGCTTCATGACGTTTCAGGGGACTGGCTTTTTTTTTTTGTTCTTAAATAAAGTTCATTTGCTATATGTTATTCAATTAGGAAACCTACCAGGCATGGCAATGCGTTTTTAAAAGGGCAAAAATAACCTAATAAGTCAAACTCAATTTGGCAAACTGAGGCCATACGTTCTCCAGAGTGGTGTGGCCAAGAGCAGCCGAGAGGGCTGGGACGTGAGTCATGAGGAGGGGACAGGACTCGGGCTCGGTCGGTGAGGGCCCCAGAGCCAGGCCCACACCCTGGGCAGGGCCCCCAGCGGGGAAAAGCAGAAGAGCTGCTCGGACCCCACGCCCCTGCACGGGGGACCCCACCCTGCCCTCCCTGCTGGGCCCCTCCTCAGGAGCCCGAGAGCAGGGGGCAGAGAGCCCAACAGCAAGGGTCTGTCATACCCAGAAGCAGCAAAGATCACCCCAGGCAGTGAGGAGGCCCTGACCAGGGTCAGGTCACACCCAGAGGCGCAGGTGGGACATGTGCGCACACACATTCAGACACACCTCCTGCAACCGTACACCACCAGCACACTCACAGGGATGGACACTTCCACGCACATGCACCCACACGCATGCACACCGGGATGTGTACTGTGCACACTCACACCGGGGCTGGGCTGTGGTTTTCGCTCCGGTGACATGCACGTCTGACCTAGAACGGCCCACGAGCTGAACACACCGTGCGTCTGCCTCAGGGTTCCAGTGGCACGGGGACATTCTTGTGGCTTCAGACACAACAGCCCACAGTGAGAAGGGGTAGGGGTTGGCCCGGAGTCCAGCGACCCCCTCGAGGACTTGGTCGGAAGTCTGTGTTCCCAGCCAGCTGTGGGTCTGGCCTCAGCTTCCACACCTGTCACACAGTGTGCAGCAGACTCCTAGGGCCCCTTCAGCCGAGAACAGTCTAGAAGCTGGACAGAGTGGGCCTCCTACATCAGGAGCCACAGGGCTCGTGTCTGTGAGATGTCTGATGGCGGTTCTGGGAACGTCTTGTCCAAGTGAACGTGGCTGTTTCCAGACGGAGCCCATGTCCCCAGAGACATACCTTCTCAGCAGGCTCCCGAGCAATGAATGACTCAGGGCAGGCGGGGGAGGGGGGCCTCATCCCCAGGGGACGGGAGGAGGAGGAGGGCTCCCAGGATGTCCTGTGGAAGACCCTTGGCGGGGGAGGGACAGGGGTGCCCAGCAGGCCCCATGCTTGGAGGCACATCTCTGGACCCCACTGACTTGGCTTTAAATCCTGGCTCTCCCATTTCTGGCTGGGTGACCTCCAGCAAGTTACTTCTCTGAGGCTCTGTTTCCTTATTATTGAAGAAGGTTAGTGATTTTGGCTCCAAGTTACTTGAGGGCTTAGGTTACTGTAACAAACTGACTTACAGTAACTTAAGCTAGGAAGGAGAATGAATCTATTCAAGATGAATTTCTGGGACCTCAAGGACAAGAGGGCACCTGGGCCTCAGGTGGCCCCCGAAACCCGCCACAGAGGCAACACCAGCACCTGCTCAGTCTCTGGTCTCCTCCTGCTGCCCCGTGGCTCCATTTCTGCTTCCTCCTCCAAGCCTCCTGAAGGGCGCAGGCGACATTCCTAGCAGGAGGCTTTCATTCTTCTGACTTGGCCCCTCAAGCTTCGTCCCAACCCCAGATTCTGAGGGAGGAGGTCTGACTCAATATGGTCAGGCCTAGCCACCATCTACATACCCAGTCTTGTCCTATAAATCTTGAGTGAGGTTGGGGGAAACCTCGTGGCATCAAAGGCTGCCAGACACCGGCCCAAGCAGAGGAGCGGGGAGCATGGGGGTCACGGAGCAGGCGGGTAGCTCACACAGCTCATAAGATGCACAACTTGAACCCAGGTTGGAATAAATCTGAACCCTCAGCTTGTCCAACTCCCGCAGAGCCTGAGACAAGAGACTTGAGTCAGTGGGTTATGGAGGGCGTGGCCACAGGAGAATCCTGAAAGGAAGTGAGGAGAGCTCAGCCCGGACCCACGGCGGGGGGCGGGGGGGTCCTCTGAGGTGTCGCTGGCCTCACAGGGTCATCCCATTCTGAGGACGAAGCTGAACTTTCAGTCATTATTAGAACTGCGCCGAAGGGAGTGGACCTTCGCAGCCGGGCAAGTCCCGATGGCAGCGGGCAGTTCTGCAGGTAGGGGGCAGCAGTGAGCACGAGCGCTGGGCGGCTGGGGCCCGGCGCCCAGGGGGGTCTGGTCTACAAGCCATGGCACCTCCTGCTCTCGCTCTGCTCCCCGATGCGGGGCTACAGACCCCTGTTCATGAGAAGTGTCCAGGGACTGGGGATGGAGGGGCTGGGGATGGACGGGTCAGTGCCGAACCAGAAGCGGAGGAGAGGAGGGGGAGGAGTCTGTGCTTGGCCTGGTTTGGGTAGCAATGTCCCCCCCACCCCCGCCCCCGCCATGCTGATGTGCGCATGCCCCCAACTCAACATGGTCTCACAACCCCCAAGGAGAGGGATCCGGGGGAACGGGTGCCCACCCTGCGCGGGGAGTGGGGATTAAGCATCCCGAGAAAACGAAGACCCACACACAGCCTGTGCTGGGGAGTGGGGACGGATCCACGTTCAGATGGATGACTGGCCAGGCGCGAAGCGGGGAGCCTTGGCGGTCCTTTCTCATCTAAACCGCAGCCTTCATTTGAGAAGCCTTCCATCACGGCGCCCTAGAAATGAGACGCGCGCACGTTGGGATAATGCCGTTAGAGGGGTCATGACGCCCCGATGATTCTCCGACAGGCACGAATTTGTATAATAACCAGAAAGCACTTAGGGGCTGTAAGTGGGCCAGCCGCCCTGCCAAGACGCCGCGATTATTCACGCTGCGTCATGGCTCCTGGCCTGTGGCTGTCCACCCTCTTTCCCCGGAGCACAATGGAGCTTGGGAGCTGGTTTCTGAAATTAGTAAAAATCGTTTTCCAAATTAGTGGGGGATTTCTTTTGGGGGGGGATTTGTAGAGAAGAAGTATATGACTTCAAGGATAACTTTCCTTCTTCCTAACCTGAAACTCTGTCCCCATTAAACACCCACCCCCCTTTCCCTCCTCCAACCCCTGCTGAGTGCTGTTCTGCTTCCCGTCTCTGTGGGTTTGATGACTTTAGGGACCTCATAGAAGTGGAGCCATACAGTATTTGTCCCTTGTTATCTGTTTATTTCACTCACTGTAATGTCGGGGGTTCATCCGTGTGGCAGGTGTCAGAAGCCCCTCCTGTTCAGAATGAGTGACAGACCCTCATGAGGATGGGCTGTGGTGTGTTTACTCACTATCCCTCCACAGGCACTTGGGTTGTTTCCACCTCTGGGTGGCTGCGAACCATGCTGCTGGGCACTCGATGGGCACGTCTGGTCATTTGGACAGTGCCATGTGCTGGACAGGTGTCGGGAGGTCCGCGCCCCCTGCAAGGGCTCCCTCCCCAGGGCTGTGTCTCCAGGTGCAGCCCCAGGATAAGGCGGCCTTCTTCTCGGAATTCTCATATATCGAGTCTTAGGGATGTCCCTGTTCTCATCTCAGTGACTCAGTTGTCGGGAATGTGCCCAGAGAGAGCCAGGACACGGCCAGAGGAGGCTCAGTGTTTTATCACAAGAGGAGTGGAGGGAAACAGCTGTGTGAGGCTTGCTCGCTTGCAGTTTCACGAGGGGCAGTTTTCCTGTTTGCTCACCTGCTACCGTGAGAAGAGTTTTGCTCCTGCTTATTGGCTCGCCGCCTCCGCGAGAATCCAATAAACAGGAACGGCCCAGTGCTTTCGACCCGCAGTTCCTCCATCATCTGCCGGAATCCAATGTGATTCGAGGCCACCGGCATTACATGGAGCTGTCAGGGACATTATTTAATAGACAAAGCATGAAAAAAATTGTTTTTCCTCTGCCCCACCAAGCTAGGATGTGAGTCAAATTTGCTCCCCACTGGAAAGGTGTCTGCAATTATATATACGTCTATGATTTCAACCTCGAGACAGGGACCTGGATCTGTCCTGTATGTGTCCTGACCAGGGATCGCATCAGCAACCTCTAACCTACCGGCCTACCCGGCAGGGGCTCTAACTCACTTCCGTAAATCGCCCGAAGGAAAGAAAGGTGTCAGCTAAAGAGGACAAGCCCAGGGGGAGAGAGGGGAGGGTAAAATCAGAGCGTTAGGGAAGCAGCACTTGCAGGGGCTCAGAGACCTGGAGAGCCGCCCCCGCGTGAATCCCTCCACCTCCCCCTGGGGTCGGTTCCACAGCTGGGGCCACAGCTCAGCCACCTGCTCTGAACTTCCTACGTCACGTGCCATTGGGGGAGTGTCAGGGTTCCCAAGGGCACAGCGTCATGAACCCACCTCCCTCCAGCGGCCCGAGCCCTCCTGGACCCGAGTAACCCAGCTGGGTAAGAGGCCTGCCCCCTCTTGCTCCATCTGGATGCACTTTGTTAGCAGCTGAAAGGAAGTTTCTCCCACAAACTACAAATTGGCAACACGTGTTTGCAATGGAGTGAACCATTTGCCACAAGTGACCAGCGTGCGCACTTCCTGGGGGGTCTCAGAGGCACTCTGTGGAGGCGACCCCCACACCAGGAGCCATCTCCCCCACCTCCCTGCCCTGTGCGTCCCTTCACCCCGGGGCCACCCTGGACCACCCAGAGCCAGGCCTGCCCAGCATCTGCCCACCACCTGCCTCCTCGGCCCCCTCCTGACTAAGCCAGCCCATCCGGGGCTCGTGTTCACAAAGGAAACCTCAGATGAAAGTTCCCGGAGTGGATGCTCTCATGGCCGACTCACTCACTGGGTGGTGGGAAAAGGAAGATCAAACCAGAATGACTAAAGGAGACAAATCATTATGGTTGAGACTCAGAGCAAAGAAAACAGCTGCTAATGGGGCTGCAGCAAACTGCACCTGAGCGGGCCAAGTGGGCGCCCCTGGGCTGGTATGAGCAGCGTTGCTTTCATCTGTTGCAAAGCTCTCAGCTGTTCCCTTTGGAACAGGGCGGGATGGGCTGGTTTCCTCGGGGCTCCCTCCTGCCCCGCCCCCACCCCACCTCCTCCGCTCCCTCCTCCCCCCTCCCCCCTGTCCTGCCCACCTCCTTCCCCTGCTGCCCTCCCTCCCTGAGGCGTCCTTGGAGGTCACCAATCCCCCTGTCATTCCTTCTAGACATTCTTATCCTTAGTGAAAATGCAACTTTATGACTATATACTGTTTCTTGGGAAAGGAAAGATTTTATGATAATTTTGAAATACCTGCTTGGTTAACAGGCTATCATGCAAACAGCAATTTTCATGGCTGAACTACTTTCAAAAGGAAAAAAATAAATGCTCATTTCTCCCTTTGTTACAAGACTTCAAGGAAGGCCGAATTATCTGGAGGCCTTAGTTATAAAAAAACGAATCACCATTCTCTCATGATGTCTTTTGATGGCTCAAAACTGGAAATAGCTAAATGGGCATAGATACCCCAAGTGACATTAATCTTGCCACGTTTGTTGAGCCTGAAGACACAAACAGAGCTCTGCCCTTGTGACTGTTTGGGGGGGGACTCTGGAGGGAGTATGGGGTGGTGCCCTTCCAGGGTCTGCAGGGTCCCCAGGAGACCCATGGGCCCTGCTGCCCCTCTGTCCCCGAGCCTGGCTAGGCCGTCTCACAGAGATACTTCTGGAGCAGACATAAAAATACCTCCCTGCATGGTCCCTTAGGCCCCTGCCTCGGGGCCCCGGGGTGTGGGCGGGGTGGCACTCCCACAGGGGGCGCTGGGCGAAGTGCCCTAGAAACCCGATTGAGCGTGAGGCCCACGGCTCATCTCGGATGCCCACCCCCCCACCACATCAGCCAAGCGTAGGGTTCAAGGCCTCTCCCCCTGGACGGGGGGCGGGCAGAGGCGAGGTAGGTCTGGTTCTGGGTCCCCAGCCTTACCCCACCCAGGCCTCCTCTAGATGAAAAGTCCAAGTGCTTTGCCTCCAGGCGGGAGCAGAGGGTGCCCAGGCCTGGAGGGAGGCCGGGCCCACGGACAGACAGGCCCACGACGGATAGGCCCACGGATGGACGGGCCCACAGACAGACGGACAGGCCCACAGGGTGTCAGGCAGCATTGCTTTCTGGGACAGGAGGCACATGGGATAGATGCCGTAGGCAGGAGACAGGCCACGCTGACAGCTGCCCAGCATGAATGAGAGACTGCTCGCCGTGCACCAACAGAGGATTCCCCAGGTGCGGAAAACCAGCAAAGGGCCCAGCGGGGGCTCGTGCCTCTGTCTGGCTCTGCACACGCACATGCACACGCACACGCACACATGTTCCTCCTCCCGTGAGCCTGTGTTTAGATGGCAGTGGCGGGCCGGCCTGGTTCCTAAGAAGCTGAGTCTGCAGGGTCTGCCCAGCAAGAGGGCTGAGGGGCAGGAGCCGGAGAGAGACAGACTCTCTGTGGGCACCTTTTATATCAGTCTTGGTTTTCCAATGTATTATCCATTCACAAAGCTGTTGTTTTTAAATAAAAGAGAGAAAGAGTTGGCCCATTAATACCTGGAAATTTCCTATTCTGCCTGTTTTCATTACTGAGAATTAAAATAAAATGAGAGGGGAAAACACCCTCAAACATTAAAAAACAATTTTATTTTTTAAATGTGCACACACAATAATAAGTGGTGGGGGGGCGGCCAGGAAGACATTTTATTTTATTTATTTTAATTTTTAACCTTTTTTAAAAGATTTTATTTATACCTTTTAGAGAGGAGAAGGAGAGAGAGAGAAGGGGGAGGAGCGGGAAGCATCAACTCCCATATGTGTCTTTGAAATGTAGAAACACCGTATCCCTGACCATAGAAGGAGTTTTGCAAGATTTGCAGAAGAGTAAATGAAAAGAGTTCTGTAAAGGCCTTATATAAGCGCTCCCTGATGTCTGGATTCCAGAAAGCCCTCAGGATGCCGCCTTAACCACCTCTGTAAAAGGCCAGGATAGGCCCTGGCCGGTTGGTTCAGTGGTAGAGCATCGGCCTGGTGTGTGTAAGTCCCGGGTTCGATTCCCGGCCAGGGCACATAGGAGAAGCGCCCATCTGCTTCTCCCCCCCTCCCCCCCTCCTTCCTCTCTGTCTCTCTCTTCCCCTCCCGCAGCCAAGGCTCCATTGGAGCAGAGATGACCCGGGCGCTGGAGATGGCTCCATGGCCTCTGCCTCAGGCGCTAGAGTGGCTCTGGTCACAACAGAGCGACGCCCCGGATGGGCAGAGCATCGCCCCCTGGTGGGCGTGCCAGGTGGATCCCGGTCGGGCGCAGGCGGGAGTCTGTCTGACTGCCTCCCCGTTTCCAGCTTCAGAAAAATACACAAAAAAAGGCCAGGATAACCAAGCACATTTTGCTTTTCGTAAAATGCTTCGCTGAGCACTCTCTCCGCAGATTGTTCCAACGATAACCGATAATGGAAAGCCTGTTTCGCTTCTGTACAACTGCTTTGGCTAGGTGCTCACCCCCACCCCTCGCTTCTTTATGACTTTAAAAGCAAACCCCTGAGTTCGTTTGGAACCATGAGTTCTTTAGGATGTGAATCCACTCGTGGTCGCCAGCATCAAATTAAAGACGCCTAATTTGGCTACTTAATTGTGTGGCAAAACGTTTGTTTCCTCACTGTCCAGATATAACACCTGGACCAGGCAAGCCCGGGGTTTCGAACTGGCAAACAACTCAGTGTTCCAGGTTGACGCTTTATCCGCTGCGCCACCACAGGTCAGGCCAGAAAGACAATTTAATAAACCTGAAAGCACATGGCAGTTCCGATGACCAGCACTGCTGTCCCTGAGCGCACACTGTGTGCATACGTTGTAGCGAAACCAGCGAGAGTACACAGAGCTTCTCTACACCAAAGTTCAAATTTAAAGGGTCCTTTATTCAAAGCCAGCGACCGCTTGGAGACCCAAGTCAGTCACATCGTGCACAGTTTGAAGTTAGCTTTTACAGACAGAATTACACACTGATTTGGGAATGGGGAGGAAGGGAATCCTAGCAGTAAAACAGAGCAATGAAACAGGCTGTCTTACAATGTTTATCTCTAGGATTAATTCAGGGAGAATCATTCCGGGAACACCTGCCACCTTGCAGAACTAGCCCAAGGCCACAGCCTGGAAAACCAGCCTCAAGGCCAGGAGTAGGGAGTCTTTTTAGAAAAAGTAAGTTCTGCTAAAGTCTCTGTTTTAGAGAAAGGAAGTTCTGCTAAAAGTTACTTACGCTAAGAGCCTTTCTTTTCTACATTTCACAGACGATACCCGGTTTCCAGAACGTCAGAGATCAATAAATAGAGCCGCTTTACTACGGAGGAATCCGCCTTGTGTCCCTCAAACCTTTGAAAAGTTAAAACAGCAAAATAACCCCTGAACTGGGGCCTCAAGCAACATTGTGTCCCCAAAGACGTATTTGCAAAGTTAACAGAGAAAGCAGAGGTCATGACCACAGGACTGATGGGCTGTCAGACTGAAAATTAGCAACATTCTTTAGAATAAACATCGCTCACTCTGTTATGTTACCGGCAGCAACAGTGATGCCTTCCTTCTAAGGATGTAATTGTCCCCTCTTCTTTCTCATAAACACCCCCCACCCCGTCTTTGTTTCCCAATCAAGAGGGCCATTTGGGTTTCGCCTGAATCAATAACATCCCAAATAGCTCTTCTTTGATCTCCTATAAAAGGCTTCTTGCTTCGCATTTAGAAAGGCCTTTTATTTTGGGGTTAGCAAGAACAACCCCGGTGAGAAAGAGCTGTGGTCGGGTCAACATTGTGCAAAGCTAAAGACGACTGCGGCGGGGCGGGGCCTGGACCGGGAGAAGCGGCCTGACGATGTCACAGGCCTGGCGCATTCTTGCTGAATGCGGTTCCTGCTAAATGTTAAAACGAAGCACGATTTTTTATTTTATTTTATTTTTTGCAGAGGCAGCTGTCAAGCAGGGTGGGGCTTGATAGGAAATCAACATGTAATTGGCCAAAGAGTGTTGATTTGGCTAAGCCTCCATTCAGGACAGGGAGCTTTGGCTATGAACCCCGTCCACACACACACACACAACCCCCTCTTTCCTTTCCTTCTTGCAAGTAAACAGGTCTGTCTTGTTCTTGAATAGAGCCCCCCAAGCCTCAAACCCCGCAAGTTCGTTCACAGATGTGGTGCATTCAAAATCACCACAAATAAATACTTCCACCCTGGCCCGTGGAGAGGCGGGGTCTACTCACTGCTGAGATACAGCCGGCTCGCACTGGTTCAGCGATACCGAATTTTTGGTTGAGTTTGGCGAACCGGCTGTTAGAATGGCAGTCATCAGGGTTCTCTCTCGCACACTGACATTCCTTACTCATTTTTTTTTTATGTTTTTTTTTTTTTTTTTTTGCATTTTTCTTAAGCTGGAAACGGGGAGAGACAGTCAGACAGACTCCCGCATGCGCCCGACCGGGATCCACCCGGCACGCCCACCATGGGGCGATGCTCTGTCCATCCTGGGCGTCGCCATGTTGCGACCAGAGCCACTCTAGCGCCTGGGGCAGAGGCCAAGGAGCCATCCCCAGCGCCCGGGCCATCTTTGCTCCAATGGAGCCTTGGCTGCGGGAGGGGAAGAGAGAGACAGAGAGAAAGGCGCGGCGGAGGGGTGGAGAAGCAAATGGGCGCTTCTCCTGTGTGCCCTGGCCGGAAATCGAACCTGGGTCCTCCGCACGCTAGGCCGATGCTCTACCGCTGAGTCAACCGGCCAGGTCTCCTTACTCATTTTTAATGTTCATCTGTGCGACAGCGTGTTCTAGGCGCCCGTTGTCATGGTCATTCCATCCATAGGTGAAAAAAAAAATTGCAAGTGGGGACGCCAATCAAGAAGCAATATGGAAAACCTTAATTAACGGTTTTACTCTTACTTAGAATCTAGTTTCATGGACTTCTGTTCTTATTTAAGTATTACACGCACGAAGTAATAAACTACCGTTTGGTATATTGTTTTTTATACTCAAAATGGTCATTAGGGCAGAGAACCGGTTGTTATATTATTTGAATTCCACCGCTGGGTCTACTTTGCCACCCTCGCATCCGGGCGGAACCTGGAACCACTTGGGCCAGTAAACAGAACACGGCACAGGCGTGGCTCCCCCAGGCCCGGGCCTCTCCCCCCTCTTGGAACTCAGCGCCCGCCCTGAGAGGAAGCCCAGGAGCCTTGCGAAGGATGCGGGCCCAGCCCCGTGAGTCAGCGTTCTCCAAAGTGGGTCCACCTGCCCTGGGAGAGCCACCCAGGCGATGCTGTAGGCCCCAGAAACCAGCCGTCTCTGCCAAGTCCTGCCCGTGCTGCAAAACCACGTGCGAGCAGTGTTTTAAACCGCGGAGTCCTGGGATAGTTTATTACACGGCAATAAATAGCTCGAAACACTGGACGTGGGAGGCTGGAGAGAACGTTCAGCTGGACTCCGGGGATGAGCACCGGGCAGAACTCAAGCTGGGCCAGCGCTGTGGCCAGGAGACCCCGTGTCAGTGTCAACAGCTTCTCCCACGTGTTGCTGCTCAAGTCAGGGCGGCCGCCTCCACGCCCCAGCCCCGTGGCCAGGGGTGAGCGGCCCCCCTGGGGGTCTGGCAGGGAGCTGCGCTCCGGGCAGCTTGCAGGACAGCTGTGGTCTCTGGAAAAGAATGGCCCTGGTGGAGGTAATTGGCCTATCCTTCCTTTGGGAAGTCGTCCTGCCTCCTCAAATATAATCACAGGGATTGAGAATTTAATTTTTTCCCCAGGGTCGCGGTTTGTTCTGTTGTCAGTGCGTGGCAGCGGGAAGGAAGCTCCCACCACGAAGGCTCTGTCATCCGATTCCCCCTTAATTACTTACACCGGGAATTGTCCGCTCTCTTAACAGACCTATGTCTTCTTTGAAAATATATGGAGCCCATACTGGCCTTTCATTCTCCCTCAGAGCAGAACTTGGCCCCCAAATACTTTTGTGTAAAGGAGAGAGACGTGCCCCTGGAGGCTCATCCTCACGACAAAAGGCTCAGCCCTGGAGGACAGAGGACAGAGGCTCCTGCCGTCCCCACCGGACCCCAACCACTGGGATGGCCCGATACAGCAGGATGCCCAATGAAAGTTGAATTTTAGAAAACAGCAAATAGCATTCTATTTATTTTTATTTATTGATTTTTAGAGAGCGAGAGGAAGGTGGACAGAGAAAGAGAAACATCGATCTGTTGATTCTCGTACGTGCCCTGACCGGGGATTGAACCCACAACCTTGGCATGACAGGATGATGCTCTAACCAACTGAGCTACCTGGCCAGGGCCCAGCAAATAATATTGTAATGTGCTCCAGGTACTACACGGGACATACTTACACTCAGGATTTAGTCATGCTTCATCTGGAATTCACATTCCGTGATGGGTGCTGATGTTTATTTTCTTAACAGCACCCGAGCTCCAAAGGGGCCCTGGGGGTGAAATGGAACAAAAGCAGCAAGGACCCCGTTGTGTGTGGACCCCGAGAAAGGTGGCTGGGAGTGGCAGGAGTGACCCAGGGGGTGGTGTGACAGAGGGCCAAGGATGACCTCTGGGGAGCGTGAGCTGGGAGTGTCGAGGCCAGCTAAGCCAGATTTCCATAGAGAGAGAGGAAGAAGCCACAAAGACACGGTGAGGGTAGGGCCACCTGCGGCCTCGGTTCACTCGCGCCCTCCTGGCAACCCCTCCGTCTCCAGCAAGCTGGGCTGTTTGGTCACCCTAAGTGGAAGAACATTCTAGAACAAGGAAACAAACACCAAGTACAAAATCATGGAGCTGGCCCTGGCCGGTTGGCTCAGTGGTAGAGCGTCGGCCTGGTGTGCAGGGGACCCAGGTTCGATTCCCGGCCAGGGCACATAGGAGAAGCGCCCATTTGCTTCTCCTCCCCCCCTTCCTTCCTCTCTGTCTCTCTCTTCCCCTCCCGCAGTCAAGGCTCCATTGGAGCAAAGATGGCCCGGGTGCTGGGGATGGCTCCTTGGCCTCTGCCCCAGGCGCTAGAGTGGCTCTGGTCGCGGCAGAGCGACGCCCCCTGGTGGGCAGAGCGTCGCCCCTGGTGGGCGTGCCGGGTGGATCCCGGTCGGGCGCATGCGGGAGTCTGTCTGACTGTCTCTCCCCGTTTCCAGCTTCAGAAAAATACAAAAAAAAAAAAAAAAAAAAAAAAAAAAAAAATCATGGAGCTGAGTCCGCCTCCCAGAAATATCTTGAATCGCGTCCACTCCCCCCGCCCTGTCGGACCCTCCCCCGGAGGGCCAGGACCCTGCATGTGAGGCAGACAGCTGGGGGGGGGGGGGCAAAAACTCAGCGATCAAGATAAATATTTCAATGCAATCCTTACAAATCAAAATAAAGGTACAATATCCCAGTTGAACAAAATATCAGAAATTTAAATAAAGCTCTTCAAAAATTTTAATGTGGAATTACTCTATGACTCACCCAGCAACACACCCCGTGGGTATCCACCCAGAAGAACCGAAAACCGGTGTTCAAGCAGAAACTTGTCCACGAATGTCCATGCGGTGTTACTCACAGCTGCTCCAAGGTGGGAACAGCCCAAGGGTCCAACAGCAAGTGACGGATGCACACAGCGTGGTCCATCTGTAAGATGCAACCTCCGTCAGCCACGGAAAGGAACCAGGCCCGGGGGAACCGGCGGGAACCCTGACAACATTCTGGGCGCAAGAGGCTGCCGGGCTCCTGGGCCTTTTGAACGGCAGCCCCAGCAGACGGGTTCGGGGATTGCTAGCCGCCGCCTGCCAGGGTCTGGGGCAGAGGGCATTGGGCTCTACAAGGGGACTGTGAACGAGCAGAGCCTTTCCGGTGGGCCATCGGTGACTGCAAGGAGCTGAAATGCCCACGGTGGCCCCTGTCCCCATGGCTAACTCTCCGTCTCTCCGCATTCTGGGAGATGTCCACATGAGGAAGCTCCATCCGCCCTAGGACACTGGGAACCAGGTGCACGTCCCCAACCCAGGGCAGGTCAGCTGGGCTATGTGGCAGGCTGTGGGGTCGTACCAGCCATAGAGAGGATGTGGCGTGTCTAACCACAGCGAGAACGGGAATCCCGGGAGAGAACCCATGTGGCCGTTCGCAGAGGTGCCCTTGAGAAGCGTGGGTGACAGAACTGGCATTTCTTCTTTTAAAAAACTTTTCTTAGAAAGTGATATGAATTTGGCTGTTTTACACTGTTCTGTGTTGGGCGACGATGCCCTCTTTGACAATAAACACTGGAGGTGAGGTAGCTCAGGCCCGAGACAGCAGGGGCCCTTCGGGTGGGGGTCTGCGAGGCCCGGCCAGTCCGCAGCCCGGGAGCTGCAGAGCTGTCCACGCGGGGAGGTCGGAACGCAGAGCACGGGTGACGCACGGAGGCCCGGCGGGGGCTGGTGACAGATTCCGGGACACACGGCTCCCGAGGGCTGCGGCCGGACCACCAGGCCCCCTTCCCCAATCTCTGCTCAGGCTTCCTTGGTTCTCCCCAGAACGACCTCCGGGGGCCGGGCCTCCGGGGGCGGGGACCTCCGTGGGGGCGGGGACCTCAGTGGGGCGGGGCCTCCGGGGCGGGGCCCTCCGTGGGGGCGGGGCCCTCCGTGGGCGGGGCCTCCGGGGCGTGGGGCCTCCAGGGAGCGGGGCCTCCGGGGGGCGGGGACCTCCGTGGGGGCGGGGACCTCCGTGGGGGCGGGGCAGCGGCCTCCCCACAGGGACGTCCCTGCAGGGACTGGAGGAGTGGATGACTGGAGCAGTGGGGAACGGGCCCTTCCCGGCAGCCCGGCTCTCTGGAGCTGCGAACTGACAGCCATCCCCGAGCCCACGGCTTTCTGAGTGACTGACTCAGCTCCTGTCCACGCTGAGCTGGCCACAGGCCAGACACTGTCGCCCTCTGACAGGCCCGGGCCTGGCTCACTCAGGCGGCTGTCCTCAGGGTCAGCGGTTTGCTGAGACACGGAGCTGCATGGAGGAAGCAGACACTGAAGAGAAACACGTACCCCCCCCCACACACACACAGACATCACTGCTGCTGGGCACCCTGGAGGGGTGGCAGGTAGTGACCGGGGACCTGAGGGCATGTCCTGCCTTGACTGGCGGCTGGTGGCCCGACCCTCACTGTACACCTTGTATGTGGATTCTTCTTCCACTGAAGGGTTCTTAAATGCTCAGTCACTGAAGTCCTTGGTGTTTTGTGTCCCTGGGAAGCGGGGGCACGATGAGGCTGCTTTTCTGCAGAGCTCGGGCCCCAGGGAAACACCCCCTGCTTCTGCTTCTGACACGGCCCCTGCCTTTTGGTACCCTAGCCACCAGCCCTCTGTCTCGACACCCACATCCCATTTAGCCAGATGGGCTCCCACGTGGCCCCGGGGGCTACCCCAGGCCTGACTCAGGGCCAGGAAGCAGGCGCGCTGTCCAGGGCCTACAGCTGAGTCACCGGCTTCCAGCTCTCCAGCCACAGGGCATCAGCTCTGCCCTCCTCCAGCCTGAGCCACCAGGCTGAGCCACCCAACCGGGTGAGTCACCCCAGGGAACAGGTGGATTCCTGGATTCCCAGCAAGGAGCTGAGCCTCTGACCAGCAGCAGTGTCTCCGGGGAAGCTTGTCTAGATGGAGTCACCGTGGAGGGGAGACATTGGCATGGAGCTGGGAGGGGCAGGCTGGGAAGTGGAGACTCCCTGGAGCAGAGGGTGGGGAACGGGGCAGGAGGGTAGAGGCTGGTGGTGGGTTTAGGGAAGAGGGAGGCTCAACACGGTGAGGCAAGGATGGCTCAGGCCAGAGCCCAGGACGTGCAAGATGACCAAAGCAGGACCATCCAGGACGAGGTCCCTCCACTTCACTCCCGAGACGATCCTAGGACAAATGCGTTTGCAGAGTGTGGGGTGGAGTTGGTGTGGGGTTGTGGGCTTCGTGAGAGGCCCTGGGGGCTCCAGGACAGACAGCTGCTGTCTCTGTGTTATTCTGGGAACCCTCGGCTGGGGTCAACCATCGGCCCGGGAGGTGAGGGCATTTGGGGGCTGGACCACTCTGTAGGGAACATTCAGTTAGCTGTTCTGATGCCCCGGGAATGGGCACTGTGGGTGGGGGATGTCCTGGAAGCCATCTTCCCCCCGCCACCCCCCCCCCCAGGGCGGCAGCACCGGTGAATGTGAACACCGGGTCAACTGGCCCCCCAGAACAGACTCCGCCCAGCGTCTCCTGGGAGAACCCAGAAACACCTCCGCCTCCGCAGCTGCGAGGGAGGCGGCCACTGCACAGGGCGCGGAGGTGGACAGACGCAGGTCTGGGCTGGTTGTGCTCACCGCTTGTTTCAAGTTTTAGAAAACTGCAACCGTGAACGCAGTCGCCTTGGGGCCCAGCCTGAGGCAGAGCCGGCAAATCACCTACACCTGCCGCATCCCCTCGAACTTCTTCTGGTCCCGGAACCCGGATTTTAGCGGGGTGCCACAAGCACCGTCCATAAGGAGGACCCCGTTTGCAGCCGGACGTGGCTCTGGCCAGCAAGATGTTCAAAGAAGTGGGAGGAGGAGGGGTTCTCCCCAAAGGGTGGCTGCAGGGCGGGAGAGTCCCCTCGTCTCCCCCATGTCCCCCTCCTCCCCTCCTCTGCACCCTGCACCTGTAGCAAAGCCCGTTTCCGCAGACGCGGTAAGCAAGTCTTCGCATGTATCAGTATCACATAACATGAGTCCTTGAACGAAGTCATATGAAGAACTGAGTGTCCTCAAACACCCACCCAAAGAATTAAAGCAATGTCCATCATAGCCAAATCCTTACTAAGCTACTATCTATCTTATCAAGCTATTTTTTTAATTGATTGATTTTAGAGAGGGAGGGAGAGAGAGAGAGAGAGAGAGAGAGAGAAGCATTCATTTGTTGTCCCACTTAGTTGTGCACCCATCGGTCACTTCCTGCCTGTGCCCTGACCGGGGATCAAACCCCCAGCCTTGGTGCTTGGGGACAACACTCGAACCGGCTGGGCTAACCAGCCTGGGCTCAAGCTCCTTTTCAGGAGCAACTCGGGATGTTTCCTTGCCCGCCGCCATGTGACTGGAGCGGGGTTGGGCAGGGTTGGGGTTCGCAGCTAGACGTCATGGAAGGGGAGGTTCGAGGACACAGACACTGACCACCCTGGTCAAATAAAAGCCAACTTTAGATCATTCAGTTCATTAGGACATTTCCCCGTTTCTCCGATCGTGATGAGGTCACCGCGGGGTCGGCAGGCAGTGTCCATTTGGCCAGCTTCTCTTCCAAGCCTCTCCTTTTTTGAGTCCCTCTGGCCAGAGTGAGCTCCTTACGGGCGTTGGAGGTGGTGTATCCCTTCGTTCATTTGTGTTCATTAATTCACTCGTCAAACATGGGTTGACTGTTTTGTACCAAACACTGTTTTAAACAGGAGCCATTCCAACTACATATAATAGGAAACCCTCAAATGACATTGGCTTAAAATCCTGGGGGCGGGGCCCCAGCCGGTTGGCTCAGCGGTAGAGCGTCGGCCTGGCATGCAGGAGTCCCGGGTTTGATTCCCGGCCAGGGCACACAGGAGAGGCGCCCATTTGCTTCTCCACCCCTGCCCCTCTCCTTCCTCTCTGTCTCTCTCTTCCCCTCCTGCAGCGAGGCTCCATTGGAGCAAGGATGGCCCGGGCGCTGGGGATGGCTCTGTGGCCTCTGCCTCAGGCGCTAGAGTGGCTCTGGATGCAACAGAGCAACGCCCCAGAGGGGCAGGGCATTGCCCCCTGGTGGGCATGCCGGGTGGATCTCGGTCGGGCGCATGCGGGAGTCTGTCTGACTGCCTCCCCGTTTCCAGCTTTGGAAAAATGAAAAAAAAAAAAAAATCCTGGGGGTGGGGCAGCCCAGAGACCCAGACTCCTTCAGTCTTGCTGTCATCCCAAGTCATCACCCTGTGGTCCAAAATGGCTGCTCCACTCCAGCCCTCACGTCCACAATCCAGGCAGCTGGAAGGAGAAAGAGAAAAGGACCTAAATAGGGGCCTATACATGAGATCCGCTCCACCAGCAAAGGGCTGCGCCCCACCTGGCCAATCCTGTCCACCTGCCAGGTCAGCATCCCTGAATCAGTAGCTCTGCTTCTCACGATCCAAGGTGGTTATTTGTGTAATTGTTTCTGTGTGTTTGGGTCTCCGTGGGGCAGGGACGCCTGCTGTCCATCTCCCTGCCGCAGCCCGGGTGGGAGGGGAAGCAGCATGCCTCCCGGGGACGCACGGCTGAGCCCCCGCCCCCTGCAGTGCGGCCCGAGTTTCTCTGGTCTTTCTGCACCATTGCACCGGTCAGACCCCCGCTGGTTTTTCTTGGTGGTGAGCAGGACAGACTTCTAAGGGAAGACGGGCCAGCTCACGATGCAAGGGCAAAATTATGCTTTCTGCTTGATTTCCATTACTCTAATGGTGACCCATTTTGTCTGCCCCACACTAGGCCGTCTTCAAGATGACAGGTTGACAATGACTCCCATCGGGTCATTGCTGAAGCGCACGGAGACCATTAGCACGCGGCCACGGGCTCCAGCACAGCCTGTGCCGCGAGGCAGACGCCTGTCATCCTGAGCGTGCTCCCCGCTCTGTCTGCTCATGGCAGCCCAGCGGCGATCACGGCACCTCCACTCCTGCCCGGCTCTGTCTGCAGCCCCCCACCCCCACCCCACCCTCACTCTTCCTGGCCAGGGTCACCGGTCACAACACAGACTAAGGGAGAAGCAGTTACTGTGGTGTCCCCCGGGTGGGGTCCTGGTGAAAGACCTTGGTTTGGGGCACAGGTGTGGCATTGTTCAGCATGGCTTTGTTAAATGGATTCAGAGCACATGTGAAGACTGCTTATGATCGTTCCATGAGGTGTGTGGGAAATGCGGCCAGAGGCAGGTGTCTGGTTATTGCAGGCTGGCTCTCTAGTCGCCGTGCCAATGCCCTTTCAGGTCAGTGCCAGCACCCTCCCGGGCTCCTGGGCTGCCCCCCCCCCCCCCACACACACACACTTAGAGGGTCCTGCTTCCAGGAAGGTCTGAGTCTGGGGCTTTTTGGATAAAAAATGCGACGGCCCCACCCAAGTGCCTCTCTTGACTGGGGCAGGCTGTTTGCCCTGCTTCTCTGCAGGGGGCGCCTTCCCCGCTGTGGGTCCTGAATGCAGGCTCCGTGGCCAGGGCGTTCCCAATCCAAGTTTTCAGATGAGAATTTCTGCTTCTTCAGATTGAGAAGCTCCTTGAGAAAGCAAGGTGAGAGTGGGAGGGTCCTCAAGCTCCCATCAACAGCAAGAGGCACCTAACTGGGACCCAGGAGAAGGGTGGAACGGGCCAAGCTGTGCCCTGCACGGGATGCGTTTGTTCTTAGAAGAAAGGCGAGCATCCCGGCGTGACCGCAGGACTCCCCATTAAACCGCCAGTCCTCAAAAGGGAGTGGCATTTCTCAGACAGCCGGGGGCACCCCTCGCCAGCCCCTGCCCACTCCCCAAGGCCGCCTACATACGAGGGCACAGGGCTTGACGGGGTGTCACCACCACCGTCACTTCTGTAAGGAGTCACAGCAAACTGGCTTCTGTCCACGTGAGCTCGGCAGTCCCTCTGACCCCTCTCCCGCTGCCCACCTTGCGGGGAACGTGTCCCCGATTTACCGTGGGCTTCAGAAATCAGTTGCGAGTCCTGGCCAGGCCCGCTGCCCCTGACGGTCCTCCCACCCAGGCTGGGAGTGACTGGAAGTCAAAGTGAGCCCTTGAGAACAATGCTGTCACCCCATCCCGGCAGGAGTGTGTTCCTGAGACCCCTCACCGTGCCACGTCTCCCTGCCAGCCCCCCTCCGCGCCCTCCAGCACCTGGGCAGCCCTCGGCACCCCAGGCGAGGACCCTGCTCCACCCTCACCGGCCAGCTGGCCTTGACCCAAGTCCTCAAAACCCCAGTGTCCTTCCTCATCCGTATGCACGTGGACGCAAACAGCTCTCCCCTGGGGGCCGTGAGCGGTCTGCACAAGGGGTTCATGAAGCTCAAGTGTAGGATAGATGTGGGGAAGCATCACGATCATCATCGTGTGTCCTGGATCCTGTTCACCCCAGGTCCTCGATGACATCAGTCCTCTGTGTGCCACCGCTGAGGACGTCGGTGGCTAGGGAGCAGAGCTTGGGCAAATCCTTGCCTGACGGTCGCATCCATTCTTACAAGCCTGGAGGCGCCATGCCTGTACCTGCCACGATGGCTGTGGGTGGGGAAGGAGCCCACCGGGCCTGGCCCAGGCCCAGGAGTTTTCCTGGAGCAAGCCAAAGAGGGCCAGTGCTGGTCTGATTCCTCTGCCAGTCGCTTTCTGCTGCCCTGCCCACCCCTCAGCCACCTCTGCCCCCCCCCCAGGTCCCTGAGGGCTCAACAACTATCTGATCCTGCTCAGAACTGCTCGGTGTCCTGAACCTGGGTGTCAGAACACGGCCAGGGACCCACGCCAAGTCAGCAGTGCCCGTGGGCTGCAGGAGCGCCCTCAGCTCTAAGTGGGATGGTCCTTGGGGCCCACGGCCCAGCAGTCCTGGCTGATCTGCCCCTTTTAGCAAAACAGGGCTGGGGGTTGGGCACCCGGGCACCCAGAGGGGGATATGTGGGCAGCAGTAAGGAGACAGGGTACCCAGGACTGAGGGGTGGTCCCTGCCCTGCCCTTGCAGGGCCTCCTGTCATGGAACGCAGGGGCTTTCCGCCAGGGAGCGCTGTGTGGGATAGAGGCCCCTCCTCACTCCCCGCCAGGAGCAGGGTCCTGGTGATGGGGCGGGCACTCCTCCCAAGCAGTGACTGCAGGGTGGTGAGGGCTCTCCACAGCTGGTCTGGGGGCTCTCCATTCGGAGTGTTGGGGTCCCTACCGTGGGGTTTGGGGAGGGGTCTCTCCCCGTCACTCCTCTCCCCAATACAGACCACTGCGTGGGCCTCCTGCGAAGCCTGGAACGCCCCCCCTCCATAGTTGCGGTCGCTTCGGCGAGGGGAGGCGGAACTGAGCCCTGTGACGTGACCGCGCGGCACATAAATAGCGGCAGCCGGCGGCTCCGGCGCAGACACGTCGAGGAGCCCGCCGCCAACCGCTTCCCGACTCAGTGTCCCTGGGCCACGCCATGCGGTGAGCGCCCCCAGCCCGGCTCAACCGACCCTACCGCACGCCCGGACCCGCTGACACCCCGCCCGGACTCTGACACCCCCGGGACCCACCGGGACCCCCGCACCCGCCGACACCCCGGAACCCACCGTTCAAGGTACCGCGCGCCCTCGGGGACCCCAGCAGGAGGCGCCCCCTTCCCAGAGCTCCCACCTGCCGGGAGGCGCGCCCAGGGGCCTCTGCCCCTGTCCCTTGCGGGGCTCCGGCTGCCAGCGAGCGGCGCAAACCGCGCGATCGGTCCCTGTCATCCTCCGTCCCAGCGGCTGGGGTGCGAGCTTCGCGCCCCGCCCGCCGCCGCTGCCCGCTGCCCCTCCCCTTGCAGATGCCCAGAGGCGGCGCCCCGCTGCTCGCCTCCCTGCTCCTGGCCGCGGCCCTTTCAGCCACCCTCGGGCTCGGGTCACCGGTAAGTGCAGGGCGGGAACACACGCCCCCAAACCGTGTCCCCAATCTCTACTGGGTGGAGTGTGGGGGCTTTGTGCGAGGAGCAGAAACAAGCGGGGGTGGGGGTGGGAGGGGCGCGTGGAGGGTCCGGGTCCCCATGGAGACGCTCCCTTCTTTGATCCTCGCCGCATCGCGG
The DNA here is from genome assembly GCF_036850995.1 of Saccopteryx leptura. NCBI lineage: Eukaryota > Metazoa > Chordata > Mammalia > Chiroptera > Emballonuridae > Saccopteryx > Saccopteryx leptura. Next base: position 5,372,952 of record NC_089503.1, on the reverse strand, counting down.
CTCCCTCCCGTGTGGTGCGTGGACAGCCCCGCGGTTCGGCTTTAGGTTTCCTTCTCAGAGGGTCAGCGCACGGTGTGGATGGAGCCCGTGTCACCTGCACGTGCCCTCAGCACCACTTAAAAGCAAGCAGTGCGCACGAGTCTGTGCCTGTGGCTCCACCGCCAGTTACTTAGTAAAGCCAGTAGTTCTGTTGTCACCACCGCTGGAGCGCGTTGGGGGCATACCCGGCATTTCTGGCGGTTTCCGAAAGCACGCACACTATTCTGATTCTCGTGCTGGAAAGCCTGGGCCCACGCCATCTAACGTTCCCTCCTGCTGTAAAAGTTTGCGTCACTCGGCTTGTTCCGTGGAGGAGTGAGTGTCTGAAGTGCACTGTTGTTTAAGTCCTGTGAGTGTGTGGCGCCTGTAACTCCTGGCCCCGTGCTGCGCTGCACACACACGGGCTGCCTCCGGGCTTCTGTGAGCCCTGCAGCCTGAGCCCGCACCGTCCCGCCCTCTGACCCTCTCTCTCCCACTGAAGGTGAAGGAGAAGAGAGGCTGGACCCTGAACAGCGCTGGCTACCTTCTTGGTCCACGTAAGTGACACCGCGCCCACGGTCTCTCGGGACGCCCATCCCGCTCTGCCGACTGCAGCCATGTGTGCTAATCCTGCTCATTCTGAGCCGGGGCCCCAGGTGCCCAGGTGCACCGCTGCTCCGGTGTCAGTCCGATAAGGGGAAAGGCGGGCTTCCTGAGACTTTGGTGGGTGTCCCTGTGGGTTACTGACATTTGTGGCCTGTCTGGGTGGCACCTGTCCCCACTCCCTGAAGGCACTGCTCCCCCTGTTCCCCTCTCAGCCCCCTCCTTCAGAGCAGACAGGCTACTTCCCAGCTTCCCCTCCCCCAGCCTTGAGGCCCCGGGCTCTTTCTTGAACACTGACCCGTCCTGCAGTCAAGAACTCTGTCTCTGCAAAAAAGAACTAACTGCCTTTTGTCTGGCCTTAGGGGCGATGCAGCCCCCCAAGTAAGCAGCCAGAAACCCTGAGCCACCCTTGCCCTAGTCTCTCTTCTCCTTTTATTTTTAGAATTGCCCCAAATCCAGCCCCTTCTCCTCATTCTGGGCCACTCGGTTTAGAGCCCTCATTCTTTCTTTCAATAATTTCTTAAGGGACTTTTCAAGATTGACAGCAACCAACGTACAGAGTCACCTAGACTTCCTTGCCCTGCTGCTTCTCTCCCTCCCTCCACTCTCTCCTTCTCTCCTCCTCCCTCTCTCTGGATCTCTCTCCCCCTCCCTCCCTCTCTTTCCCCCTCTCCCTCCCTCCCTCTCCCTCCCTCTCTCCCCCTCTCTCTCCCCCTCCCTCTCCCTCCCTCCCTCTACTCTCTCCTTCTCTCCTCCTCCCTCCCTCTGGATCTCTCTCCCCTCCCTCTCCCCTCTCCCTCCCTCTCCCTCTCTCTCCCTCCCTCCTTCCCTCTCCCTCTCCTTCCCTCTAACCTCCCTCCCTCTCCTTCCCTCTCCCTCTTCCTCTCCCTCCCTCCCTCTAACCTCCCTCTCTCTCCTTCCCTCTCCCCTCTCCCTCCCTCTCCCTCTCTCTCCCTCCCTCCCTCTCTCCCTCCCTCCCTCTCTCCCTCCCTCCCTCTCCCTCCCTCTCCTTCCCTCTCCCTCTCCCTCCTCCTCCCTCCCTCTAACCTCCTTCCCTCTCCCTCTTTCTCTCCCTCTCTCTCCCTCCCTCCTTCCCTCTCCCTCTCCCTCCCCCCTCCCTCCCTCTCTCCTTCCCTCCCTCTCCCTCCCTCCCTCTCTTCCTCCTCCTAGCTGTAGTACATCTTCCACACAGCAGCCAGAGTGTCTTTCTTTCTTTTTTTTTTTTTCTTTTCATTTTTCTGAAGCTGGAAACAGGGAGAGACAGTCAGACAGACTCCCGCATGAGCCCGACCGGGATCCACCCGGCACGCCCACCAGGGGCGATGCTCTGCCCACCAGGGGGCGATGCTCTGCCCATCCTGGGTGTCGCCATGTTGCGACCAGAGCCACTCTAGCGCCTGAGGCAGAGGCCACAGAGCCATCCCCAGCGCCCGGGCCATCTTTGCTCCAATGGAGCCTTGGCTGCCGGAGGGGAAGAGAGAGACAGAGAGGAAAGCGCGGTGGAGGGGTGGAGAAGCAAATGGGCGCTTCTCCTGTGTGCCCTGGCTGGGAATCGAACCCGGGTCCTCTGCACGCTAGGCCGACGCTCTACCGCTGAGCCAACCGGCCAGGGCGCCAGAGTGTCTTTGAAAAATAAAAATCTGATTATGTCCGAACTGAAATTCTTTGGTGGGCCCTTGTTTTCAGGGACGTAGGACCCCGGCCCCTGCCGTCCGCCAGCACCCCGGGAGCCTCCTTGTGCTCTGCTGCAGGGGCCTGTGACCTCCACACCCTGTTCCTGGAGGGTCCCAGCACCCGGTGACAGACTGGGCCTTGGGCCCCAGTACAAGTGGTTACCTCAGATCTCGTGACAATGTCCTTTCCCCTCCTGTGGCTTCCACATGGGCTGTAGCGTTCCAGTTGGTTCTGTGAGGTCTTCGATCACAGGCAGCCAAATGTCCTCCTTTGGGTGCGGGGAGGGTATGATCACGGCACCGCCACTCAGGGGCTGTCCTCTCTGATCTGCACACAGATGCCATTGACAACCACAGGTCACTTCATGACAAGCATGGCCTCACTGGCAAGCGGGAATTCCAACCTGAAGAGGAAGCGAGGTCAGGTGAGAGGACCTAGTCCTGGGGCCCCCACTCGCTCTGCTGTCCTCCCCTCTGGGGCACACAGCGCAGCGGTCTCAGCCTGGCCCGGCCACATCTGTCCACTGCTAGAAACAGAAGCAGCACAACCCAAGGGTACGATCCTGGGGCGGCGCGGGGACAGCTGAGAGCCCTTCCGGACTCAGGGCCTCCAGGAGAGGGGTCCTGGACGCCCTCCCTCCACGGCGCTGCCCACGCACTCCTGGGTTCACTGCCCTCCGGGCGCCCAGGACCCCGCGACGGACGGTGTTGTTGTAAGATCCAGAGCAGCTGGGCTGGGTTTTAAACGTCAGTCCTTCTGGTTTCTAGGAAGCATGGGCAGGCCGCTGCCTGAGAACGATGTTGTGCGCACGATAATCGACTTTCTGGCTTTCTTGCACCTCAAAGGTACGTGAAACGTGACTCGTGGCTCATGGCTCGTGGCTCGTTTCCGTTTCCACCCCTTAGAGCCCTGGGCACCTGGAAAGCCAGTCGAGATAGAGTTCTCAGGACTTCTCTGCCGGAGCCGATCACCGCCCCCCCCCCCCCCCACGTCTGATGCCACCACTGTTGGTTGGGATTACAAGGCAGGGGGACTGGAGCCATCTACCATGGGGCTGGGGAGGGTCACCAGACCGCCTGTCAGCAGGGAGAGAGGGTCTCAGGGGTCAGGGCCCTCCTGGGACTGCTGCGTGCTGGCAGCATCTCCACTCAGACGGCTAGGCCAGGTCCTTCGTGGGCCGTCTGAAACCATGCCTCGTAAGCACCGTGAATGGATGGGAGCCCGTATTTGAGACTTCAGTTTTTTCTTTTCCATTTGGGGCCGGCGGCATTTCGATGGATGTCCCGGGTCCTGGTCTTCTGCCGTCTCTGTGGGCGGTGAGGTCTCCCTGTGGTTTTATGCTCGCCGTTCGTTCAACAGCGAGATTCTGGCCTTGGTCAGACTGCCCTGTGGAAGGCGCGGGCTCTGAGCGTTACCACGGGGGTGGGGCAGGGCACACACCGGGGAGATGCCCATGCCCAGGACAGGCCCTCGGTGGTCAGGTTTCACGCTCGGCAGTGTCGTGCGAGTGTGGGGTAGTCGATCCCCGGTTCTGTCTTGACCCGCCCATTTGCTCTCTGGTCACACGGCCTCGAAGGACTTCAGGTGGGCGTCGGAGCAGGGAGGACGTGGGCCAGGACACTGAAGGCCTGCCCATTGCTTTTTCTTAGAAGAGGGGGCCGGGGGGAAAGACGTAGAAATCTCAGAACCAGGTCGCCAGGGGCCGCAGGGGGGTCCCCGCTGGTGACTGTGCAGAGGAGCCCCACTCTTCCCGGTTTGTTTTACATTTTGAATTCTGTAACCTGGAACTTCTCTCGTTAGGCAATGCCCATTTTTAATACGCAAACAGGACTTATACTTCCTTAAGCGTGAATTTAAAAGTCTGACATCTCAAATGCATATTGCGTAGGAGAGTTAAGTCAGGAAAAGGTGAGGAATGGGAAGCGCCGTGTTGAGTTTGGGTCTGAGCCACAGGAGCCCTGTGACGTGTGCTGCGCGCTGTGACTCCCCTCTGTGTGGACGGCTGGGCTCGTCACCTGACTGTCCCGTCCCTTTGTAGAGGCTGGGGCCCTGGTGCCCACTCTGCCACCCGCCGTTCCTTCGGAAGACATGGAGCAGTCGGCCCTGACAGAGCCGGACAAGTTCATCATGTCGCGTGAAGTCAGATTTTAAGGCGATCGGTCAGCATATGCCAACATACGTGGAGTGCCACCCGGACCCTCTGCTTTGATGCTGTGTTGTTTTAACTTCAGACTCTCCCCTTTGGTATTTGTCCTATTTTGAGTGAAAATAAAAACCAGCAAGTGCCATCCTGTCTTCCTCCCTTGCGCCTGTCACCGCCACCAGCACTGGTTCAAAATCGCATATTCAGTAAAAGTTTGAAACCCGAACCCTACCACCGACACGTCTGAGACAGCTTCTCCTGTCACCGCACGTCCGTCCGGGGAACATGCAGGTTCCTCCGTGGTGAGCTGGGTCAAACAGCTGTGAAGGGAAGCCAGTGTGGGGAGAACAGCTGGGTTAGGCTTGCTCCCTGGTTCCCCGCGGCAAGCACTTTGCACGATTACTGTGAGCACCTGGCAGAAAGCCCTGCGTGAGTCTCTGTGAGAAGCTGTGGGCGCTTTCCCTGGGGGCGACTCTCCCAGAATGCTCTCCCTCCCCCCTGAGGTGCGGTTCCCGGTTAGTTCAGCTCCCACTGGGAAAAGCGGTTTCTGTGTTGATTCACTCCCCTCCCCTCCGCCCCGTCTCGGTCTCTAGAGCCTGCCTCCGCAGGCTCTGTAAACGGGACGGGAACGGCCCACTGCTTTCCTCTACCGTCTTCCTGAGTCCACTGTGGCCCTGCCTGGCCTCAGCCGCCAGCACTGCACGCTGCACTTGGCTTTTGCCTCTCACGTTGAATTTTCTGAATGCTCTGCGCTGACTTACGTAGTTCTCCCCGCTGAGCACCCTGCAGGGGCCATGCCTCCTGGCCAACGTCCCTCTCCCTGCTTTCAGGCTGCAGCTCAGCACACCCGCTGTCCACGCGGGAGGTCCCCCAGGCCTGGGTCCTACACTGGGTGGCCAGGCCTGGCGGTAGGGCCTCTTTGGGCCTCAGGCCCTCCACACCTGCGCTCCGGGGCTCCTTGGCCAGCCCTCTGGGCCCGTGCAAAGTGGGCTGTGCTGTGAGTGTGAAATGCATACTAGGTGCTAAGGATTTGGCGCAGGCAGAGGCTGTGAAATATCTATATTGGGTTAAATAAAATATTAAATGAAGGGTCACCTGTCCCCTTTCATTTTTTAAAATGTGTGGACTAGAAAATTTTTAACTGCCTGCATGGTGGGCAGATGTTGCCATGAGCAACACTGCTGAGAAGGAAGGCGGCCCCTGGAGGGGGTCACAAAGCCCCTATTCCTGGTCCTCCGATGGCCCGAGGGCGAGGTGGGCAGGCAGGTGGCCCAGCTGTGGCCTGGGCTGTGGCTCACCCCTGCTCTGTCCCAGCGGTCAGTGGGCCTGACTCAGACCAGCTGGCTCCCTTCCCGAGAAGCTGCCATCTTTCAGCGCCGTCTCCACCCCCAGCTCAGGTCCCCACAGGAGACGCAGGGACTGAAACAGAACTGAGGGTCAGAACTCAGCCGTCCCACGCACAGCTCTGCAGGCAGCCGGCCGCCCCAGCTCACCGACTACCGCCTGGCCACCGAGCGCTCCGGGCCACCACTGCGCATTCTGGGCCACCGCGCTCGGGCCACCCTCTACTGTGCTCCTGAGTTTCCCACGTTCCCTGAGGGGCCGAACTACTGCCTTGCAGAAACATAAGACAATTGACCACAACAATGGGAGACATTTGAAATTTGTATTCCTCTTTGCTTTTAAAATAGAACCAAAACAGTCAACTTACAGCTCATCTTACCTGCTTGTTTCTGCAAACTAGTTATTTTAACCATACTTCACCACCAACAATAATATTATAACATACTATGAGAAGTAACTGGATAATAGAGCTTTTCCACAATTCAAACAGAAACACTTAAGAAACTAGTTTCCAGTCCCACAAGTCGAGTTGCAGGGGGGAGGGGGGTCCTAGGAGAGCTGCTGATCCCGCGCACCAGGAGTGTCAGCACTCAACCTCGCCAGCGTGCGCAGTTCTCGAGAGGCTCTGAGTTGTTTCTTAGCAGCCCGTCCGGAGACTTTATTTCTAAATAACTTTGGGGGGAAAACATCATGGCTTTTTATGCAGCGAAGCCTCCAGCGGAAACCTCTGGAAGACGGTGACATCAGTGGGGCTGGTGGTCCCCTCCAGCACGGAGGTCGCCGAGCTGGCAGCCCCCCGGGACCACGGGAACCACTGCCCCCTCCTGTGGCCCCACAGGCTGTCATGCACGTGCTCAGACAGGGGCTCTGGGCGGGGCTCTGGGCGGGGCTCTGGGCGGGGCTCTGGGCGGGGCTCTGGGCGGCCAGGCCCGCAGAGACCAGGTCCCTCAGGCCCTCTCCCTGCTGCAGAGGGAGGGCGGCCTCAGCGGTGTGGCTCTGGGCGCAGGTCCGTCCGCGTGTCCTTCCAACACCCTTCTCCTCGCGGCTGCCCTCAGAGTCCGCTGCTACTCCATCTTCAGCCCCCTGGACTTAAACTCGATGTGGAGGATCTGCGACAAGCACCTGCCAAACTCCTCCAGGATCCTCTGCTCGGCCAGGCACTGCGAGCAGCGCTCCTGCTCGGCCTCCTCGCCCTGCGCCAGCAGGCAGGCGCACGCGGCCTCCACCACCTCCCAGGAGATGCACGAGGCCTGCCTGCAGAGACACACCAGTGAAGACCACGGTCAGCTCCTCGCTCATAACTGTCTGCGTGTACCATGTCTGTCTGGTGTGGGTTTTTTTTTTTTTTTTTTTTTGACAGACAGAGAGAGGGATAGATAGAGACAGACAGACAGGAACGGAGAGAGATGAGAAGCCTCAATCATCAGTTTTTTTCATTGCGACACCTTAGTTGTTCATTGATTGCTTTCTCATATGTGCCTTGACCACGGGCCTTCAGCAGACTGAGTAACCCCTTGCTCAAGTCAGCGACCTTGGGTCCAAGCTGGTGAGCTTTGCTTAAACCAGATGAGCCCGCGCTCAAGCTGGTGACCTCGGGGTCTCGAACCTGGGTCCTTCCGCATCCCAGTCCGACGCTCTATCTGCTGCGCCACCGCCTGGTCAGGCCTGTTTGGTGTTTTAAAGAATGTCAGTGGTAAAATCGAATGTTGTCTTCCTAATACTGGAAGCTATTCACTGGAATTGCACCAAGGCTTGCTTTTAGAGGAAAAATCAGTGGAAGGCAAATTTGTCAGCTTCTTGACCTCCCTCTCACGGTCGGTTCTACATTTTCTCAAAATCAGACCGACTCAAACCCAGAGGCCTGGGCTCCGGTCACGCCTGTGGGCTGGGCAGGGAGGAGCAGCAGGAGTCTTGGGGAAGATAAGTCCCTGCAGAAGCAGCCACACTGGTGATGGCCTCCTCCCCACAGGACACATGCAGCGAGGGAACCCCAGGTGGCTCTGGGGACCCCTCGTCTGTCACTCTTGAGGGTGCACGTGCCTCTGAGAGCCCCGTGGAACCTGGAACAGGAGCTAAGCCAGTTATACTTGACCCTGCAGGACCAGTGTTGTCCCTGCTGAGCTCAGAGAGGCTGCCTCGCTCAGGCCGCGCTCACACTGAAAAGGTTTAGGAACTGGATACAGTAGTAACAAGTGCTGGGTTATGAAAACAGAGACAGATGGTGGGATTGGCTAAAATCTCTCCGTAGAGAGAATATGTGAGGACTTTTGTTGGAAGGGGAAGGACAGGGCTGCCCCAGGACAAGAGGAGTCATCACATTTTGAGACCAAGTCCAAGGCATGGGCCCTTCACCACATTCCACCGGCGCACCGTCCCAGTGGAGGCAGGAACACTGTCACACATAACGTCACAGAGGGTTCCGCCGCATTTTGCTAAGTTAATACGGATAAAGATCGCTGCAGGTCACAGCGATGCATACTTCTAATATCTCTCTAACCAAATAAGCATGAACTCGGTCTTTAATACTAATTAATGACATCTGAATGGAAAAATGACATTTTTAAATGGATGGATCTAGTCTAATATATAGTAAAATTATTATTCAACCTTTGAGACCTACTAGGATCACCAAATGGCCTCAAAATAATGAAATGGGAAACTGGCCTCAGGCGTGGTCCCATCGGCACTCCAGGCAGGACCTCAGCCTGGGCCCGGCGTCCACGTGCTGTTAGGTGGTATGGGCAGCTCAGGTATTTGCTTCTGGACATCATGCCCTCGCTGCCTGGGGTCAGGGGCCTGTTGGTGACCCCCATGGGGATCTTGCTAAGAGGACCAGCAGGACCCCACCACGGGCCCTCAAGGAAAATGTGATCAGAGCTGGCTAGTCTAGAAGGGGCACGGCGCCCTCCCGCACCCCTGCCCCCGCCCGGGCGGCCCGCACTCTCCTCCCCAGGAACAAAAAGAACCCTCCTGTCAAATCAGCCTCCACTTCCTGTCAGAGGGCTGTCCCGAGTTCCTACCTCTCTTTTCTGAGTTTTGGTGGTCTTGGCAGAGGATGGCTGCCTTCACAACCTCCACCGTCCACAGAGCTGGGCATGGCCAGGAGCGTTTTTCGTTCTGGGCTTTCTTCATAATTTTTGCAGCCAACACATTTGCAAATAGAAGAGCACATAATTTTGGCCTAGTAATAGAAAATGCTTCAATAAAATTAGGTTGCCCTTCACTTCATCAAAAAAAACAAAATTCTATTTGGACCTTAAATAACTATATTTGTATGTGCACATAATCTGCAATTTTCATTACCCCCCCCCCAAAAAAAAGACATGAAGAGAAGCCAATGGCCATGATGTGAGGAGAGTGAGGTGCATGTCCTCATGTGTCACTGCTGGAGACACAGTGGTGTGCCGAGGAGGGAGGTGGGGAGGGGACTTTGGAAGGTGGGGCCATTTTGCATGGAGCTTGGATCACCTCCTGCTGCAGTTGAGGGTACCCACCCCCCATCCTGCCCCAGGCTGCACCCACCTGGGCCCTTTCTGCTTCCTGGGGGGTGCACTCTATGTCTGGTTACATGGCAGCGTGACACCAGGGGCAGGGGAGGGGACGTCCCAGCTGTGCCCTGTAAGCCTGGGTCCAAGCCCTTGCTCACGCCGGCCTGGGGGAGTCTGCAAGCTGGCCCTGGAGGCCTCGGGGTCCTAGCCCCTGGGGTTCCCCTTCGTTCTTTCCAGCTCAGCCATGCACCTAAAAGGGTATCTGCTGTGTTTTCTTCTGCACCTGTAGCTGTTTTAAACAGGAGATGTCTTTGGGATTTCTAGTTATTCTAGCACCAGGGACTATAGGTCACCAGCTCAGCACATGACAGTGGCCAGACAGAGGCATGTGGCTGACTCAGTGTCACCGGCAGCCAGCAAGGGCTCAGCGAGGAGCAGAGAGAGACGCCCCAGTTCCTGGGTGATGCACTCTCTCAGAGACAGGTGGGCTCTCCATCTCTGCGACAGCCTTACTGAGTCTGAGCGGGGGACAGCCACGTCTGCCCGCTCACATCTTCCAACACGTGTCTCCAGGGTCAGGAGGGCCTGTCTCACGCCTGACCTTCTATGACAACCTTTTAAAAGTCAAATCCACAGGTGCCCCAAAAGGCTGGCAGCAAGCTGAGGGCTAGTCTTTTAAGGAGGGTTCTCTGCTGATTAGGCCTGAGGGTCCCTTTCTGCCTCCTTCCTCTTTTCCTTCAACACAGAGACAGAAAAGGGAGGGATGAAACTGAGGGAGGAAGCACGTCCCTGCCCTGCTGTTGAATCTTTGAGAAAAAGAAAGCACCTGTCCACCCTGACAGGTAGTGCACAGTGGATAGTGCCTCAACCTGGGACGCTGGGTCCCAGGTTCGAAACCCCGAGGTCACTGGCTGGAGCGCAGGCTCACCAGCTTGAGCACGGGGTCACTGGCTTAAAGCCAAGGTCACTGGCTTGAGTCCAAGGTCTCTGACTTGAGCAAGCAAGGGGTTGCTGGCTCGACTTGAGCCCCCCACCCCCCACCCTTCAAGGCATATATGAGAAGCAATCAATGAACAACTAAGGTGCCACAACTACGAGTCGATGCTTCTCATCTCTCTTCCTAACTCTCTCTCTCTCTCTCTTTTTTTTTTTGTATTTTTTTTTTTTTTTTGTATTTTTCCAAAGCTGGAAATGGGGAGGCAGTCAGACAGACTCCCGCATGCGCCCAATCGGGATCCACCTGGCATGCCCACCAGGGGGCGATGCCCTGCCCCTCTGGGGTGTAGCTCTGCTGCAACCAGAGCCATTCTAGCGCCTGAGGCAGAGGCCACAGAGCCATCCTCAGCGCCCGGGCAAACTTTGCTCCAATGGAGCCTTGACTGCGGGAGGGGAAGAGAGAGACAGAGAGGAAGGAGAGGGGGAAGGGTGGAGAAGCAGATGGGCGCCTCTCCTGTGTGCCCTGGCCGGGAATCGAACCCGGGACTCCTGCACGCCAGGCCGACGCTCTACCACTGAGCCAACCGGCCAGGGCCTCTCTCTCTCTCTCTCTCTCTCTCTCTCTTAAAAAGAAAAAGAAAGCGCTTGTCCAGTCTGCCCTCAGTTAGTCGGCATCTGTCTAGCCAGGAAGGCGACAGTCCTTTCTGGTCTCTGAGGGACTGTGCGCCAGGAAGGTGCTGCCCGCCCGCTCCATGCACCCTGGGAAATGTTCAGCTGGGGACATGTCCCCCACTGCTCTGCTCAGGGAGGAAGAGGCACAGCCCACCTCCGGGAGCCACCAAACTGCTGGCCAGCAGGCGTGGCTCCCAGCATCAGAGCTGTGGCCACAGGGTGGGCTGCGTCTGGCAGCGGCGGGCACCCCCCACTGGACGTGGGCAGGCCGGGGAGTAGGACGCGCTCCTGAAGGACGCCTGGGCGAGTCACTCGATTCCCAAGGCCTGTAGCTTCTATTTAAGGAATGAACACAGACTGGGCCCCCGTTTAGAAACCCAGGGAGAAAGTGAAACTCTGTTTCTCTTTTGAAGCTACAGGTTAACCATGGTACCGGCCCCACCTCAAAGCACTCGCAGTAGTTCTTCAGGCAGCCCGACCGCCTGCAGTTGCAGCCCCTGCAGTGACGCGGCTTCGCGGTGCCTGCGCGGCCCGTCCCGAGTTTGGGCTGGAAAGCCTCTGGGTTTCTATCAAGACAAGCCTGGGACAGAAAGTGCAAAACTCCTTCAAGGCCTGTTTCGTAATCAAAGTCACGTTCAGGGAACAAACGGTACCTCGTTTGCTGTCACTGGTCTAGCTGCTCCTGGAGGGGCCGCAGCCCCCCCCCCCTATGCCCGCTCTCTCCCGGCCCGGGCGCGCTCCTGGGCCTGCGCTGCATTTGTCCGGGCTCTGCGCCCTGTCTGTGCCTGCTGCACCCTGGGTTTCAGACGCAGTGATTTTCCCTCCCCAGGAGGACTCCGGGTCCCCTGCTCCTTTGCTCGTCTGCTCGCACCCTGCTGGCGGGTGGAGGTGCTGACCCTGCCCACGAAAGGCAGGCAGCCTGTGGTTCTGTCCGCAGCCCCTGTTTGGGTCAGGATGACCCGGCTGCTGGTCCCCACCACCTGCGAGGGAAGGAGAGGTGGGCGAGTCCACCACATGGAGGTCTCCAGGTGCCGCAGTCTCCACCGTGAGGAGACTGGGGCTTGCGGACATCAGTGTGACCTGAACTGAATCCTGGTTCGGCTCACTCAGGGAGCCCCCAGTCAGTTCCAGACTTCGCAGAGGGATGTCAGGGAGCTGCTGGCTCTCCCAGGGTGGCCCCGGCCTTCTGCCACTCAGCCTGAGCAACTGCCCAATAAAATGGGGTTAGAAGCTTCTGGAACTTGTGTCAAAACAGCTGATTTTCCTGCACGTGGAGCTCTGCTCTGTAAGCATCTACTACGGCTTTGCTTCCCCCTCCCTGACTTTCCAAGTCATAGATATGTATTCATTGTAGAAAATTAATGGTCGGCAAGGAGGCCCCGAAACCCACTGTCTATGTGGGCACCCCTCCTCCTGCGCTTCTGGAAGCTTCCTCTGTGGCGGCCGGGACCCTGCGGCTCACTGACAACTCGGCTTACTGAACCTCTGCTGTGCTCCAGCGTCTTCCTGGGGCTGATGTGCATTTAACCCTCACAGCAACCTTGTGGAGCACACAGCTGCAGCCGCCTGCCTCACAGAGGAAGAAACTGGGGCACGGAGAGGCTGAGTGACAGATGGCAGGTGACCGGCTCCTGTTCCCAGGCCCCCTGAGCCCGGTCACAACCGCTGGGCTGTGCCTTCCTCCCACAACGCCACCTCTTATCCCCCTGTTCACATTTTGTGTCCCTTTATCTACCTTCTATCCAACATACAGATACAAACATGTTTCTGGTAACCACGTGACTCAGTGCTCTTTATAAAGATTCAGGAGTTAGAAGTCAAGTCCCACCCACAGGTGACGACCCTTGACTCCCTTTTGTAAACCAGAGGGCACCAAGATGTGTCCAGCGCAGGTGCGGCCCCAGCCCGACTGGCCTCCTGCCTGGTGACCTGTGCCTGCAGAGGGACTGATGCTGCAGACTCCTGCACTCAGCGTCAGCGAGCGGCCTGCAGGGCTCGTGACCGGGAAGAGAGCCCGGACTGTCCCCGTCACTGGGACGCCCCGGAACACAGAGGGGTGCCCCTCACGGCAGACTACGCTCCTCCAGCTCAGGCCTCTCTGCTACGGACATGACCCAAATTCCTCAGATCAAGAGTGTGGACAGTGCGTGTTCTTAAGTCAGGACTTCCGCGACTCTGCGGCCGCCCCACCGAGGGGGAGGGGGCTCTCTCCTCGTCCTGGGCCAGACCCGCTCCAGGACCGGAGTCTCACTCAGTGTGAGTGCTCCTGGAACGGAGTCTCACTCAGTGTGTGTGCTCCTGGAACGGAGTCTCACTCAGTGTGTGTCCTTCAACGGAGTCTCACTCAGTGTGAGTGCTCCTGGAACGGAGTCTCACTCAGTGTGTGTGCTCCAGGAACGGAGTCTCACTCAGTGTGTGTGCTCCAGGAACGGAGTCTCACTCAGTGTGTGTGCTCCAGGAACGGAGTCTCACTCAGTGTGTGTGCTCCAGGAACGGAGTCTCACTCAGTGTGTGTGCTCCTGGAATGGAGTCTCACTCAGTGTGTGTGCTCCAACGGAGTCTCACTCAGTGTGTGTGCTCCAGGAACGGAGTCTCACTCAGTGTGAGTGCTCCTGGAACGGAGTCTCACTCAGTGTGTGTGCTCCAGGAACGGAGTCTCACTCAGTGTGTGTGCTCCAGGAACGGGGTCTCACTCAGTGTGAGTGCTCCAGGAACGGAGTCTCACTCAGTGTGTGTGCTCCAGGAACGGAGTCTCACTCGGTGTGTGTGCTCCAGGAACGTCTCACTCGGTGTGTGTGCTCCAGGAACGGAGTCTCACTCGGTGTGTGTGCTCCAGGAACGGAGTCTCACTCAGTGTGTGTGCTCCAGGAACGGAGTCTCACTCAGTGTGTGTGCTCCAGGAACGTCTCACTCGGTGTGTGTGCTCCAGGAACGGAGTCTCACTCGGTGTGTGTGCTCCAGGAACGGAGTCTCACTCAGTGTGTGTGCTCCAGGAACGGAGTCTCACTCAGTGTGTGTGCTCCAGGAACGGAGTCTCACTCAGTGTGAGTGCTCCTGGAACGGAGTCTCACTCAGTGTGTGTGCTCCAACGGAGTCTCACTCAGTGTGTGTGCTCCAGGAACGGAGTCTCACTCAGTGTGAGTGCTCCTGGAACGGAGTCTCACTCAGTGTGTGTGCTCCAGGAACGGAGTCTCACTCGGTGTGAGTGCTTCAACAGAGTCTCACTCAGTGTGTGTGCTCCAGGAACGGAGTCTCACTCAGTGTGTGTGCTCCAGGAACGGAGTCTCACTCAGTGTGTGTGCTCCAGGAACGGAGTCTCACTCAGTGTGTGTGCTCCAGGAACGGAGTCTCACTCAGTGTGAGTGCTCCAGGAACGGAGTCTCACTCAGTGTGAGTGCTCCAGGAACGGAGTCTCACTCAGTGTGTGTGCTCCAGGAACGGAGTCTCACTCAGTGTGTGTGCTTCAACGGAGTCTCACTCAGTGTGTGCGCTCCAGGAACGGAGTCTCACTCAGTGTGTGCGCTCCAGGAACGGAGTCTCACTCAGTGTGTGTGCTTCAACGGAGTCTCACTCAGTGTGTGTGCTCCAGGAACGGGGTCTCACTCAGTGTGTGTGCTTCAACGGAGTCTCACTCAGTGTGTGCGCTCCAGGAACGGAGTCTCACTCAGTGTGTGCGCTCCAGGAACGGAGTCTCACTCAGTGTGAGTGCTCCAGGAACGGAGTCTCACTCAGTGTGTGTGCTCCAGGAACGGAGTCTCACTCAGTGTGAGTGCTCCAGGAACGGAGTCTCACTCAGTGTGAGTGCTTCAACAGAGTCTCACTCAGTGTGTGTGCTCCAGGAACGGAGTCTCACTCAGTGTGTGTGCTCCAGGAACGAGTCTCACTCAGTGTGTGTGCTCCAGGAACGGAGTCTCACTCAGTGTGTGTGCTCCAACGGAGTCTCACTCAGTGTGTGTGCTCCAGGAACGGAGTCTCACTCAGTGTGTGCGCTCCAGGAACGGAGTCTCACTCAGTGTGTGCGCTCCAGGAAAGGAGTCTCACTCAGTGTGTGCGCTCCAGGAACGGAGTCTCACTCAGTGTGAGTGCTCCAGGAACGGAGTCTCACTCAGTGTGAGTGCTTCAACGGAGTCTCACTCAGTGTGTGTGCTTCAACGGAGTCTCACTCAGTGTGTGTAGTCCAGGAACGGAGTCTCACTCAGTGTGAGTGCTCCAGGAAAGGAGTCTCACTCAGTGTGTGTGCTCCAGGAACGGAGTCTCACTAAGTGTGAGCGCTCCAGGAACGGAGTCTCACTCAGTGTGTGTGCTCCAGGAACGGGGTCTCACTCAGTGTGTGTGCTTCAACGGAGTCTCACTCAGTGTGAGTGCTCCAGGAACGGAGTCTCACTCAGTGTGTGTGCTTCAACAGAGTCTCACTCAGTGTGTGTGCTCCAGGAACGGGGTCTCACTCAGTGTGAGTGCTCCAGGAACGGAGTCTCACTCAGTGTGTGTGATCCTGGAACGGAGTCTCACTCAGTGTGAGTGCTTCAACAGAGTCTCACTCAGTGTGTGTGCTCCAGGAACGGGGTCTCACTCAGTGTGAGTGCTCCAGGAACGGAGTCTCACTCAGTGTGTGTGCTCCAGGAACGGAGTCTCACTCAGTGTGAGTGCTCCAGGAACGGAGTCTCACTCAGTGTGAGTGCTCCAGGAATGGAGTCTCACTCAGTGTGAGTGCTTCAACGGAGTCTCACTCAGTGTGTGTGCTTCAACGGAGTCTCACTCAGTGTGAGTGCTCCAGGAACGGAGTCTCACTCAGTGTGTGTGCTCCAGGAACGGAGTCTCACTCAGTGTGAGTGCTCCAGGAACGGAGTCTCACTCGGTGTGTGTGCTCCAGGAACGGAGTCTCACTCGGTGTGTGTGCTCCAGGAACGGAGTCTCACTCGGTGTGAGTGCTCCAGGAACGGAGTCTCACTCGGTGTGTGTGCTCCAGGAACGGGGTCTCACTCGGTGTGTGTGCTCCAGGAACGGGGTCTCACTCGGTGTGTGTGCTCCAGGAACGGGGTCTCACTCGGTGTGAGTGCTCTAGGAACGGAGTCTCACTCGGTGTGTGTGCTCCAGGAACGGAGTCTCACTCGGTGTGAGTGCTCCAGGAACGGAGTCTCACTCGGTGTGAGTGCTTCAACGGAGTCTCACTCAGTGTGAGTGCTCCAGGAACGGAGTCTCACTCAGTGTGAGTGCTCCAGGAAAGGAGTCTCACTCAGTGTGTGTGCTCCAGGAACGGAGTCTCACTCAGTGTGAGTGCTTCAACGGAGTCTCACTCAGTGTGAGTGCTCCAGGAACGGAGTCTCACTCAGTGTGTGTGCTCCAGGACGGGAGTCTCACTCAGTGTGTGTGCTCCAGGAACGGAGTCTCACTCAGTGTGTGTGCTCCAGGAACGGAGTCTCACTCAGTGTGAGTGCTTCAACGGAGTCTCACTCAGTATGAGTGCTCCAGGAACGGAGTCTCACTCAGTGTGTGTGCTCCAGGAACGGAGTCTCACTCAGTGTGTGTGCTTCAACGGAGTCTCACTCAGTATGAGTGCTCCAGGAACGGAGTCTCACTCAGTGTGTGTGCTCCAGGAACGGAGTCTCACTCAGTGTGTGTGCTCCAGGAACGGAGTCTCACTCAGTGTGAGTGCTTCAACAGAGTCTCACTCAGTGTGTGTGCTCCAGGAACGGAGTCTCACTCAGTGTGTGTGCTCCAGGAACGGAGTCTCACTCAGTGTGTGTGCTCCAGGAACGGAGTCTCACTCAGTGTGAGCGCTCCAGGAACGGAGTCTCACTCAGTGTGTGTGCTCCAGGAACGGAGTCTCACTCAGTGTGAGTGCTTCAACAGAGTCTCACTCAGTGTGTGTGCTCCAACGGAGTCTCACTCAGTGTGTGCGCTCCAGGAACGGAGTCTCACTCAGTGTGTGCGCTCCAGGAACGGAGTCTCACTCAGTGTGTGTGCTTCAACGGAGTCTCACTCAGTGTGTGTGCTCCAGGAACGGAGTCTCACTCAGTGTGAGTGCTCCAGGAACGGAGTCTCACTCAGTGTGTGCTCCAGGAACGGA
Source organism: Saccopteryx leptura (assembly GCF_036850995.1). Taxonomy (NCBI): domain Eukaryota; kingdom Metazoa; phylum Chordata; class Mammalia; order Chiroptera; family Emballonuridae; genus Saccopteryx; species Saccopteryx leptura. Next base: position 5,356,007 of record NC_089503.1, on the reverse strand, counting down.
GTCTCACTCAGTGTGAGTGCTCCAGGAACGGAGTCTCACTCAGTGTGAGTGCTCCAGGAACGGAGTCTCACTCAGTGTGTGTGCTCCAGGAACGGAGTCTCACTCAGTGTGAGTGCTCCAGGAACGGAGTCTCACTCAGTGTGAGTGCTCCAGGAACGGAGTCTCACTCAGTGTGTGTGCTCCAGGAACGGAGTCTCACTCAGTGTGTGTGCTCCAGGAACGGAGTCTCACTCAGTGTGTGTGCTCCAGGAACGGAGTCTCACTCAGTGTGTGTGCTCCAGGAACGGAGTCTCACTCAGTGTGTGTGCTTCAACGGAGTCTCACTCAGTGTGTGTGCTCCAGGAACGGGGTCTCACTCAGTGTGAGTGCTCCAGGAAAGGAGTCTCACTCAGTGTGTGTGCTCCAGGAACGGAGTCTCACTCAGTGTGTGTGCTCCAGGAACGGAGTCTCACTCAGTGTGTGTGCTCCAGGAACGGAGTCTCACTCGGTGTGTGTGCTCCAGGAACGGAGTCTCACTCAGTGTGTGTGCTCCAGGAACAGAGTCTCACTCAGTGTGTGTGCTCCTGGAACGGAGTCTCACTCAGTGTGTGTGCTCCAGGAACAGAGTCTCACTCAGTGTGTGTGCTCCAGGAACGGAGTCTCACTCAGTGTGTGTGCTTCAACGGAGTCTCACTCAGTGTGTGTGCTCCAGGAACGGAGTCTCACTGAGTGTGAGCGCTCTAGGAACGGAGTCTCACTCAGTGTGTGTGCTTCAACGGAGTCTCACTCAGTGTGTGTGCTTCAACGGAGTCTCACTCAGTGTGAGTGCTCCAGGAACGGAGTCTCACTCAGTGTGTGTGCTCCAGGAACGGAGTCTCACTCAGTGTGTGTGCTTCAACAGAGTCTCACTCAGTGTGTGTGCTCCAGGAACGGGGTCTCACTCAGTGTGAGTGCTCCAGGAACGGAGTCTCACTCAGTGTGTGTGCTCCAGGAACGGAGTCTCACTCAGTGTGTGTGCTCCAGGAACGGGGTCTCACTCAGTGTGTGTGCTCCAGGAACGGAGTCTCACTCAGTGTGTGTGCTCCAGGAACGGGGTCTCACTCAGTGTGAGTGCTCCAGGAACGGAGTCTCACTCAGTGTGTGTGCTCCAGGAACGGAGTCTCACTCAGTGTGAGTGCTCCAGGAACGGAGTCTCACTCAGTGTGTGTGCTCCAGGAACGGAGTCTCACTCAGTGTGTGTGCTCCAGGAACGGGGTCTCACTCAGTGTGAGTGCTCCAGGAACGGAGTCTCACTCAGTGTGAGTGCTTCAACGGAGTCTCACTCAGTGTGATTGCTCCAGGAACGGAGTCTCACTCAGTGTGAGTGCTCCAGGAACGGAGTCTCACTCAGTGTGAGTGCTTCAACGGAGTCTCACTCAGTGTGAGTGCTCCAGGAACGGAGTCTCACTCAGTGTGTGTGCTCCAGGAACGGAGTCTCACTCAGTGTGAGTGCTCCAGGAACGGAGTCTCACTCAGTGTGTGTGCTCCAGGAACGGAGTCTCACTCAGTGTGAGTGCTCCAGGAACGGAGTCTCACTCAGTGTGTGTGCTCAAGGAACGGAGTCTCACTCAGTGTGTGTGCTCCAGGAACGGAGTCTCACTCAGTGTGAGTGCTCCAGGAACGGAGTCTCACTCAGTGTGTGTGCTCCAGGAACGGAGTCTCACTCAGTGTGTGTGCTCCAGGAACGGAGTCTCACTCAGTGTGAGTGCTCCAGGAACGGAGTCTCACTCAGTGTGTGCGCTCCAGGAACGGAGTCTCACTCAGTGTGTGCGCTCCAGGAACGGAGTCTCACTCAGTGTGAGTGCTCCAGGAACGGAGTCTCACTCAGTGTGTGCGCTCCAGGAACGGAGTCTCACTCAGTGTGTGCGATCCAGGAACGGAGTCTCACTCAGTGTGTGCGCTCCAGGAACGGAGTCTCACTCAGTGTGTGCGCTCCAGGAACGGAGTCTCACTCAGTGTGTGTGCTCCAGGAACGGAGTCTCACTCAGTGTGTGTGCTTCAACGGAGTCTCACTCAGTGTGAGTGCTCCAGGAACGGAGTCTCACTCAGTGTGTGTGCTTCAACGGAGTCTCACTCAGTGTGTGTGCTCAAGGAACGGAGTCTCACTCAGTGTGTGTGCTCCAGGAACGGAGTCTCACTCAGTGTGTGTGCTCCAGGAACGGAGTCTCACTCAGTGTGAGTGCTCCAGGAACGGAGTCTCACTCAGTGTGTGCGCTCCAGGAACGGAGTCTCACTCAGTGTGTGCGCTCCAGGAACGGAGTCTCACTCAGTGTGTGTGCTCCAGGAACGGAGTCTCACTCAGTGTGTGCGATCCAGGAACGGAGTCTCACTCAGTGTGTGCGCTCCAGGAACGGAGTCTCACTCAGTGTGTGCGCTCCAGGAACGGAGTCTCACTCAGTGTGTGTGCTCCAGGAACGGAGTCTCACTCAGTGTGTGTGCTTCAACGGAGTCTCACTCAGTGTGAGTGCTCCAGGAACGGAGTCTCACTCAGTGTGTGTGCTCCAGGAACGGAGTCTCACTCAGTGTGTGTGCTTCAACAGAGTCTCACTGAGTGTGAGCGCTGCAGGAACGGAGTCTCACTCAGTGTGTGTGCTTCAACAGAGTCTCACTCAGTGTGTGTGCTCCAGGAACGTGGTCTCACTCAGTGTGAGTGCTCCAGGAACGGAGTCTCACTCAGTGTGTGTGCTCCTGGAACGGAGTCTCACTCAGTGTGAGTGCTTCAACAGAGTCTCACTCAGTGTGTGTGCTCCAGGAACGGGGTCTCACTCAGTGTGAGCGCTCCAGGAACGGAGTCTCACTCAGTGTGTGTGCTCCAGGAACGGAGTCTCACTCAGTGTGAGTGCTTCAACGGAGTCTCACTCAGTGTGAGTGCTCCAGGAACGGAGTCTCACTCAGTGTGAGTGCTCCAGGAACGGAGTCTCACTCAGTGTGAGTGCTCCAGGAACGGAGTCTCACTCAGTGTGAGTGCTTCAACGGAGTCTCACTCAGTGTGTGTGCTCCAGGAACGGAGTCTCACTCAGTGTGTGTGCTCCAGGAACGGAGTCTCACTCAGTGTGAGTGCTTCAACGGAGTCTCACTCAGTGTGAGTGCTCCAGGAACGGAGTCTCACTCAGTGTGTGTGCTCCAGGAAAGGAGTCTCACTCAGTGTGTGTGCTTCAACGGAGTCTCACTCAGTTTGAGTGCTCCAGGAACGGAGTCTCACTCAGTGTGTGTGCTCCAGGAACGGGGTCTCACTCAGTGTGTGTGCTTCAACGGAGTCTCACTCAGTGTGAGTGCTCCAGGAACGGAGTCTCACTCAGTGTGAGTGCTTCAACGGAGTCTCACTCAGTGTGTGTGCTTCAACGGAGTCTCACTCAGTGTGTGCGCTCCAGGAACGGAGTCTCACTCAGTGTGTGCGCTCCAGGAACGGAGTCTCACTCAGTGTGTGCGATCCAGGAACGGAGTCTCACTCAGTGTGTGCGCTCCAGGAACGGAGTCTCACTCAGTGTGAGTGCTCCAGGAACGGAGTCTCACTCAGTGTGTGTGCTCCAGGAACGGAGTCTCACTCAGTGTGTGTGCTCCAGGAACGGAGTCTCACTCAGTGTGTGCGCTCCAGGAACGGAGTCTCACTCAGTGTGAGTGCTCCAGGAACGGAGTCTCACTCAGTGTGAGTGCTCCAGGAACGGAGTCTCACTCAGTGTGAGTGCTTCAACGGAGTCTCACTCAGTGTGTGTGCTTCAACGGAGTCTCACTCAGTGTGAGTGCTCCAAGAAAGGAGTCTCACTCAGTGTGTGTGCTCCAGGAACGGAGTCTCACTCAGTGTGTGTGCTCCAGGAACGGAGTCTCACTCAGTGTGTGTGCTCCAGGAACGGGGTCTCACTCAGTGTGTGTGCTTCAACGGAGTCTCACTCAGTGTGAGTGCTCCAGGAACGGAGTCTCACTCAGTGTGTGCGCTCCAGGAACGGAGTCTCACTCAGTGTGTGCGCTCCAGGAACGGAGTCTCACTCAGTGTGTGTGCTCCAGGAACGGAGTCTCACTCAGTGTGAGTGCTTCAACAGAGTCTCACTGAGTGTGAGCGCTCTAGGAACGGAGTCTCACTCAGTGTGTGTGCTTCAACAGAGTCTCACTCAGTGTGTGTGCTCCAGGAACGGGGTCTCACTCAGTGTGAGTGCTCCAGGAACGGAGTCTCACTCAGTGTGTGTGATCCTGGAACGGAGTCTCACTCAGTGTGAGTGCTTCAACAGAGTCTCACTCAGTGTGAGTGCTCCAGGAACGGAGTCTCACTCAGTGTGAGTGCTCCAGGAACGGAGTCTCACTCGGTGTGAGTGCTTCAACGGAGTCTCACTCAGTGTGAGTGCTCCAGGAACGGAGTCTCACTCAGTGTGAGTGCTCCAGGAAAGGAGTCTCACTCAGTGTGTGTGCTCCAGGAACGGAGTCTCACTCAGTGTGAGTGCTCCAGGAACGGAGTCTCACTCAGTGTGAGTGCTCCAGGAAAGGAGTCTCACTCAGTGTGTGTGCTCCAGGAACGGAGTCTCACTCAGTGTGAGTGCTCCAGGAACGGAGTCTCACTCAGTGTGTGTGCTCCAGGAACGGAGTCTCACTCAGTGTGTGTGCTTCAACGGAGTCTCACTCAGTGTGAGTGCTCCAGGAACGGAGTCTCACTCAGTGTGTGTGCTCCAGGAACGGAGTCTCACTCAGTGTGAGTGCTCCAGGAACGGAGTCTCACTCAGTGTGAGTGCTTCAACGGAGTCTCACTCAGTGTGAGTGCTCCAGAAACGGAGTCTCACTCAGTGTGTGTGCTCCAGGACGGGAGTCTCACTCAGTGTGTGTGCTCCAGGAACGGAGTCTCACTCAGTGTGTGTGCTCCAGGAACGGAGTCTCACTCAGTGTGAGTGCTTCAACAGAGTCTCACTCAGTGTGTGTGCTCCAGGAACGGAGTCTCACTCAGTGTGTGTGCTCCAGGAACGGAGTCTCACTCAGTGTGTGTGCTCCAGGAACGGAGTCTCACTCAGTGTGAGTGCTTCAACGGAGTCTCACTCAGTATGAGTGCTCCAGGAACGGAGTCTCACTCAGTGTGTGTGCTCCAGGAACGGAGTCTCACTCAGTGTGTGTGCTTCAACGGAGTCTCACTCAGTATGAGTGCTCCAGGAACGGAGTCTCACTCAGTGTGTGTGCTCCAGGAACGGAGTCTCACTCAGTGTGTGTGCTCCAGGAACGGAGTCTCACTCAGTGTGAGTGCTTCAACAGAGTCTCACTCAGTGTGAGCGCTCCAGGAACGGAGTCTCACTCAGTGTGTGTGCTCCAGGAACGGAGTCTCACTCAGTGTGTGTGCTTCAACAGAGTCTCACTCAGTGTGTGTGCTCCAACGGAGTCTCACTCAGTGTGTGCGCTCCAGGAACGGAGTCTCACTCAGTGTGTGCGCTCCAGGAACGGAGTCTCACTCAGTGTGTGTGCTTCAACGGAGTCTCACTCAGTGTGTGTGCTCCAGGAACGGAGTCTCACTCAGTGTGAGTGCTCCAGGAACGGAGTCTCACTCAGTGTGTGCTCCAGGAACGGAGTCTCACTCAGTGTGAGTGCTCCAGGAACGGAGTCTCACTCAGTGTGTGTGCTCCAGGAACGGAGTCTCACTCAGTGTGAGTGCTCCAGGAACGGAGTCTCACTCAGTGTGAGTGCTCCAGGAACGGAGTCTCACTCAGTGTGAGTGCTCCAGGAACGGAGTCTCACTCAGTGTGTGTGCTCCAGGAACGGAGTCTCACTCAGTGTGTGTGCTCCAGGAACGGAGTCTCACTCAGTGTGTGTGCTCCAGGAACGGAGTCTCACTCAGTGTGTGTGCTCCAGGAACGGAGTCTCACTCAGTGTGTGTCCTTCAACGGAGTCTCACTCAGTGTGTGTGCTCCAGGAACGGAGTCTCACTCAGTGTGAGTGCTCCAGGAACGGAGTCTCACTCAGTGTGTGTGCTCCAGGAACGGAGTCTCACTCAGTGTGTGTGCTCCAGGAACGGAGTCTCACTCAGTGTGTGTGCTCCAGGAACGGAGTCTCACTCAGTGTGTGTGCTTCAACGGAGTCTCACTCAGTGTGTGTGCTCCAGGAACGGAGTCTCACTCAGTGTGAGTGCTCCAGGAACGGAGTCTCACTCAGTGTGTGTGCTTCAACGGAGTCTCACTCAGTGTGTGTGCTTCAACGGAGTCTCACTCAGTGTGAGTGCTCCAGGAACGGAGTCTCACTCAGTGTGTGTGCTCCAGGAACGGAGTCTCACTCAGTGTGTGTGCTTCAACAGAGTCTCACTCAGTGTGTGTGCTCCAGGAACGGGGTCTCACTCAGTGTGAGTGCTCCAGGAACGGAGTCTCACTCAGTGTGTGTGCTCCAGGAACGGAGTCTCACTCATTGTGTGTGCTCCAGGAACGGGGTCTCACTCAGTGTGTGTGCTCCAGGAACGGAGTCTCACTCAGTGTGTGTGCTCCAGGAACGGGGTCTCACTCAGTGTGAGTGCTCCAGGAACGGAGTCTCACTCAGTGTGTGTGCTCCAGGAACGGAGTCTCACTCAGTGTGAGTGCTCCAGGAACGGAGTCTCACTCAGTGTGATTGCTCCAGGAACGGAGTCTCACTCAGTGTGAGTGCTCCAGGAACGGAGTCTCACTCAGTGTGAGTGCTTCAACGGAGTCTCACTCAGTGTGAGTGCTCCAGGAACGGAGTCTCACTCAGTGTGTGTGCTCCAGGAACGGAGTCTCACTCAGTGTGAGTGCTCCAGGAACGGAGTCTCACTCAGTGTGTGTGCTCCAGGAACGGAGTCTCACTCAGTGTGAGTGCTCCAGGAACGGAGTCTCACTCAGTGTGTGTGCTCAAGGAACGGAGTCTCACTCAGTGTGTGTGCTCCAGGAACGGAGTCTCACTCAGTGTGAGTGCTCCAGGAACGGAGTCTCACTCAGTGTGTGTGCTCAAGGAACGGAGTCTCACTCAGTGTGTGTGCTCCAGGAACGGAGTCTCACTCAGTGTGAGTGCTCCAGGAACGGAGTCTCACTCAGTGTGTGCGCTCCAGGAACGGAGTCTCACTCAGTGTGTGCGCTCCAGGAACGGAGTCTCACTCAGTGTGAGTGCTCCAGGAACGGAGTCTCACTCAGTGTGTGCGCTCCAGGAACGGAGTCTCACTCAGTGTGTGCGATCCAGGAACGGAGTCTCACTCAGTGTGTGCGCTCCAGGAACGGAGTCTCACTCAGTGTGTGCGCTCCAGGAACGGAGTCTCACTCAGTGTGTGTGCTCCAGGAACGGAGTCTCACTCAGTGTGTGTGCTTCAACGGAGTCTCACTCAGTGTGAGTGCTCCAGGAACGGAGTCTCACTCAGTGTGTGTGCTCCAGGAACGGAGTCTCACTCAGTGTGTGTGCTTCAACGGAGTCTCACTCAGTGTGTGTGCTCAAGGAACGGAGTCTCACTCAGTGTGTGTGCTCCAGGAACGGAGTCTCACTCAGTGTGTGTGCTCCAGGAACGGAGTCTCACTCAGTGTGAGTGCTCCAGGAACGGAGTCTCACTCAGTGTGTGCGCTCCAGGAACGGAGTCTCACTCAGTGTGTGCGCTCCAGGAACGGAGTCTCACTCAGTGTGTGTGCTCCAGGAACGGAGTCTCACTCAGTGTGTGCGATCCAGGAACGGAGTCTCACTCAGTGTGTGCGCTCCAGGAACGGAGTCTCACTCAGTGTGTGCGCTCCAGGAACGGAGTCTCACTCAGTGTGTGTGCTCCAGGAACGGAGTCTCACTCAGTGTGTGTGCTTCAACGGAGTCTCACTCAGTGTGAGTGCTCCAGGAACGGAGTCTCACTCAGTGTGTGTGCTCCAGGAACGGAGTCTCACTCAGTGTGTGTGCTTCAACAGAGTCTCACTGAGTGTGAGCGCTGCAGGAACGGAGTCTCACTCAGTGTGTGTGCTTCAACAGAGTCTCACTCAGTGTGTGTGCTCCAGGAACGGGGTCTCACTCAGTGTGAGCGCTCCAGGAACGGAGTCTCACTCAGTGTGTGTGCTCCAGGAACGGAGTCTCACTCAGTGTGAGTGCTTCAACGGAGTCTCACTCAGTGTGAGTGCTCCAGGAACGGAGTCTCACTCAGTGTGAGTGCTCCAGGAACGGAGTCTCACTCAGTGTGAGTGCTCCAGGAACGGAGTCTCACTCAGTGTGAGTGCTTCAACGGAGTCTCACTCAGTGTGTGTGCTCCAGGAACGGAGTCTCACTCAGTGTGTGCGCTCCAGGAACGGAGTCTCACTCAGTGTGTGCGCTCCAGGAACGGAGTCTCACTCAGTGTGTGCGCTCCAGGAACGGAGTCTCACTCAGTGTGAGTGCTCCAGGAACGGAGTCTCACTCAGTGTGTGTGCTCAAGGAACGGAGTCTCACTCAGTGTGTGTGCTCCAGGAACGGAGTCTCACTCAGTGTGAGTGCTCCAGGAACGGAGTCTCACTCAGTGTGTGCGCTCCAGGAACGGAGTCTCACTCAGTGTGAGTGCTCCAGGAACGGAGTCTCACTCAGTGTGTGCGCTCCAGGAACGGAGTCTCACTCAGTGTGTGCGCTCCAGGAACGGAGTCTCACTCAGTGTGTGCGATCCAGGAACGGAGTCTCACTCAGTGTGTGCGCTCCAGGAACGGAGTCTCACTCAGTGTGTGCGCTCCAGGAACGGAGTCTCACTCAGTGTGTGCGCTCCAGGAACGGAGTCTCACTCAGTGTGTGTGCTCCAGGAACGGAGTCTCACTCAGTGTGTGTGCTTCAACGGAGTCTCACTCAGTATGAGTGCTCCAGGAACGGAGTCTCACTCAGTGTGTGTGCTCCAGGAACGGAGTCTCACTCAGTGTGTGTGCTCCAGGAACGGAGTCTCACTCAGTGTGAGTGCTTCAACAGAGTCTCACTCAGTGTGAGCGCTCCAGGAACGGAGTCTCACTCAGTGTGTGTGCTCCAGGAACGGAGTCTCACTCAGTGTGAGTGCTTCAACAGAGTCTCACTCAGTGTGTGTGCTCCAACGGAGTCTCACTCAGTGTGTGCGCTCCAGGAACGGAGTCTCACTCAGTGTGTGCGCTCCAGGAACGGAGTCTCACTCAGTGTGTGTGCTTCAACGGAGTCTCACTCAGTGTGTGTGCTCCAGGAACGGAGTCTCACTCAGTGTGAGTGCTCCAGGAACGGAGTCTCACTCAGTGTGTGCTCCAGGAACGGAGTCTCACTCAGTGTGAGTGCTCCAGGAATGGAGTCTCACTCAGTGTGTGTGCTCCAGGAACGGAGTCTCACTCAGTGTGAGTGCTCCAGGAACGGAGTCTCACTCAGTGTGAGTGCTCCAGGAACGGAGTCTCACTCAGTGTGTGTGCTCCAGGAACGGAGTCTCACTCAGTGTGTGTGCTCCAGGAACGGAGTCTCACTCAGTGTGTGTGCTCCAGGAACGGAGTCTCACTCAGTGTGTGTGCTCCAGGAACGGAGTCTCACTCAGTGTGTGTGCTTCAACGGAGTCTCACTCAGTGTGTGTGCTCCAGGAACGGGGTCTCACTCAGTGTGAGTGCTCCAGGAACGGAGTCTCACTCAGTGTGTGTGCTCCAGGAACGGAGTCTCACTCAGTGTGTGTGCTCCAGGAACGGAGTCTCACTCAGTGTGTGTGCTCCAGGAACGGAGTCTCACTCAGTGTGTGTGCTTCAACGGAGTCTCACTCAGTGTGTGTGCTCCAGGAACGGAGTCTCACTGAGTGTGAGCGCTCTAGGAACGGAGTCTCACTCAGTGTGTGTGCTTCAACGGAGTCTCACTCAGTGTGTGTGCTTCAACGGAGTCTCACTCAGTGTGTGTGCTCCAGGAACGGAGTCTCACTCAGTGTGAGTGCTCCAGGAACGGAGTCTCACTCAGTGTGTGTGCTTCAACAGAGTCTCACTCAGTGTGTGTGCTCCAGGAACGGGGTCTCACTCAGTGTGAGTGCTCCAGGAACGGAGTCTCACTCAGTGTGTGTGCTCCAGGAACGGAGTCTCACTCAGTGTGTGTGCTCCAGGAACGGGGTCTCACTCAGTGTGTGTGCTCCAGGAACGGAGTCTCACTCAGTGTGTGTGCTCCAGGAACGGGGTCTCACTCAGTGTGAGTGCTCCAGGAACGGAGTCTCACTCAGTGTGTGTGCTCCAGGAACGGAGTCTCACTCAGTGTGAGTGCTCCAGGAACGGAGTCTCACTCAGTGTGATTGCTCCAGGAACGGAGTCTCACTCAGTGTGAGTGCTCCAGGAACGGAGTCTCACTCAGTGTGAGTGCTTCAACGGAGTCTCACTCAGTGTGAGTGCTCCAGGAACGGAGTCTCACTCAGTGTGTGTGCTCCAGGAACGGAGTCTCACTCAGTGTGAGTGCTCCAGGAACGGAGTCTCACTCAGTGTGTGTGCTCCAGGAACGGAGTCTCACTCAGTGTGAGTGCTCCAGGAACGGAGTCTCACTCAGTGTGTGTGCTCCAGGAACGGCGTCTCACTCAGTGTGTGTGCTCCAGGAACGGAGTCTCACTCAGTGTGAGTGCTCCAGGAACGGAGTCTCACTCAGTGTGTGTGCTCAAGGAACGGAGTCTCACTCAGTGTGTGTGCTCCAGGAACGGAGTCTCACTCAGTGTGAGTGCTCCAGGAACGGAGTCTCACTCAGTGTGTGCGCTCCAGGAACGGAGTCTCACTCAGTGTGTGCGCTCCAGGAACGGAGTCTCACTCAGTGTGAGTGCTCCAGGAACGGAGTCTCACTCAGTGTGTGCGCTCCAGGAACGGAGTCTCACTCAGTGTGTGCGCTCCAGGAACGGAGTCTCACTCAGTGTGTGCGCTCCAGGAACGGAGTCTCACTCAGTGTGTGCGCTCCAGGAACGGAGTCTCACTCAGTGTGTGTGCTCCAGGAACGGAGTCTCACTCAGTGTGTGTGCTTCAACGGAGTCTCACTCAGTGTGAGTGCTCCAGGAACGGAGTCTCACTCAGTGTGTGTGCTCCAGGAACGGAGTCTCACTCAGTGTGTGTGCTTCAACGGAGTCTCACTCAGTGTGTGTGCTCCAGGAACGGAGTCTCACTCAGTGTGTGTGCTCCAGGAACGGAGTCTCACTCAGTGTGTGTGCTCCAGGAACGGAGTCTCACTCAGTGTGAGTGCTCCAGGAACGGAGTCTCACTCAGTGTGTGCGCTCCAGGAACGGAGTCTCACTCAGTGTGTGTGCTCCAGGAACGGAGTCTCACTCAGTGTGTGTGCTCCAGGAACGGAGTCTCACTCAGTGTGTGCGATCCAGGAACGGAGTCTCACTCAGTGTGTGCGCTCCAGGAACGGAGTCTCACTCAGTGTGTGCGCTCCAGGATCGGAGTCTCACTCAGTGTGTGTGCTCCAGGAACGGAGTCTCACTCAGTGTGTGTGCTTCAACGGAGTCTCACTCAGTGTGAGTGCTCCAGGAACGGAGTCTCACTCAGTGTGTGTGCTCCAGGAACGGAGTCTCACTCAGTGTGTGTGCTTCAACAGAGTCTCACTGAGTGTGAGCGCTGCAGGAACGGAGTCTCACTCAGTGTGTGTGCTTCAACAGAGTCTCACTCAGTGTGTGTGCTCCAGGAACGGGGTCTCACTCAGTGTGAGCGCTCCAGGAACGGAGTCTCACTCAGTGTGTGTGCTCCAGGAACGGAGTCTCACTCAGTGTGAGTGCTTCAACGGAGTCTCACTCAGTGTGTGTGCTCCAGGAACGGAGTCTCACTCAGTGTGAGTGCTCCAGGAACGGAGTCTCACTCAGTGTGAGTGCTCCAGGAACGGAGTCTCACTCAGTGTGAGTGCTTCAACGGAGTCTCACTCAGTGTGTGTGCTCCAGGAACGGAGTCTCACTCAGTGTGTGCGCTCCAGGAACGGAGTCTCACTCAGTGTGTGCGCTCCAGGAACGGAGTCTCACTCAGAGTGTGCGCTCCAGGAACGGAGTCTCACTCAGTGTGAGTGCTCCAGGAACGGAGTCTCACTCAGTGTGTGTGCTCAAGGAACGGAGTCTCACTCAGTGTGTGTGCTCCAGGAACGGAGTCTCACTCAGTGTGAGTGCTCCAGGAACGGAGTCTCACTCAGTGTGTGCGCTCCAGGAACGGAGTCTCACTCAGTGTGAGTGCTCCAGGAACGGAGTCTCACTCAGTGTGTGCGCTCCAGGAACGGAGTCTCACTCAGTGTGTGCGCTCCAGGAACGGAGTCTCACTCAGTGTGTGCGATCCAGGAACGGAGTCTCACTCAGTGTGTGCGCTCCAGGAACGGAGTCTCACTCAGTGTGTGCGCTCCAGGAACGGAGTCTCACTCAGTGTGTGCGCTCCAGGAACGGAGTCTCACTCAGTGTGTGTGCTCCAGGAACGGAGTCTCACTCAGTGTGTGCGATCCAGGAACGGAGTCTCACTCAGTGTGTGCGCTCCAGGAACGGAGTCTCACTCAGTGTGTGCGCTCCAGGAACGGAGTCTCACTCAGTGTGTGTGCTCCAGGAACGGAGTCTCACTCAGTGTGTGTGCTTCAACGGAGTCTCACTCAGTGTGAGTGCTCCAGGAACGGAGTCTCACTCAGTGTGTGTGCTCCAGGAACGGAGTCTCACTCAGTGTGTGTGCTTCAACAGAGTCTCACTCAGTGTGTGTGCTCCAGGAACGGGGTCTCACTCAGTGTGAGCGCTCCAGGAACGGAGTCTCACTCAGTGTGTGTGCTCCAGGAACGGAGTCTCACTCAGTGTGAGTGCTTCAACGGAGTCTCACTCAGTGTGAGTGCTCCAGGAACGGAGTCTCACTCAGTGTGAGTGCTCCAGGAACGGAGTCTCACTCAGTGTGAGTGCTCCAGGAACGGAGTCTCACTCAGTGTGAGTGCTTCAACGGAGTCTCACTCAGTGTGTGTGCTCCAGGAACGGAGTCTCACTCAGTGTGTGCGCTCCAGGAACGGAGTCTCACTCAGTGTGTGCGCTCCAGGAACGGAGTCTCACTCAGTGTGTGCGATCCAGGAACGGAGTCTCACTCAGTGTGTGCGCTCCAGGAACGGAGTCTCACTCAGTGTGAGTGCTCCAGGAACGGAGTCTCACTCAGTGTGTGTGCTCCAGGAACGGAGTCTCACTCAGTGTGTGTGCTCCAGGAACGGAGTCTCACTCAGTGTGTGCGCTCCAGGAACGGAGTCTCACTCAGTGTGAGTGCTCCAGGAACGGAGTCTCACTCAGTGTGAGTGCTTCAACGGAGTCTCACTCAGTGTGAGTGCTCCAGGAACGGAGTCTCACTCAGTGTGTGCGCTCCAGGAACGGAGTCTCACTCAGTGTGTGCGCTCCAGGAACGGAGTCTCACTCAGTGTGAGTGCTTCAACAGAGTCTCACTGAGTGTGAGCGCTCTAGGAACGGAGTCTCACTCAGTGTGTGTGCTTCAACAGAGTCTCACTCAGTGTGTGTGCTCCAGGAACGGGGTCTCACTCAGTGTGAGTGCTCCAGGAACGGAGTCTCACTCAGTGTGTGTGATCCTGGAACGGAGTCTCACTCAGTGTGAGTGCTTCAACAGAGTCTCACTCAGTGTGAGTGCTCCAGGAACGGAGTCTCACTCAGTGTGAGTGCTCCAGGAACGGAGTCTCACTCAGTGTGAGTGCTCCAGGAACGGAGTCTCACTCAGTGTGAGTGCTCCAGGAACGGAGTCTCACTCAGTGTGAGTGCTTCAACGGAGTCTCACTCAGTGTGTGTGCTCCAGGAACGGAGTCTCACTCAGTGTGTGCGCTCCAGGAACGGAGTCTCACTCAGTGTGTGCGATCCAGGAACGGAGTCTCACTCAGTGTGTGCGCTCCAGGAACGGAGTCTCACTCAGTGTGAGTGCTCCAGGAACGGAGTCTCACTCAGTGTGTGTGCTCCAGGAACGGAGTCTCACTCAGTGTGTGTGCTCCAGGAACGGAGTCTCACTCAGTGTGTGCGCTCCAGGAACGGAGTCTCACTCAGTGTGAGTGCTCCAGGAACGGAGTCTCACTCAGTGTGAGTGCTTCAACGGAGTCTCACTCAGTGTGAGTGCTCCAGGAACGGAGTCTCACTCAGTGTGAGTGCTTCAACGGAGTCTCACTCAGTGTGAGTGCTCCAGGAACGGAGTCTCACTCAGTGTGAGTGCTTCAACGGAGTCTCACTCAGTGTGAGTGCTCCAGGAAAGGAGTCTCACTCAGTGTGTGTGCTCCAGGAACGGAGTCTCACTCAGTGTGTGTGCTCCAGGAACGGAGTCTCACTCAGTGTGTGTGCTCCAGGAACGGGGTCTCACTCAGTGTGTGTGCTTCAACGGAGTCTCACTCAGTGTGAGTGCTCCAGGAACGGAGTCTCACTCAGTGTGTGCGCTCCAGGAACGGAGTCTCACTCAGTGTGTGCGCTCCAGGAACGGAGTCTCACTCAGTGTGAGTGCTTCAACAGAGTCTCACTGAGTGTGAGCGCTCTAGGAACGGAGTCTCACTCAGTGTGTGTGCTTCAACAGAGTCTCACTCAGTGTGTGTGCTCCAGGAACGGGGTCTCACTCAGTGTGAGTGCTCCAGGAACGGAGTCTCACTCAGTGTGTGTGATCCTGGAACGGAGTCTCACTCAGTGTGAGTGCTTCAACAGAGTCTCACTCAGTGTGAGTGCTCCAGGAACGGAGTCTCACTCAGTGTGAGTGCTCCAGGAACGGAGTCTCACTCAGTGTGAGTGCTCCAGGAACGGAGTCTCACTCAGTGTGAGTGCTCCAGGAACGGAGTCTCACTCAGTGTGTGTGCTCCAGGAACGGAGTCTCACTCAGTGTGTGTGCTCCAGGAACGGAGTCTCACTCAGTGTGTGTGCTCCAGGAACGTCTCACTCAGTGTGTGTGCTCCAGGAACGGAGTCTCACTCAGTGTGTGTGCTCCAGGAACGTCTCACTCAGTGTGTGTGCTCCAGGAACGGAGTCTCACTCAGTGTGTGTGCTTCAACGGAGTCTCACTCAGTGTGTGTGCTCCAGGAACGGAGTCTCACTCAGTGTGTGCTCCAGGAACGGAGTCTCACTCAGTGTGTGTGCTTCAACGGAGTCTCACTCAGTGTGTGTGCTCCAGGAACGGAGTCTCACTCAGTGTGTGTGCTCCAGGAACGGAGTCTCACTCAGTGTGTGTGCTCCAGGAACGGAGTCTCACTCAGTGTGTGTGCTCCAGGAACGGAGTCTCACTCAGTGTGAGTGCTCCAGGAACGGAGTCTCACTCAGTGTGAGTGCTCCAGGAACGGAGTCTCACTCAGTGTGTGTGCTCCAGGAACGGAGTCTCACTCAGTGTGTGCTCCAGGAACGGAGTCTCACTCAGTGTGTGTGCTCCAGGAACGGAGTCTCACTCAGTGTGTGTGCTCCAGGAACGGAGTCTCACTCAGTGTGTGTGCTCCAGGAACGGAGTCTCACTCAGTGTGAGTGCTCCAGGAACGGAGTCTCACTCAGTGTGTGTGCTCCAGGAACGGAGTCTCACTCAGTGTGTGTGCTCCAGGAACGGAGTCTCACTCAGTGTGTGTGCTCCAGGAACGGAGTCTCACTCAGTGTGAGTGCTCCAGGAACGGAGTCTCACTCAGTGTGTGTGCTCCAGGAACGGAGTCTCACTCAGTGTGTGTGCTCCAGGAACGGAGTCTCACTCGGTGTGTGTGCTTCAACACTGTGGGTCTCCCCGGTACTGAAACCAGGAATCTCTGGAGATGGTGTTTACAAACATCTCAAGAGCTTTCCAATGCTTTTAAAACGCATGTATTTAATGAGAATGTTACTTACCTTAATGGCTTTAAACCTTTCCAGTCCGTGGTGTAAATTGTTGTAACAGTTATTACAGTTGCAGTTGTTGCACAAGTCGCCACTGGCAAAGCAGTCACAGTACCTGTGGGACAGAGCACAGCGTGTCAAAGCCGCCGATGGCAGCGTCAGCCAGGAGAATGAGGCGACACGAGGAGGGACAGCGGCCGGCGTCTGCGGTCCACGCAGCCTCCACGAGAGATCTGACTCAGCTCTTGAAAACCGGGGTGAGCGGGAGGAAAACTGGGGTGAGTGGGAGGAAAACCGGGGTGAGCGGGATGATGTTCTCCCCTGACTCACACAGAAGGAAAGGAAATTAGTTCAAACCACTGGTTTCCTGAGAGAAGAGTTTGCTGAGCAAGACAGTTTCCTGGGAATGTCCACTGCTGTCCATCGCCCCGCCCTGAGCCCTGAGCTGTCGTCTCAGGAACACTGCAGGTTGAGGTGGGAACTTCAGACAGTCAAGAGCCATCTTTCTATCAACTGTCCCAACCCATCTGACACGACGCCGGGGCGGGCACTTCTTGTCCAGACCTTGACTGGGAGCGGAGGGCCCTGCGGCCTGGAGCGGGCCCAGTCCAGGCTGTACCCCGTCACTCCCGTCGGCGTCAGCGTGTGGGCGGAGGGATGGCGGAGACGCACGGAGAGGGCCGCTTCCCGCTCGGTTAGGACGCAAGGCTTGTTCGGAAGCCTGCACGTTCCCCAGCCTCCCCCAAAACAGCGTTTGTGAGACAACGGGTCTCTCAGGGACGGGCTGACACTGCCCACACCAGGACACGCTGGGCAGGGCCCTCTGTTCATTCGCTGTGGAGACAGCGCCGTCCAGTGCCCGTGAGGTCCGCGTCCTCCCTCCCGGCCCCACCCCGCTGCTCGGCACGGAGCTCCGGGAGCGGGTCACTGTCACCGCGCAGGCTGCGCTGATCTGAGCCGTGACGCCCGGTGCGGGCTGTGAGCCTCCGGCTCAGCACGCGGCCCTTCTCTGGGGAAGACAGAGCCCACGGGCCCCGGACAGAGCTTCCTCTCCCTGGACGGCACCGGACACACTCAGAACCACCTTTCCCTTCATTCACTGCAGACTGAGCCCACGGCAATTCTCTGTCTAGTGTCTTCACCGATTAATCTAGAAATTTGCTTCTAGGCAAGAAGCTAGTTCTTTGGCCTTCCACTGTGAGGTAATAAATAAATGAATACCTTCCGGAATGTTCATCTTGTTTCCAAGTCCTCAGCGGTCATCCCACTTTGTCCCAGTGATAGTCTTTGCTCAGGCTTCTGTGGCTTCCCCAGCCCCCGAGCCCAGCCAGCAGCTCAAAGCCCCTGGCTATGGAGCCCCCCGCCCAAAGACACTGCCACGGCACCCTCCCCAGCGTGGAAGTTCCCCCGGGCAGGCCACGTGGCCCGGTTCCCTCACTCTCCTTCCTCCTCACCCTGAGCTGTGAGGCTGAGTCCTCGCCTGGTGTCTTGTGGCGTCTCCAACCTCACAGGCTGCCAGCGACAGCCCAGTTACTTTCAAAGGCAACCCTAGATTTCAGCAGGACTTCTTTAAAAAATCAGTTTGCTTTTCCAGTTTCCTCCTGAACCGGGTTTCATGCACTTCTGGATTTTAACCGACAGCTGCCCCCACCTCACTGTCCTGTCGACGGGGCACGCAGTGGCTTCGGCAGGAGCCCTGCAGTGTGAGAGCCCGTGAGGGTGGCGGTCAGGGCTGTCAGACACAGGGACTGGGACGCCTGCTCCCAACAGGGGACTCAAACCAGCTAGGCACTCAGGGCGGACAGAGCTGGCAGGAGCAGGAGCCGAGAGTGGGGCGGACACCCCACAGCACAGGCTGCGCTTGGCAGGACAGCGGGGGGCGGGCAAGTGCAAGCACAGTGACAAGGCCTCCCCCATTTCAGCCGTAGGCCCACCAGGCCCATGACTCTGCTTCACAAGCTGCCCACTGCCCCCGAGAGCTGGCATCCCTGGGGGTGAATGTTTTCTGAAAAAAATTTGATATAGAATAAACCACCAATCCATCAAACTTTTAAAAACTAGCACGTGGAAATGTTACAGTCCATGCTCGACAAGGCCCCACAGGTGTCTGACGGGCTGGAGACCGAAGCCCAAGCCCGAGGACACGGCTCCGCCTGCAGTGTGGACAGCACCCTTTGCCGAGTCAGGTGGTCGAGGCCCCACGACAACACTGAAGCAGGAGCCGTGAAGTGTGGCTTCTGCTCTGGCCGCAGCGGCCGAGTCTTCCCTGTGGCACGCACCCTGCTAGCCAGTTAGGTTCGTCTGGACTGACTTATAACACCCTTATTTCTATTTAATAAGGAAGGATTTGTGGTTACTTACAATTGCAGACACTGGGATTTGGTACAGTTACATGGCTGTTTAGACTTTGAGGCCCATGAACTAAGAGTTACTCTATAAAGATTAAAAAGGAAAATGTATTCAGATTGTTACTCTTTAAAAAGAGAATCAGCTAAGCATCTGGTGTTTTTGAACAATTACTGAAAATCTCAACACCAGACACTGTTTGCAGACAGCGTCTATTCTGCAGGTGCCTGGCTAGGAGGCTGGGGTGCCAGGGAGGTCCCATCGCTGTCCCCTCCCCAAGAAGCCTTCCTGCAGTCCCTTCCCTCATCTGCTTAAACCTCTAGTGTGTGTGGCCCCCACACCAAATAGCTATTGCCAGTTCTATGTTTAGTAGTTTCTAAAATCTGAACAGTGGAAGGTACAAGTTGGAGAACAGCATATAACCGCCGTCCCTGGTGCCGTAGCAGGGTGAGGGCCGAGGCACCAGCCCAACGTCATCGGCACCAGAGCGTGTTGCCGGCAGTCACGTGGCCATCATGGGCCTCCCGCCCGACTGCTGCGCTGAGAGTGAGCCCATAAGCCACCCTCAGGGCCACCAGAGGGGGACAGACAGATGTGTCCCAGACGCTGCTAAACACAGGGTGGGGGGGAGGCAGCCACGGCTCAGAACTCAGGAGAAGCTCCGAGGGCTGCTCTGGGATGGCACTCGCTGACGGAACTGGGGCTGGTAGGAACTCATGGTGAGGAGGAGGGCACACGGGCAACACCTCACTTGCTATTGGGGCTGCCCCTGGGGAGGGCAGCCCTGTCATCGGCCACGTGCTCCCAAGGTCACGTGTGCAGGCACCTCCCACGCCCACAGGCTGCTCCGGGCAGCCTCACATGTGGGTCTTGGGTTCCTGCAGCAGCCACTCCAGTGCTTGGCCCACACTTAACACTTAACACCACAGACCATCTGCTGTCGCCACACAGACACAGGAAGCACTCGGTGCCACCGCTCAGCACAAGTGCCCTAAAGAGAGTGTGCTGGGCGAGGCCCTTCCCCAGGGACTCTGTCCTCACACACCCAACCGCCCCGAGTCAGGACTGCGGTCGTCCCACGTTGTAGCTCAGCCGTCCTATGCGCTCTGGCAAAGACTCCCCGGCCTGACACGCGTGACCTGTGGGCACTCCCCACCACTCTCCATCTGTGTTTGTTTGGCGCCCCCAGGCCCCCCAGCCCAAACAGCAATGGTCTTGACTCATGCACAAGCCGCTGATGTCACTTCTTCTGGAGAGCTCCCTTACTGTCAAGATAATGGCCCCAAGCATGTCACTGAACACTATCTTAATTTACCTTCCTCTGGTTTACTTCCCCCTATAGACAGGAGAGTTGTAAGTCCCCTGTACTGCCCAGGAGTGTCCACCTTGAATCAGACACGAGCTGTTCAGAGCAGGGGCGCGGACACTCTCTCCTCTGCCCTTGCCCTGGGTCTTCTCAGACCTGCCCCTCAAGAGGGGCACAGGGCAGCCAGCCACTCCCTGTCCAGAGGAACCCAACTCCTACAAAAAATGAGGTGGGGTGCCAAGAGGCATTCCAGTGGTGACACGTTGTCACTGTGGAAGGAGAAAGTGTGGTTTAGTGAGTGTCTACTGTCAGGAGGGTGCCAGCAAGCATTCGCCAGGGGACGTCATGTGGCCGGGACTGCAATAAGTGGTTCAGGTGACACCAAAGAATTCACAATTTAAAAAGTGTATGTACAGTGCCGTCCTGGGGGACCCACCATGTCATTCAGGACACGATACACACACAATTGGAAAACTAGAGAACAGAAGATAATCAACATTCAGTTTGCGCCTGACCAGGTGGTGGCGCAGTGGATAGAGTGTCAGACTGGGATGTGGAGGACCCAGGTTCGAGACCCTGAGGTCGCCAGCTTGAGCACAGGCTCATCTGGTTTGAGCAAAGCTCAACAGCTTGGACCCAAGGTCACTGGCTCGAGCAAGGGGTTACTTGGTCTGCTGAAGGTCCACGGTCAAGGCACATATGAGAAAGCAATCAATGAACAACTAAGGTATTGCAACGAAAAACTGATAATTAATGCTTCTCATCTCTCTCCGTTGCTGTCTGTCTGTCCCTATCTATCCCTCTCTCTCTGTCCCTGTAAGAAAACAAAACAAAACAAAAAACATTCAGTTTGCTTGCTACTGACTGTAAGGTATACATTTTGGAGACAGGACAGTTTACTATGGGTGGGAGAAGTTCAAGTCCTTTTGAAGGAGGTAAGACTTACTTCAGCTCTTAAGGTTGTGAGGGGTTTTATTATTGGCCTAAAGGAGGTTTTAGTGGGAATACCAGCACAAACAAAGACTCGGCATTTGGAACGAGCCCCGAGTGCCCGAGGGGACAGCTGGGGACTCGTTGATTGTAACGGGCACTGGACTGGGAAAACTTCCACACCAATCTGAAAACTGAAGAGTTATAAGGGAAACGGACAATCTGCCTCAGAAAAACATTATAAACAAACTTTCCTGCAGTGGGACGTGACATCATCTCTGAGAAAACAATTTCCAGCAAAGCAGAACCTTGCATTTTCTCGAGTATAACCGTCATTAAGTTACCGAGAATAGCAGCAGCGACAGAGCGCACACGGACGCTTGATCAGCAGATCATTAAAGCTAGGTGGGGTGACAGGACACGGGTCTTTGTCGATAGGATAAGCTAGTTGGTAAGTTAGCTGGCTGACACCCACTCTGAGAATGATGACTGGGTGTGAACTCGCCACGTCACCTGCTCAGTGAGAGAGAAACGTGTGAAGCATGCACAGAGCTCCTTCTGGCACCTGCAGCCCCAGTGTGACCCTGCCCTGTGCGGGTCCAACAGGAAGCTAACCAGAAATCTGAGGCGGTGGACAGCTCTGGGCCAGGGCCGGGAGTGACACAGCTGCTGCCCCTGAGCGGCCCCTTTCCACAGACACGCGGTAAGCAGGCACTCCAGGAGACCATCCCCACAGGGAGCCTCGGATACAAGTGGTCAGGGCCCAGTCGGGCAGTGACAGCAAGTCAAGTAATTATCTGCAGCAAAAAATACAAACACAAAGCTCATGTTGCTCCCAGCTCATCATTTATCATGTAAAACCCTTTATGACCTGCCTGATTCCTTCAGGATGAAGGAGATGGTGGCTGCCTGAGGAAACTGGCTGGAGACAGGGTGGGGGTGGGGCGGAGGGAGACCCCTGCAGGGGGGACCGTGGGGGCTGCTCCTCTGCACCCGGAGGGGAGACCCCTGCAGGGGGACCGTGGGGGCTGCTCCTCTGCACCCGGAGGGGAGACCCCCTGCTGGGGGACCGTGGGGGCTGCTCCTCTGCACCCGGAGGGGAGACCCCTGCAGGGGGGACCGTGGGGGCTGCTCCTCTGCACCCGGAGGGGAGACCCCTGCAGGGGGGACCGTGGGGGCTGCTCCTCTGCACCCAGAGGGGAGACCCCCTGCAGGGGGGACCGTGGGGGCTGCTCCTCTGCTCCCGGGAGCCACCGAGGCACCCATGCACCGTGGCTGTGGATCACACACTTGAAGTAAAGGAGAGAGGCACCAGCCCCTGGAATGTTCTGGACGAGCTAAAGCACCTCGCAATGCAGGTCACAAGGAAGTTGAAGTGAGAACGAGGGACCGGGACATCTTCAGTCACACTGTGTAACTGAACCTGTAATGCTACCGGCAGGGTCTGCACGTTGCTCACATTGTTTCGCTTTGTCCAGAAACGTTTAGGCCCTGCCGACAGGAGCGGTTCCCGTCACAGCAGCACACCGCGATGCGGCCACTCAGAGTGAACCTCGGAGAACGGCGGCGTCAGTCCGTGAATTAGCAGAAACTCATCGTCGGCCTGTCGGTACCATAGCAGCAGGGAGCCGGCGGAGAGCGTTGCTGAGCCTGGAGGGGCGGCCACCCGAGCCCCATGTGGGGTCTCCAGAACTGCCCTCTTACTGCCCAAACAACCCTCCTCACACTGCGCGGCGCCTCCACGGACAGGAGCCCCACAGCGGACCCCACAGGAGCCCACAAGCCCTGCGTCGCTCAGCCTGAGCTCCTTCAGGCCCAAGGCACGGCTGCATCAGAGTGCCTGCACCCCTGGAGCGGGACAGATAGTCTCCAGGACCAACGGACGGACTCCCCGAGCGCCAAGCGCTGCCCCACCCACGGTTAGACATGAGTGGTAACTGCAGAGAGTCAACCGGCTGCACTAGTCTCGTTAGTTACAGTTACAGGCACCACTTGAAAATGGCTTGACAAGATCCCAGGTAAGTAAAGAAGTGCAGCCCACGTCCACTGGAGGGTGTGCCTCCCCGGCACCTGCCAGAGAGTGAGCGGACCCCACAGGCGAGGTGCAAAAGACCGACATCCAGGTTCACTGACTGCTACATGGCTTATGATGATGACAGCAAAAGAAAAACAGAAAAGAGACAAAGAAAGAAACAGAACGGCTCGCGCAAACCAAAGTGCGACCGAGAGAGCTCCGCAGACGCGGCCGAGCCCGCGGATGGAGCGGGGCCCCTGCCGCAGCGCAGACCCAGCGCCCGCGCAGACCCAGCGCCCGCGCAGACCCAGCGCCCGCGCAGACCCAGCGCCCCGCGCAGACCCAGCGCCCCGCGCAGCAGCACCGTCGGTGGCACGCATGACGCAAGAAATCCTTTAGCGCTCATGACGGTTGCAGGTAAAGCTAATGTTATAACTTAGAAGAAAGTCACAAATGTACACAGAGAGCCTCTAAAACTCTTAAAGAGAGTGACAGTCGGTGGCTTCAATCCTTACCCAGCCAAAGTGATCTTGGGGGGTCCGGAAAGAGCTGGTCCCGAGGGGAACGCAGACCCGTTGACCACGGACGGCAAGGCGCCATCTTCCGGCTGCAGAAAGCCAAGGCGAGCATATTTTGAATTAGTTTTTGTTTTAAAAATTCCACCCCCTCAGCCCCGAGGTACAGAGAAAAACGATCCCTTTTCCTCTAGAGCTTTATGTCACAATCCCTTGACAACAACGCCTGGGTCTCGCTACCAGGATGACTCCACAAGCCCCCAGCTGGGCCCAGACCCCCTGGATGCGGGGAGGCCATGGCCAGGCTGTAGCCAGTGGGCAAGCAGGACACATAGCTGTCAGCTGGCAGGCCAGGACCCTGCATCGGCCGTCTTTTTCAATTTGTGAAATAAACTCAGTTACAAATTTCTGTAAATGAAAAATGTCCATTATTATTATAGCTTTAGTATAACACGAGAGCTTGGCATTTGATGTCTCATTAGCAATCATTACTTTCTCATCTATTAAAATTTTTCTGTAGTCAATGCCACAATCTCTGCTTTATCCGTGCCTCTGCCTCCTGGGCTCCTGTTTATGCTCCTCAGCGCACGGTGCACGGGCAGCACTCTCAGAGAAAGACAGGCTAGCAGGGTCCCTCTGACCTGGCTTCCTTCTTATCAGAGCTTGGAGAAAGTAAACATATTGGACAAATTTAGGTTTTGAGATTTGTCTATATCAGAGTTAAACAGCCAATCCTTGTCCCTTCCTCCGATGAAAACTTGGTGGTGGTGGGGCGGCCAGGAGGGAGGAGTCCCTGCCTGGGGCACTCACAAGGTCATGGCTTAGACTGGCCCATCTCCTGTGCTCGTGAGTACTCTTGTTTATGTAGTCACTCAACAAATACCTGTCTTTAAACCCGCGTCTCGGAGACATCCTCTAGTCTCATGGCATTAAGTCCCATCTGTGCACCGACTCCATCCCTCCAGCCCAGAATTCCTCCCGCTGAACCCCACTCCCACACGAGACCATCACTTTGATGTCTGAGAGACCCCCCACTTCAATGCTCCAAGTGGAGCCATCTCCCTCACAGACGCGCACACTCAGCTCGCCTGACACTGTATCAAGATGTAGGGAAAGAGCAGGTTTGTCTTACAGTTAATACATGTGCATGAGAGTGTAATCATAAAAGCATCCTAAATTCTAGAAAAGCATTTCCATATCCCCGAGGAAGGTGAGGGACAGTCCACACTGAGTGAGTGGCATGCGCTGAGGGCAGGACCGCCAGGACGAGCCCAGCCAACGGGCAGAGCGATGGCCCAGCGGCCGTGGGAAGGACGACAGTCACACAGAGTTGGCAGAGAGCTGGGTCTGGGGCTTATCGCGTCCCCTCTGCCTGTCTGACACCGAGCGGGAGGGGGTGACTGCTCGGTAGATGTTTCACTGTTGAGCTTTAAGTGGAGGTTACGTTATATTTCCTGACAAACTGCAGCTTTGACAATCTACATTTCAAGAGACAATAATTCCCCGCTGTATTTATAAAAACAGTGACTCACCTGCTGCGTGATGAGATTTAATTTTGTGGGTACTGGCAAAAATCTTCCGACCAAAGTCGTCACTGGCTTAGGGACCTCTGTAAGGAAGACAGTGGAAACGAACTGACACCACGCCGTGTTTATCGTCCACTTGCACACGGAGGAGAGAACACAGACGAAGCTGTGTCATGGGTTCATCCCGTGCAGAGTCACTGACTTATCTTCATCCTCTTTTTGTGCTTTATTCTATAAAACCTTTCAGGTCAACGTTTTTGTTGTTGTTGTTTGTTTGTTTTTGTTTTTGTTTTACATATTACAGCCTTTTTCTCTGCCATAAAGCTACTCAGCTTGAGCTCCAGGGACAACCTGCTACACAAAGTGCCTGGTTCCCACACGCTGCCCAGGCCTGGAGGGGCGGCAAACTCAGCAGGGAGTGCGGGGCATTTTCAAAGAAAGCACGGCGCCATCTGTCGGACACCAGAACTACTTGCTGTGTATTCTTTCAACTGGTTACTAAGTTGTTAGGATATAAGTATATATTTATTAGGCTATTTGGACCAAACTACTTAAGGACTAGGACCGACAGGAATTTCTTTGGCCTAAGGACACCGTGTAAACATTCCTGAGCACAAAAGGCCTGTGAACTCCATGCTGGCAGGTCCCGGTGGGAGGAGAGACACCTCTTCATCTCCTGAATCACCCAGCAGCCAAATGCCAGGCTGGTGTAGCCGCCAAGCAAGGTCACCTTGAGATGCTGGTCAGGGTGCAGTTATTTTATGGTGAAAATTAGTATGTTTACAGCATAACAAAGGGGACTGGGCCAGGAGGTTTGAGTATATGACAAGGAATGGATTTGGAGAGCATTACACAAACCCTCGCCTTCTGCGGATCTGATGGCCTCGGGTTTGATCGTGTGCCGGAAGGAGGGGAGTTAGGAAGAGCCCCTCCCTGCCGTGTGGAGGACGGGAGGCAGCCCTAAGCTACAGAGGACACAGCCCCAGAAGCCACAGCTGTGCGGAGCCAAAGCCCCACCCCTGCTTCTGCACCATAAGCAAAGGCAGTGTCATGAAGGCATTTGACTGTCCCTGGATAAAGAGACTGTTGGGATGGAATATGAGTCACAGTCTTTCTTTTTGCCCCAGACTCCAAAGGTCCATTGAAATGACATCCAACTTTAGTGTTGATTCAAATTATGGGCAAGGTCAGTGAATCATCTGATAAAGAAATATTCTGGTTAACCCAAGATTTAGAGTAATGCAATTATGTATATAGCCCACATAGGAATGGCCATTTCCAAAAATTCTTGTCTAACTTCTATATAAACAACCCTAAAGCTATGCCATTTAAATTTTCTTTAACCACTCATAAGGCATTTAGGATAAGGAAGTAAGTATACTCTATGTCATTTATTATTATCTTGACAGTTTGAAGAAGTTTACAAGCAAATGAATGTCAGATGATCAGCATTTGATACAGTTATTTCAGAGCTCATGGTAGTACACAAAAATGTTTACATTAAGCATTAGTTTATACCACGCCTCTAGGCATACCTGCTTGTTGGTATGAATCGTCACCTGTTAGAACACAAAGCTCTCTGCAGAGCGGGAAGTAAAGGATGACGATCTGAGAATTTGAAACAGTCAATACAATGCACATAAATTAGTCCGTAATATTTTTTTTGTTCTTAGCTCACTTCTATGGCATACAAAGTTTGCCAAATTGCCTATTTAACACCCAAACTGCCTATTTCACTTTTATTCTATATACAAAGCCAAATATATTCACTTACCAATGACCAACTTACACATGATAGATGACATAATTTTTAAGCTAGGTGACTTTGTACCTGACTGTAGACAGCTGTGTTGGTCTTGATACTGAGGAACCAGACGGAGTGCTTTTAGCTCTCCTTGGCCAGAGTTGTCTAGACATAGCATCTGTGTCCCCCCTTTCAGCTGACACAGCACCTGAAATGGAAAACAATGATCAGGTTGCAGTTTCTATCTTTTTTTTTTTTTTAATTAAGATTTATTTATTTATTTATTTATTTTCAGGGACAGAGAGAGAGTCAGAGAGAGGGACAGACAGGGATAGACAGGCGGGAATGGAGAGAGATGAGAAGCATCAATCATCAGTTTTTCGTGGCGACACCTTAGTTGTTCATTGATTGCTTTCTCATATGTGCCTTGACCGTGGGCCTTCAGCAGACCGAGTAACCCCTTGCTTGAGCCAGCGACTTTGGGTCCAAGCTGGTGAGCTTTTGCTCAAACCAGATGAACCTGCACTCAAGCTGGCAACCTCGGGGTCTCGAACCTGGGTCCTCTGCATCCCAGTCCAACGTTCTATCCACTGCCCCACTGTCCGGTCAGGCTCAGGTTGCAGTTTCTAAAAGCCATCCAGTAACATGACGTACATTCCCTTCAATCTGAGACACAGCTTTAGCCCAGAATTGACATTTTCATGGAAAATGGTAAGCTGTAGATCTGCTCTAGATTTCTTCCTCTAGGCCAGTGGTGGTCAACCTGGTCCCTACTGCCCACTAGGGGGCGCTCCAGCTTTCATGGTGGGCGGTAGCAGAGCCACCAAAGTATAAATAAAAAGATAGATTTAATTATAGTAAGTTGTTTTATAAAGATTTATTCTGCCAAACAGTGAAAATCCGACATAAAGTACTTGGTAAGTAATTATTATTATATGCTTTAACTTGCTGTAACTCTGCTTTATAAATTTTATTTTATTTTATTTATTTTATTTTTTTGTATTTTTCTGAAGCTGGAAACGGGGAGAGACAGTCAGACAGACTCCCGCATGCGCCCGACCGGGATCCACCCGGCACGCCCACCAGGGGTGATGCTCTGCCCACCAGGGGGCGATGCTCTGGCCCTCCGGGGCGTCGCTCTGTGTGCCCAGAGCCACTCTAGCGCCTGGGGCAGAGGCCAAGGAGCCATCCCCAGCGCCCGGGCCATCTTTGCTCCAATGGAGCCTTGGCTGCGGGAGGGGAAGAGAGAGACAGAGAGGAAGGAGGGGGGGTGGAGAAGCAAATGGGCGCTTCTCCTATGTGCCCTGGCCGGGAATCGAACCCGGGTCCCCCGCACGCCAGGCCGATGCTCTACTGCTGAGCCAATCGGCCAGGGCCTGCTTTATAAATTTTATAAAGTAAAGTTACTTCCCTACTTTATAAATCACCATTACTATGGAACTGGTGGGTGATTAGAAAATTTTACTATTAACAAAGAGATATAAAAGTGGGCGGTAGGTATAAAAAGGTTGACTGCCCCTGCTCTAGAATTACACGCTGTCTGGAAGGAGATGTGCCTCGAGGTGCGTGGGTGGGCGGTGGGTTCCTGCCCCACCTCTCTCTGCCCATGTCTGCCCGGTGAGCTCAGGGGCTGTTCCCCAGGCCACAGAAAGACTTCGCCCCCAACTCCATCTCGGTAGCTGGGCACACACTTTAATCTCATGACAATTGTTCTTTCCTGTTGCATGCACATGTTATTATTTAACATATGGAATTTTTAAATGTCTATTAGTTTCCTATAAGTACAACTTAGAAAGGTTAATCCAAGAACCAGAAAATTCTAAGAAGCCACCTCAGTGTTCCTGGGCTTGACCAGTGCTCTCAGACCAGCTGGTTGGATTCTGACCTCAGACCTGTTTTCAGGAGCAGGTGAGCCCACCTGTCCATCACGCCAGCCCAGCCACGCAGCCCGAGCTTGCTGTCTGCAGCTCGGCCAAGGCAAGAGCAGCACCTCCGACGGGAAAGCCACCAAGACCCAGAGGCTGTGGTGTCTGCCTTTAGGTTGCCTTTGGGTTTCCCAGACAAGACAGCTCAGCTAAACATGAAGAATCAACATTACCAAAATAGATGTAGAGCCTATGCTAATGAGGTACTGATCACTGCATCAAAGCCTCAGATCATCCTGACGTTCGATGAAGAGGCCAACATTCACACTCAGTTGGAATTTTATTTATATGTGGAGGGTTAAGTTATAGCTGTGCACATGCGCACAGGCAGGCAGACACAGACACGGACACAGACATACACACACACTGAGAGAAAGGCTCAGAGTGGACTCGCCAGGCCTCTGTCCATGGCACAATCCAGGCGTGGCCCTGCCCCTCTGGGTGTGTGCTGACGTTCCTCAGTGGTCTGCTGTAACTGTCCTGCTCACCTGGCCCTTGTGTCCTGGAAAAACGCTGCTCTCAGACCCCGTGGGCCTGAGTAGACCACAGACAGAGAGGTGAGTGCCGTGTACGCCCTAGCTAAGCCCAAGCTCACCTTGAGCTCTTTTTAAGCATTTCCCAGGCAAGTGTATGCCTCAGGGCCAAGGGCTCTTTTCTCAGAACGAGGAGCAGCTAGGAGGAGGGCAGTGTCGGTGGTTTGGGCTCTTCGCTCACAGGGTGCTCGGGGTGGGTTCCCTGCCCCCCTCCCTGCTAGTCCTCACCACTGAGACCCGAGTCCCGAGGCACCCCATGCAAGCTGGGACCTGGTGTAACATGTTTTCTTATCCATAAAATGGAGATAAAAAGAATGCCTACTGTACACACTCGATAAGAGGATTAAAGGAAAATATCGCCCGAACCACAGATGCTGCTGACTCCCTGTCCTGCAGGAGTGTCAGGTGGTACTGTCAGAAACGGGGAGGCAGGAAGGAGGGGAAGCAGCCTCTGGCCTGCGGCCGGAGCCCCACCCACCCCACGGTGGGCCCACCTGCCCAGCTCAGGGGGCTGCCCGTTCCTGGGCCTGGGCCGGCCTGGGTCTGCGCTAACTGACGTGATGAGTGTTTACTGTCCTTAAAAAACCACAGCGATCCCTAATCTGTGTTTGACGTGCTAACACTAGGTAGAAATGGGAATCTTAGAGGTGAAAGGAATATTAGGAAGGTTCTTTGTATGTCCCTCTTGATAGATGAGACAACAAAAAATGTTGATTCAACAACTAAGCAGAATAAAAAAATAGTGACTGAAATAACAAGTCCTGTTGACTCAGTAACTGACAATAAGGGACAGCCACACTTTCTTTGGTGTGGTTACCATGGGGCTTGTGTCCTTGTGAGAGCTGCCGGAGGCCTCCTCTGCGTCCTGGGATGCTGGGAACTTGCAGGGCTCCTGGGAAAGAGGGCTCTGCAGAGCGGTGCCCTCCGGATTCTCACTCATGTTGGGACCACCACCTTCCTTTACTTCAACCTAAGAAAAGCAGGCATTACTTTAGAAATCACATTGTGGACAGCGGGGTCAACAGTCTGCATACTTTAGAACACTCTCCGTACATGTCACAGCTCACCCTGCGTGCCTCCCTTCCTCACTCTGACTCTCCCTACGGGGCAACCAGTTGTCTGACCAGCCCTCACTGGGGATGAAGGGCCCTGACCATCTGCCCACGAGCTGTGGAGGCATGATCTCCATGTGGCGCCCAGCAGAAGTCGCTGAAGAGATTTCTGGGTTGGTCGGGCGGCCCTCTCTCAAGCTGCTTGACCACCCCCATGCCAGTGAAGCAGGTGGCCCGGTGGGACCTTCCTGAGAGGCAGACACTTTGTCACCGTCCTTAGAGCAGGCTCATCAGGTTGTATGAAGTGTTCTCATCAATTGTTTGCTTTTTCCCTCTGCGGATCCTGAAATTCCTGCTGCTGTTTCCAGAATATTTATAACACCACTTACAATGTATTGGTAGTAAAAGTTATAATTAACTAGTAAAGCTTTCCTAACTGACCTGTAAGACCATAATGAGAGCAAAAGGACAAGGGTGGGAATGACCGCCAACCTTGTGCTTACGCTGTGCTCTACCCTGTCACCTTAATTACATACCAACCAGCACAATCACTGGGAACAGGGAGAAATACCATGATATTACTGAAAATCAATGGCATTTTCTTTTTTTTTATTTACTCATTTTGGAAAGGAGAGAGAGAAGAAGAGAGAGAGAGAGAGGAGAGAGACAGAGAGAGAAGGGGGCGGAGCAGGAAGCATCAACTCCCATATGTGCCTTGACCAGGCAAGCCCAGGGTTTTGAACCGGCGACCTCAGCATTTCCAGGTCGATGCTTTATCCACTGCGCCACCACAGGTCAGGCAATGGCATTTTCAAAAAACCAAAAAGTCTGGCCCTGGCCAGTTGGCTCAGCGGTAGAGCTTCGGCCTGGCGTGCGGGGGACCTGGGTTCGATTCCCGGCCAGGGCACATAGGAGAAGCGCCCATTTGCTTCTCCACCCCCACCCCCTCCTTCCTCTCTGTCTCTCTCTTCCCCTCCCGCAGCCAAGGCTCCATTGGAGTAAAGATGGCCCGGGCGCTGGGGATGGCTCCTTGGCCTCTGCCCCAGGCGCTAGAGTGGCTCTGGTCGCGGCAGAGCGACACCCCGGAGGGGCAGAGCATCGCCCCCTGGTGGGCAGAGTGTCGCCCCCTGGTGGGCGTGCCGGGTGGATCCCGGTCGGGCGCATGCGGGAGTCTGTCTGACTGTCTCTCCCCGTTTCCAGCTTCAGAAAAAGTACAAAAAAAAAAAAAATACCCCAAAAAGTCTGGGTTAAAAAAAAAAAGTCTCTTCAGAATCGAGGGTTTTAAAGTTGGGATGCTTTGAAATTTGACAAGATTATAAGGAGGCCTGAAAATGTCAGTCAACCCACCTGTGCCTGGTTCCCTACCCTTAACCTCCACCGGCCCGGCTGCCTGGGAGAGAGGACAGGTGAGTCCTTCCAAAAAGATGGTGTTTCTAAGGGAGCCCGTGCTGGGACCAACAGGCGGAAGGTGCCAGGCAGGACGCGTTTGGACTGGTAGCCCTCAAGCCATCTGTGGAAGGCTCTGAGGAAGACCTCTGCCGGGAGAAGGCTTGAGGGGCAGGCTGCTCTGCAGTCGCTCTCAGTCGAATGAGCTTGGCAGAGGCCCAGCCTGTCCTTGACCCCAAGGAGCCGGCCGCCAACAGGAAACCAGAAAGCAGCAATCCAAGGTGCTGCTGCTCTGGCTTATGGTACAGGAAGTCAGGCTCCTGCCTGCTCAACACCAACTCAAAGGTTCTTCTGCAAGGGCTCAATTTATGATTTACTAAATGATTTCAGGGTTGAGTAATCGAGTTGGCCAAACTAGATCGCTGGGCAGGGAGCAGCATTTTCTTGGGATCCTCTGCTTCCTTTAAAGGGGGATTTGTTTAAAAAGGGGCAGGGAGACTTGTTTAGTTTCAGCAAGAACAGAGCACAAAATGACCAGTGGTTTTCCACAGCAAAGGAGGGTAGTTAGCTGAGAATTAGCAGGAATGTACTCTGATTTCTATGTATTACATGTGTTCCAAGAAGAAAGCATCAATATAAAGTGTGTGAGTGTGTGTGTGTGTGGGGGGGATAAATGCAAGAATACGAACACTCAACCACACTGCATTTGTCTTCACAGACACCGGTTACTCTAACAAACGGGGCTCCCTTCCTCAAGCCTGTGACAGCAACAGCCCGTTAACACTTTCTAGTTTTTCCCCCTTTCTTCTTGTACCTCGTCTGCAGGGTTAGACCAGGTTTGAACCAGAGACCCAAGACACGGGTTCACCTGCAGGTAGAGCTGAGCTGCTTGGCCGGCTGATGCATCTAGATTACAAAGGGGTGCACCCTGTTTGGGATGAGTGACTCTAACCAGGGCTGGCGGACACGGTCAACAAGGGTTGTGGAGGGAAAGGCGGGTGTGAGCCAGCATCTCACAGCCCTGCCGCTGGAGGCCTGCGGGGTTCTGTGCCCCTTTCACACTCGGCTCTTACTGGAATCACCCGGACAGCGGAGTGGGCGGCTCCCTCCCGGGCCCAGGCCCCCGGGGGCAGCACGGCAGGACTCCGGTGCGGGGTCAGCAGGGAGGACAGGAAGTGGACGTTGTAGGCCTGTGGGGGCGGGGCGGCGGGCAGCACCGCAGCTTCCAGGGGGTCGAGCTCCGGGAGGCTGGGGAACTCCCCCAGGATCCCCTCCTCGTGTTCATCCACCAGGAGCTCGGCCTGGGCCCGGTTCTGGCCGTCCACGTCCAGCGGGGGGTTGAACGCGTGCAGCAGGGGCTCTTTGGGGTCGGCGGGGCTCAGGTACGGGTCTTTAAACACGGGGAACTCGTCTTCCTCGGTCTTCACCGCCACCGGGGCCGTCAGGGGCACGCTTTCCGCCACAAATGGGCTCCCTGCACTGAACAGGTCCGGCACCATCTCGTCTTCGGGACTGGACATGCCGCCCAGCAGCGGGGTCTCCTCCATGTTCGCGGACCGACAGCACCTCGCGCCCCGCGGGGTCAGCGCGGAGCCGCACCTGCAACCAGGGGCCCAGGTGAGGCGGGCCGCTCCCACCGCAGCCCGCGGGCGGATGGGGAGAGAAGGGTCCCGCCGTCCCCACGGGCCGCCCCGGGGGTCCCGTCGGCCGAGGCCGCTGACAGCGACAGCGGAGGGACCCCGCCCTTCCCGAGCGGCTGACGTGAGAGGAGTCTTGACAGACCGACAGGGGGCTCCGCCGCCCCCGAGGGGTTGACTAGGGACCCACCGTCGCCCACCGCGCCTGCAGACCCGAGGTGGAGCCCGGGGCCGTGCGGAGACCCGACGGCGGCCAGGGGGTCTCAGGTCCAGAGGGACGCACCTGTGGCTTTGGGATTATTGCGGGAGCACAGGTGTAGCAGTTGACCGTTGAGGGAGGGGGTGAAATCAGGGGCGGGGCGCGAGACAGGGGCGGGGCCTGGAGCGTGGAGCGCGCGGGCGGTGGGCGGGGCCCGGACGCACAGGTGAGTGAGACGTGAGAAGGGCGGGGCCATGCTAGGGAGGGGCGGGGCCTGGAGCAAGGAGCGAGCGGGCGGGTGGGCGGGGCCCGTTGACCTGGGCACACAGGTGAGATGAGGGGGCGGGGCCAGGTAAGGGGAGGGGCGGCGGGGCGCGAGGCAGGGGGCGGGGCCTGGAAGTGGTACAGAGTCGCGGGTGGGGGAGTATGCGACTCAGGGAGCCATAGCGGCAGGGCCGGTGACGTGAGGCGGCTGGCGAGGAGGGCAAGGGGGAGCCAGGGACCAGCCGTTGCGTGGAGGTGGGCAAAGAAGGGTGCTCCTGGTCTCAGCATCTCCAGGCTCGGGTGGGGAACCTGAGGCCCCGAGTCCCCTCTGATGCAGGGCTGGTGGGCCTCCCTAGTTTGACTTCTGACCTTAGTCTTTTCTTTTCCTTTTCTTTTTTTTTATTGAGAGGCAGAGAGGCAGAGACAGACACCCACATGTGCCCTTATCGAAACCCATCTCACAAGCCATCTACAGGGCGATGCTCTGCCTATTTGGGCCCGCTGTGCTGTTGCTTGGCAACTGAGCTATTTTTGCACCTGAGGCGAGGCCATGGAGCTATCCTCAGCGCCCTGGGCCAACTTGTTTGAACCATTTGAGCCATGGCTGCAGGAGGGGATTAGAGAGAGAGAGAGAGAGAGAAATGGGGGGGAGGATGTTTAGAGAAGCAGATGGTCGCTTCTCCAGTGTGCCCTGACCAGGAATCAAACTTGGACTTCCACATGCTGGCTGAGCTCTACTGCTGAGCAAACCGGCCAGGGCCTGACCTTAGTCTTCAAATTAATCCTTTTTCTGCTCCGAGCACCGTAGAGATGGCCCAGGAGTGGCGTGGGTGGACAGAGGGCCAGGGGTTTGTTGATGCATCTTCCCAGCCAGGCACACACTTCCCTTCCCTTGGTGCTGGAGCTTAGGATGTGTCACTAAAAACTGCCATCCTCAGTCAAACATAAACAACCCACACTGAGGACTGGTGTTGGGAGGGGGGGGGGAGGTGGAGTCTGGTAAGACCTAGAAGTAACAAATACAATTCACAGCTTTGGTGGGGAGTGAGCTAAATCTACCCTCCACAAGAGAAGTCAACACTGCACGAAGTGAAAGTTTATTTAGGGAGATGGCCGGACCCTGCCAATCCAGCCCGGGGCTAGTGGAAAGGCATTCTGGGAATGGGAGTAGGTAGCTGGTGGTCAGGAGAGATTCCCCAGAACTCTCAGGTACTGTTTCACGTGCCTGTGTTATTTGGGTAAAATGACAACGTAAAACAATTTCCTAGTCTCATTTTTTCCCTTAAGATTTCATTTATTGATATTAGAGAGGAGAGAGAGAGAGAGAGAGAGAGAGAGAGAGAAAGGCGGTGGGGAGGAGTGGCCACCTCAGGTCAGTCCCCTAACCCAGTGGTCCCCAACACCCGGGCCGCGGACCGGTACCGGTCCGTGGGCCATTTGGTACCAGTCCGCAGAGAAAGAATAAATAACTTACATTATTTCCGTTTTATTTGTATTTAAGTCTGAACCATGTTTTATTTTTTAAAAATGACCAGATTCCCTCTGTTACATCCATCTAAGACTTACTCTTGACACTTGTCTCAGTCACGTGATACATTTATCCGTCCCACCTGAAAGGCCGGTCCATGAAAATATTTTCTGACATTAAACTGGTCCGTGGCCCAAAAAAGGTTGGGGACCACTGCCATAATCCCATTTTTTAAAGTTTAAACTTTTCAAACAGTAACCAAGCCCGCAACACAATATACTATGATTTAGCTGTGCACTTTAGCCTTTGAGAAATCCCAAGAAAATTGTATGCAGTTGAGGAGTTGTCAAATTTAAGGTACAACCTTAAATGTGCTAGGACTTATCTGAAAAAATTATCCTGGGACATTCGAGTGCAAAGGAAGACAATGCAATTAAGTCGTTGCTATTGGAAGGTTCCTACCCTGTGAATAACCTGAACTATCTTCCCAGCAGCTAGTTCCTTACAGACATACTTGACCTGAACTTTTTGGAGAATTGACTTGCTGTGCCTGTGAAGGCTCTAGTCACTTCTTCAGATTAAAACTAGGATAACTTGTTTTTTCTTTTTTAAAACTATATAAACTCTCCTACAGAAATATTTAAATATCACAGATCAAGTTCACACTCCCTTAAACCCCATGCCTTTCAAAGAGGGAGTCACCATGAGTGAAGTCTTTGCAGCCCTCTCCCCAGGATTTGCATGCATATGTCTGGAAATGTCTTTTATTTTATGACCAGAATAATTGCACCATGTTAAAACTCAGTTTAAGTTTCAGGGTAGGGCAGAGTGCAGCATGGACTTCCCAAACAGTCGTGAGCTTAGAGCACTTTAACCCCATTTGTTCATTCCTTCACACGCCAGGCATCTTTACTGAGCAAGCTCCCATGTGTCAGGCATCACATCCGGCGTGCACAGCCACCTGGACACTCAGCCAGTCACTCGCTGCTCCTAGCTGCTCTTCCAGCTCCACTGGGTCCGCCTCAGCTCAAATCCATTTCTAAGTCAGCTCTTTCCCTGGGCTCATTACTCTTCCTTCTCCTCCTGCCTGACCCACCCACCATGCTCCCATTATCTGCGTGGACACTTACAATGCTTTGACTGGCTTCTCTTGGTTCTCTACCTCCTCCAGCTGGGATCTGATCTCCAGCTCCTGTCAAAACCACAGAACCAGGTGGGGTCCCTGCTGTATTCCCAGTGCCTGGAGGGATGCTTGATCTGCACTTGGAACTGTTGAGAAAAGGGAACTTGTGCATTCACTGGACGGGTATTTAATAAGCAGCTACAATGTGTCAAGTACCGTCCTAGGCACAGAACAAGAGAGTAGATGAGTTAATGGATGTAGAGTGAAAACCCACAGCCCAGCTTTGCAACCTCCCTTCTCAGCCAGGGCACGAATCCGGTGATGTCCACTCTGCCCACTCCAGGCCTTTTCTGCCTCTCTTGGTTTCTCACCTTCGTCCCAAGTGCCTGAGCTTGGTACCTGACGTATACCTTACTTATTAACACAACTACAGAGACAGCAACAAATACTGGGGACTGGGATTAATGTTTTTATTAATGGTAACATTCATACTGCATTTCTAAGATTTACATCCAAAAAGAGCATACTGTATTTACATGCGCCGGACAGTGCAAGATAACAAAGTCAAACCACAGCTCTGGTACGACCATGGCTTGTCCCAAATTAAATTAAATACATAATACTCTTACCTCTTCCTTTCAACATGAACAGTAAAAATCCCCTCTTCCTTCTCTTAAGGAATATAAAAATTGCATTGACAACGGCACTGATTAGCAAAAATATTTAAAACCTGAGAGATAAGCCCAAATATATTTGAGTGCTAACACGTGTACATTTGAACGCCGGGTGACACAGGGGCAGTGGTCAGTGATGCCTGGGCAGAGCGGGCTGCCTCCCCACACCTGGACAGGGTACCACAGATGAACAGGGTTTTTATTTCTTCCGATAGCTGTTCTTTTCTGTTTTAATTTCTTCTTGTTTTTAAGGGAAAAAAAAAAATCTCTGGCCCCTTCAGGTGGGGTTTTTACATTACAGCACAGACATAAATAAAACAGGCCCGTGGCCAAGACCCTTCATGGGACCCGAGTGTAGAACTCTCACTGAGGCCAGCCCGGCCAGGACAAAGTGGTCAGCAAAATAAATACACTCTCTTGTTTCAACGGGCAGCTAAGCATGTCACGACAGCCCAGAGACCGGGGGTATATTTCATTCCAGGACCCTTTCTTCTTCCATTAAATACCGAAGACAATTCAGTGCATAATTGCTGCTCTGGTCACGCACCCTCTTTTCATAAGGCACTCCGATCTGAAGGGTCAGCTGTGTTGAACCCAGCGCCCATCATCACCTGTGGCATCTCAGCCGGTCACCGAGATGACCAGGCACACCGTTCCGCATCCCCATGGGAAACAGTGGGTCTCCTCTCTTGCCAGGTGGGATTAGACTCTCTCTGCCTGGCACACCTGCACCACCCTATCCTGACCATTTGGGGGTTCCTCTTCCCTTCTCTCAAGTGCAAATGTCCTAGTCCGCTGGCCACCAGCGCGGGGTAAGCAGTCCTGCCAAGGCACCCATTCTAGTTTATCGTTCAGGGGATGGTCCAGACAATAACATCAAACCACCTTATCCATCGCCCCCCGTTTCTGATGCACACCCCCTCTCGAGAGGAAGGCAGTGTGCGGGGGCACCCCGATAGCTGCCCTCGTGAAGGAACCAGTCTTACTAGGGGGAGGGGAACCACAGAAAAGTGCCTATTGAGGGTCATCCGCTCGGTAAGTTGGGAAGGAGTAATACACCCACAATTAATTCCTCAGCTAAAGACTTGACAAAATAAACCTTTCATCCGGTCTCCCATTTTGGGCCTCCCGTGTTTAAGGCACTGGGTTTTGAACACTCACAAGGTCAGGAAAACAAGATGCGCACACTATGTGCTTGACACAGACAGGCAAACATACCCACAAGACCAAAACAACGGTTTCCGAAAGCAACAGTGTTTGCAGTTAGCGCGTTACGGGTGCGTCAGCCATTAGCTGTTGACCTCTCCGACTCACACAATGCTTTTCTCTCTGGACGGAACAAATATTTTACACTACTCTGATAAAATTAAACGCCCATAAGTGCCAGGTACTGGGTTGCCATCAAGGAACTGTGACCCATTTCCAACACGGGTGAAGTCACAACCCTACTGATTCTTTAGTGAGCGCGACAGTATTTTAATCCTTCAATAAACACAAGTTGATGCAGAGACTTTCAGGGGCATTTCCTGACACCGTCCCCAGGGCAGGACTGCCTCAGAGGAGGAGGGTTATACATCGCGTGGTAGAGACTGCTGTTCTAGGAAAACAAACAAAAAAACTCACCAAACCCTTGATGGCAAGACAACTTCTGAGTTTTTTAAAGAGCAATTTTTCATCCTGAGCTACGATCAGGAGTGAGAGCTATTTTTCATTTGGTTTTTTATCAGAAGGGCTCCTTTTCTTTCCCGGCAACTGTCGCAGGCATTACTTTTTGGAGTTGGAGCCGAATCTAAACAGAGCGAT
Source organism: Saccopteryx leptura (assembly GCF_036850995.1). Lineage (NCBI taxonomy): Eukaryota > Metazoa > Chordata > Mammalia > Chiroptera > Emballonuridae > Saccopteryx > Saccopteryx leptura. The sequence goes on along the minus strand of NC_089503.1, from coordinate 5,317,895 downwards.
GATGTCGGTCATGGCTTGTTTCAGGTGCTTGCCAAAGCGATGAGAATCCTTCCGTTTGAAAACAGAACAAGAAGCATGTTATAAAGTGGCAATCCCCACATTTAAGCCTCTTTCCCAGGTGACCTAATCCCTGCCCACCCTCCAATGTCACGGGGTCTGAAAGTTACACAGGCTCTCCAACCCTGAGATTTAAACCATTGCTACAAGCCCATATAACCACGTAACCCAGTAAGATAATTCCGTTAAAAACAAGGTTAAGAGAATTTCAAAATTAATTAGAGAAAAATCCAAACCAAGTGCATTGGAATTTTCTGTCAAAGGAAGATTATCCTCCCCTTAAAAGAAAAGAGGAAAAAAAGCCAAACGACAGAAACAGCCTGTCTTTGGGGGGCGGTCCTCACCGTCTCGGGGCTGGAGAACTTGGAGGATATGTGGAAGTTGATGAGGCTCTCTCCCACCAGGATGTAGGACACGCCGTAGCCGTCGTCGGCAACCTGCAGGACAACGTGAGGCTGAGGTCTGAGCTCGGGAAATGAGATGAAGCGTAAAGGGGTTCTTTCTGACGCTCCGAATCCAAACCGCGGCCAGCGCCTGCTGCAACCGCCCTCTGGCTCCCTGAGCAGCCCCCCGGCAGCCGGTCGGTCGGCGAGAACGAGCGCTTCACGGAGCGGAGCAAAACAGGAGCCCAGAAGAGCGCGGCGCGCCCATTCTCTTAAAAAAGAAAATGGGTGTAAAGGCACCAGCCACCTTCAGTGTCAGGAAGATCGGAAAAGCACTAGTGACGAGGACTCGAGGGACCAAGTCGCCTCAGACGGTCTCAGGGGCCGTGTTTGAGGGGAGCCTCGCCGATCGGCAGCACAATGAAGCTGCATTTGGAAAATTCCCGCTAACGACTGAGGACGTTCCGGGCACCGACTGCCTGGCGGAGTCCCAGGGCATGGGTCTTGCCAGGGGCAAACCACGCTCCAGGATCAAAAACGGCAGGCCGCAGCTGAAGCTCCTGCTGACGGCAAGGCTGCCGGTGGCTATTGGCTTCGTCTATTGTCTTGCTTTTACAAAAAACAACAAAAACCCTAACCATCAGGCTTGGGAGACCTCTTCTGCTCAGCACCAGCAGGCCCAGGAGGTGCAGACAAATGACTCAAAAGAAGTGGTCCATAAACTGATTCCAGAGAGCACTGGAAAAGGCATGGAAAATACCCACTGGTCTACGTATCTGCTCCCTGACGCCTTTGTTACAAAAGTCAAAATGCTGGAGAAGCCCCGGTCTGAACTGGGACTCATGGAGCCTCACGGAGAAGGTTCTGAAAACGCTACTTGGGGACGAGACAGGTGCTGAAGGTGAACAGCTGATGGACGTGAGCCCGCAGGCCAAGGATCTCTTTCAAATTCAGCCCTTCGCCCCGGTGGGGTAGCTCAGTTGTTTATAATGTCAATTGACACATCAAGTCTGTGGGTTCGATCCCCCTGTCAGGGCGCATACAAGAATCAACCAACGGACGCATAAATAAGTGGAACAACAAATCAGTGTCTCTCTCTTCCCCTTCCTCTCTCTCTCTAAAACAATCAATTAAAAAATTAAAGTAAAATTTAGACTTTTAATGGTGTCAGGTAAAAACTCCTATTTGTGTGTGTGTGGGGGAACCCCCCCTGTATTAATAACCAGTAGGAATTCCTTTCTGGCACTCCGGACTCCGATGGGCCCAAAGCGGTGGGGGACGGGCCACCCCAGCCCCAGGACTGGCCTGTCCGCGTGCACAGAGGCACCTTCACTTACCGGCCCGAAGCCCCCTCCGCTGGACACGTACTCCGGATTCCTGTCCAAATTAAACAACTCCACCTGCTGCTGAGGGGTCTGGCTGGTCGATAACCTCCAAGGCTCGGACAGGACCTGGGGAGTAACACAGGGAAGTGTTCCAAGGGCACGTTTCTCAACCCCATCCGTCCTGTCCCCGAGGGGCCCCAGTGGGAGGCGAGAATAGGCCTGCGCGGTTTTGGACTGCTGGGTGGCAGCACCCCGCCGAGAGTGGGTGGAGCGCTCAGGTGAGGACACCGGGCTGGAGAGGCCAGGCCGGCTACCGGCGTCTCCGGTAGAAAAAGGTGGCGGATACATTCAGATTCGTAACGGAGGCCGCGGGCTGCTGGGGCGGACTGGTATCAGCTGCTAATTTTCAGAAAGAGTTCAAGCTCTTCCTTCAATGCTGCCATTCCCAGAAATGCTGTTCTATAAACTTAACATAAAAGACACTCTATGAGCAAGAAAGGCAGTCAACCCCGGGAGCCGGTCACATCTTCATGATTTTAGAACATTTCACTATCGTCTATGCTGGGGGGGTGATCGCGCGCCCGGAGCGACCACAGCAGAGGGCTGCGAGGGGGGAGACACGCAGCCCCGGAACCACAGCGCGCTCAGCCCCGAGGCCGGTTGTGCCACGCCAGCCCCAGGGCAGGACGCCGGTCCACTGCTTTGCTGAGTCCCCGGTTCGGCCAGCGAGCCTGAGTGGGTTTGCCCCCGGCAGCCGGGACCTACCTCCTTCAGGAAGGGGGACTCGACGGCCAGATACTTGGACACCACGTAGAGGCAGAAGAGGTGGCGGTCGATCCCAGAGCCCGTCATCGCCAGGCGGTACAGGTGCTGGTGCTTCTCGGAGGCGATCCTGAACAACTTGAGTCTCTGCTCACTCTGAAGAGCAAAGGGTGGGCGTTTCGGGGTGGGGTCCCACGAGGCACTGAAAGTCAGGTGACTGGGGTCGTCTGGGAGAAACTGTCAAGGTGACCTCCCCAGTGACCCCACCAGCTGACTGTCCCCTCCCCAGGTTGTCCGAGGAGCACTTTTTTTTGGGGGGGGGGGGCCTGTGTGCAGCCTGCCTGGCGGGATTATACCTTTTGCACACACGTGATCACTAATGCAGAAATAGTAACAAACGGAACACCCTCCTATAGAGTCAGAGCTGCCCTCCCCGGGGGAACTGCCTGCATAGCTCAGGCCTCCAACCTTGGAAGTGTTCAAACTGGGCAAAATAACCTCAGGGCTGAGACTAAAAGCAACACTGCGCTCCCAAGAAATGTTTGCAAAGATAACAAGAAAGCAAATATGATGGCTACCCTCCCAGACCAAAAATGAAAAGCATCCTTTAGAACCGGCATCACTCTGACGTTATCTGGGACCAACAGTGACGCCTTCCTTCTGTGGATGTCACCGTCCCTTCCCTTTCTCGTAAACACCCCTCGCCTTTGTCTACCACCAGAACACTATTATTTGGGCTCTCGCCTGAAATCGCGCTTCCCGTAGAGCTATTCTTCTGTGACCCCAAATAAATGCCAGCCGCCTCCCCCTTTGACCTTTAATTTCAGGTTTAACAGCAAGTAGGCAGGGAAGCTCGAGGTTCCAGTTCCCTCCTCTGGAAATGAAGTTCTGTCTGTAACCTCATTGCGGGTCGTCAGTATTCCCCCAAAGAGGTCTAACAATTCCGCCAGAACAGTGCTCTGAGCCTCCATGTCTGATCTGAAAAGACCGCTCCAGGCTCCTCTGGGCTAAGTCAGGCCAATCACAGGATGAGTGAAGGTCCGCCCAGGCTGTGACCCACCCACCCACCCCAGACCTGGTCATCTGAGCAATCTGTCATGATACCCACGCGTCCTTCCCACAGAACAGAAGCCTCTGCAGAACAAAGTGCCCCCCCCCAGCCCCCCCAGCAGAGCAGAGTCCTGGAGTGTTTCTCCCGGGCCTCAGCGTCAGCCTCCACGATATGGGTCAGGCCAATCCAGGTTGAACTCATCTGCATCTCTGTCCCTTTACCTACAGAAATGAACTGGTAATACGCCGCAGGCTACCGCCAGGCTGTGCAAAGGCAGCGCTGTACAGGGAGCCCGGAGCCTGACCCTGCTGCGTAGGGGCTGCAGTCACCCCCAGAGGCTCCTGTGGGACGGTCACCCTTTCCTCACAGACACCAACTGCTCATACTGTCCTGAGGTCCCGAAGCACCGAACCCCAACGCCCTGTTCATCCGTGGGGCGCCCTGCTAATGGAAAACTCTCAGGGCGCATAACCCCATCTGGAGACATTACGGAACGGCAGGGGGCCACCGCAAACGTCACCTGTCACCCTCTCCGTGTGCATCCCGACCGGTTCCCTGGTAACGCTTCCTGTCCCCCTGAGAGGGGGAGAGGAGAGGAAACAGGGACCACGTGGTCCCTGGAGAAGCAGGGACGCACAGGGCGTCATCAGAGAGGCCCTGGGGAGTCCTCCTCCGAAAAGCACGGCGAACGCTGCTCTCCTTACCGTCTGGGAGGGGTCCGCCATGGCCAGCACAAAGCTGGTCGCCTCAGAGGTGCAGGAGCGCACGGTCTCCGTCCGCCCCTCTCGGAAAAGCCGGGTCATGGAGGCCTCGTACGTGAGGCAGAACTTGCCCATGTCCTGGGAGAGAAAAGGGGTTTTCATACAAGGCGTGCCGAGAAGCCGAACGCACGAGAAGGGGCCGGGGTCAGGTCAGCGAGGAAACGCGGACCCCGTCGTCCGCTTTGGGGTCAGGTCAGCGAGGAAACGTGGAACCCGTCGTCCACTTTGGTTTCGAGGCGCCGTCGGTTTTTATACAGGGTGGTGCGGCAGGCAGATGGAGACGTCGTTAGCTTTAGGGGCGGGGGGGGGGGGAGGGGTGTTCGCTGTCCGTTCCTGGACAACCCAGGGTTCCACGCCCAAAGACAGCTGATGCCACGGCACAATTTCCCGAGTCTCACACACCTACCCGAGCGCAAGCAGTTACGGAACAAACCCATGACACGCAGGTCCGCATGCAAACAAGTCTGAAGTTACTGAGAGACGATGCGAGGTGCTGGCAGGAGATATCCCGCCATATCTGAATGATGGTGAGACTTCCCAGTAGAGACACTGGTGCTGTGAGAGGGGGGAGGAGTCACAGGACTGCCCGTGAGCAGGAGGAGGGCAGGGAGCCAGAGCCTGACACAGGGACGGCCCCCCTTGGACAGGAGGGGACAGCTGGGGGCCTGGCAGAGGCCGTGGGGAGCAGCAGGGAGGTCGCCTGCCGAGAGTCGGGATGGGAGGGGGTGCTGGCAGTCTGCGTGGGTGTGAACCAGGCTTCAGGGGCACAGAGAGTGGGTTGCCCGGGGGTCGCAGAGCCACTGCTCACCAGGGGCTCGGAGTTTTCTCCGCCATGCCAGCTTATTCTCGGGGGCGGGACGAAGCAGGCAGAGAGCTGGACTGAACTGGGGCGGCGCTGCTGTGCTTGGGGCCACTGGGCCGAGGTCAGGGCCGGGGGGAAATCCACGGGCAAGGTGGGTGAAGGCTGTGATCGGCCCCGGGACGAGGGAGGGGACAGACAGGAACGGCAGGCAGAAGAGCTGGGTCCGGGGGGTCCTGTGATGACAGCCCAGCAAGGGCTCAGAGAGAAGCAGCAGGAAGTGGAGGACAGAGACAGGCTCAGGAGCACATGACATCCACACACACACACACCGTGCAAGGAAATTACTTGCAATCGGCCCGGCTGGGCGCCCGTGGCCACCGGGGCGGCTCAGGGACGAGAGGGTTCCCAACATGGACAGGAAACTAGGAAGTGGCAGTTTGTGGATCCAAATGATTTCTGACAACACCCCAGGCTTTCAGGTGTACCCTGGCACAGGCCCTGGTGACCACAGGGTGACAGAGCATGCCCTGGGACACCCAGGTGAGGGTGCCAACTTCCCGGTGTGCAGTCCAGACCGGGAGCCGCCCTGTGGGCTCTTCCTCTCCCCACGGCTGCTAGGGCTGCCGGGACATCCGCCATTCCCACGGGTCCTGCACGTAAAGCGGATCAGTGAGCAGGCATGGGGGGGGGCAGAGTCTGCAGCAAGCTCACTGGGACTGCGCCCCAGCCTCTGGGGTCCACACTGGAGGCTGCCACCGTGTCCCCAACAAAGAACACCAGCTCCCAGAACTCGTCCCTAATACACCAGTCACTAAATTTCCCTTGGATGGGGTCCACGGGGGTTCTCACTCCACCCTGCGGTCCACGGTAAGCGGGGTCCCGGCTCATCCTTGGATATGCCTTTCTGAGAGCTTCCTCCAGGCCCCTCATTACAGGGGTTTTCCAGGGGGTCTTGATGAAGCAACGTAGGAAAAGTGGAGGGAAAGAGGGGAAGAGGGCCAAGTCTACATTTGGCAGTTTAGTCGTTTAACAAAGGCTAACGGGGGACACAGGAGGAAAGGATTTACTGGCTGTCAACTTTCCAACTTCAAACCTGAATGGCATCAATGGTCAGCACAACCATGCACAACTTCCACACCTGGAAAAAGGACCATCTGAAAACCTCTTGGCAAATGCACAGAATATTAGTGTGTTCAGACGCCCCCGCAGAGCCAAGCCCGTCACGCCCGCAGCCCCGACTCAACCTGCCCTACCGGCCGCCGTCGGGAAAGGCGGCCGCTAGCCACTGCCAAAGCACCTCCGGTGTCTAGCGAGCAGTATGAAAACAACAACGTCTACAAGGACATTAGCACACGTGGCATGCAAACACAGACCTGTCACACACTGGACTACTGCCCTGAGGCCAACCATGCAGGCAGGGGACATCTCCACCCCCTGATTTCCTAATGAAAAACAAGTAGGACCTACAAGCAGGAAGCAGATGCTACAAACTGAAATCATGACTGCTGCCCGGTGGCTTCATTCAGGCAACACCTCTTCCTCTGTGGCTGGCACATTCCTGGCACTGGAGGTACGGTCGCAAACAAGGCTGTTCCTTAAGGAACAAACTGTCTGGCAGAAGAGATGGACACGGTGTCATGTAGTGGGTGACAGGCACACTGGATAGAAATGATGCTGGTTAGTGAAGAGAGTGATGAGTGGCGGCTATTTCAAACAGGAGATGGTGGCACTGTGAACAGAGACCTAGGCAACCACACCCCAAATGGGGAGACAGCCACGGCCAGTGGAGAGCAAGTGCAAAGGCCCCGTGGTAGGAATGGGTCTTCTACATTCAAGTGCTGCAAGAAGGGCAGTGTGCCAAAAAAAACCAAGAGTGAATGAGGCCCAAAGTGGTATTAGAGAAAGTTGAGAGGGTAGTCAGGGACCGGGTCAATGGTTACTTAACCTTGGGAAGGTGTGAATTTCGAAAGGAAAAATATAAACATTTTAATTTCCCCTAACATCAAACTGAAATATTGCCTTTAGACGCACAGGCAACAAACCACTGTATTTATGAGCAGTGGATGTGACTTTGCATAGAAAATCACAGCTATTTTCACATCAAATTACAGTTGTCACAACAGTTACGAGGCCCGCTACTTAAAATCAAGGGCATAAAGAATTATATTTAACGCATCACAAATTTATGTTGATTATTTTGACATCTGCATTTTAACTAACTGGTTACCCTTTGTAACCCTGTGTCTTTCCTTTTATACTTTATTAACAGTATTCTAGGAAGGGGTCCCCAAGGCTTTCCCAAACTGCCAGGGGTCCAGGTGCCGAGGAGGTTCAGGAGTCCAGGGCAGACTCCAGAACCAGGCAGGGTACCCAGACTGACGCCAAGCCACAGGGAGGTCCTGCCGCTCCAAGCTGGGCAAACGCGAATCTGAACCTTCGCTCCACAGAGAGCCCTGTGCCTAACAGAGCTGGTGCTCAACACAGCACACATTAAGAAGTTTAGAATGGTGCCTGACCAAGTGGTGGCGCAGTGGATAGAGCGTCGGACTGGGATGCAGAAGGCCCAGGTTCGAGACCCCGTGGTTGCCAGTTTGAGCGCGGGCTCATCTGGTTTGAGCAAAAATTCACCAGCTTGGACCCAAGGTCACTGGCTCCAGCAAGGGGTTGCTCGGTCTGCTGAAGGCCTGCGGTCAAGGCACATATGAGAAAGCAATTGATGAACAACTAAGGTGTCGCAATGTGCAACGAAAAACTAATGATTGATGCTTCTCATCTCTCCATTCCTGTCTGTCTGTCCCTGTCTATCCCTCACTCTGACTCTTTCTGTCTCTGTAAAAAAAAAAAAAAGAAGAAGTTTAGAATGGATGGATCTCATTTACATTGTCAATAGATCACTGTAAAACTGATGTTAAGGGAGGGACACAGAATGAAATCCTGATTATTTCTAGCTGGAGGTATAAGGGCTTGGGTTCTTAAAACAAGTAAGCCTTAACTTTTATCAAGTAAGTTGAGTTTTTTTTGTGTGTTTTTTTTTAAATTTTTTTGCATTTTTCCGAAGCTGGAAACGGGGAGGCAGTCAGACAGACAGATTCCCGCATGCGCCCGACCGGGATCCACCCAGCATGCCCACCAGGGGGCGATGCTCTGCCCCTCTGGGGCGTCGCTCTGCTGCATCCAGAGCCATTCCAGCGCCTGAGGCAGAGGCCACAGAGCCATCCCCAGCGCCCGGGCCATCTCCGCTCCACTGGAGCCTCCGCTGCGGGAGGGGAAGAGAGAGACAGAGAGGAAGGAGAGGGGGAGGGGTGGAGAAGCAGATGGGCGCCTCTCCTGTGTGCCCTGGCCGGGAATCGAACCTAGGACTCCTGCACGCCAGGCCGACGCTCTACCACTGAGCCAACCAGCCAGGGCCAAGTAACTTGAGTTCTTAAAGACAATAACGATTGGCTCTGGCCAGTTGGCACAGTGGTAGAGTGCATGGATGTCCTGGGTTTGATTCCCAGTCAGGGCACACAGAAGCCCCCATCTGATTCTCCACCCCTCCCCCTCTCACTTCTTTCTCTCTTTCTCTCTCTCTGTAGCCACTCCTACAGCCATGGCTCAATTGAAGTGAGTTGGCCCTGGGCACTGAGGATGGCTCCATGGCCTCCGCCTGAGGAGCTAAGGAGAGCTTGGTTGCTGAGCAATGGAGCAGCAGCCCCAGATGGGCAGAGCTTTGCCCCCTAGTGGGTTTGCCAGGTGGGTCCCAGTCAGGATCATGCATTCCCTGGTTGAGTCTTGTATGTGCCCTGATGGGAAGGGGGGTGGTGGCAGGGGGATCGGATTCTCAGACTTGGCCTATCAGGCCGATGCTTTAACCAACTGAGCTAAACTGGTGGTGGTGGGGGGTGTCTCACATACTGTTCTATGACTGTGTTTTCACAGAGTATACCACAGACATCATTTAATAGTTATACCATGTTCCACTGTATAAAAATGAAAAAGATCCTAATTTTAAAAGTTTCATACTGATAACCTTTTCAATTGTTTCAAATATTTTACAGCAGGGCACAACTGTCCTTAAAGGACACTGTTCTCCAAGTAGAACTATGTGAGTCGTGCTGGCTGGATTATCAGCAAGGCTGGGCTTTCCGTGCACACCACTGACCACTCCCAGCTCTCTGCTCCTGTGGGGCACCAATTCCTGCTCTGGCTTCGTTTCTCTATTGGGCTGTTGATGCCCCCCCACCCCAGGTGGAACCCCCGAGGTGCTCTTTCCAACCCCATTTACTAACCAAGCCATCGCCCCCACCCCCACCCGTTGAGGTTAACCGCCCCCCTTATCATACCCTACGTCACGGAACCACCCTGGCCATCCTACGTGTGAATTACTATATTTATCATACCCTATGTCACGGAACCATCCGGCCGTACTACGTGGTAATTACTATACTCATCATCATACCCTACGTCACGGAACCATCCCGGCCGTACTACGTGTTAATTACTATACTCATCATACCCTACGTCACAGAACCACCCGGCCGTACTACGTGTTAATTACTATACTCATCATACCCTACGTCACGGAACCACCCGGCCGTAGTACGTGTTAATTACTATACTCATCATCATACCCTCCGTCACGGAACCACCCTGGCTGTACTACGTGTGAATTACTATACTCATCATACCCTATGTCACGGAACCATCCGGCCGTACTACGTGGTAATTACTATACTCATCATCATACCCTACGTCACGGAACCATCCCGGCCATACTATGTGTGAATTACTATACTCATCATCATACCCTACGTCACGGAACCACCCTGGCCGTCCTACGTGGTAATTACTATACTCATCATCATACCCTACGTCACGGAACCACCCTGGCCGTCCTACGTGGTAATTACTATACTCATCATCATACCCTCCGTCACGGAACCACCCGGCCGTACTACGTGTGAATTACTACACTCTCCCGAGTTCTGTGTGTTAGGCTTTGAGAGTCTGCACGCCGTCCTGCCCCGTGTCCACCTGACCCCTTTTCTCTCTCAGGATGTCCGCGGTTATCCTCACCTGTCCACTCTCCCCGGGGAACCTGAAGCCCGACCCCTCCAGCTTCTTTCCTAACTGCACCTTCGGGTGCCCGTGTTCGCCCGGAACGCGGGCACAGGGGAGACTCCTCTCCGCAGCATCGAGTCTTTCTTCCCCCGTCACGGCCTCCCCTCCCGGTCCGAGCGCCTTCGTGTGTTTGTGCGCTTTGTCCGCGCTGCACCCGGGAGTGACCCTGGGGAACAGCGGAGCTGCCGCGGGCAGCCTGGTCCCGTTTCCATGGGGCCGCCTCCCCTTCCTCACCCGTCAGGCCAGGTGCTGGCAGCTGGCACACGCTGGCATCTGCCACGAGGAGAAAATAGTCACGTTCATGCTGGGACTGAAAGTTCCCGGGAAAGGATGTGATCGTTTTGTTTGTTTTCTTTTTCATATGTCATATTCTGAATGCCTTTTTAGCATCTGTCGCAATGACTCGCTTCTTCTCTCGTCTATTATCGGGTTGACTATTAACCACACCTTTGTCCAGCCACTGGTATAAGCTGTTGCCAGTGGTAACACTTTTCTTGTACTGGTACAGTGAGTCTATTCACTGATAGAGTTTCTTAGGTTCTCTGCACTTATAATCATGAGTAAGGAGGCCCTGGCCAGGCACCAGAAGTTGTTTAGAGTGTTGTCCTAGTATGTCAAGTTTGTGGGTTCAACCCTAGTCAGAACACATACAAGAATCAACCAATGAATGCATCAATTAAGTGGAACAACAAATCAGTGCTTCTCTCTCTCTGCCTCTCTAAAATCAATACTATCCACACACACACACACACACACACACACACACACACACACACACACACTCATGAGCAAATTTAGTCCGTGTCAAAGATCAGAGACACCACGTCATTTGCCCGAAGTATATATTTCTGCTTGACCAAACCCTAGCAGTCAGGGCTGATTTTCAAGTTGAAGTCTCCCCTTTGCAGAGCCATGAGCTCTCGCTCTGCCCCCATCCCGGATGCTCCCTGTCCTGCGCGGACCAGGACACAGCCCGACAGCGTCCGCGCTCGGCCACGCCCCCAACCCGCGCAGACAGCATCCGTGCTCGGCCACGCCCCCACCCCGCGGACCGGACAGGACGGCCGGGTGGCACACAGGGGTCTGAGCCTCACCTTGTAGTGCGCCAGCTGCAGGGCCAGCTGCACAAAGGCGTCGGGGCTCGTGCGGCACTTCTTGATCAGCCCTTTCCCAAAAGTGTCGAATGGAAAAGAATGGAAGTCCACGTCATTGGCCAGGAGGTTGGCGCTGGCGAGGGACGTCTCTATCACCTCCTGACACTGGGGGACAAGGAGAGAGAGGGTTCCCGGTGGGGGAGGGCTGACCCGCATGCCCACCTGCACTGCAGCTCACACACAAACAGCACGTTTTTGGGGGGTTTTTTGCTTCTTTTCAGAAAGATTCTATCCAGGGGCAGCAGTGCATCTGCAACATGGCACCTGCCCTCCGGGAGGACCAGTGCGGCCCCCATGCAGGAGGAACACAGGTGGGAGGGACACGGGGCTGTCTGGTTCCTGATGGGACCCCCACAGCCATCCCCAAAGCCATGGGCTTGTTTTATAAAATCCGTTATGACACAGCGGTGAGCGTGGAACCAATTTTAGGAAAAGAATGGGGCCCTGGCCAGTTTGCTCAGTGGTAGAACGTCACCCTGGTGGGTGGAAGTCCTGGGTGTGAATTCTGGGTCAGGGCACACAGAAGCAAACATCTGCTTCTCCAACCCTCTCCCTTCCCCTCTCTCTTCCCCTCCCACAGCCATGGCTCGATTGATTCAAGTGTGTCAGCCCTGGGCACTGAGAATGGTTCTATGGAGCCTCTACCTCAGGCGCTAAAAATAGCTTGGATGATTTGAGCATCGGCTCCAGACAAGGGTCGCCAGGTGGATCCCGGTTACAATGTATGTGGGAGTCTATCTCCCCACCTCTCACTTAAATTAAAAAAAAAAAATTAAAAAAAAGACCATTCCTTCAAGCCATGAAATAATGTGGAAGAATCAACTAAGGGTCACTAAGTGGGAAAAGCCAGTCAGCGGGGCAGTAACTCTCCAAGAGAAAGGGGACGCAGGGCATCAAGACACCATTGTGTGAGGCTGAAGCACCGGACACAGTGTTTTCTGCACTGAAAATTGCTTCTTGGGCCCTAGGAACTCCCCCTTGGATTAGACGAGCTAGGATTTAGTACTGCCGACCCTGAAATCCCTTCCCGGAAGGGCTTGTACAGAATGGGTTACTCTCTCTGAGAAGCTTTAGGAGAGACAAAAATGAAACATGAGTGCCTTGTCGGGTATTTCAACTCTAAAGGGAGTGAATCTGCTCTTCACCTCTTCCCTGGGACCTGCCGCTCAGGCTGAGCCGGAAACCTCACCAACAATCTTAGCTGAGAGGCTCAAATGGAAGAAGAAATATTCACCCGGGTTTCCAAGACAACAGGAGCTGGACCTGGAGCCACTCCCTGGTCCCAGCAAAAACCCCTCAGGCGGACACATTTCAGTCTCCTAGGTCTTCAACTGAGCCGCGAACACTTGGCTGGACAAACTCCCACCCAAGCGGAATAACCCTCCCGTGCGACCGCTTGAACTTACTTCCTCCGGGATGTCCCACTGTAGCCGGGTGGGGTAAGGGATGTTCGGGTTGAGGTCCCCTTTACAGTGTCCGTCCTCCAAATAGCCCAGCTGAAAGCTGTCAGTGGCCATGACATACTGTTGGGGGGGAAAAAAAGGACATATGTGGGAAGTCAGGCGACACTGTGGTTCGTGGTGTCACATAAAACGTATCTGTCCTCCCCAAGTAGACAAATCCTTGTTCTCGGTAGAGACAGTGTTAAGACTGCCCCACAGCGAGCGAGAGGGGTTTACAGCGTGGTGAACATGTCAGGAGCGCTGCACAGGTAGAGACAGTGTTAAGACTGCCCCACAGCGAGCGAGAGGGGTTTACAGCGTGGTGAACACGTCAGGAGCGCTGCACAGGTCAGACCGTTCTCGTCTCCGCGCTAGAGCCCAGGGGAGACCTGGAGGCGCCCGGCAGCCGATGGCTGGACTTCCCAGAGCCACCACCCCGCAGACAGCATCATAGCACTCCAGACCCGGGGCCGCTCGGAGCCTCCTTCGGGGTCCCAGCTGTGGGCCAGGGGTCTTGGGAGCCACCCTACTGAATATTTACATCTAGACTGTAAGGTCTTCTGTATAAATAAGAGACGAGGTGAAGCAACTTGTTCGAAGTGACCCTCCTCAGTGGCCAAGAGCCGAGGGCAGCTGTGATGACCGTCTTTTCACTGTTTATTCAACGGTGTTTACTGAGCACCTACTACGGGCCAGAGCCTCTCTGAGCACCAGTGCCTGAATGGTACACAAAACGGACAAGAATTTCTGCCCTTCCTCAACAACTGAACCAAGGCCACAGGACCAGCAAGGCCAATCCTAGGTTTCCACTCAAGAGCAAAGAAAACATATGTTCACATAAAACTTGTACACAGCCTGACCAGGCGGTGGCACAGCGGATAAAGTGTCGGACTGGGATGCAGAGGACCCAGGTTCGAGACCCCGAGGTCACCAGCTTGAGCACGGGCTTATCTGTTTTGTTTTTGTGTTTTTTTCATTTTAGAAAGGAGAGAGAGAGAGAAGGGGGGAGGAGCAGGAAGCATCAACTCCCATATGTGCCTTGACCAGGCAAGCCCGGGGTTTCGAACCGGCGACCTCAGCATTTCCAGGTCGACGCTTTATCCACTGCGCCATCACAGGTCAGGCCAGCACGGGCTCATCTGGTTTGAGCAAAAGCCCACCAGCTTGAACCCAATGTCACTGGCTCCAGCAAGGGGTTACTCGGTCTGCTGAAGGCCCGCGGTCAAGGCACATATGAGAAAGCAATCAATGAACAACTAAGGTGTTGCAATGAGCAATGGAAAACTAATGATTGATGTTTCTCATCTCTCTCTGTTCCTGTCTGTCTGTCCCTGTCTATCCCTCTCTTTGACTCACTCCCTGTCTCTGTAAAAAAAAAAAAAAAAAAACCCAAAAAACAACAAAAAAAAAAAGCAAAAAAAAAACCTTGTACACAAACGTTCACAGAAGCCCTGCTTATAGCAGTCAAAAAGTGGAGAGAGCCCTGGCCAGAGAGCTGGGTTGGTCAGGAGCACCGTCCCGAAGCACAGAGGCTGCCGGTTTGATCCCTGGGCAGGGCACATGCAGGAGTATGCTCCTCTCTATCTCCCTTCCTCTTTCATTAAAATCAACAAATAAACGTTTGGGAAAAAAAAAATATAGTCAAGAGAAGTCAAGGAAGGGATCACAGGGGCTCTGAACCGAGTCTTGAGAGAGGGCTGGGGGACAGGGACACTGAGAAGAGGTGAGGCAAGCTGAGGGGCCGGTGGCGGGGGAAGAGGAGGGCGCTCTGCAATGAGGAGAGAGCACGTGCAAAGGACCCGTCAAAGAAAGCAGGGTAGGCCCTGCGATCTCTGTCGCTCCAGGAGTAAAAACTGACAGACACAGTCTTATAAAAATGAAAAAAGTCCAGAGCCAAAGCCTTCAAAGAAATTTCAAGAAAAAAGAATGAAGTAAAAGGTATCAAGGTGTCTTCGGTACGTCTACTGTGCGATTTCACCAGGGCTCCACGCCCTGGGAGGGACGGTGAGGGAATCGGCCTGCGCTCACGGAAACATGTCCCCCCCCCCCCCGACATGTAGTGGCTTTGGGTCATTTTATTCCACTCCATTTATTAGAGCACTGGCAAAATAAAAGACTGTAAAAATACAGTCTTAGCATTTGGTGTGACTCTCGAAGGGGCCGTTGCTCTGACAGTTACTTCAAGTTTCACCAAACCAGCCTGCCCAGGCGGTGGCGCAGTGAATAGAGCATCAGACTGGGGTTCAGAGGACCCAGGTTTGAAACCCCAAGGTCATCGGCTTGAGTGCGGGGGTTGCTGGCTTGAGCATGGGATCATAGATATGATGACCCCATGATCGCTGGCTTGAGCAAGGGGTCACTCACTCTGCTGTAGCCCCCCCAGGCAAGGCACATAGAGAAAGCAATCAATGAACAACTAAAAAGCCACAATGAAGAATTGATGCTTTTCATCTCTCTCCCTTCCTGTCTGTCTATCCCTATCTGCCCCTCTCTCTGTCTCTGTCTCAAAAAAAAAAAAAAAGTCTCACCAAACCAAAAGAATACAGAATTTTGGGTCAAGTCCACCACTGATCCCAGAGTTTAGCAACTTCTTCAAACAAGAGCCCGACAGGGGAGTGGAGAAAACAAGACCTTTAGTCAATTTTCACGCCAAACATCAAACAGTTCAAATAGTTCAGAGAGAAATGAATGTTTAAAAGTTTAAAAGGGCAGCAGGGCCAATCCCCACAGTTTATTTTTAAAAGCTGGGTGTGGTGGCTTTTAAGTAACTTGATAATTTTTAAGAATTAATTTTCAGACACAGAGCACCAGGTTAATGATTTAACTTGATGCACCGTAGCAATAGCTGCTGAAGACTCTTCCCAGGTAGTCAGACAAAGATCACAACGTGACACTCACTCGGGGGATTGTGGATGTCCAACAGCGACCTCCTCACTCGAGTTAAACCTGCGGACACTCACCTCCCAGAGGTGCCCAACGATGGGCGCGTCAGCCCAGGAATGCTCCGCATTCATGCCCATTTTCCCGTTTTTGAAGACAATAAATGTGAAGGACTTGTCAAACCACCTATACGGAAACAAACAAACAAACCAAAAAAAAAAAGAAAACACGTTTATGGAACTTCAATGTTTAAAGAGACAAAGATAAACAAAAGCCCTAACACCGTTTCATTCTGGAGGGGCCGGCTGACTTTGCACCCAGCCTCCCGGGACAGTTCGTGGAGGAGGTCAACCACTCTCTGTGGCATGAAAATAAAGGCACATGTAGGACTCTAAGTCACTCGTCCTTCTCTGGTCCAGAGCCAACGATGAGCACTTGTGTCCTGGGGAGACCAGAAGGAGCACAGGACGTTTTAGGATAACCAACATGGGCGCATAGGCAACTGTGGAGAGATGGGAGGCTCCGTGTGCCTGCACCCCCACCTGCCTTTACAGGTAAGGAAGGGGCAGCTCCGGGGAGGGGGCGGGGGGGGGAGGGAACTGCCACAGAACTGTCACAGGCCCAGAGCCGACCTCCGGGTGAGGCCCCCTCCGCCACCTCCTCCCTCCTGGGTCGCTGGCAGCCACGCCTCACTAGCATCTCCAAACGGAGGTGGTCGTGCACAGGGCAAGAGTCTCAAATATGCTGCTTTACCTGTGTGTGTGCGTGCGCATGCATGCGCACGAGAGAGACAGACAGGCCAGAGACAGTGTGGGTGACGAGAAGGACATTCAAAGTTACATTGTGACACTAGGCTTACGCCTGAAGGGTACAGATGCCGGAGGCTGGGGTCAGCCGCACACAACACTCCCTTTACGTCCACAGGTGAGGACGGTACCTGTCGTAACACCTGCCGTGCAGCAGAGACTTGGCGTAGCTGTCCATCGACCTCACCGGGTCCTCCTTTTCAAATCCCTGCTCAGTTTCGTCCAACGTCACGAAGAACGCGGCCTTTTCCACGGCGTCTAGAGATTGCTTGTTCTTCCCACGTCCAAAATAGGCTTGGCGGCACCGGGCCCAGGGCACCCTGCAGGGAGGAGCCCGCACAGGTAAGCCGGGAGCAGCTGGGTGACGACGTCGCTGTGCGCATGGTGTTTCAAATGACATCGTTTTTCATGGTTTACACATGGGTTTTTAGGAACTTCAGGAAAGCCCGCGTTTTCGGACAGCCCTGACCAAGGTATGGCAGCGGGCGTCACGGCCAGGGCCTGTGAGCACTCCCCGGTGTCCAGCCCTGCTCCACGCCCCCTTCCACGGACCGCTCACTGATCCACACTGCCACGCCACACCCATCTTTCAGATGAGTAAACTGAGGCACAGGGAGGAAGTTCCAGCTACTTTGTGGAAGGAAGGGATTCAAACCCAGGCCAGCCGGCCCAAGTCCACGCTATGAACAACACAGGACATCCCGCCACGAGGGACATCGCATGACGAGGGACATCGCAATGAAGAACAACCAGGAGGCGGATTCGGGAGCTCTTCTCCATCCCACCTCGCTCCTAACAGATGCCACGTTGCTGTACCTGGGGGTTCTCAAGCAGGGATGGCACGGTCCCCCTCAGCGACACGAGGCGAAGTCTAAAGACAGCTTCGCTTGGCACAAGGGGGCTGCCGCTGGCATCCAGTGGTTAGGGCCAGGGACGCTGTCCATCACCCTATCACGCACAGGACAGTGACCCCCACCCCCACACACCCCAAACAGACCCTCCAGCCCCAGACATGTCCGAGCCGGGGCTGAGACGGGTTCTGAGCACCTACCAGCCAAGTCCTCAGGCAAACAAGGGCTCTGAGCGATCTGTAAACAAGGCAGGAAGTGAACCCTAACACAGGCCTTGCTTGAACTTAATCTGTTTCCTACAGTAAACAGGAAGCAGCCCCGTGAAAAAGCCTCTCTGTCCGTCACGTGGCCTGACACCTGCGTGCACAGGCGCACACACACACGTGCACGCACACACGTGCACGCACACACCACGCACACACGTGCACGCACACACGCCTGCCTGTCCCCCACAGAGGCAGCCAAGGTGACCCAAGGGCGGGCTGGGACCTGCTACCTTGGAAAGAAACGGAACCACTGCGGGCTCCGGTGCCTCTCTGGAGTCGCCCCCCCACAGGCTGCGGACACGCCTCCTCGCCAAAGGGGCAGGGAGAGAGCCCCGAGGTGCCCCCACGGCCTGGACACAGCCACCGTCACAGGAGCACACACCCACGGCCTGGACACAGCCACCGTCACAGGAGCACACACCCACGGCCTGGACACAGCCACTGCACAGGAGCACACACCCACGGCCTGGACACAGCCACTGTCGCAGGAGCACACACCCACGGCCTGGACACAGCCACTGCACAGGAGCACACACCCACGGCCTGGACACAGCCACTGCACAGGAGCACACACCCACAGCCTGGACACAGCCACTGCACAGGAGCACACACCCACGGCCTGGACACAGCCACTGCACAGGAGCACACACCCACGGCCTGGACACAGCCACTGCACAGGAGCACACACCCACGGCCTGGACACAGCCACTGCACAGGAGCACACACCCACGGCCTGGACACAGCCACTGCACAGGAGCACACACCCACGGCCTGGACACAGCCACTGTCGCAGGAGCACACACCCACAGCCTGGACACAGCCACTGCACAGGAGCACACACCCACGGCCTGGACACAGCCACTGCACAGGAGCACACACCCACGGCCTGGACACAGCCACTGTCGCAGGAGCACACACCCACGGCCTGGACACAGCCACTGTCGCAGGAGCACACACCCACAGCCTGGACACAGCCACTGTCGCAGGAGCACACACCCACAGCCTGGACACAGCCACTGCACAGGAGCACACACCCACGGCCTGGACACAGCCACTGTCGCAGGAGCACACACCCACAGCCTGGACACAGCCACTGTCGCAGGAGCACACACCCACAGCCTGGACACAGCCACTGCACAGGAGCACACACCCACGGCCTGGACACAGCCACTGCACAGGAGCACACACCCACAGCCTGGACACAGCCACTGTCGCAGGAGCACACACCCACAGCCTGGACACAGCCACTGCACAGGAGCACACACCCACGGCCTGGACACAGCCACTGCACAGGAGCACACACCCACAGCCTGGACACAGCCACTGTCGCAGGAGCACACACCCACAGCCTGGACACAGCCACTGTCGCAGGAGCACACACCCACAGCCTGGACACAGCCACTGTCGCAGGAGCACACACCCACAGCCTGGACACAGCCACTGTCGCAGGAGCACACACCCACAGCCTGGACACAGCCACTGCACAGGAGCACACACCCACGGCCTGGACACAGCCACTGCACAGGAGCACACACCCACAGCCTGGACACAGCCACTGTCGCAGGAGCACACACCCACGGCCTGGACACAGCCACTGCACAGGAGCACACACTCACGGCCTGGACACAGCCACTGTCGCAGGAGCACACACCCACAGCCTGGACACAGCCACTGCACAGGAGCACACACCCACGGCCTGGACACAGCCACTGCACAGGAGCACACACCCACAGCCTGGACACAGCCACTGTCGCAGGAGCACACACCCACGGCCTGGACACAGCCACTGCACAGGAGCACACACTCACGGCCTGGACACAGCCACTGCACAGGAGCACACACCCACGGCCTGGACACAGCCACTGTCGCAGGAGCACACACCCACAGCCTGGACACAGCCACTGTCGCAGGAGCACACACCCACGGCCTGGACACAGCCACTGCACAGGAGCACACACCCACGGCCTGGACACAGCCACTGTCGCAGGAGCACACACCCACGGCCTGGACACAGCCACTGCACAGGAGCACACACCCACGGCCTGGACACAGCCACTGTCGCAGGAGCACACACCCACAGCCTGGACACAGCCACTGCACAGGAGCACACACCCACAGCCTGGACACAGCCACTGTCGCAGGAGCACACACCCACAGCCTGGACACAGCCACTGCACAGGAGCACACACCCACGGCCTGGACACAGCCACTGTCGCAGGAGCACACACCCACGGCCTGGACACAGCCACTGCACAGGAGCACACACCCACGGCCTGGACACAGCCACTGTCGCAGGAGCACACACCCACGGCCTGGACACAGCCACTGTCGCAGGAGCACACACCCACGGCCTGGACACAGCCACTGCACAGGAGCACACACCCACGGCCTGGACACAGCCACTGTCGCAGGAGCACACACCCACGGCCTGGACACAGCCACTGCACAGGAGCACACACCCACGGCCTGGACACAGCCACTGTCGCAGGAGCACACACCCACGGCCTGGACACAGCCACTGCACAGGAGCACACACCCACGGCCTGGACACAGCCACTGTCGCAGGAGCACACACCCACGGCCTGGACACAGCCACTGCACAGGAGCACACACCCACAGCCTGGACACAGCCACTGCACAGGAGCACACACCCACGGCCTGGACACAGCCACTGCACAGGAGCACACACCCACAGCCTGGACACAGCCACTGCACAGGAGCACACACCCACGGCCTGGACACAGCCACTGCATAGGAGCACACACCCACGGCCTGGACACAGCCACTGCACAGGAGCACACACCCACGGCCTGGACACAGCCACTGTCGCAGGAGCACACACCCACGGCCTGGACACAGCCACTGCACAGGAGCACACACCTCTCCCCCGCGGTGAGGGCCGCCAGCTTGGCCTCGCCGGGCTGCGGCTCCGACGGGTCGTCCAGAATCCTCTGCATCTGCTGCTCGATCTCCCGGGGCAGCAGCAGCCGGCCGTCGTGGTACAGCCAGACCTTGAAGTAGCGTCCCTTGTGGAAGACGACGATGTGCTTGCTGTCTCTCATGTGCTGGATGGTGTCTGGGCGGGGCACGGGCGGGGCACGGGCGAGACACAAATCCCCAAGCACAGGTCAGCGGAGGGGGACAGAGTCCCCCGGCCTCCCTGGGGCCCCAGCTCCTCACCCTGCGTGACCCCCTGGCTCACGCGTCCCCTGCTCTGTCTGTAGCGGGTGAGGGACAGGGTCGGAGCCCAGCGCTCTGCGGCCCCACAGGCCTGACTTCCAGGCTCTGCTGCGCCCCTCACAGACTGGGCACACCAGTGATTTTAACCCTTTCTAAGCCTCCCTTTCTCATCTGCGAAATGGGGCTGGCAGCCGCGTCCCTCCTACGGATGTGCAGGGATTTAAGAGATGGTATCTCGTGCCTGGTCTTAGGGGAAAAGCTCTCAGGTTCCCACCAGTGAGTGTGTCAGCTGTGGGCTCATCTTACATGGGCTTGGTTATGGTGGGGCACATTCCTGCCACTTTTTTTTAATTTTTTTTATTTATTCATTTTAGAGACAGACAGACAGACAGACAGACAGAAAGGAGGAGCAGGAAGCATCGACTCCCATATGTGTCTTGACCAGGCAAGCCCAGGGTTTCGAACTGGCAACCTCAGTTTCCAGGTCGACACTTTATCCACTGCGCCACCACAGGTCAGGCACAAACAAAGATCTTTTTTTTTTTTAAACTTTATTTATTTATTCATTTTAGAGAGGAGAGAGAGAGAGAAAGAGAGAGAGAGAGAGAACGGAGGAGAAGAAAGCATCAACTCCCATATGTGCCTTGACCAGGCAAGCCCAGGGTTTTGAACCAGCGACCTCAGCGTTCCAGGTCGAAGCTTTATCCACTGCGCCACCACAGGTCAAGCAAAATATAACTATTCTTTGTTCTGTGGACTTTTTTTTTTAATTTATTCATTTTTAGAGAGGAGAGAGAGAGAGACAGAGGGGGAGGAGCTGGAAGCATCAACTGCCATATGTGCCTTGACCAGGCAAGCCCAGGGTTTTGAACCAGCAACCTCAGCATTTCCAGGTCAACACTTTATCCACTGCACCACCACAGGTCAGGCGCCACTTTTATTCGACTCAATGTTAAAAGTCCCAGCCAGGGCCATTAGGCAAGAACAAGAAAAAGGCATCCATGTTGGAAAGGAAGAAAAGAAAACGGTCACTATTTACAGATGACACATTACATACAGCAAACCCTAAGGATGGCACCAAAAAACTGTTAGGACTAATAGACAAATGCAGTATCAAGTTGCAGGCTAAAAAAAATCAGATGCATTTCTATCCCCTGAGGATGAACTATCAGAAAGAGAAATTAAGGGGGAAAAAAAACATCCCATTGACAACGGCATCTGAAAGAATCAATGACCTAGGAATGGATTTCGGCCAGGAGGCGACAGCCGCAGGCGCCGAGGACGCCAGGACAGGGCCAGCAGCCCCAGGCTGCCTACTCACCCGCTTCCTCTCCGGGGATCCGAGAGGTGTTGAACATCCGCTCCCACTGCGCAGAGCACAGCGGAACTGTGGACCCCAGAAGAAGAATCTGGAACGGAAACGTGTGTCAGACGAACAGAAACCCCACGAGGGGGAAAGAGGAGCAGCGTGAACGTCACACGTATACAGGCCGGATTTGTGTCCCGTGCACGTGATGTGGCCCGGCTCCATCTTCCCTGGACTCTGTTCAGAGCAGCTGTCCCCTGGGGCGCCAGGCTGCCCCGGGGACCTGCCGGACCACAGCAGGGCACCGCTTTGCGTGTCATCACCTCCTAAATAACACTGGAACTGGTCAGGTATACCCCGACGCTTCAACCAAAGGGGTATTTACAAAAGAAATGTCTTGTTCCTCTTGAGTGCTTCACTGGCTCAATTATTTTCCTTCAAAAGTAGACAAGAGCCTGACCGGTGGTGGCGCAGTGGACAGAGGGTCGACTCGGGACACCAAGGTCCCAGGTTTGAGACCCCCCCCAAGGTCGCCAGCTTGAGCGTGGGATCATCCATATGAACCCAGGGTCGCTGGCTTGAAGCCCAAGGTCACTGGGCTTGAGCCCCTTGGTCAAGGCACGTACGAGAAGCAATCAATGAACAACTAAAGTGACGCAACTATGAGTTGATGCTTCTCATCTCTTTCTCTTCCTCTCTGTCTCTTTCATCTTTCTCTTTCTCTCTCTCCTCTCAAAAAAAAAAGTAGACAAGAGTTTCTTTGAGGAGCAAATTAAAAAGTACATCAGACATGTCCAGACCCAAAAAAGTGCATCCCGGTGTGATCCCATTTACATAAAACTTCAGAAAATGCAAAATAGCCTAGAGTGACAGCCTAAATCAGGGGTCCCCAAACTTTTTACACAGGGGGCCAGTTCACTGTCCCTCAGACCGTTGGAGGGCCAGACTATAAAAAACCTATGAACAAATCCCTATGCACACTGCACATATCTTATTTTAAAGTAAAAAAACAAAACGGGAACAAATACAATATTTAAAATAAAGAACAAGTAAATTTAAATCAACAAACTGACCAGTATTTCAATGGGAACTATGGGCCTGCTTTCGGCTAATGAGATGGTCAATGTCCGGTTCCATGCTAGCCCTAACAAATGATATGATGCGCTTCCGGAGCCGTGACGCATACATCCCGTGTCACCGGAAGTAGTACTGTACTCGCACTGACCACCAATGAAAGAGGTGCCCCTTCCGGAAGTGCGGCGGGGGGCGGATAAATGGCCTCAGGGGGCCGCATGCGGCCTGCGGGCCGTAGTTTGGGGACCCCTGGCCTAAATGGATCGGGGTTACCTGGTGGGTGATGGATGGGGAGAGGGCGCAGAAAGGGACAGGGACAGGAGAAGCGGAGATCACAAAGGTGCACGAGGAGCTGGGGGGGGGGTGTGCTCATGGTCCTGAGTGTGTGATGACCACAGACGTACTGGTCAGAACTTGACACTGCCCACTTCAGGCGCACGCACTTAATCAGTCACCCCTCAATCAAGCTGTTTTTCAAAGAACTTTTCTGAAAAAAAGCAGTGTGTTGGCTCACTGGTTTGAGTTCCTCCCGGTCCAGCTTGCGTCTGTAGAGCAGGATGGCATGGATGGCGTTGCCGGCCCTCGCCGCCTGGATGTGCGTGGGCAGCACGTACAGCAGATCCTGAAACAGAGCCGTGTCAGCAGAGGGGCGCGCTCGCGGCAGGACGGCCGGCGTGACACACGGCGGAGCGTCAGCCCCGTCCAACCGGCCACACGGGTGTCCGTGACACGCGGCGGAGCGCGTCAGCCCCGTTCAACCAGCCACACGGGTGTCCGTGACACGCGGCGGAGCGCGTCAGCCCCGTTCAACCGGCCACACGGGTGTCCGTGACACACGGCGGAGCGCGTCAGCCCCGTTCAACCGGCCACACGGGTGTCCGTGACACACGGCGGAGCGTGTCAGCCCCGTTAAACGGGCCACACGGGTGTCCGTGACACGCGGCGGAGCGCGTCAGCCCCGTTCAACCGGCCACACGGGTGTCCGTGACACGCGGCGGAGCGCGTCAGCCCCGTTAAACGGGCCACACGGGTGTCCGCGTACACCTGCTTGGCTAGAAGATAAACCGTCGCTTCATTTCCTATACTTTGCCCGTTTGATTCTGTTCGTGTTTTATATCAGAACAGAAACAACCAAGTACTTCTTGGGTTAGTGAAGGAGACAAGTCTATTTTAAAATTAAATTTTAAATGAATACAATTCAAATCGAAAGATAATAGTCTTTTGTCCCCAATAGCCTCATAAAACACGTCAAGAGAAAAACAGGAATAAAAGGAGCAGTGAGGAAGTTTTCTGAACGAGAAGTAACCGAGGGTGAAAGTAACCTTTAGCTATCGAGCCGTACAGTGCCTGCAACTTTCTAAATTCTGAGACACATTTCTAGGTGTCACTTTCCACGACCGGAAGAAAAGGCCGAGGGACACAGGTGTGACCACGCTTTGAGAGGGTGCATCCCCGCTCGTGCGGGCAGCGGACACTTCAGGGAGGAAGGGCGGGCAGCAGGCGAAGTGGCCAGCCGCCTCTCAGGGAGTCTCTGTCCTTCCGAGAGTGATTCCGATGGGGGGAGAAGAACATTAGAAGCAAAAGAAGGAAAAAAAATGAAAAACAACAAACGATATCAAGAGAAATCAGGAAAAATATATAAAGAGGTAGAGGCCAGAAAAGGGAAGAGAACAAAACCCCCCGGCGGGGATTAATTAATTAAATGATGCTCAGGAACCCCAAATGCGGGGCTTCGAACACAACAAGGGCAGGTGCCCTCCCAGACCTGCGTACAGCGTCTGGCCGGACGAGACCCCCACAAATGACACCTGACCAGTGACTCTGTGGCGTCTCAGGGAGCAGGACAAAGGTCAGTGTGCCGGCAGGGGGCAAATGCTGGCCAACCCCGCCGTCCCCAACCCCTTCCCGCCACGCCACGGTGGCCCTGCTGTGTACGCAGTGACGTTGGGAACACGTTGTTTCAATGTTAAATGCTAGGCAGAGGCACAGGCGCTGACGGGAGGAATTCTGCTTGCCCCAGGGGCGTTTCTGTAACCCAAATTTCTCAGCCCCGGAGTACAGTGCCTTTGAGCTTCCTCACAAATACAAAAGGACATCCACTAGGTTCTCTGGCGTGGGAGGGACGTGGGAAGCAGGTCTCTCCCTCCCTGCCTGGGCTGGTGGGCGTGAAGCCTTGGGCAGAGGGAGCAGGACAGGAGGGGGGCGGGTCAAGCACACATGCCTCCCCAGGCAGGGCCCTCCGCCTCTGCGGCCAGCTGGCCCGGGGGACTCACCATCGCGTAGTAGTTGCTGTTCACCATCAGCGGCCCCCGGCCCCGGAGGTAGATGTATTCCTCCCACCAGTCACTCACCTGTTGGTGGAAACACACAAGCTGAACAGGGGTGAGTGACACAGGGCCAGGGGGGTGGGGGGTAGGGGTGCATTTAGCGCATGATAATAGGAAATGAAAGTGGGTTTTCTTTTTAAAGTCATGACATAGCTCGAAGGGAGACCGCCTGCATTTTACAGATGGTTAAAAAAAAAAAAAGGGGGCCCTGGCCAGTTGGCTCAGCGGCAGAGCGTTGGCCTGGCGTGCGGGGGACCCGGGTTCGATTCCCGGCCAGGGCACACAGGAGAAGCGTCCATCTGCTTCTCCCCCCCTCCCCCCCTCCTTCCTCTCTGTCTCTCTCTTCCCCTCCCGCAGCCAAGGCTCCATTGGAGCAAAGATGGCCCGGGCGCTGGGGATGGCTCCTTGGCCGCTGCCCCAGGTGCTAGAGTGGCTCTGGTCGCGGCAGAGCGACGCCCCAGAGGGGCAGAGCATCGCCCCCTGGTGGGCAGAGCGTCGCCCCTGGTGGGCGTGCCGGGTGGATCCCGGTCGGGCGTATGCGGGAGTCTGTCTGACTGTCTCTCCCCGTTTCCAGCTTCAGAAAAATACAAAAAAAAAAAAAAAGGACCAAGTGGAAACAGTAAAAACAGTAATCAATGTCTGCTGACATTTCTTAATAATCAATACTATCCTGGCCCTGGCCGGGTGGCTCAGTGGGTAGAGTGTCGTCTCTGCGCACTGAGGTCGTGGGTTCGATCTCATCAGGACACATATGAGCAGCACAATGAGTGTGTAACTAAGCGGAACAATGAGTTGATGATTCTCTCTCTCTCAGATCAATGAAAAAACTTAAAACATTAAAAAAAAACCCCAATACTATCCCAAACTGTGCTGCCGACCACGTCCCCTGACCCACTTCCTGGGTCTCTGGAAGCAGCCACCTCCCCATCCTGGTCGGTTCCCTTTCAGAGCCTCCCAAATTGTCCTAACTCCTCAGCACAAAGTCCCATCACCCCCCCCCACCCCAGGGGGCAGCAATCTCTTCCTGACCATACCCACAACCTTCTGGACCAAGAGACCACTTATTTTCTTTACGTGGTGTTGAAGCGCGTGTATATACACACATCAGTACGCAGGTAAGAGTCAAAGCGTAGGTATGACCCCGGTGAAGAGTCCAACACTCCTGTGCACCCAGCCCCTGATCAAAAGAGGACCGTGTCCCCTACCCCCACACCCCCCCCCAGCCTCTCCCACCCCTGGCAGCCATGCTCACTCCTATAGCCCCCCGCCGGTTCTGTCTGGGTCACAGGAGCCTCCCCCCACCATGTCAGCAGCTGTTCCTCAGAACCTAGACTCCCGGCCCCACCCGGGTTCACCCGCCAGACGCCCCCTCTCGCCACCGGGCACAGGGAAGCCCAGCTGTTCTTGGCACGGATCGGTGTTCTCATACGAAGAACAAGGAAAGCCTGTGGGTTTGCACTTACGTAATTGGTGGCCCACCAGGACTTTAACTTCAGATACCACTGCAATTTTGGCCCCAGGCTGACAGCGAAATCCTCGGCCAGAGCCGTCATCCGCTTAAAGTCCGCTTCCTTCATTAGAGGCCTGACCGATTCCAGATACTGGGGTGACGAGAGACACGCAGGGGCCAAGTTAAAACACACGGTTTCCTTAGAAAAGATTGACACCTACGGAGAAGAGGTGAAAGTGTCCCCCGCCTCCCAAGCTGCTTTTGCTAGTCCCCACGCCAGCTGGCAGACCCCAGTGCTACCTGATGTTCTGGGTGGCTGGTAATGAAACAACTGAACCTTTCCGCCCTGTATCAGCCGAACGAAGCCCCTCGGGTCCTGCATCACCAATCACCACAGTGACTTCCGGACGGACGAGACCACAGTTTGGTTAACCAGGAAATTTCAGGGGTGTCTTTTTCACTGTCGTCTGGCCCTCAACAAGAGCTCCGCCCTCCCCTTCGCTAGGACGACGTGTGACCCCGTGACGTGTGATGACACGGGGAGGGGGCTGAGTGTGGGGCAGACCCCAGGGCAGAAAGGAGGGGCCGGAATAATGACAGGGGACGGGGACAGTCTTGGCACCAGGCCCAGGTCGGGTTTCCAAGTTGAGGATTCCCAAAACAGGGCGAATGTCCTTAAGGTCACAGAATTGTACACTTTCAAATGGCTAAAAAATGATCGTTTTTATGTTCTGTGCGTGTCCACCACAATTGAAAACAGTGAGTGATGGAATCTAGCACAACCACTGAGCTGGACGCTTGGGGCGAATTGCACGGTGGGTGAATTCTATCTCAATAAAGTTGTGTAAAAACTTTGCCAAGTGGTTTCTCTGTCAAATATGATGCCTTGAAAAAAAAAAACACACAAAGAAACAAAAAACTACGCCTAATAGGTGCTGATACATTAGGGAAAAAGATTTCCCGCTACAGCCCTTGCGGTACTGCTGGGAGCTGAATCGCCCAAGTGACGGTGACGTCACCGACAACTGTCATTCAGTCATAAACCTTAATCCCACGGCCGGCCGGCATTTCCAAGGGAGCAGTCACCACGGGCTTGGAACTACACCCACCCTGTTCACTGTGTCCTTCACGGCGGGGACGGGCAGGCGCGGCAGAGACGTCTGAAAACTGTACAGCATGGGTTTTCGGCCTGAAAAGATCTTGACCATAGCCTTAAAAAAAAAAAAAAAAGTATATTTCAAAAGTTGAGACGATGTTAAAGATCTGAAACCAGTTCTCAGGGGTCTGTCTACAACTTACAATTTTTGGTGGTGGTTTATTTTTCCTCCAGTCCATTTTCTGTCCCTACCTTTGCAGGCCTTAGCTAGCAAAGAAACGAGGAACCCCACATAATAATCAGGCTGAACAAAAAGCCTCGGTCTGCACGACGCTCTGAGATGTCCGACCTGGTCCAGGAGGTGCCAGGTCCCCTGGCCAGCTTCCCCCCCCCCCGCCCCCCACCCCCGGCACCCTGACATCGCAGTCTGGCTGCTCTTCTGCACGTGGGGTAAGTTCACCCACCCACTTCTGCGAGGCTCCTGGTTTTGGGATTGGTTCAAGGCGCTGGCGACAGGGAAAGGGGGCTAAAGCCAAGGTGCCTGGACCTCAAGCCATCGCCAGGAGAAGCGGCATGCGTGGCCCTTCCGGTCACTGTCAAGCCCAGTGGACAGCACCTCTGCCTGCCATCGGCCCCTACTTTAGGCTGCAGTGATCTAAACTGGGTGTAATGTCTGGTCATCTCACATGGACCAGACCTTGCAGGAATTCCTAGGGCTCCCGGGGTGTGTGTGTGTGTGTGTGTGTGTGAGTGAGTGTGTGTGTGTGTGTGTGTGAGTGTGTGTGTGTGTGTGTGTGTGAGTGTGTGTGTGTGTGTGTGTGTGTGAGTGTGTGTGTGTGAGTGTGTGTGTGTGTGTGTGTGTGTGTCGGGGGGGGGGGTGCCTGATTCCCGATGCTGAAGAGCTCTGGGACCCAACTATGCCTCGACCGTGAATGCCACCCTAGGGAACGCCATCTGACTTATTCTGTGAAGTAGGGGAAGCCGTCTCAGCACCTCCTCCAGGTGTTAGCTTCTGCTTCTCTGGAAATCAGAAAACTTAACCCAAGCGGTAGCAGAAGTTGGTCAGGGAGAGAGCCAAGGGCGGAGGGGTGTGCAGTGGGCTGGCGCACAGGGGCGCCTCCCAGACCTCTCGCCAGCAGGGACCAGCCAGCCAGCACCCTCTGCCATCGGTACAAACACCCACGTGCACGGCAGACGGGTGGCTCTCGGGTTAAGCGCCGCCGAGAGCTGGTGGGAATTACTGGAGGCTCAGGGGGAACCAGGCAGACCTGGTTGGACTGGTCGCCGGGTGCGGGGGAGGGGGAGAGAGACCACTTAACCCTGGGGCTGTAAGTGAGAAAAGCTACCAAGAAGTGGGTGGGCAGCATTTCCTTCGTGGACGACCTGGGGGCCCAGCCTAGCGGACACGAACAGAAAACGTTCAGAACTCACTCACATCACTCAAGAAAGACAGCCTGCGGGCCCACACTCGGGAGTCATGGTGAATCAACCCTCTGCGGTAAGTAGAGGTTGACTCCCAAGTCACCACGGGTTAAAGGGAGAGAATGTCCTGTCAGGATCTTTCTCCCTTTAAACCAGGGGTCCCCAAACTTTTTACACAGGGAGCCAGTTCACTGTCCCTCAGACGGTTGGAGGGCCGGACTATAAAAAAAACTATGAACAAATCCCTAAGCACACTGCACACATCTTACTTTAAAGTCAGAAAACAAAACGGGAACAAATACAATATTTAAAATAAAGAACAAGTAAATTTAAATCAACAAACTGACCAGTGTTTCAATGGGAACTATGCTCCTCTCACTGACCACCAATGAAGGAGGTGCCCCTTCTGGAAGTGCGGCGGGGGCCGGATAAATGGCCTCAGGGGGCCGCATGCGGCCCACGGGCCGTAGTTTGGGGACCCCTGCTTTAAACAGTGAAAGCCACGCACAGGAGACCCTGGGTTAAGCAAGACCCGGCAGACACAGAAAGACAGGTGCCACGTCCTCGCCGATCTGTGGAATCAACAGAATGGAGACGGCCGGGGCTGGGAGGTACGATGGGTAAAGGGGACCAAGTTTCACTTCCACAAAGTACATAACGTCCCCGGGACCTACTGTCAACCCAGGGCCTAAGACTAAAGGAAAAAAGAAGGAATCGTTTTTGGGAGGGGACATTAAGTTTGCGTCATCGACAGCGGCGACGGCTTCCCAGGTGTGTACTTATCTCCAAAGCCAGCGAGCGATGCCGGTGCCACACACACCCCCGCCCACCCCCACCCCCGCCCCACCCCCGCCGGGCCCACCCCAGGAAAGCAGCTGGGACATCGCGCCCCCGCGGCTCTACGCCCAGCGTGCGCTCAATTACCATCCAGACTTGGGTGGCGCGGCTCATGCGGCCGTACTCGGCGAACATCCAGCCGTGGTAGGACAGCAGCACCTTCAGGGAGTAGCGCATGGTGAAGATCAGGGCCACCCACAGGCCCGTGCCGAACAGCACGCCGCTGACCATGTTCTTCGTCTGGCTGGACATGTAGCCCCGACCGCAACTAGAGACGAGACAAGCCGGGCACGTGTGAGCAGGAACTCTAGTCGGGCCTGACCGCGGGGTGGGGGTGGGGGGGACAGGCTTCTTTGTTCCAACAACAGAGACTCGGGCACATTTCTTCTTGTCCTTGAAACAGATCAGCCCCATCTGCTTTCGTGGGTCCTCAAAACACCGAGGCTAATCTGTGTATTGTCGGAGGGGGGGGGGGCGGGATGCACAACTTTCTCCAGGGTCTAGAGACGGTGACAGAGGGGACGCATGTGAGGCTGCGGCCTGCCTCCCCCCAGGATGACGATGCCCCCAGAAGGACCTGCGTCTCCTCGGCGGGGGGCTCACCGCCCGCCGGTCCCTGCCGTTCCTGTCCTACCGGGTATCACACTGTTTCTCAGACATGCCTTCTGATGTCGCTGTCGCTCGTGAGAAACTTGGATCATCTGACAAAACCATTACCTCAACTATTTATAGCAAACGAGCCTGGGGTTTTTTTGTTTGTTTGTTTGTTTTTTGTATTTTTCTGAAGCTAGAAACAGGGAGAGACAGTCAGACAGCCTCCCGCATGCGCCCGACCGGGATCCACCCGGCACGCCCACCAGGGGGCGACGCTCTGCCCCTCGGGGGCGTCGCTCTGTTGCGACCAGAGCCACTCTAGCGCCTGGGGCAGAGGCCAAGGAGCCATCTCCAGCGCCCGGGCCATCTTTGCTCCAATGGAGCCTCGGCTGCAGGAGGGGAAGAGAGAGACAGAGAGGAAGGAGAGGGGGCTTTTCTTACTAAAAAGCCTTCATAAGAAGCAAATGGGCGCCTCTCCTGTGTGCCCTGGCCGGGAATCGAACCCGGGACTTCTGCACGCCAGGCCGACGCTCTACCACTGAGCCAACCGGCCAGGGCCACAAGCCTATTTTTGATGGAGGCAGGGACATGGATCGTGCACACACACAGAGAAACTGAGCGCCTACGACGACCTGTCAAACAATAAAGACAGCGTGTCTTTTCATTTGCTGAGGAAAGTGATCTATCTTTAGGACAAAGACAAGACTGTAGAAATGAGGAGGGAAGGCACACGCCTTCACACGCCTTAATGGTTTTGCTTTTCGTTTCAGTGGTCTGGGGAAGTGCAAAACATACACAAAATAAAAACTAAGTGTGCTTTTAAATTGCTAAAGTAACCAACATGCAGCCTGAAGGCATCGCCAATATTTGGAAACCATCATTCTATACTACCTCAGTGGCACAGAAACAAGGGCGTGTGCTTCAAAACTGTCACCTTTCCGGAACCCCTCCAATCTCGAGTTCAGGCGGAACCACGGTCCTTACTCAAAACCTACACATTCTTTTCCGACAGCAATCTAATCTACAAGCAATCTTGGACGCAGACATGTAAGAACCTATCTCTGAGCCTGACCGGGGGTGGCGCAGTGGAGAGAGAGCGTCCACCCGGAACGCTGAGGTCGCCGATGGGAAACCCCGAGGTCACCAGCTTGAGCACGGGCTCATCAACATGATCTGAAGGTTGCCAGCAGGAGCCCAAGGCCTCACTCAGGCTTGAGCCAGGGGGTCGCTGGGGTCACTGGCTCCACGTGGGCTGGAGGTCCTGGTTGGATCCCCAGTCAAGGCACTTATGAGAAGCAATCAATGAACAACTAAAGTGAAGCAACTGCAAGTTGATGCTTCTCACTCCCTCTGCCTCCCTCCCTCTCTCTCCTTTCCTTTCCTTTCTCTCTCTCTCTCTCTTTAGGAAATAAAAACCCTATCTCTGAGCTGATCTACATTTTAGATGTCTAAGTATTACATCATTAAAAGAAAGACATACACACTCACTCAATTCACAAAAACCCTATCAGTATCTCAGCATTAACAAGCAAATGACACGTGCAGAATTTTTGTATGCACAAACACAAAGGCACCTGAATAAAAAGCCATGTGCAAGAAAGCCGCATGTAAAGAACAGGTTCCCAGACAGCCCGTAACCTGGTCTTTCTAAATGTGGGACAGGGATGGCCCAGTTACCAGCAATAGGTTTACAGGGACAGAGAAACACCTCTTAGAAAGATCCAGATTAAAAGGGCTTTAAATAGCCCACACTTCTAAATAAATATAATCCAGGGTTAAGAGACAGCCCACAGTCACAACGAGTAAGTGAGAAATCTGCGTGAAAACCCACACCCATCTGGAAAGCGGGCAGGAGCAGCACAGCGTTTGCCTGGTCAGGCTGTCGGCAGGGGGTTGGAACCGGGCCTCTTGGGGACTGAGGGATGAAAGGGGAGAGGCAGGGTCTGGCTGTGAGGAGAGTCGATAAGAGTGACAAGGCACCTGCCCGGGGCAGCCCCAGCCCACAGGCAGGCCAGGGAATCTGGCAGGCATCCAGGGCAGGCACGCTTCCACTGAAAGGACAGGGAGTCTTTATTCTGGGCCTTGCAGACGCTGTATAAAGTCACGAGCCAGCGTTCGCCGGGCAGCTTGAGAACTGTGGGTGGCTCAGCTGGACTCGAATCCAAGGGCTTCCGAAGGAACAATATTTAAATCCAACCCACCAGCAAGGTGCCAGTTTATGCAAAGGCCCAGACCTCGTGTGTGTAGCCTGGGCTGGACCCCAACACCGTCGGCCTGGCCCGGGAGCCAAGTGGGTGTGCGTGCGCATGCATGCGTGCGCACGCGCGCACACACACACGCGCACACACACACACACACACACACACACACACACACACACACACACACGGGCTGCATCAGGTCCCTAAAGGATTCTCCCCAACTCCACGCGCAACTCTCGGCCCAATCACGGCACACGAACACGGGGACTATTTCTCCAGTAACAGAGCTGAAGTGTCCAAGGGGAACGGGAGCCCTAACACCGGCCCAGGACATGGGACAAATGCCGAGGTGGGGACGACAGCAAAACCTTCACACGGGATCCAGAACAGTAACGGTCACTCCATTTGAGAAGACAAAAATGTCAGCAACCAAGACCAAAAAAAAAAAAAGTAGCTTCCTGGAGGATCGGCGGTTTGAAAGGGTTACTCACGTCGTGTCAAGGGTCTGGTTGATCTTCGCAATTATTCCCAGCGAGGGGTCGATCTTGGCATACATGGTTGACATAACACCCACCACCACAATCAGCCAGCTGGAAGGGCTCGCCGGGTACACGCCAGTGATGATGCCGTTCTAAAAAAAGAGATACGCCACCGTGAGCGACACCCCTCACGCAGAAATGCGGGGCCCCCGGCGGACGGGGTCGGGAGACACGTCGGGCAGTGGGAGGGAGCGGTTGGCAGCAGGTGACCACGCTGTCCACCGTCACAGCTGACACTCTCCCCCCAGAGCCTCCACCCTCAGCCGTTCCAACACCTGCCAAGCTCCTTCCCTTCTGCTGCTGCACAGCCAAAACCGTCCGTTTGTCCCTGAAACAGGTTCCCCGAGAGACTGACCCCAGGACACTGGAATCACTAACGTACAGACTCCAAAGCTCCACCAGGACTTTCAGGATGTCACTGAGCCAACCACAAAGTCCTCTCCCCAACCTGCTACGCCAGAGATGCCCGAGACACCCCCTCCCCAAAACCACCCTTCTCAGCCCTCTTGCATCGAGATGCCACTTAACCCCGGAGTGCTAACAGGAGACTGCTCTCTATATTGAGAAGCGGCTGTGGGACGCTTCAGCCAACCCCCCCCCCCCACACACACACCCACAAAACAACAAGAAGTAGCAGGAACGGGGATAGAAGAGTCAAAACGGGGAAACGTTAGCAGCAGCAGAACCCGGGGAGTGAGCAGTGAGTGCGGCTTTTCTCCTTACTTTTGTTATGTTTCAAAACTTCCAAGTGAAAAAAAATTCTTACTAAAAAGCCTTCATAAGAGATTGATTTGACCATCACAGTGGGTTAAAAGAACTCTCGAAGCTTTCTCGGGCCTGACCCGGTAATGGCACTGTGGCTAGAGCGCTGACCTGGGATGCTGAGGACCCAGGTTCGAAACCCCGACGTCGCCGGTCTGAGTGCGGGCTCGCCAGCTGGAGCGTGGGATCACAGACATGACCCCACAGTGACCTTGGCTTGAAGCCCAAGGTCACTGGCTTGAGCAAGGGGTCACTGGAGCCCCGCTGTCAAGGCACATAGGAGGAAGCAATCAAAGAACAACTAAGGTGTCGCATCGAAAAACTGATGATGCTTCGCATCTCTCTCCCTGGCTGTCTGTCTCTCTCATAAAAAAAAAAAAAAAAAAAAAAAGCGCCCTGGCCGGTTGGCTCAGTGGTAGAACGTCAGCCTGGCGTGCAGAAGTCCCGGGTTCGATTCTCAGCCAGGGCACACAGGCGAAGCGCCCATCTGCTTCTCCACCCCTCCCCCTCTCCTTCCTCTCTGTCTCTCTCTTCCCCTCCCGCAGCCAAGACTCCATTGGAGCAAAGATGGCCTGGGCGCTGGGGATGGCTCTGTGGCCTCTGCCTCAGGCGCTAGAGTGGCTCTGGTCGCAACAGAGCGACGCCCCAGAGGGGCAGAGCATCGCCCTCTGGTGGGCGTGCCAGGTGGATCCCAGTTGGGCGCATGCGGGAGTCTGTCTGATTGCCTCCCCGTTTCCAACTTCAGAAAAAAAATACAAAGAAAAAAAAAGCTTTCGCAGAATTTTCTGGAAGATACTTGCCTCGCTATGTGTTATTCCTGCTGGGTTTCCCATAGTCAAGAGGGAAGAGGTTTTAAAGGGGTGGAGGAAATAAAGCTAAATTGAAACAGAGGGAGAGAGGTTCTAGATCAAGTGTCCCCCACTCACCACGCCCCCTCTCCCCGCAGCTGCTCCAACAGCCAGGCCCACCGCTTCCTCCTCCTCTGAGCAAAGACTTGGTCCTCTAATAATACACCCTTTGGTTCGGGGGCGTGGCCGCACACTGTTTCTCATCACATATTTTCCTATCTGTTGGTTTTGCCTTCTTGGGTGTCCTTTTCCACCATTCTGAGGTCAGCCCGGGCAGGCAAACTTCAGTTCCCCTGTAGGTGGCGCCCTCCTCCACCTCCCGTGCCCACCAGGGGATGGAGGGTGTGACCCTTTAGTACCTGGGCCCCAGCACCCACCAGCTGAGCCTGGGGACACCTGCTCAGGCCCAACCCCGCCCACCTCCGATATCCCTGCTCTCACCTAGGCTAGCTCCGGGGCCCTTGGCTACCCTCTAAAAACCAAACAGAGAATAAAAACACCAACTGTATATGAAATAAAAATACTACCCTGGAGTGGGGGTGGGCAGCGTTCACCTTTGACTTGCTGCCCGGTCAGTCATCTTGCTTGAGTTTTTAAAACATCGCATTTATTTATTCCTTCTGTGATTTTCTAAAATACACTAAACTAAAAGACATGTGCTTAAAACAGTGAATACATTTCCCTCTCTTTCCGGTAAACAGAATCGAGGACTGGTGACATTCCCTGTGTACTTGACTTGACATGGCCAATTTCCAATGTCGGAACATTGTATCAGTGAGAGAGGCCAGCTCAAACAGACTCCCGGTGGGTTCAGGCGGCAGGAAAACCACCCTGTTTCTAAAGGCGAGCCGGGGGCTCTGGGCTCCGGAGCAGGAGACACGGGTTCTCGTCCTCACTCAGTTTCTACTACGCACCGTGCGCCCCGACTTCCTCACCTGCCTGACCCGGTGCCCCCACACCCGCCTCCTGGAATGTCCTCAGGATTTCGGCGAGCCGATAATATGTGAGCATGTTTTTCATGAGCCTTAAGTGCCACGAGAATACAGATCGTGTGCCGGTGAGCTACACCCATGGACGTCGGAAGCACCCAGAGCCCGGTTCTCAGGGCTCCGGGGAGGACGACCCGACCCGGCTTCAACAAGCGCGTGCAAACCTTGAATCGAATGAACTTCTTTTTCCAAGAGTGAAGTCCGGACAGATAGATCTGCTTCAGGGCCTCATGGCTCAGTCGTAGGTCGATCCCGTCCGGGGTGACCGTGAACTGGAAGGCCACGGCTTGGTGAGCTTCTGCCATCTTCAGCAAGCTCCTGGGAAGAGGTAGAGAGAAGGGGTCGTTGTGGGACACGTGGCCAGAGCTGAGAAGGACCCCTGTGCAGAGGTGTAACTGGTTCTCAAGTTAAGTTTTTCCTCCCCGTGTAACAGGTCTAACGTTTTTTTTTGTGAACACATCCACCTCTGTGGTGATGGGCCGCCCTGTCCCCCGGCCTGTCCAGCGCTATATGGACAATCGCTGCCTCTGCTTCGAGGCCCTGGGCAGAGTCCAGGAGTGAAACCCCTCACCCTCGGCCTGGCCTCCAGGCCCCAGGCCCCAGGCCCGTGGAAACCCTTACCCTCCCCTCCTCACCCCTTGATCCCTCCCCATCCCCCCAAACCACCCCTCCCAGCCAGCCACCCAGGCCACACATGTTGACACAGAAAGACGGTGGCTGTCTAGCCACTTGCCTGGCAGAGGTAAAGCCCATTCCTGCCCACCAGCCGCCTGGAGGCCACACGTGCGTCCACAGTGGCCCCCGAGTCCCCATCTTCAGGTGGGAACACAGACTGACAGACCCCAAACGCCTTGGCCTACGGTGCGCGAGGGACTGGTGTCTGGAGAAATCACTTTAAGCGCAAGAAAGACATCTTGAAAACCAGACACAGAATCCCCAGGATGGAGCTGGCCTTCCTCCTCCGAGGGTGTGACTGAAATCAAACTCCCACCAAGAACGTGAGGGGTCAAATGTTATCGGACCACTTCCCCCATCCCAGCCCCCTGGGCTAGCTAGCTCCCCCACGCCCGCCCCCGCCCCAGCAAAGGAGAGCACATTTCATTTCCGCTGCTTCAGAATCTACACACTATGCTCTCATCTCCCGTCCTCCTGGCTCCTGCCTGCTTCCTTCTAGGGGACACACGGGGCCCTGGAAGCTGCCACCTCTTCCCGCAGGGCCTCCCCTCACCTCCGCCGGCCCCCCTGCCGCGCCTTCCGAGGGTGAGTGCGGGCACCTGCCCCTCCGGGTGCCGTCTGCATAGAGCGCCCGAGGATAAAAAGGCAGGTGAAAACCATCACAGACATCTACATCTAAAAGAGCACGTGTGTCTGTCTGTGTTCTCATCGCAGGCGACGTTCCCTGTTTTTACCCACGGAAGCCTGTTTAAGGACAGAGGAGGGACCTAGCTCAAAGATGCCGGATCACAGAAGTCAAACCAGCCTCATCTTCAGCTAATCAGAGCAAAGGGCGCCACACCCAGGCCCTGGAAAGGCACCCAGCTGTCCTGCGTTTTGTGTGCTGAGCAAGTCCACAAACCCGCCTCCCATGTGCCGGCTGGGAGGGTGGGGGGGTTGAGACACAGGCAGGGAAGGTGCCCCTGCCCTCAGGAAGGCTGAAGGAAGAGGGGCACCAGAGGGGACCCACCAGGTGACACTGATGCTCAATCAGCCAGAGGGCAGGCCTTTCAGGCCCAAAGGCAGACCCGTGCAAGGACTGGAGGGAGAGGTCAGGGCAGGGCAGCTGGGGTCAAGGACGGGGTGGCCAGTGGGGTCAGGGCTGTTGGCTCCAGGTTAAAGGCAGGGAGGCTGCGGTCACGGGCAGGCAGCTGAGTTCAGAGAGGGGGGCCCACAGACAGCCACGGGAGGCAGCTGGGCTTTACGCTGCGGGTGATAGGAAAAACATCAAGGGCTCTATAAGTATCTGTCACCCTGCTGTTCCAACAAGATCGGTCTGGCTGCCATGGGGGAAGGAAGGCCAGGGAGAAGCTGCAAGTGTCCCAGGACAGAGTAGCCCAGGGTGCGGACAGCGGGGACAGGGGGCTGGCCCCCGCCACCCAGGCTTCAGAGGCATGCTGGGACTTTGAGGGGGGGGGGGGTCTAAGCCACCTACCTGCCCAGCGAAGCTGCTTCCTGACAGGGCAGGGTCAGTCCCCGGGGGGGGAGGAGGGCCGCTGGCCTGGCGGCACCTGCTCTGGGCCTGAACAGCCTGCCCCCGGCTGATTCCTCACATCTGATGGCCCCCCAGGGGCCGAGGGAGAGGCTGGGAAAAACACACCTGTGAAGATCGCCACACAGAACCTGGATAGGTCTGCTATGACGATTTTGAAAAAAAGAAAAAAAAAGCAAAGCAAAACCAAACCACACACACACACACACACACACACACACACTGGTGTAACCTTAGCCTCATACAGTCTGCAAGCATTCCAGAATGTTCACACACTAACTAGCAGGCACGGGACAAGCTGCCGCAGCTCGGGCCAGTTTCAAAGAAACAGATCCAGTTTCTGAAACAGGCAAGTTCTCTAAGCAAAGGCTTCCGACAACTCGGAAGACGGCACCCAAACAGCTGGGTCCATTTCTGGAAAAGTATCCAAGGGGCTGCAGGGTTCTCCCAGAGCCTCCCAGTTCTCTCCCTCCCCTCCCCCCCGCCCCCATCAACGCCTTCGCCCACGGCAGGACTCTGCACAGCCTGCATGGTGGCAAATACAGTTCTGAGACTGGCCACCCCTACAGTGACGGATGCAACCTCTCAAGGGCTTTATACAGGACATAAAGAGATTCTTGACGGCAGTCAACTAAATAATAGTGTTTGGAGCCAATGCTATCCACAGGTATGTACGGACATTGGCTCAGGAGTCTCTGACCACTGCTGGGGACCCGGCAGAGAGACGGAGAGCAGTGTCCAGGCTCAGGTGGCCCTGTCGGGACTCTCCGAATTTAACTAAGGATTTGCTTGTTTGCGATTGGTTCAGCCTAAAAAAAATGAAATAAGAGAGTCCTACCTGACCCCAAAACGGACAATCTGTGTCCGTCATTCTGCAATAGCCAAGACGGCTGGCCCGAGCCCAACTCTCCCTTCTCAAGCCAAGCCAGGAAGCGGGAATTAGTGGCTCGGCCGGTCCACGGGGCCTGAAAAGCTCCCTGTGCAAATAAATCTAAGCAGCTAAAATCCCACCCTCAGTCCTGCCCAGGCGGCAGCCTTGTGGGCCTGTTTAGAGACCTGTCTCGTTTGGAATACCACCTCCCTGTAGCCACCAGGGAAACGCAAATCAAAACCACAGAGCAGGTCACGCCCCCAGGATGGCTGTCACCCGGAATGAGGACAAGGGCTGGCGCAGGGGTGAGAGAGAAGCCAGCCTCACCACTGGGGCTGGGCGCGGGAGATGGTGCGGCCCCCGTCCCCGCAGCGGACTGTTATCTGGCCGTATCACTGAACGAGGCGCTGACACGCTACAACACGGGGGAACCCGGAACAGGTCGCGCTCCACGAGAGAAGCCAGACACCGAAGGCCACACTGTGTGTGACTCCATTTTATGCAACATGCCCAGGAAAAGGCAAATCAACAGGGACAGGAGGCAGAGGAGTGGTCGCCCAGGGCTGGCAGGGATGGGGGGGGGGGCATCGGGAGGAGGGGATGGCGAGAGAGAGAGAGAGAGAGAGAGAGATAAAGGGGGGGGTTTCTTTGTGGGCTGACAGAAATGTTCCCAAACTGACTGCGGTGGTGGCTCGCCGCACCTGTGACTACGCTACAAACCACGTATCATCCGCTGTAGACGGGTGGATTGTACAAATGTGAATTCCATTGTGATAAAACACTCACCAAAAAAAATAAATAAATAAAAATCCCACTGTCTCGCGAGGCTGAAGTGTCGTCTCCTTCACATGCATGCCCGCGCACCTCTCTTGAGATACACAATCCAGGCGGGCGGGCGGGTGCACATGTCACATGTCACCCCCCCTCCGTCCCCTCACGCTTCTACCCTAGTGCTCCGCTCACACCAAGGACTCCTTCAAACAATTCCCACCTCCCGGCGTTAAGGACGGACCGTGAAATGGTTTTAGGTGTCATTCAAGATCATGGCTATCTTTTAGCAATACACAGATTTACCGGTGCGATCTTATCTTTTATGCTGTCTGGGATATGCTTCAAAATCGCGGGGTGGGGGGTGGAGGAGGTTAGAGGCATGGGTGGACACAGGCTGGGGGCGGGGGCTGGACGGACAGAGCCAGGGCTTGGATGGGCACAGGTATGAACTGACCGCGTGTGAGAACCGGTGGTGGCCGGACGGGGGTCCGCGGGGCTCGTCTCTCTGCTTCGGCGGGTTTCTGATCTTCCCTGATAATTTCTTAAGGTATCGTCTCGGGAAATACAACGCCTCTCCACCGCGTCCGGTGCTAAGTCTCCCACCTAGAGAGCACTTCTCAAAGCTCTCAACCCCTTTCAAGGGGCTCCCCGGCACCCACCTTCCGGGAAGCACACACACCTCTCCTGCCAAACGGCCCTACAACCGAGCCCCGTAACCCACCTGGAGCCCAGGTCAAAGCAGGCGGGACAGAGGTTTGTGGGGCCGCTGTCCCTGCGATTGCCCGCAGAGTCCACGGCACGGAAACACCTGCGCGGCCCACCCCGCTCTACCTGGTTGAAGTACAAAAGAGAAGTCACCGTGCCCCACTGCACCCTTGCAGGGACTGCCACTTCTGCACTGGCCGCAGGGCACGCACCCCAGCTCCTACCGGGACGTAGGTGCAGCCAATGGCGCTGCCCGGTGAGACCCGCCTCCGAGCCCTGACACAGCAGCCAGAGGAGCTGAGGACAGCTGCCATCACTTCCCACGGCCGAGGACGGGCCCGAGAAAGACACCCGGCCCTGGGTCACTGGGCCGGAGGGGCTCCCATGCCCCTAAAACCAGGGACCTTTTCTTTTAAAGGACACACACAGGCAAGGTCAGCAGGTAAAGCGTTTCACCCAGGGTCCTCCCTCCCCTGGACCCAGTCTGAAAAACCCCGGGGTCAGAATTAGAATGTGCCCCATTCTGACGCACCCTGGTCACCTGACAGCCATCCTGTCCCTCTAGATGGGACACCTGCTGGAATTAAATTGGGCCAGCAGCCTCCCAGCGCTGAACCAGGACCAGGGGTCCACCTAGGGGCACCCTCCCCGCAACCAGCTAATCCACCTGCCCTGTGGATGAATGACCGCCAGGTGAAGCACTTGGGCGGGGCTGGAGGGGCCTCCAGGTGGGAGGAGGCGGGCAGTCAATAAATGTGGGACGTCAGTAATGATGGAGACCTCACAAAAGCCCCAGTGAACTTTATTATATAGCAGGACTGTCTTCTGTCTTTATGTTGTTGTTGTTTGCAGTTGTATAATTTTATTCAACGATCAGCTCTCAGGTCCCATCCACATAAACTGCTTATAGGTGTTTGAAAGCGGAGAGCCTTGACTGGTCGGCTCAGCGGTAGAGCGTAAGCCCAGCATGTGGAAGTCCTGGGTTCAATTCCCAGCCAGGGCACACAGGAGAAGCACCCATCTGCTTCTCCACCCCTCCCCCCTCTCATTCCTCTCTATCTCGCTCTTTACCTCCTGCAGCCAAGGCTCCATTGGAGCAAAGTTGGCCCGGGCGCTGAGGATGGCTCCATGGCCTCCACCTCAGGCACTAGAATGGCTCCCGCTGCAACAGAGCAACACCCCAGATGGGCAGAGCATCAACCCCTGGTGGGCATGCAAGGTGGATCCCGGGCGGGCACATGTGGGAGTCTGTCTCTCTGCCTCCTCACTTCTAACTTTGGAAAAATACCAAAAAATAAAAAATAAGTCAAAAAAGGGAGAAAAAAAAGGAAAGTGGAGACAGGTATGTAAGTGACCATTGTCCAGAGCTTGTCTGGTGAATCTTCATCCTCAGGACGTTTTCTGGACGGCCGCACCTGGAGGCAGTGCAGGACACCCCCCATCCCTCTGGCCCCACAACTTTGCTGAGCCTGGTGCCCGCGCGCATCCGGAGTTCCCGTCTCCCTCACGGCAAATTCCCGGATCTCTCTGAGTGCCCAAGGGGAACCCACGTCTGGGAACCCGCTCCATGGGTGCGCTTGTGGATGCTGACGTTGTGGTCTCTGGGGTCAGGACCTCGCTGGTGGCGGGACGGCCCCCCTCCTGCGTGCCTCCCTCCCCTGCGGCATGCCGGGCCCAAGTTGCAAAGGAAGAGCGTGAGGTATCTATCACGGGAGAGGGAAAGCCCTGTCTTTACATCTGAAGTCGCAGCACACTGAAAACACCCAGGAACACAGTGACACTTGCCTATCCTGCCTGGGGTGAACCGACAGGAGTGTTTCCCCACACTGACCTGAGACGGCCCTGTCTCCAACCCGCCGCTCTGACCTCTGGCCTCCTTGGACTCCGCAGACACACCCGGAGGGCTGTCAGAGAGCAGCCGGGAACCGCCACCCACCCGCTACGGGAGGAAGGGCCCTAGGGCCAGCTGGCAGGCTGGGCTTGTGTCTGGACCCGGGCCACCTACACTGGACAGCCTCTCCTCTCTACCCATTCAGCCTCCCAGGATGGCGGCAAAGAGCACAGCGGGGCACCAACGGCCCAGTGAGGAGCCTGCCCCCCACCACGGCGGCTGGGGCGGGGCCAGGGGTGGGGTGCTCTGCTGTGTCTCAGAGACAGGGCACAACCTGGATAAGGTCTCCAGGTGCTCAGACTGTCCGACAAGTTATCTGCTGCTGCCGCCACCCACCTGTCTTCTGAGCAGGGTGGGTCACCGTTCCGCCAGCCCCTCTGTCCCTGCAGGCCCCGCCCATGGCTTTAACTTCCACTTTCGCACACAAGGCTCCACGTCTCAAGCCGGTCTCCACGGATGCCAAAACACACCAACGAGCATCAGCCTGGCCATCTTACCCCCCCCCCCCGTCCCCACCATTCCTCTTACTGTAATGCCACCACAGCCCACAGCCCGCAGCGCCCGCCCGAATGTTCCTTACCCCCACCCCCCCACCCCCCACCCCCGCGCAGGATGCACACCCCACACAGGTTGGTTCTGAGAGGTATGTGTCCTCCACCACCACCATTCCCACCGGGCACCTATCTACCTGGTGGAGCGAGGTGGCTCCCCTGGGGACAAAGCTACCCCTCTGCACGACCGCTGGGATCCAACTGTGTAGACCGTGCACCTGCACCCCGGGGTTCTCAGATGTTACTGGCAAGAAAAGCAGAGAGGAGAATGAGAAAGAAAGGCCACAGAGAAAAAAAAACAAAGAGAAAATATAGGTAAGAGTCACGGTGCCCTCAGGTCAGCACGAGCGACCCCGGGAAAAAACGGGTGATTGGAGAAAAGGGGTGCTGGCCGAGGCACCCTCTGGGGACGCAGGCTGGCT
The DNA here is from genome assembly GCF_036850995.1 of Saccopteryx leptura. Classification (NCBI taxonomy): domain Eukaryota; kingdom Metazoa; phylum Chordata; class Mammalia; order Chiroptera; family Emballonuridae; genus Saccopteryx; species Saccopteryx leptura. The sequence continues at coordinate 5,274,210 of NC_089503.1, read as the reverse complement.
GCTCCTCCCCCAGGTCTGGCTGGGTGACAGAAGAAGGTCCTGGGGACTGTCCCTGATGGAAAGCCACCTCTAGCTGTGAGGCATTATTTGGAGCTGGGGACCTTTATTCTCCCGCGGCCCAGAAATCCCTCCTTGTCTAGGGCACAACGGGGGGGGGGGGGGCGCAACCCCCAGGCAGAGCGTGGGAACCGGGCGACCATCGCGAGGGAGGGGCCACTAAGGGAGAGAGGCCCTGGAGGTCCGCACGGAGCATGAAGCACCTTCCGCTGCTCCACTCTCAAAGAAAACACCAAGCTCCAGAATGAGACAATGCCGGTGAGAACAAGGACCTGTTTGTCACAGTTTCTAAAACTCCACGTCTCTGTGCTGGTTTCCGTGGCTGTTCCCTGTACCTTTCTTCCAAGCTCATTCTCCCGGTCCCGGTCCCGGTTCCGGTCCCGGTTGGCCAGGCCCACTGACCGCGACCCCTGGCCCGAGAAGTCGGGCTCACAGCTGGAAGGCCTCTGTTCTCTTTCCCGTGCGGACCTCCCCTCTTCCAGGGGCTGTTCCGCTCAGCCCTCCAACGGTGGAGGAATCAAAAGGGGTTCTGAGCAAACTAACCTCACAGGGTCATCTGACCACAGATTCCTGACCGGGCAGGTCACTGCCCAAGCCTTTCACTGTTTTAGTAAAAGGTCTCCCTCTGCCTTCAGCAAGCCTCGTCCCACTGTTTCGGGGCATCTAGGTTAACACACCTTTGAAATAAGCTTGTAACTACCCTCAGGAGAGTTCATTATCTTGTTAATCAGCCTCAGGCGGGGCTCCAGGTGGGCGGGGCCCCCCAGAGAAGCTGCTGAGAAGTGGCAGGTCCACCCGCAGCACCGCTCCTGTAATCTGATCCCCACCTCGGCTTTCTCCCTCCTCCACGAACTCTTCCTTGTCCCTTCCTTCATCTCTCTCTCTCTCTCTCTCTTAAAGATTTTATTTATTGATTTTAGAGAAGAGAGAGAGAGAAAGGCGGGGGGGGGGGGGGGGGAGTAGCGGGAAGCATCAGTTCACACATGCTTCTCGCATCTGCCTTGAATGGATACTGCAGGAACCAATTGAGGACAAAAACGCCCAGACAACTTGATGAAGGAGGCAGGGTTTATTCAAGTTGGCGGAGCACATGGGCATCGGAGCTCCAAAACACAGGCCCCGCGAAGCTGCTTTTCTTACAGGTTATATATACCTTTACAGCAGTGGTCCCCAACCCCTGGGCCGCGGACCGGTACCGGTCTGCAGAGAAAGAATAAGTAACTTACATTATTTCCCTTTTTTTTTATATTTAAGTCTGAACGATGTTTTATTTTTAAAAAATGACCAGATTCCCTCTGTTACATCCGTCCAAGACTCACTCTTTCTTTTTTCTCTTTTTTCTTTTTTTGTATTTTTCTGAAGCTGGAAACGGGGAGGCAGTCAGACAGACTCCCGCATGCACCCGACCGGGATCCACCCGGCACGCCCACCAGGGGCGATGCTCTGCCCCTCCGGGGCGTCGCTCTGTCGCGACTAGAGCCACTCTAGCGCCTGGGGCAGAGGCCAAGGAGCCATCCCCAGCGCCTGGGCCATCTTTGCTCCAATGGAGCCTTGGCTGCGGGAGGGGAAGAGAGAGACAGAGAAGAAGGAGAGGGGGAGGGGTGGAGAAGCAGATGGGCACTTCTCCTGTGTGCCCTGGCCGGGAATCGAACCCGGGACTTCCGCACGCCAGGCCGACGCTCTACCACCGAGCCAACCGGCCAGGGCCCAAGACTCACTGACTCACTTTGACGCTTGTCTCGTCACATGATACATTTATCCGTCCCACCCTAAAGGCCGGTCCATGAAAATATTTTCTGACATTAAACCAGTCCGTAGCCCAAAAATGGTTGGGGACCACTGCTTTAACTGTAAAGCAGTGGGCGCATGATTTCTTTGTTTAAGGCTTCCCAGGACTCAGTGGGGTCAGCAAGGGGGAAGGGGTTTCCAGATCACTGGCCATAGCTACAGACAGATCCTGTTATTCTTGCTTCGTACTGTAAGTGACTTTTAAGCACCCATTTAGAGAACTATAGGATAGAGGTAACTTATCGCCGGCTGGCTGACTCGGTTACCCCTGCTGGCTCCTTTCCCTTGTCTTCTTTTTGTTTCTTCCTTCTCAGGGAAGAGGGGGCCTGTCCCTCCTTCCTCAGAGGCAAGCCCTGGGCTTTGAACCAGCGACCTCAGCGTTCCAGGTCAACACCTTCCCCGTGGCACCACCCCAGCTCAGGCCCTTCCTTGGTCTCAAATGCATAAAAGGAGCTGTGGGGCTGCACCGTTCTCTGGAGCATTTCTGTCATCTTGCTCCCTGGCCTGTGTCATCAGATTGGCTCAAATAAACTCTTCCAAAAATTGTCCACAGGTTTGGCTGTTTCTCAGGTAGACAGAATCCACATTCGCAAAACACAAGACATTCAGCAGTGTCACCTGCCCTGCTGGCAAATGACTGTCACTTGTAAACGAGTTTACTCTTTCAACATCAATTATAAACTGCTCCAGGCCACACACATCCTTGTTGAAATCTCTGAATCCAATCGTGGGGCCCATGATCCTGCAATAAATACTTCATTTGGTTTTGGTAAGATTACCTTCAACTTAAACATTCTTCCCGGCCTGACCTGTGGTGGCGCAGTGGATAAAGCGCTGACCTGGAAATGCTGAGGTCGCCAGTTCAAAACCCTGGGCTTGCCTGGTCAAGGCACATATGGGAGTTGATGCTTCCTGCTCCTCCCCCCTTCTCTCTCTCTGTCCCTCTCTCCTCTCCCTCTCTCTCTCTCCTTTCTAAAATGAATAAATTAAAAAATAATAAAATAAAAACAAATAAACATTCTTCCCAATGCCTCCCCCCAAATTCTGTGGCCAATCACTTGGTCTTGACTGTATTTCTCAAATGTGCTCACTTTGTCCTGTTGGCCACAATCAATTCTTTTTCACCTAAAACCTTTCACCTCAGAGGTCAACGGCTTGCAAATCCTAACACTGACCCATGATCAAGAACCTACCCAGCCCAGGACGTTGGCTCAGTGGTAGAGCGTCAGCCAGGCATGTGGATGTCCTGGGTTCAATTCCTGGTCAGGGCACACAGGAGAGGCGACCACCTACTTCTACACCTCTCCCTCTTCTTCTTTTCTCTCTCTCTCTTTCAATCTCCTCCTCTCCTGCAGCCATGGCCTGACTGGTTCGAGCGCATCGGCCCAGGGTGCTGAGGATGGCTCCATGGAGCCTCTGCTTCAGGTGCTATGAATAGCTCAGTTGTGAGCACGGTCCCAGATGGACAGAGCATTGGCCCCAGACGGCAGTTGCCAGGTAGATCCCAGTTGGGTGCGTGCGAGAGTCTATCTCCCCTCCTCTCACTTGGAAAAAAAAGAAAGAAAAAGGGGAAAGAAAGGGAAAAAGAACCCATCCAAAACCCTCAAGGACAACGCCAGGTCCTTGGGCTGACAAAGGCAACACTTCCCTCCCTCCCGAGTGCCGTCCACCCCCCACCCCCCTCCAGAACCGGGACAGGAAGCCGGTTAAGGCAAGGAGGTAAAAGGTCATCATAATGCAAGGTGCAGTGCCAGATTTCAAAGCATGCCCAGGCGGAGATGTGGAAATCACCTCTGTAACATAAGACAATAAAACTTGCCATGTGATGGCAACAGGCTTCATTCACGTGGTCCAGATAGCAACCGAAACATGCAAATAGGTGTGTGTTCAGAAGTCTTACAACATCGCCTTAAAAATCAACCCATAAGGAGAGAGGTTAAGTATCCAGTGGCGGGGTACCTGGCCGAGGTGGGTAGATAAACAAGGCATACAGATTCTGCGCTAGTAATGAAGATACAAAATATCCTTTCTACCAAACTCTTCTGCATATGCCCGGCAATGGCACATCTCAGCGGCAGTGGCCTGTTTCATTCCCACTAGGACCCTAGGGAATGGGTAGGACTGTCAAGCCCATTTACTAACGAAAAGACCAAGGGTGGGTGGTCAAGAAACTTGCCCAAGCTCACAGCCAGCAAACAGCCCAGCAGGGAATGAGACTCAGGTCCAATTCCAAAACTCGCCCTCTTACCTATCCAAGGGAAGTGGTAAGCATGCCATATTAAAAAAAAGAAAGAAAGAAAGAAAGAAAGAAAGAGGCCCTGGCCGGTTGGCTCAGCGGTAGAGCGTCGGCCTGGCGTGCGGGGGACCTGGGTTCGATTCCCGGCCAGGGCACATAGGAGAAGCGCCCATTTGCTTCTCCACCCCCGCCCCTTCCTCTCTGTCTCTCTCTTCCCCTCCCGCAGCCAAGGCTCCATTGGAGCAAAGATGGCCCGGGCACTGGGGATGGCTCCTTGGCCTCTGCCCCAGGCGCTAGAGTGGCTCTGGTCGCGGCAGAGCGACGCCCTGGAGGGGCAGAGCATCGCCCCCTGGTGGGCAGAGCATCGCCCCCTGGTGGGCGTGCCGGGTGGATCCCGGTCGGGCGCATGCAGGAGTCTGACTGTCTCTCCCCGTTTCCAGCTTCAGAAAAATACAAAAAAAAAAGAAGAAAAAAAAAAGTCCATTCAAGGTTCCTAAAGTTACAACATAGATGTAAAATTAGATCACCCTGTTGTAACCAAAATGATGTGATTGTAGCCAGCAGTAAAAATTACAGTAACTTATAAACAGGACAGTGCCAGCTCTAAAATTATTTGCATGCTGCTCAGTTGCACAATTCCCTGCCCCACAGGCCCTGGCCCTGCCTCTATTAAAATGCACCACAGCCTGGCCTGTGGTGGCGTAGCGGATCAAGTGTTGACCTGGACCACTGAGGTCTCTGGTTCGAAACTCCGGGCTTGCCTGGTCAAGGCACATACAGGAAGCAACTATTACCAGTTGATGCTTCCGGCTCCTCACTCACCCCACCTTTATCTCTCTCCCCTCTCTCAAAATCAATAAATAAAATCTTAAAAAAAAAAAAAAAAGGAGAAAAAAAATAATAAAATGGGACAGCGGGCCCATCTCATGGCTCAGTCAACAACCGTGCTGCAAACCCTCTGAGCACAGGCTGCCCACAGGTGCCGCAGGAGCACCTGCCAGGGCCCGGGAGCACAGCTCCAGCCCTCCACAGGGAGAGAGCATGAGGCTGGGCAACTCGCAGACGGGCCACCACCCCTGGAAAAAGCTCCCAGGGAAGGCACTGAGGAGACTCCGCCGTCATCTTTCATGGAAGGCTGAGTTGTTATCACCACCCTCTACGGCTGGGGTCCCCAAACTTTTTACACAGGGGGCCAGTTCACTGTCCCTCAGACCATTGGAGGGCCACACTATAAAAAAAACTATGAACAAATCCCTATGCACACTGCACATATCTTATTTTAAAGTAAAAAAACAAAATGAGAACAAATACAATATTTAAAATAAAGAACAAGTAAATTTAAATCAACAAACTGACCAGTATTTTAATGGGAACTATGCTCCTCTCACCGACCACCAATGAAAGAGGTGCCCCTTCCGGAAGTGCGGTGGGGGCCGGATAAATGGCCTCAGGGGGCCGCATGCGGCCCGCGGGCTGTAGTTTGGGGACCCCTGCTCTACGATCTGGTGACCAATCCCTGGGAGGGCTCCGTGTGGCTGGTTCTGACCTCCAGGACAAGTGTCCACATGGGGAAACCACATCCCTGCTATGCATGATTACCAATGTGGCACCCAGGCTGGCCTTGGCAGTTACCCAAAGCACTTCTAGAAAAGTACCAGCAAGGCTCTGGAAGGACGTCAATGGCCCTGGGGTTTCCCTGGCACCCGCACGTGTGGCAATGTTCATGACTCTCCTCGGGTCCCTTCTTGTTCGTTAGGACTTAGTATTCCCGCTAATTACGCTGCTGAGTAGGTGAGAAGTCAAGTGTAACAAAGTAGCAGTAATAGGCCCTGGCTGTATCGCTTGGTTGGTTAGAGCACAGAGGTTGCCGGTTCGATCCCTGGTCAAGGCACATATAGGAACAGCTCTATGCTTCTCTCTCTCTCTCTCTCTCTCTCCCTCCCTCCCTCTCTTGCTAAAAATCATTAAGTAAAACATTGAAAAACAAGAGCAGCAACAGGAAGAAACAGCTCCTCTCCGTGTGTGCGGGCACGAGTCCTCTGTGCACCCCACAAGCCATGCCGCTGCCCCCCTGCAGATGTGCTGCTCTGTAACGGTGTGGACACAAACGACTAAAAATCGTCATCCTGCCAGCCTGACGGCGGCACCTCAGGAGCAAGGCTCTGAGGCTCAGAACTCAGTGTTTTTGGGAGGGCTTTGTGGACAAGGCGGTGCGGTAACTTTTGCTTATGAAAGGTTGTATCTTGGATTCGTGACTGCGCATTCGACAGACAGTCACATTATGTAAAGTGGCCACACGGCTCATTTCTCACAGTGAAGTATCTTCTAATAAACCACTTACATGTACGAGGTGGATGTGCTGAGTCAAAGCAGGTTATAAAGGGAATTCTGAATCATACTTTTCTATGACCCTCGAAAACAGTGCGGCCTCTCTCTACCGCAATTCTATAAAAATAAAGCAATTCAGTGTTAAGCCTATACTGCCCACATCAACAAGTACCAGGTAATCCCGTAAATAGAGAAATTAGGTCTCCACAGGAATTGGGGAAAGGTCACTGAGGGTCTCACGATGCCTTGGGCAGGCCCCAGTACCCATACTATCTCTCGGGTGCTTTTCTCTGGACGCACACACAGGACCGGCCTGCCCGCGTGGGCATACATACCCCATCAGCAGGAACGCGGGCAGGGGCGTGGCCTTGCCCAGAGGCCCCTGAACCTGTCCTCCTACCAGGACACTGTTCTCACTAATGCTCCTGAGGCCACGGGGGTGGGGGGATATTTCCCTCGCACATTCTTAGCCTTTGTACCCAGAGGTACAACCGAACTTGTCAAACTGCACGTCCCAAGGTGGGGACGGACTGCAGAACGCCGCCTACGCATCCAGCCCACCCGCTGCCTCAGCACTGCTTGCGAGGACCCGTGCTCCAACCATACGCTCGACACCGTTCTCACAGCTGGCCTTTTTGTTTTTGTTTTTGTTTTGTTTTTTGTTTTTATTTTTCTGAAGCTGGAAACGGGGAGAGACAGTCAGACAGACTCCCGCATGCGCCCGACCTGGATCCACCCGGCACGCCCACCAGGGGGCGATGCTCTGCCCCTAGAGCCACTCTAGCGCCTGGGGCAGAGGCCAAGGAGCCATCCCCAGCGCCCGGGCCATCTTTGCTCCAATGGAGCCTTGGCTGCGGGAGGGGAAGAGAGAGACAGAGAGGAAGGAAGGGGGGGTGGAGAAGCAGATGGGCGCTTCTCCTGTGTGCCCTGGCCGGGAATCAAACCCGGGACTTCTACACGCCAGGCCGACGCTCTACCACTGAGCCAACCGGCCAGGGCACAGCTGGCCTCTTACTGGGTCCTCACCAAACCCCCGGGTGACAGGATGACAAGTGTCAGGGCACCACTTCCCCAGTGAGGAAATGGAAACCCAGAGACGCGCGCGGCTGACTCAGCAGCACGTGCGGCGGGCACGGGGGTGGGCGGCGCCTGCACGATGCTCTGGGGGGCAGCGGCGACAGGGAGGGACACAGGTTTTGCAGAACACAGCTCAGGCGCTTAGTCGTGTGTGCGCGTGTGTGTGTGTCCCTGAGAAAATGTCACGGCCTTTCATAAGATCTGTTTCCTAGCATATAAAGTACAGATAGATGCTCCTGTCTTAACGATGAGGTTTCATCCAGATAAACCTCACACCTGTGAAAACACTCAAGTCGAAAATGCATTTGCCTGACCAGTGGCGGTGCAGCGGATGAAGCGTGTTCCGCCCGGAACACCAAGGTCCCCGGCACGAGCCCGAGCCCGAGGTCCCCGGCTCGACCCCCGGGGATCACCGGCTCGAGGTTGAGGTCATCATGGGTTTCATCCATGGTTTCATCATCCATCAAAGCATTATAAGAAGAAATTAATGCACAACTAAGGGAAGCAAAGCGTTGATGCTTCTCTCTCTCTCTCAAAAAACAAACAACAAAATACAGATCTCTCCCTTCCTCTCTCTTTAAAATCAATAAATAAGAAAAAAATTTAACTAAAAAATAAAAAGAGAATGCATTTAATACACTATACCTACAGAACTTCAGGGCTTACCACGGCCTGCCCTCCCTCCCTCACTCCCTTCTTTCCTTCCTTTTTTTTTTTTTAGATCTTATTTATTGATTTTAGAGAGAGGAGAAAAAAAGCTGGCGGGGGGGGGGGGGAGAGGAGCGGGAAGTATCAACTCATAGTTGGTTCTTGCATGTGCCTTGACCCGGGCAAGCCCCAGTTTTGAACCAGTGACCTCAGCATTCCAGGTCAACACTTTATCCGCTGTGCTCCCAGAGGTCAGGCCCAGCCTACTTTTAACATGCTCAGAACACGATATCCAAGGAAGGCTGGCCAGGCAGTGCCCTGTCAAGTCTGGGTGTGCCCACCTTGGTGACGGATGGCTTGGCTGACAGAGGGCTGAGGCTCACCCCCCCGCCCAGCAGCGTGCCACATTATCACCAGTCCGGGAAAAGAGCAGAATTCAAAATTCAAAGCACAGCTTCTACTGAATGCGTATCACTCTCTCACCATGGGAGAGTCAAAAAATTGTAAGTCAAACAAACCATCATTAGTCGGGACCGTCTGCACATGTAATAGCCCACAGGTCATACCAACTGAAGGAGAGTGAGTGACAGGCCCAAGCCCTCGTTAGGTCTTTAATGCAAGAACAGTCTTCTGTTCCCTCCCAAGCGTAGGTGGTGCAGAGACCCATCCTTCAAGAACGTGGATTTCCATGGCCGTGTGCTTCCTCTTCAGCGCCCACACACCAGGGTCCAAGACCTTGGCCGATCTCTCGGACCTTTAACTTTCCGCAGCGTGGCTGATTTGCTGACTAACTTTCAGCACACCGTACTGCACCTCACGTTAAATCGGTGTGTAATCCGTAATTTTAGAAATGAAGAATTATTTCATTTAAAAAAAAAAAAAAAAGCAAAGCTTGCATTATAGCCCATAACAATGTCTTAAGAGCAAGGTTATTTTGTGTTTGTTTTTTAATACAAACATGTATTGCTTTTTAAGCGAGGGGTGAAGGATTCTAAGAGAGGGAATTAACGCCTCACTGGAACCCTCAGAAGCCGGAAGTCACCGTCCTTGGGGGGTCATAACACAGCATGCGGAATGCTGTGCGTGTGCCGGGGGCTCGGAGCCATGGGACCCCAGAGGACGCCAGGACTGGTGGGAGCAGGAGGCGATCACCGACTCCTGAATGTGGGGAACGAATGAGCTTGCTGGTCTCCAGTCCGGACGTCCTTGATCACTGTAACACAGTGCAGTTAGGGGTGACCCGACAGCTTCCTCTGCTCCTGGCTTCCCTGGCACCAACTTCCTGTGCCCCAAAGGATCCCCACTACATTGGGGAGTGGGGGGTCTCAGCAATCCAGGGGAGAAAGGTTGCTCAAACAACAAATACACTGCTTTGGCTCATAGAATGGGGAGGAAGGGGAGTTTAGGAGCCATTTAGAAAGCAGAAGTAGCAGGTGGGGCTCTAAGAGCCGGTGGGGAAGAATCCACATGACCCTCAGGTTCCTGGGATGGGTGAATCACTGCAAGGGGAGAACGGAAGACTCATGTCCTTATTACCTAAGACCTCTGTGCCCAACCATTAGCCCATAATCCTTCGTTAGAAGGGCAGTGTCCACTCTACTTCCCAGCCCTGGGTGGGGGGGGGTGAACTACTCTGCCATATGACAGGGAGGGGCATCATTCTTCCAATGATCAACTCCCAAGAACAGTCCAGGACACAAAAATAACTCTCACAAAAGAAAATTAAAGGTAAGCATTCTGTAAAGCTGAGGCTCCCAGTCACCCAGAAAGGTCAAGTGGGCCTCAGTCCAGAGGGCCTGCTGGGAACCCAACATCCGGGAATATTTGCTAGGGTTAGAAGATGATGTTGACAAAAGGCAACAAAGTATTAGAAATCAACAAGCAGAAACAGTTCCTTGTGTTGAGTTTTGATTTTGTTTTGTTTTTTTAAGCACTCTCTGTACAGCCTAAACTATTGCTAGTACCATCAGAGAGGGTTATCAGTGGTGTCTTCTGGAGGGGGTTGCCCAGTGGGGACAACTCTGTCCCTTACACCGTGTGCTTGTCTTATCTTTAAAACAGGGCACAGAAAAGTCCTCGGAGAAAAAGCTCGAGCCCGGTTCAAGCCACTCAAAGAAAGCAGAGGCCTCTTTCTGAAAGTACGAGATTATTTCTGAAACACAACGTTAAACATACTAGCTTGAAGAACAATTTTACTCTTAAAAGCACCACTTCTTCCGGAATTCAAGTCCAGGCTCCCACTGGCAACAGAACTAGGACCTGCCAATAATAACCATGCAGAGTGACTAAACATTTTTCCTAGCAAAGGAAAATACAAATGCTCCCGATCAAAGTGCAGAACCAGCTCCGGGCCTCGGAGCGGGAGTGCGTTTCCGCCTCCCACCTTCCCACCGCCTTTGGACTTCAGGCTGCGTCTAATTGCTCGCTTGGAACGCGTACTCTAAGGCTCTGCCAGCAACTGCGCCCCGCCCCCCCTTCACCGCCCCGCCGCGGGAGTCACGTGACGGCTGAGAAAAGTAGGGGAAAGGTTAGCGCGAGCCCCGCCCCCGGCCTGGCGCGCCCCGGGCGCTCAGATCCTGTTCCACCCGCCGCGCCACGAGAGACTTTCCGGAGCTTGCTGGCTGGCGCGCGCGCATCCCCAGCGCTGCCACCAAGGCGGCCGCAAGCGAAACGCAGCGCCTCTTCGTGGGAAGGCCGAGTCCTGCGTGGTAAACCTTGGGGGGCAGTTAAGAGCTTAGAGTGCTTGTTGACATCCCACACCAGCCGAAGCAGCAAAGCGCCCCCGCGAACCTGGAGCGTTTTCGTCCGGAAGGGGCTCCCTGCGATTCACCAGCAAAAATTAATTTACAGTGTTTCTATGAATGGACACGCTGAGCCAGGGTTGCGTAAGCGCAGGCCCTCGCCCCAGGGTTCTCTGGAGGCCCTGGTTTGACCGCTCGGTGACCACTGGGCCGGGCGGGACCAACGGCAGCAGCGACGCCAGGTTTCTTCCCTGCACCTTCGGGGTAGGCCGTCTGTTTTCAGTACAAACTCGAAAGGTTATTTTGGCCTATGCACGATGCCAGTTTCTGCCATTCTGATACAAAGCATGCGCCCTCCTAAAGATGGCCCTGTTTTCTGGCTTATTCAAACAGCTGTTCAGATGGAGATCAATGTGCAAAGGGTCAGGTGTAGCCTGGATGCAGTGAAGGGAAACCGGACATTTGCATACGAAAAGAGCCTCCGGGCACAGAGTCTAGTCTAAAATGAGGCTTTCGGTTGCAGGCAGACACGAGGGTCCCAGACACTCCCGCACCTCCACCACTAGCTTTGGCATCATTAATGTCCACCTATCTATACCACATTCATTGCAAGTCACCTTAAATAACTGGAAACAGAAGGGTGATGCTTGCTGGCATAAATAAAAGACCAGTGAGTTCGGCCATTTTTTATTCATTTGGTTTGTACGGTTTATAAGGAAATAACCATGCTTGAATATCGGGAACGTCCAGAAACCGGACGCCTGCGCAAGAAAATGGTGTAACAAAATACAAGTTGCAGAAGGTCAGACTAATTTTCATTTTATTCGGTAATTTACAAAGTTACCAGTTTCCTACTAAAACCTGCCCGTGGATATTTTAATAATACACGGGGGATAGAGGGACTGAAGGTCTGTCCCGAGTTGGGAATATTATATCTGCTTTACATTCAACCCGGTGAATTCCTTGGGATTTTTTACTGCAGGTGTTAAAAAAAAAAGTTCAGCCGTCATCTTTGTTCCCTTCGTCTTGAATGAAAGCGAATCACTATTTACATTATAAAGACGTTGACCCACAGCCTTTCGAACAAAACGAAACAAACTGTTGGCTCGCGGGAGTTGGGGTTAGGGGTTTGTCTAGGTCAGGCTGGAATGCCAGGTTGGTCCTGGTCACGTGACGCCCCCCCCCCCCGCCCCCGGCGTCTTAGCTCCGGGGTTCCGCGCGACCTTGGGCGGGTTCTTAACACCCACCTGCCCTGGACCGCGTGGCATAGGAGAGGGTTGGGGCAGTCGCAACCGGGGACCCCAGCACAGCGCCCTTGTCCCGTCCACCGCGGGCACTCCTGCCTGAAGTACCCGCGCCAAGGGCGTGTCCCGACGGCTGCACTGCGGGGAAGGGCCCCCCGGGGGGGGCGGGGAATCGGCGGGGCGCCCCTCGGAGTTCCGAGATCTGAGCGTCCCCTTATTCCTGCATGGGACTGTCGTATCCTGGACCTAACCCACTCCGTGGCGTGGGGCTGGATGCTGGTGAAGAAAGCTGGCAGCCCAAGTGGCCTCAGGCCGGAGGCGTCCTGCCAAGTCCCCAAAACCAAGCATCCCTCCATCTATCTCCTGCACTGTTCCTGCCTGCGGGTCGACCGAACCTCGGGCGGACCCCCAGACCTACTCCACTTCTGGGGAGTGGGGCTGAGGCGGGGCGAGGAAGGAAGCTGGTGGCCTGACTGGCCCCGGGCCAGAGGCATCTTGCCAAGTCCGGAGGATTGAGCATCCCTCTCGCCACCGCACGGGACCCGCCTGCGTGCAGACAGACCCGGGGGTGCACCCCGAGACCTAATCCACTGCGGGGCTTGGGGAGTCCCTGCTCCGCTCGGGTTTCGAGTTCTCTACTGACCCGGCAGTCGGAGGAGGATACTGGTGGTTCCCCTCCGCGCCCGGGCTCCGGCAGCGGCCCCTCACCCTCTGCCTGGGTCCGGGCCACGGCAGTCCCCGCGCGCTCCCCGCCCGGGAGCCCGCCGAAGCCCGCAGGGCGGCGCCCACTAGTCCTCCCGAGGCGCGCGCCTTCGGCCCGGCCTTACCGAGTCTGGACACGGAGGCGCGGCGGCGGCGGCGACTGCGGCTGCGGCGGCAGTGGCAGCGGCAGCAGAGTGAGCGAGCAGCGATCCGGCGCCTAGGGCTGGAGGGCGGCGGGCGAGGCGGGATGCATCCGACGCCGGCCGCCGCGGATTGGCTGAGGCGCTAGCGGGCGGTGACTCCCGACGCCCGGCGGGCCGGGGGGTGGGGGGGCGGGACCTGGACCGGGCGGAGCACCGGGAGGGGCGGGTCCCCACTCGCGCGTCAGGTGAGGAAACTGAGGCTCGCACCGATACTCACCACCACGGCCTTCACCAGCATGGGACCTACGGCGAGATTCCTCACCCTGCGAGCCTCGGTTTCCGCATCTGGAAAGTGGGCCAACTCCTTAGGGCCATAGCCATAAAGGCGCTTAGCACGGTGCCCCGCCCTTTAGGGGCATTGCCCTGTATAATCCTCACGACACCCCTATAAATAGATGATCCCAGCCCGAGGGGGTGGGGGTGAAGGTGTGGAAGGATCACTAAGGTGCCCACAATCACACGACTAAGCAGATGGATCCGACACTGGCCCCAGGGCTGACTCCAGGGCCCATACCCCAAATTGGATCTTATCCCATGGCGACTAGGAAGCAGTGTGGCTAATGGGGATTCCGGTGACGTTTCTGAGCCCCCTCCTCATCTAACTGGGATAAAAAAAATACCTCCCTTGCGGAGCTTTGGTAAGATTTTATAAACTAATTATATGAGCGCCTAAAGCATAATAGATGTCAAGAAAGAAATGGCTGGAGGTGGTGACGAAATGAAGAAGAGACCTTTCGTGCGGGCAGCTGAGCTCAGGACAGGGGCTGGGAGTGGAAACTGCACACCTGCGGACCCCAGAGGCAGGGGGCCACGATGGCCGGGAGCGCATACGACGGGGGTCCCTGCTTCCCGCAGCCGGCAGAGCCCTCCTCCCCTATCTTGGCCCACAATGTTCCTCAGGCCAGAGCTGGCGGCCTTGCATACAGCAGGTGCTCCATAAATGCACCTGTTTTAAGAACAAAGCCTTGGCTCTGCTAAGGTCATTCTCTCCTTTTGGTTATGAAAAAAAAAAAAAATCCACGCTTGCTTCTATCTTTGCGTGTGAATTATTTGTTTTGGAAGAGAAAATGAAAGTCCTCTCCAGTTCCCTCCCCCGCCTCCGACACTACCAGTTAACTGCTAGTGCCCAGGCTGTTTTCAACCAAGTCATAGGACCACGCGCTCTTCGTAAAACTTCCGTTTGCACTTTGGCTGCTGTCGTGGACAGAGTTCCCGTCGAGACTCAGAGATGACGGCATGTTTCACAGTATTTAACCTCATCTCACGGACATTCAGCCCCCCCCCCCATCGCCCCACCCCCATCCCTGGCGCGCGCACCGGGTTCACCATTGCCGGAATAAATAACGCTGCATTGGCAGTGAACGTGGTGGTAGTGAGGTGCGCGTTTCTCTCTCCATAAATCCCTAGAAGTAAAGCAACCAGGTCAAATAGCAGGCACGTGAGACATTTGGGTGACATTTTAATGCCATTTGCCGAGCTACCCTCTGGAGAAACTGATTGCCACTCACGCGTGGGAACCCGCCCTTGTCTCCAGGAGCTCACCAGCGCTGTTTGTCATCCCTTTCTGAAAAAAATCTTGGCCAGCCCTGGCCAGATGCTCAGTGGGTTAGAGCATCATCGGGAAGCGCAGAGGTTGTCACTTGGATCCCCTAGTCAGGGCATATACTGGAACAGATGTTTCTCTCTCTCTCTCTCTCTCTCTCTTCCTCTCCCTAAAATCAATAAAATGAACATTTTAAAAAATCTTGGCCCATTCTAAAGCTGGCGGTAGATATCTCTTTATTTTAATTTGCATTTCTTTGCGGTTAGAAGTTGGCCGCGACCTCGGTAGATTTTGCTGCTCAAGAAGGCAGGTGATGTTAGCCAATGTACACCTGCCCCAAGCGGCTGCGCTGCACCTGCCCTGGCCGCTCCAGGGTCACCTGCGGGCCTCTCCCTGCACTTGGGCCTTCCTGGCTTGTGCCTCGGAAGCTCCACTGTCACCCTCAAATCAAATGCCCTTTCTTCCTCTCCCTGGAAACCGCTGCTGGCAGTTCCGGTCCCAAGGTCATTTTCTCTCTCACTCCGTGCTGTCAGGCGCCCGGCTGGGATGGGCCTGGTGCCGGGTCTCTTCCAAAGGCTCCTCAGCCTTGATCATGCACCCCTCCCTGAGCACCGCAAGGGGCAGGGGCAAGGACCGTGGTGGGTCAGAGCGCCGGGAACGGCGCGAAACTGCCCCAGTGGCCCAGCTCTGGGGTGGCGGCCGCTCCAGCCACGCCCTGGAGGCGTCATTGCCTTCTCCTGCTTTGCAACCTGGGAGTGCAGGTGGCCCGGTGTCCTGGTGGACTCGGCTCCTGGAGAACTCTGTGCCCAGTCCCGTCCTCAGTTCCCTCCCGACCCCAAAAATATCCTAAAACCAGCCTCAGAAACTAAAGAAATCTTTCTTATGCCCCCCCCCCAATGCTTCCCTAGTTTGAAAGGAACATACCTGTTATGGCTATAAGGAGACCTTTAAAATTTTTTTGTTTTCAATGCATGTAATGTTTTTATTATCACTAAGAGATTTCCACTTTTATATTTGTGTGGAAAAATGTTAATACATCAAGAATTAACGAGTGTAGTATAATAAAGTCCTATAGACAACTCAGGTTCCACAGTTCTCAAGCTAGGGCTAAGGTGTTTGTCTGTGCCTCTGCCTCCCTACTACTAACTTCTGTAAAGCAAACCCAGAAACCTCATGGTTTTTGTCCACACGTTCTTGAATGGGAATCTCTAAAAGATAAAGATTCCTTTCAAAACAACAACAACAACAACATAACTGCAATGCCATTGTCCGGCTTCACGTGGAGGAACAACGTAACCATTCGGGAAACGGAAAGCCCTCTGGTCTTGCCAAGGACGCAGCTGGGCCCTTGCTCTTGCCAGCCTCATTCTCGCTGGCAGCTCCCCGCAGGTTCTGATCCAAAAGCGTGTGAGATGTCGCGGAACTCAGCTTCCATTTCCCATAGGAAACAGTTTTGTAATCTCTGAGTTCTGCACTTCCCCTCTCTTCTCTCCAGAGCCGTTGAGGCCCTCTGAACGTGAACCTTGAACCCCTGTAGGCAGTTAGTAAATAGTGGCGGCCGTTCCAGGTCAGGGTGGTGACCGTATTTGCTAAAAGCGTTTGCTCAGCCAGCATCTCTGGGGGAAGTCTGAGGACAAAATGAGGTAATACAGGTGCAAGCAAACTGAAGGCAGCCGCAGGATGTGCCCACCAGCGAAGGGAGCTCACAGCAACAAGGAGCATGTATTCTTCACTGAATAGGCTTGCCCTCCGACCCAGTAACCCTACTCCTGGGCGCGCACCGGGGCACGCATCGGCGAGAAGTGAGAGCGCACGTCCACGCACCGCCTCGTCAGGGATGTTTACAGAAAACTCACTCCCACTGATAAAATCCAGAAGCCACACGTGTCCATCCACAGTGGAATGGACAAACTGATGGTGGTGTCTCCATGCAGTGTAACAATAATAAGCAGCAAGATCCACACAACGGGGCTGGGTCCTGCAGAGCTTATGTGAAGCTTTGAAAGACAGCCACCAGACCCACAGAAGCTGGGCATCCTGGGTACTCAATAAGGTAAGTGATGCACACTAACAGCAGCGGCGAATGCCCGCTGAGCACCCCACGAACGAGCCCGCGGGGTGCCCGGGGGGGGGCCACGCATGGAGTATATGCTTAAGATTATACACGTGACACTTTGCTAACTCTATGTTAAGCCTCAGTTTTTAAACTTCAAAATGAGCCCTGAAAATAAAAAAAAAGGAAAACAAAAAGAAAGAAAAAAAAACAAGCCCTGGCCCTGGCTAGGTAGCTCAGTTGGTTAGAGCGTTGTCCTGATTTGCCAAAGTTGTGGGCTCGATCCCCAGTCAGGGCACATGCAGGAATCAATCAATGAATGCATGAATGAGTGGAACAACAGGTTGATGTTTCTCTCTCTCTCTCTCTCTCTCAAATCAATTAAAAAAAAAAGAGAGAGCCTTGGCCTGACTGGTGGTGCAGTGGATAGAGCATCGACCTGGGACGCTGAGGTCCCAGGTTTGAAACCCTGAAGTTCCTGGTTTGAGTGTGGGCTCATCCAGCTTGAGCCCAAGGTTGCTGGCTTGAGCAACGGGTCACTGGGTCAGCTGGAAACCCCCCTGTCAAGGCACATATGAGAAGCAATCAATGAACAACTAAAGTGCTGCAACTATGAGTTGATGATTCTCTTCTCTCTCCCTGTCTGTCTGTATTTCTCAGTGTCTCTGTCTGTCTCTCTCCCTTACTGGAGAAAAATTTAAAAATTAAAAAGAGCCCTGGGCCTGACCTGTGGTGACGCAGTGGCTAAAGCATTGACCTGGAAAGCTGAGGCTGCCAGTTCAAAACCCTGGGCCTGCCCGGTCAAGAGACATATAGGAAGCAACTATGAGTTGATGCTTCCCACTTCCCCCACCCCTTCTCTCTCTCTCTTTCCTCTCTCTAAAAATCTCAATAAATAAAATCTTAAATTAAAAAAAAAAAAAAGAGCCTGGCTGGGTAGCTCAGTTGGTTAGAGAGCATCATCCCAGTACATCAAGGTTGCGGGTTCGATCTCCTGTCAGGACACATACAAGAATCAATCAAGAAATGCATGGATGGATGGAACAGCAAGCTGATGTTTCTCTCTCTCTCTTCCTCTCTCTCTGCCTCCCTTCCTCTCTCTCTCTCTCTCTCTCTCTCAAATCAATAAATAAACATAAAAAAATTAAAAATGATTGAGAGTTGAGTGTGACATTGACTGTCAGTGACCATGAACTGAAGCGGGGGTGGGGAAGCCAAGTCTCTGGGTCCCCTGGGAGCTGGCAGAGTTGGGAGGAGGGGAGCAGTGGGGACCCACGCACACGCAAGCTGCCTGCTGCCAGGGCTGCAGGGGAGAGGCAGGGAGTGTGCGGAGCCTGGGGCGGCAGCGCCTTGGGCAGGGGTGGGAAAAGAGGCCTATGCACCCAACCCCCTCTCCCTCCTCCTCACTGCTCCTCCCCCCTTCAGGGCAAGGACTCCTCCACTTGGTGTCCTCTGCACCCAGGAATACCCAAGCACCCTGATGGGCCATTTTAGATACAAGGAAGGTGGGGAGACGTTTGCCTTCGTGAGGAGGCATCCCAGCACAGTAGCAAGACCAGTGCCCAGGCCCGGGCCGGGTAGCTCATTGGTTAGAGCACCATCTCATGACACCAATGTTGTCTGGGTTTGATCCCCAGTCAGGGCCCATAAAATAAGCACCCAATGAATGCATAAAAAAGTAGAACAAGAAATCGGTGTCCCTCTTTCTAAAATCACTCAACAACAACAACAACAAAAATTTTAAATGCATCTGGTCTAGCCCTGGCCAGATAGCTTGGCGGGTTGGAGCGTTATCTCAGTACGCAAAGGTTGCAGGTTCAATCCCTGATCAGGGCACATACAGGGACAGATCGATGTGCCTGTCTCTCTCCTCTCTCTTCCTGTCTCTAAAATCAATCAATAAATTTTGTAAAAATAGAGTCAGTCTAGAACCATGGCCCAATTTGTAACCTTGTAGAGAAGGCCCCGGGACTGGTAAACACTGCTGTGACTTACTCGAAACTTCAACCGGCCATGTCTTGGCACTATGCCATGGCTGGGCTGAGCTGGTTCTTCCAACACCTGCTGAGATCCCAACAGCTACTCAGAGGGTGAAAACAGCTTGTCAGTGGTGCCCAGACTGGTAGCTTCACAGAGTTAAGGAGGCTTCACCGAACAGCTTGGCGGCCACGGGGGGTGTGCATGTGGTGTTGTGTCGGCGAGATCACGGGGAGGCGTGGCATCACTGGCTACTGTGTTTGAAGACCACTCTTTAACATTCTATCTGCTTTGTTACTTGAATGTTCTTGGACCACCAGTGAATGGTATTTTATTCAAATACCATTGTGAATAAGATATGTCCTCCCAAAAAGGAGGTTGGTGGGCTAGGAGATCAAGGAGCAACATCTCACCACCATTTTTTATTTAGAGAAACAGTAAGTCTAGTTGCTTAAGAATGTGAATTCCAGAGCCAGGTGTCTGGGTTCAAACCCTAACTCTGCCACTTACCAGCAGGGTGATCCTCCCCTCTCCGTGCCTGGGGCTGCTCACTTTTTTTTTTTTTTGTATTTTTCTGAAGTGAGAAGGGGAGGGGGGCAGACAGACAGACTCCCACATGCACCCAACTGGTATCCACCCAGCAAGTCCACCAGGGGGGATGCTCTGCCCATCTAGGGCATTGCTCTGTTGCAACCAGAGCCATTCTAGCACCTGAGGCAGAGGCCATGGAGCCATCCTCAGTGCTTGGGCCAACTTTGCTCCAATGGAGCCTTGGCTGCTGGAGGGGAAGAGAGAGACAGAGAGGAAGGAGAGGGGGAGGGGTGGAGAAGCAGATGGGCGCTTCTCCTGTGTGCCCTGGCCAGAAATCAAACCCGGGACTTCCACACGCTGGGCCGATGCTCTACCGCTGAGCCAACAGGCCAGGGCCTTCCTCACCTTTAACCCTGGAGAGTGACAGGCGCTACCTTGGAGATGTGAAAAGGATTTAACGAGGAGCTGATGGGAAGTGCCAGAACATTCCCCAGGACGGAGCAGGTGCCACAGAAGCCTTAGCTACGGTTGTTATTTTTTTCTCTCTAGATCCCATGTTTTAACGGCTTTTGTCTGTAAATGGTAAAACTCAATGGAAGAATAACTTCTTTCCTTGTTTATCAGTAGGAAACGGGCACGCCTGCCAGCCGGAGCTCATTCCTCGGACAGGTTCCTCCCTCGGGACAGGGACTGCCAAGACCCCACAGAACGCTGGCCAAGAGCAAACAAGTCCCAAGTGTCCGATCAACGCAGAAGCCCTTTAAGGCCTTCTGAAAAAGTCAAGAGTCGTTCCAAGGTCACCATCGTGACCTCTTCAGCTCCCGGTCGCCTCTGAGGCCCCACAAGCCCAGCCCACCTGGAGACTGTGCACTCAGCCTCCTGAGCTTCCTGCTGCCACCAGAGCAACATCCGAGCATAGAGTGGGTGACATCTCCATTGGTGTGCTGAAGTTGGCATCTTGGCTGGCCCACAGCCAGGGCCAGGCCAGCCTGGACACCGCGGCCTCGGAGGTGGGGAAGGGAGGGGTGACATTTATTTTTATTTTTCTCCTTGTAGCTCACTTTTCCAGATGAGAAAACTGACAGAAGTTGCCTATGTTAAGACACAAATTCTTTCCCTTTAGAGAGAGAGGGAGCCAGGCAGGTAATACTGAGTCAATATATTCTTTAATTGTTTTAATTGAATTTACTGGGGGTGACACTAGTTACCATAATTATACAGGTTTCAGGTGCCAATCATTTTTAAACTTTGGAGGGGGGGCATGTAGGTCACTGACCCTCGGAGACGTGAAGACGGCCACAAGTGCTCTGCCCAGGAAAGCACACAGGCACAGGAGCGGTGGGGGATAACTTCAGTCAAAGACTGTGCATAGACTCCTGACCTGCACAGGTTAAGAAAAATTATTTGAAATTTGGGAATAAGGCAAAAAGATTTTCTGAATGTCCTTCACTGGCCCTGGTCTAATAGGCCCGCCCAAGGATTGGCTCGTCTCCCAGGAAATGTGTCTGTGGCCTGGCCCCAGGCTCTCTGAAACTACATGTTAACTGGTAAGATTCTGTCCAACAGCAATGCACACGGTTTCTGTCCTTTGGAAACGAAGTATTCCCTGGAGGTATGATTTATTGTCCGGTAGCAGAGTCACTAGTTTCCTACCGATTTAGGAGAAACTCCGATTCTGTCTACTTTCCTGGTCAGGAAAAAGCCTACTGTGGTTCTTCCCTACTGTGCGTTTCTACCCCAAGAGTCTCCTTTATGACTGACACAAAACACTTCACTTTTTAAAAAAATTTTATTGATTGATTTGAAAGAGAATGAGAGAAACATCAGTTTGTTATTTCACTTATTTATGCATTCATTTGTTGTTTCTTGTATGTGCCCTGACCGGGTTCGAACCCACAACCTTGGCATGTCGGGCCGATGCTCTAACCAACTGAGCTACCTGGCCAGGGCAAAATACTTCACTGTCTGACGCTTCAGCTCCCCAAATATGTGGAGGTTTCCCCCACACCAACAAGTAATTCTACTCGATTCTGACACCATCCATCCCAAGAGAGCGTCAGTTCCCAGCGGTGATGAGCTCAGTCCTGAAAGACCGCCCCCTCCACCCCCCTGCAGAGGCCTCCGTAAACCAAGGACCTGCTTTGTTGGTATATATAGCACGCTTCCACTTGCAAATGCTGTAGTCCTCAGATTTCAAATGTATTCAAATATTTTCCTTTTCCTTATAAAAGACCTATGATGGCGGAAACATCAAAGGCAAGGACAGCCCTGGTCTGCCCAGCCCGACAACACTGTCCTTGCCCCCGCCCCCCCCACCTCCGCCACCGCCCACCCCCGCAATCAGCGCGCACTCCCGGGATTCTGAATCTGAGATGGAGCCTGACGTCTGCTTTCCACGCTCCCAGGTACCAACTAGGGTGCACAAGTGCCCCCTGGCTGCTGCCCCTCCAGTCCCCTCCTGTCCCTGGCAGGCCCTCCTTGTGCAGGAGGGGCTGAGGAGGGCTGAATAAACGGGCACATCAGTGGAGCTTTCTCCCAGGTACGGGGACTTGAAGCGTCTTTCTGAGCACCTGCTGTGCGCCAGGCAGCAGGCCAACCAGGGAGCGACTGCCAAAGGTTCGTTCGGGTCCTCAGAGGCGCCCCCGCCCCACTCCATCTTACCCTGCCTCTCCTCCGGCTCCCGCTCCTCTCGCGGGTCCTCCCCAAGCTCACCAGTGACGTCCGGCACCTGCCACCACCCCCAGGTCCCATCCTCGGTGGCATCCCTGTTGCCCCATGTCCCCTCCTGGGATCCCTCTCCTCCTCAGCCTCAGAGTCACCCTGCCCCAGGTTCTCCCTCCCCTGGGACCTGCTCTCAGACGCTTCCCGTGGCTGCCTTCCATCTGCCCCTGACCCCCACCTACATGGGGCCCTGACCCTCCTGCCTTGGTCCCGTCTCTGTCACCAGCCTTGCTTGCCCTCCTTCCAACTCCCACCCGGCCACCTGTCCCCATTCGGATCTTCCCACATCCTCACCGGAGGGGCCTCAGCAGGACTCTCTCCAGCAGGAATCTCTAAATTTCACTCCTCCTTGTCCCTCACGGTGTGCCTAAGCTCACCCTCCTGTCACAGCACCTTTGCTGCGCTCTGTGGCTTCAGGTAGAACCAGCCACGTAATTTGCCCAACCTGGTGCAAAATAAAAATGCGGAGACCCTTGTTCAAGAATTAGTAAGCACCCCAATAAGTTCAATGAAAGGGGAAATAAAAGAATTATTAAGAATTTCAAGCCTGAGCTGTGGTGGCGCAGTGAGTGGATAAAGCATCAACCTGGAATGCGGAGGTCGCCGGTTCGAAACCCCGGGCTTGCCTGGCCAACGCACACAGAAGCAGCAACTACTATCAGTTGATGCTTCCTGCTCCTCTTCCCCTTTTCTCTCTCTCTCAAATAAATAAATAAAATCTTTAAAAAGAATTTCAAGACAGTGGCAACTGAGCAAAGCCAACCTCAGGCCCCTCTGAGTGCGGGCTCTGTCCCCAAGGCAGGCTCACAAGACCTGAGAAGATCTGCAGCCACAGGACCACCCCAGTGGTGGTCCTGTGGCTCCATGAACCACACAGTTCACTCCGTGAACGCTGTGCTCCGTCCACTCAGGATCTCACCCCACTTCCTGCCTCTGGGCACCTGTGCTTGCTGTTCCCGCCGTGTGGAATGCCTTCCCATCACCTTTTGTCTTTGTGCCCAGCCGTGGGCTAAACGCCAGGAGGGGAGACAGGCTAAACCAGGACCCCCTCCAGATGCGCAGAGGGCAGCTGGGTTCTGGCTCAGCCATAGCCCTGCCCAGCAAGGAGGCCCAGAGCAGGCAGACTTGGCTCTGATGCAAAATGGAGTAAGAACCAGATGGCGCTGGATCCATGTGGGGCTCTGCCCACAGGCCTCTTACCTTTTAAAAAAATCTGCTAGGGCAGTGGTCCCCAACCCCTGGGCTGCGGACCGGTACCGGTCCGTGGGCCATTTGGTACCGGTCCACAGAGAAAGAACAAATAACTTAAATTATTTCCATTTTATTTATATTTATATTTAAGTCTGAACGATGTTTTATTAATATTTTTAAGAAATGACCAGATTCCGCCTGACCTGTGGTGGCGCAGTGGATAAAGCGTCGACCTGGAAATGCTGAGGTTGCCAGTTCGAAACCCTGGGCTTGCCTGGTCAAGGTACATATGGGAGTTGATGCTTCCTGCTCCTCCCCCTTCTCTCTCTCCCTTTCTGTTGCTCTCTCCTTCTCACCTCTCTAAAATGAATAAATTAAAATAAAAAAAAAAAGTGTACCATTCAGTGGTTTTTTGCTATATACACAAGGTTGTGCAACCATGACCACAATCTAAGCCCAGAACAGTTTCCCAAAACATGCTCCCCTAAAAGTAAACCTGTCCCCATTAGCATTTTCTCCCCTCTCCCTCCAGCCCCTGCCAACCACCCATCTGCTTTCGGTCTGTAGGTACTTCTCTGTGTTGGACAGTTCCTATAAATGGAATCATACAGTATCTGTTCTGTGTCTGGCCTCTTTCACTGAGCACCAGGATTTCAGGCTCATCCACCTTGAGCTTCATTCCTGTTCACTGCTGAATTAATACCCCATCGTATGGATGGATGATCACGTTCGTTTATCCATTCCTCCTTTGATGAATGCTCAGGGATCTTCCGCTCACCATTCCGGGATGGGATTGGAGCTCCCACTCTGATCTCCATCCTGAAATATAACCTGATGGCTGTCTCCTTTCCCACCTGGAAAATTCTTAGCCTTCAAGGTCCAATTCATACACCACCTGTTCCAAGAAGCCTACAAGGCGACCCCCAAATGGTCTGATATGAGAACCCCTTCCTCGGGGTCCTCCCACGAGCCGGGTCCCAGAACACCCGCCTTTTCTAAGATCTGAGCGACCTGACCCCGCCCCACTCCAGGTCTGAAACTGGGGTTGAGTCTCATTTCTGGTGACCCAAACTCAGCCAACTCGACAAAACTTCCTCATGTAAAGGAAAAAACGGAGATTGGGCGCTAATTGGCCACCAAATAAAGCTAATTGTTTCCTTGAAGTCACTTGCTTTTAGTGAGAGGAGAGAGGAGCCGGGGGAATGTCGTGGGTGGGGAAGGGAGGGACTGACCTGGCCATACGCTAGTTCCCCCTCCTTCACTCCCCGTCCAGGGTCAGCTGGAGTGCTCGGGCCGGAAGGGGACGGGGTGGTGCCTGGGGAGGTCGCCTCGGGTGAAGGTCGACAGGGCCTGTGCGCTGGGCGGAGTTAGACTGAGGGAGGGACCAGCGCAAGCCGGGACTCGGTGTGACCGCCCCGGCGCACGCCGGCCGGCGAGAGGGAAGCGTGGGGGTGGCGCGCGCGTTCCCGCAAGGAGACCGCCCGGGTTCCCGAGTGCGGGGGCCATTGGGGACTCGGGGCGCGCCCATCCCACGCCCCTCCACGCGCGGAGCCAGCACTTCCTCGCGTGGGCGTCCTCGCCCCGCGGCGCGGCTTCCTACCCCGGGTGTCCTGGGTCTACACTGCGGCCCGGCCGCGGCCAGCGCCCCCAGGGGCCGGGCCAGGGAGTTGGCCTCCGGAGCTGGCTGCTCTCCCCGCCCCCCATTTTTTTTGAAGTTATAAAATTACGCAATGAAGGTCTAGTGTCATTGTGAAAAAAAGAGGAAACACTGAACCGCAGAACAAAAAAGCTTTTAAAAGTGGCCCGAAACCTCACTCCCTGATGAACACTCGGCTGCATGGACTTTCGATCTCTTGTGCTACTTTCTGTATCTTGAGACTCCCATTTCGTGCGTCTTCTACAAAATGGAAGCCGCGTGGTACAGAAGCCTTTCCATTCTGTTCCTCTTGACCCAACGCTATTATCCACCACCACCACCCCCCCACGGCCAGGTAATAAGTGTGTTCTCGGGAATAAATAGAAATTAGAAGCACCCTGGTCACCTCTCTCTGAACCCCCAGCCAACTCGCCCCCTCTGGAAGTAACCACAAGTGTTAGTCCGCTGTATATTCTTCTAGACTTTTCCATATTGCATATCATTATATACACACACATAGATTATTTTATGTTTTTTAATATAATTTTTCCCCCATTGATTTTGAGAGAGAGAGGGAGAGAGAGGGAGGGAGAGGGAAAGGAGCATCAACTCACTGTTCAACTTGTTCCATTTAGTCTTGTAGTCATTGATTGCTTCTAGTTAAGTGTCCTGGCCAAGGATCA
The DNA here is from genome assembly GCF_036850995.1 of Saccopteryx leptura. NCBI lineage: Eukaryota > Metazoa > Chordata > Mammalia > Chiroptera > Emballonuridae > Saccopteryx > Saccopteryx leptura. The sequence continues at coordinate 5,248,851 of NC_089503.1, read as the reverse complement.
AACCCTGCGGGCTGGGACCACGGTGCTTTATCTATTGAACCCCCTGGCGGGTCACACATAGTTTTATTTTAGGTAATCTCTTTTACCTAGAACAGATCAGGTTGTATACCGTATTTCCCCATGTATAAGATGCTCCCACGTCTAAGACTCACTTTAATTTGGGGGCCCGAAATTTGGGGAAAAAATGTATTACATAAGGTTATTGAAATCAAGTTTTATTCATCATAATATTCATGCAACTCCTCATCACTGTCAAAACTCCCATCCATTAGCTTGTCCTCATTCACTTGTGTCTGATGACAAATCAGTCTTCAACAATGAGTGCAAAAACAAGGGCAAAAAAGCGGGAAATGCAAGTAAAAAAAAAATCTACAACTGCTGTATAAGACACATCCAGTTTTTTAGACCCCAAATTTTTCAGGGAAAAATGGTGCGTCTTATACATGGGGAAATACGGTATATAGTTCTAGAACGCCCCCCCCCCCCCCCCAGGATGTTTTGAAAATCAGGTAACTGCTTTCCAGCGAGATTCCAGTTGGACCTGGAACGCACAGTCATTGATGGTCAGGCTTTCTCTGTTGTTTTCCAGTTTCTCTAGTGAACCATCCATCCTAGATGTGTCTCTCCAGCGCGTGCGCCCTGGGCACTAGACCTCTCCTAGGTTGGCGAATACAATAATGACCAGAGCAGATGCCATACTCTTGGGGCTCCTTTGTGGCAAGGACAGAACATTTTTTTTTTTTTTGAATAAGGAATCTTTTCACATCATTTATATGGTTCACACATCAAAAAGCATCTAGGGCACCTGCCTAAGTGGTGGCGCAGTGGATAGAGTGTCGAACTAGGACGTGGAGGACCCAGGTTTGAAACCCTGAGGTCACCACCAGCTTGAGCGTGGGCTCCTCTGGTTTGAGCAAGTCTCACCAGTTTGAGCCCCAGTTCACTGGCTTGAGCAAGGGGTCACTCAGTCTGCTGTAGTCACCCTGTCAAGGCAGATATGAGAAATCAATCAATGAACAACTAAGGTGCCACAACGAAGAATTGATGCTTCTCATCTCTCTTTCTTCCTGTCTATTTCTCTCTGTCTCTGTCACACACACACTCAAAAAAAAGCACCTAGGGCAATGGTTCTCAAAGTGTGTGCCAGGGCACACTGGTGCGCCCTAGATTTCCAGGTGCCTCCTATGGTATTCCAGAGAAATATGTGCCTGTTGGGGACCACAAAAACAACAGGATTTTTGGAGTTTAAATTTTGGGGGGACAGAGGTGTAGGGAATTGGCTGTAAGCTGACAGTCTGCCCAACCCCCCACCTCACTTGCCTGATTAGGTTGTCAAAAGGCTGTTAAGCTGTAGTGCTGGATTGTTTACACTACCCCTCTTGTTCCCTGGAAAGACTGGAGGCAAGTTTCTTCTATCCTTTGTTTGGTATAAAGTTAAGATAATGTGTATGGTGGGGCTTTCTGCACTCAACAGAACTAAGAGTAAAAGGAGAGGAATTCTTCAATGTATTGATGAAGAAATGAGAGTTTGCCTTTCAAATATCTGCCGAAACATTGCAGAAATCGCTAGGACACATCAGGCTCATGTTTCTCATAAACACAAGAATGAAAAAACTTAACACATTTGCTCCGGGACCTGCCGAATTTACTAAATATTACTAAGAATGTATCTATATATATAAAAAGATAACTTTTCTGTCTTTTTTTACTTTTTAACCCCTCTTTTTTTTACAAATTCTAAAAAACATAACTCAAAAAATGTAACATAAAAATGTTTTTTAATGTCAGAATAAATTGAATTTTGTCGTATTTATTTCGTTTACCATGAAAGCACGCTTGGACTTTATATTTTTTTCTTTAATATTTGACTTAATTATTTATTTATTTATTTATTTTTTGTATTTTTCTGAAGCTGGAAACGGGGAGAGACAGTCAGACAGACTCCCGCATGCGCCCGACCGGGATCCACCCGGCACGCCCACCAGGGGCGACGCTCTGCCCACCAGGGGGCGATGCTCTGCCCCTCCGGGGTGTCGCTCTGCCGCGACCAGAGCCACTCTAGTGCCTGGGGCAGAGGCCAAGGAACCATCCCCAGCGCCCGGCTATCTTTGCTCCAATGGAGCCTTGGCTGCGGGAGGGGAAGAGAGAGACAGAGAGGAAGGAGGGGGTGGGGGTGGAGAAGCAAATGGGCGCTTCTCCTATGTGCCCTGGCCGGGAATCGAACCCGGGTCCCCCGCACGCCAGGCCGACCTCTACCACTGAGCCAACCAGCCAGGGCCTTTGACTTAATTATTATCATAACATGTTTCTCAGAAATTTGTATATAGTGCGCCTACAATTATCTGTAGGGTTTTAAATGTGCCCTGACTTCAAAAAGTTTGAGAACCACTGATCTAGGGCAAGGAGACACCTGATTGGTGGTGTTGCTCTCATATCAGTCCCAGGCAAAGTAGGTCTCTAGTCCTTAGTTCCTCCTAGCCTGATGCTGTATTGGTGGCCAGAGCTGTTTCATGCCTGGGGCACAGAGAGAAAAAAAAGTAGGGAAAAGTCTTCCTCTCACCACCCCCTACCCCGACTGATACAGAGGTAACCAACCACTCTCCCTAGTTTCTTGGGTTGTCCTTCCAAATTCGAATTTCCTTATGAAAAGTACAAGCAAAAATGAGCACCTTATTTATGTCCTTATTCATGTAAAAAGGAAGCTTACTATAGTCCCCTGCCCTATGTTTACCTGTGTAAAAATTAACTCATGTGTCTTGGTGCTATTTTCCCATCATTCCTGTTCTAAGTTTATGCATATGTTGTATAAAATTACAGTGTTCTAGCTCTGGCCAGATAGCTCAGTTGGTTAGAGCATCGTCCTGAAGTGCAGAGGTTGCTGGTTGGATCCCCGGTCAGGGCACATATAGGAGCAGATTGATGTTCCTGTCTCTCTCTCCCTCTCGCTCTCTCCCTTCCTCTAACTCTAAAATCAGTACAATACATATTAAAAAAAAAAAAGATTACAGTGTTCTGTTGTATCGTTTATTTGACCACAATTTATTTGCTGCTTTGTGACACTTAGGTGTTGGCTGCCTTTTGCCCTACAAACATTGTTGCAATGAGTAACTGCACAAAGTTCAGTTCCTCCGCCTGCAAGTCTATACCGTGGATTCTAAGAACCGTGATTGCTGGGTCAAGGCCATGTGTGTACACAGTGTTGATGAATGTTACTGAGTTGGTCTCTATATTTGTGTTAGGGTTCTCCAGAGAAACAGAACCATTATTTTAAATATAATATGATATGATATGATATGATATGATATGATAATATATAATTTATTATAGGAAATTGGCTTATGCAATATTGAAGCTGACAAGTCCTAAAACTTGCAGTAGGCAAGCTACAGACCCAGGGGAGCTTGATAGTATAATTCCAGTGTGAAGTCTGGTAGGCTCAAGATATAGGAAGAGCCAATGTTTCACTTTGAGTCCAAAACAGGGGGGGAAAAAATCAATGTGCAGGTTCCAAATTAGGCAGGAGGAGTTTCTTCTTACTCAGGGGAGAGCCAGCCATTTTGTTCTGTTTGTGTCTTCAACTGATCGGACATAGCCCACCTACTTAGAGAGGGCAATCTGCTTTACTTAGTCCACTGATTCAAATGTTAATCTCATCTGGAAATATCCTCACATTGGACTTGGCTGGTTAGTTCAATGGATAAAGTGTCTGCTTGATATATGGACATCCCAGGTTCGATTCTTGGTGAGGGCACACAAGAGAAGCAGCCATCTGCTTTTCTCTACCTTCCCCTCTCCCTTCTCTCCCACTTCCCCTCTTGCAGCCAGTGGCTCAATTGGTTTGAGTGTGGCCCCAGGCACTGAGGATAGCTCAATTAGTTGGAGCATCAGCCTCAGGTGCTATAAATAGCTGAGTACTCGAGCATCGGCCCCAGATGGGGGTTCTGGGTGGATCCTGGTCAGGGCTCATGTGGGAGTCTGTCTCACTCTCTCCCTTCTTCTCAACAACAACAACAACAACAACGAGAACAGCATTATCAAGCTATGATCCATCTAAAATATATATTTGAGTAGTGTTTAGTATATTTACAGAGTTGTGCTATGACCACCACAGTCCATTTTAGAAAATTTTCATTGTCCCCAAAAGAAACCTCTTGCCATCAGCAGTCCCTTTCCATGGGCCCTTCACTGTTCCAGGCTTGAGCAGCCACTCACCTCCTTTGGGTCTGTATGGGTTTGCCTGTTCTGGACAGTGCCTCTGAATGGAATCATCTACTATATGGCTTTTTGTGTCTGGTTGGTTTTTTTTTTCCCACATAGCATGATTTTTTTTTTTAAGTAAGAGAAAGTTTATTTAGAAAGCCACAGAAGGTGAACAAGTGAGGCATGGAGGAAGGGAGCCAGCTGGGTGGTGGGGTTCAGGGACAAGCTACAGAGACAAGAGGAGGGCCTTGGGAGTGCAGGAGAAAGCAAGGCCGGGAACACAGCGACCGGAGAGGCAGGTGGGGAGAGGCGCAGGAGCTCCGCTCCGAGACAGAACCACCCAGCGTGGTGTTCTCAGGTTCGTCCATGTTGAAGTTGCCTCGTCTGTAAAATAGGGATACTAAAGCTGACCACATAGATGATTTTTGAGAATTACATGGTTAAATTTTTGTGTCAACTTGGCTGGCCTGAGGGATGCAGAGAGAGCTGGGGGGTGGGAGGATCATTATTTCTGGGTGTGTCTGTGAGGGATTAACGCTTGAATCAATAGGCTGAGTAAAGAAGGTCTACCCCCACCCCCCCCACACACCGCTGGCCCTCACCAACACATGTGGGCCACCCCAAAATGTGTCTCTTGGGCCTGAGGGTTATCTGAGGCTGATTATGTGTAAGAAACAGAAGACACAGGACGTTTTTCTTTATCTCTCCCTTAACTGCCTAGGAGAATTTAGACACAGGGCCTGTAGCAGGAAGAAGGGCTCTTGCCGGAGGTATGGACAAAGCGCAGTAAGCCGGAGGAGAGCCTTGGTGAGACCAGTTCGTTCACATTCCTCACCGTGTCCCTTTGTCTCTGCAGGGCATGACAACATTTGCTGCATGCTTCTCTGGCTGCCTGCAAATGGCCTTGTTTCCCTGTGGAGTCCCAGACCTTGTCCCCTTCTCCTTAGCTCTGAATGGCATGTAGGCCTCAGCTGCCTGACGAGTGGTCCCATAGTCTTATGGGGCCCCTCATATGTACGTATGCGATTAATTTTTTGTTTTTTGTTAATCTGTCTTATGTCAATTTAATTATTAGACCACCTAGAAGAACCTAGAAAGGTAGAGGAAAGTTTTATTTGGTTTTTTTTCCTCCCGACACTTGAGTGGAATAAAAAGGCAGAGATGAAGAGCGCTGGCTGGGGGGCTCAGTTAGAGCATCATCCCAATATGCCAAGGTTAGGGGTTCAATCCCCAGTCAGGGCGCATACAAGAATCAACCAATGAATGCATAAATAAGTTGAACAACCAATTGATGTTTCTCTCTCTCCCTCCTCCTTCCCCTCTCTCTAAAATCAATTAAAAAAAATTAAAAGGGCAGAGAAGGGCAAATTTTGTCTCTGTTTGAGCTGGGATTTCCATCTGCTCCAGCCTTTAGACACCTGTGCTCCCTGGTTCTTGGGCCTTTAAATTTGGATTGTGATTTGTATACTATTGGTTTTCCTGGTTCTCAGGCCTTCGGGTTTGGACGAGAATGACCCTTTCTGGCTGGCAGGTGGCAGATGGCGAGCCATAATACACCTCTTTCTATCTATCCACGGGGATGCTATTGGTTCTGTTTCTCTGGAGAGCCCTGACTGATACAGCGAGACCATTTTCGGGATGAAATGTGATATAACTCCTGTGAAGTGCCCGGCACAGCGCCTGGCCTGGGACGACAGGGAGTGATGGAGTGGGCGGAGCCTGCGTGCTCAGCCTGGCCAGGTGGGCGGGGCCGGGCACCTTGCAGAGCAGGAGCGGGTTCTGGCGGTGGAAGCCGTGCCCTTCCACACCTGCTGCGGCCCACAGGACAGTCTCCTGTCCACTGACCTCACAGTGGCCTTCCTTGCCAGGTCCCCTCCTCTTCCCACTTGCCACTCTCTCCCCAAGTTGGCTCCGTTTTCCCAAGCGTCCCGTGTCTATCGGGGCGATAGAAGTAACAGCATGAGCACCGGCGGCGCCAGGCCTTGTCCTCAAACCAGGGTCCCAGCTCGGCCTCTGGACTTCACCATGACGATGTGGCTGGGGCCCGACACGGGAACTCGGTTTCTTGTGCTTCCAAGTATTTTTCGTGAGCGGAGCTTGTCTGAGATGTCTGCTTGCTGGGACGCTCGTATCCGACGTGCGTTTATTCATTCATTCATCCATTCACCCACCCTTCACGTTATCCCTGGGATCCTCTTGTTCTTTATCTTTCTCAGGTTTCAAGCGCTTTACCCACCATTATTTTGCCCAGTTTGGAGACAAAGAGACTGAGGCAGAGACAGGTGGAAACAGCTTTGTCCAAGGTCACATGGCTTACAGGGGGCAGAGTTGAGTGCGAAGCCCCAGCGGACGGGCTCCAGGGCCAGGGTGAGTGGCTGCCGTGGTCCATGCAGACCCACAGAGCTGGGCCCCACCAGCCCAGGTCAGGAACGTGGTTGTCACCTTGTCCTGTGTAGGGCACTGGGCCAGGCTTTCTGCCGGACCCAGAAGCAAGGACAGCACTGTCTTTGTGAGCAAGGAGCTCAGCCTCCCCGAGAGATAAACAAAAGGACTTGGCGAGATTCTGAAAGTGTCTGCAGCCCTGGTCACGTCTGGAGTGCGGGACAAGCACCCAGGCTTTCATAGTGACCACCGTGGTGGCAAAGGACACAAATAGAGCATGTCGGGACAACGCTCTAACCAACTGAGCTACCCTGCCAGGGCCAACCTACACTTTAAAACAGAGGACGGCACCCTCATCGAGGGTCCATCACAAGTGCCCTCTGCGCGCAGAGCGAAGACTGCTTCTGCCCGATTTGAGGAAGGAGGAAACTAGAGCTCAGAGGCGAACCTTCCCATCAGAGCTGGGGCTCCGGACCAGGTCACCCGTCCTGGGAAGGTGAAGGGGTCCCACGAGTGGGCCCTGCACAGCCCGCAGAGCGAGCATGGCGAGCAAGTGTCACTCAGGTAGGAACATGACTATGTGCTAACCGGGTGGGGACAGGTGGGCTGTGTGCGGAGGCAAAGGTGCAGAAGGAAGGTCGTTTTCCGGGGTCGTAGAGGGCTGTGAGCCCAGGGCTCAGATCCTGCCTCCTGAAAGAGCCCCACAGTGAAGAATGTTCTCTGAGCCTCCTGAGACCTTCTAGTCCGGTTCCAACACTCCTGGGGGAGCAGTGTCGCACCTTGGCGATCCTTCCATGACGCTGAACTCGGGGAGGCCTGGCGGCGGCCCGCGTAGTAGGCAGCGGGGGTGGGGGTGGGGGTGGGCGGGGATAGGGGTGGGGGGGTGGGGGTGGATGCGGGTGGGCGGGGATAGGGGTGGGCGGGGATAGGGATGGGGGTGGGCGGAGACCCTCCGGGGCAGCTCGGCTTCAGGTGCCCCCTCGGGCAGGCCCTCTGGAAGGACGTGTTCTCTTTTTTGGAGATTTGGAAAGTTTTCTCAAGGAAAACATTCCTTATCAGATGATACGCCAGTTTTGCTTTCAAGGTTTGGGTTTGACAGGGACGCAGAGCAGAGCGTTCCCTTAAGGGGAGGAGACATGAGTTTCTGTGCGTGGTGGCACCGTCCTGGGGGCAAGAGCGTTTACTACTAGGGAAGCGACGTCAACCTGCCATAGCGTCAACATTTAGCCAGCACCACGGCAATGACGACCATGGCCCTGCACACCACCCAGGGCAAGAGAGGGTGGGTACATTAGTGTGCCCACGCCACAGAGAAGGAAACTGAGGCACGTGGCATGAACTGTCTCAGGGTCACAGAATGAGCGGCAGAAGTGGGGTTCAGCCCCCTCCCCACAGAGACAGACTCTACAGGGAATGATTCAGGGGTCTGGACAGGTCCCCTTAGTTCCTTATCTGTCCAAACCTTCAGGCGGGGGAAGCCCCCTGACTCTCTCTCCGTTAAGAGGGGAGCCAGCTTCTCAACCCCTGGCCACCCACAGAATTCCCGGGGAACCAAAAACACTACCGGGTGGTCTGGCTCCCAACCCAGACCCAGGGCATTGGAGTTTGGAGGCTGGCGTCTGGCCATGGCATCTTTTCTCTTTTAAGATCTTATTTATTGATTTGAGAGAGAAAAAGAGAGAGAGAGAGAGAGAGAGAGAGAGTAGGAAGTATCAACTGGTAGTTGCTTCCCATATGTGCCTTGACCAGGCAAGCCCAGGGTTTCGAACCAGAGACCTCCGCCCTCCAGGTCAGTGCTTTATCCACTGCGCCACCACAGGCCAAGCTGGCCACGGTATCTTTAAAAGCTCCTGTGTGCACACGAGCTCTTCTGTTTGGCACCTCCCAGCACCCCGACTCGTTCTGGGATCGAAATTACAACCTAACGTGCAACAGGTTACTCCCGAGCAAGAAACAAAACCTTTGTGTGTGGAGCCCTGAGGATCTGGGGTCTGCTGGCTAGAGCAGCACCGTGCGCTCTGTCCTGACCAAAACCCCGGGCAAGGCCGAGGTGCAGCTGGGATGGAGACTGACCACAGCCTCCCTGGGCTTCTGTCTCCTTGTGGGTGAAACGTGTGAAAACCCGTGCACCTCTCGATGTAAGAAACATCGAAACCGGGAGAGAATCTTTTTTTTTTTTAATTGAATTTATTGGGGTGACACGGGTTAACAAAAGCATACAGGTTCCAGGTGTCCAATTCTACACATGTCTTCTGTATGCCGTATTGAGTGTTCACTCCCCCAAGTCAGGTCTCTGTTCATCACTGTTTATCCCCCCAATCCAGTTCATTCTCCTCCACATCCCACCACCACAAGAGAAACTTATTCTATTTTTAAATTGATTTCAGAGAGAGAGGAAAGGAGAGACAGGAACACCAATCTGTTCCTGGATGCGCCCTGACTGGGAATTGAACCAGCGACCTCTGCACATCGGGACAATGTTCTAACCAATATCGGCCAGGGCAGAAGAGAGTCTTTCTTTTTTTTAGCGAGGGAGAGGACAGAGATGAGAAGCATCAACTTGTAGCTGCGGCACGTTAGTTGTTCATTGATTGCTTCTCCTACGTGCCTTGACCAGGGGCTCCAGCAGAGCCAGTGATCCCTTGTTAAGCCAGTGACCTTGGGCTTCAAGACAGTGACCTGGGATCATCGTCATGATCCCATACTCAAGCCGGCAACCCTGCGCTCAAGCTGGTGTGCCTGCACTCAGCTGGTGACCTTGGGGTTTTGAACTTGGGACCTCAGTGTCACCGCTGGTGTCAGTGATTCCAGGAGCCTGAGGTCCAGGGCCACCCCCTCCCTTTGTTGAGCTCTGTAGACAATGCAGAGTCTCCTGCACAGAACACAAGGCTTTACCTGTTTGATGCTTTCAGAACTGTTTTCCTGCGGTCCCAGTAGACATGGGTGACTCCATCTCTTCCACAAAAGCCCGGGGCCATCAGCCTCGGTGACACCACTGGACAGGCTGCCCCAACCCTTCCTCCCCGGGACCCCACAGAGATCTGCGCTGCATGGGAGGAATCGCTCTGGTCCTTCCGGGGGACCCACCATCCTCACCAGTGGCGTGGAATTAGGGATTCTGACAGAGACGTTCATTCTTTAGGAGTGCTGTGAGTCAGGTGTAGTGGTTGATGGTGGTGGGTATGTACACATCAGGGAATTAAACAGTGCCCTCTGCTGGAGCTGGCAGGCTAGTGGGGAGGCAGGTGAGAAACCCCAGGACAAATAAAATAACGGGGAACAAGACATAGAGCAGACAGTGTGGAGTGTGTGTGTGTGTGGGGGGGAGGACCTCATGAGATGGGGTGGCCCGAGCAGCCCCACCTGAGCTAGTGACAAGTATTCACAGCAGCCAGGCCTGCTGGTTAGTGATGGAGGTGACAGACCCTCATGGCTCTCTCAGCACCTGCTGGGCTTGCCTGGGATGATTTGGGTGGCACCGTCTTGGGCTTTGGGCCACTTGTGGCTGGGAGAGTGTGGGCTGAGCTCTGAAGCCCAGGGGAGAAGCCAGGGTGAAGACTGAGGGCAGCCACGCGGCCTTGGGAGCCGGGCGAGGCCCAGGAGGGTGCTGACTGGGTTGGCGGCTGGGTTAATGGGCAGTGGGGCACACAGGTGCCCAGAGACCGCCGGGGAAGCCCGCACAGCTGAGCAACAAAATGTTCCCGTGGAAAAGGGAACAGAGAAACCTGGCCTGGGTGGACCCAGCAGGCCGCTGGGGTGGGACAGTGAGTGCTGCTGTGGTCAGAGTGTCCTGCCAACCCTGAGCCGATCCACACTGTGTCTGGGACACCTGCCAAGAACAGCTGCGTCAAGAACCTGCCAGCGCCCCGGCCGGGTAAGCCCAGCTGGTTAGAGCATCATCCCGACCTGCGGAGGCCGCGGGTTTGATCTCCAGCGTGGGCACATGCGAGAATCAACCAATGACTGCGTGAATAGTGGAACGCAAAATCGGTACTTCTCTGTCTGTTTCTCTCTCCCTTAAATCAACGAATTAAAAAAAATCCCAAACAGAACAGAAAGAGCGTGTGAGGGAACACTCACACTCCGCTGGTGCAGATGTTTCTGCTTTTCCTGTTACGTGACGTCATGAACCTAGTTGTATGTCTGTTTTTAGAAACAGTGGTAAAATAGACATGCCGTACAACTTAGCACTTTACCCACTGGTGACAGTTCAGGGACATCAAAGACGCTGTAACCATCACCCGTGTTCCCAACTTTCCTGTGACCTCCAACAGAAACCCCGCCCCTGGGACACAGTGGCCCCCCACCTGCACCCCGTGACCCCTGTGCCCCAGGACTCTGCCTCTGCCCGACGCAGGGATTGCGCAGCAGCAGGATCATCCGCGTCTGTCGTTCGTGTGTGGCTTCCGTACTCGACCCGTTTCCAAGGTCCGTCTCCGTGCTGTAGCACGTCAGCGCTTCGTCCCTGTTCACCTGGACACGAGTTATTTCTGCCTTCTGTGTGGACGGCGAACTGGTCCAGTTTCCGAAAGGGGTCAGTGGTCACCAGCGCAACACTGCTGTGGATGCTGTGTGTGCCACCAGGTCCCTGAGCCCGGGCCGGAGGGGCTGCGCACATTTCTCCCCCACCTGAGGGATGAGGAAGTGCTGCCAGGTCCCTGAGCCCGGCCCGAGGGGCTGGGCACATTTCTCCCCCACCTGAGGGATGAGGAAGTGCCACCAGGTCCCTGAGCCCGGGCCGGAGGGGCTGCGCACATTTCTCCCCCACCTGAGGGATGAGGAAGTGCTGCCAGGTCCCTGAGCCCGGCCCGAGGGGCTGGGCACATTTCTCCCCCACCTGAGGGATAAGGAAGTGCCACCAGGTCCCTGAGCCCGGGCCGGAGGGGCTGGGCACATTTCTCCCCCACCTGAGGGATGAGGAAGCGAGGCTGGTGCTCGGGAACCTGGCTGAGATCGGACACGGCTTGTGGCTGCGCGGCTGCAGAACCCCCACGGAGCTGCGCTGACCGCCCTGGACTTTCAGTCCGTTCTCTCTTTCAAGCATGTGAATGTGCGTTAGGTCGAACAGTGTGGGAGGTGAGTCCTGTCTCCTTGTTCACGACCTGCACGGGGACAATCTCAGGATGCCGTGCCAGGCGGGCAGAGAGAGTGCTGGGGAGAAGGCCAGACCCGGGACTGCAGACACGTCCCTCAGACGTCGTGCGACCTAGGGTAGTGGGCAGCACGAGAGGGCACTCCCCCTCCTGAGGCCGGGGCACACCCCCTCCCAGCCCAGCCCCTGCAGCCAGGAAACCGGCTCCGGGGCTCCTCCTGCAGGGCTGCCGCCCCCTGCTGTCCATGGAGGGCACTGCCTGGGAACGAGTGTCCCCAAGGGCCTGCCCAGCAACCCTCCTACCTGAAGGGGGTGGGGGCAGGAGAGAAGAGGGAGAGGCCTCCTGGGTCGGTATTGTCTTCATTTTCTGATTCCCACACAGCAGGGATGAGCCCCCAAGGCACTCTCGAAGGAATCTTGCCCAGAAGCTATTGGCTACGTTTGTGTCCCTTGAAGGCCCTAACTATTCCCTGGGGGGAAGGCCCTGCCTTGAGGGCTGGCACGGGACCAGGGCCTGGGCACCGGAGAGCCCCTTCCTCCCCCACACCCGCTCCCCAAAGTCCTCCCCTCCCTTCCCATCAGAGAGCCCCTTCCTCCCCCACACTCGCTCCCCAAAGTCCTCCCCTCCCTTCCCATCAGAGAGCCCCTTCCTCCCCCACACCCGCTCCCCAAAGTCCTCCCCTCCCTTCCCATCAGAGAGCCCCTTCCTCCCCCACACCCGCTCCCCAAAGTCCTCCCCTCCCTTCCCATCAGAGAGCCCCTTCCTCCCCCACACTCGCTCCCCAAAGTCCTCCCCTCCCTTCCCATCAGAGAGCCCCTTCCTCCCCCACACCCGCTCCCCAAAGTCCTCCCCTCCCTTCCCATCAGAGAGCCCCTTCCTCCCCCACACCCGCTCCCCAAAGTCCTCCCCTCCCTTCCCATCAGAGAGCCCCTTCCTCCCCCACACCCGCTCCCCAAAGTCCTCCCCTCCCTTCCCATCAGAGAGCCCCTTCCTCCCCCACACCCGCTCCCCAAAGTCCTCCCCTCCCTTCCCATCAGAGAGCCCCTTCCTCCCCCACACTCGCTCCCCAAAGTCCTCCTCTCCCTTCCCATCAGAGAGCCCCTTCCTCCCCCACACTCGCTCCCCAAAGTCCTCCCCTCCCTTCCCATCAGAGAGCCCCTTCCTCCCCCACACCCGCTCCCCAAAGTCCTCCCCTCCCTTCCCCGGGCCACGCTGGGTCCAGGGCCTGTCCCTTCTCCCCTGGATCAGCTGCCTGCCCGAGTGCCCCAGACCCTTCAGGGCAGGCGTCTGCTTCAGGTTCAAACCTCCTGTCCCCTGCTGTCTCTGCCACTTCGTCACACTGGCGCTCAGGCCCCAGGCCCCATGTGGCCCCTCCCCCGTGGTCAGAGCCCTCCACTCCGGCACTATGACCTCCTCCTCCTGCTGGACCCAGCGGAGTAAAAGGTTATACAGCAGTGTCTGGGCCCAGACAGCCCGGTGTCTGTCCCAGCTTCCTACAAAGTAGGTCACTACACACAGGGACCCCGGGGGACTCAGAGACGAATCTGCACTGTGTCTCCTGGCATCAGCACCCAGGTTCTAGCTGCGCCCCAAAGGGTCCCTCTGGCCCGCTGCCCGCAGTGGGGGGTGCAGGGCAGCTGACAATGCCAGCATGCCTCTCGCACAAGCACCCAGGCTCTGCCTGGGGGGGGGCAGGCCTGGGACCCCTCCACTCCCACCCCCCACCCCTCCAGCCTTGCCCACTCGGGGGGCTGCCGCTCCCCAAGGACACACGCGCGGACACGGCGCTCAGGCCAGAGCATCAGGACACGGGCTCGGGCTCCCTGAGAAATGGGTTTATTCCTCCTCTTCTGTAAACGCCGGCTCAACGATCAGCACAGACGCGGAGCGATTGCAATGGAGTTTATCCGGAGGACGGTCTGCGGGTTCACAATAACTGGGAGGGAGAGAGAGCGTGGTCACAGCGGGGCCGCAGAACGGGGACCTCGCTCAGCAGCCACCAGAGGCTCTGCCACCGGACGCTGGCTCTTCGCACGAGGGACTCTGCCTTGAACCAAATCGTCCCTGGGCGACACCGGCCACCCCCCCCACGGCCACGCGCTGCGAGTGGAGTGTGCTGACCGCTGAGCCCACGGCTGTGCGAGCCCCGTCAGAACCGCAGAGGCCGTGATACCTGGAGGCCCGGTGTCCGGGAGGGCCCTGCCGCGGGCCCCGCCTCCCCCCACCGCACGCACTCGGAGAGCCCTGGGCCGCAGGGTGCACGGCCGCGTGGGCTGATGTGGGGCTTCCTCCCAGCCCAGCCTTGACATCACTCCCTTCCTGCCTCAGCCTCCGTCACAGGATGCTGACCTCACGTCCTCCACGTCCTAGCCGGTGCACCTTCCTCTTACGAGGATGTCCGTGTGACACCAGTAACACGAGACAACACACAGGCACAGACGCTGGGTTCTGCTGCTCAGGGGCCAGGAGCTCTGACGAGCCTGCCACATGCACTTGACCGTGAGGACGCTGTGACCCTGGGCCCTGGCTGGCACTCTTCCCTCAGGAACGTGCGCCACATCTGTGTGCGTGTGCCAACGCGTGCTCACAGGCCTCCGTGCCCGCTGGGAAGGGGCCGGGCTTTATGAGACGGTGCCACCCTGTGCGCGACCGAAGACCCACTTCCGCTCACGCACTGCCCGCTGCCCGCTGCCCGCCGACACGGGCTCTCTCCACTGACGCGTCCGAGCACAGGCGGGCACGGGGAGCTGCTTCTCCCGTGTCCCTGATGTCCCGCCATCCCCTCCCGGCCAGGCCCGGTGGGGGTGCCGCCCGAGCAGAACTTACTGTTCTTCTTCCTGTAGTTCTTCCTCTTCCTGAACTTCATGTTGACCTTGGGCCACGACTCTGTCTTCTCGATGACCGTGGCTTCGACACGCACAAGGTCCTTCCTGGGAGGGAGGAAAAGAAAACGTGACACGCCTCCGCGGCCGGGCTGCGCCTCTGCCAATGCTTTATGCGAGACTTCCTAAAATGGAGGTTTATATTTTTGCTGACTGTAAGAGTGATATACGTCTTCCCTGTACACAATCGGAAAGCTACAGAGAGGCACAGTGAAGGTGGCGTAGTCCGTCATGCATCTTCAAGGCCACGCGGGACTGCATTAGCACCAGGCCGCTGACCAGCCTGGGTGTGCTCCCCATGGGGGCGCCAAGCACCCACTACACAAAGTGTAAGTGCCTCGTGTTGGGCGTCCGTACGAGTGACGGACGCCCCTCCACCCAGCCCGGACAGAGCCCCGCACCCCAGAGCACGTTACCCCAGGAGAGGCTTGCCCAGTAACGTGAAGTCGTCAGCGCCAACCAGCAGGACCTGAGGGGGGAAACGGGCGTGAGCGGCGAGCAGCGCGGAAGTGGTGAAGAACCGGTGGCGACTCGGCCGCCCGGGGAGATGAGAATGGTATCGCTTAGGGGCCGTGCCACGGGTGTGGTGTGCTGTCTTGCTATCGGTTCCCTTAACCTTAAGCTGCACTGGCCACTGGCGGTATCTGGCGGACATGCCCCGACTGCCCGGTGTGGTTATGTGATGTGGTGATCACCTACGAAGGTAAGCGTCAACCTCCTATGAAAACGGTGGCTTAAAAAAAACAAAACACCCTCCTTAGTGAAGTCTAACATGGCGTCTTTTGAAGCTGGTCTCAGGTGTGCCTGCGTGTCTGATGGCAGCGAATCCCGCGCCGCCACCACAGCTTGGCGTGGGACACCGTGCTGCTGAGCGTGTCTGCAACAGATCACCTTTGCATTCTAAGTGAGACGCTGTTTTTATCAGGTGTTGGAGGACCGTCTTAAATTTTACTGGTAAAAAAAATCCAATCACACTAAACTTAAATATCTGAAGACACAGCATAGTTATAACAACACCGACGGATTAAGTACGTCAGACAATGACAATACATTGACTGAGTTACTCTCAGCACGACAGGTGCTCTATTCCTGGGTTCCCTAAGTGATAAGAAGCCGTCTGCGTCAGATGAGGCGTTCTATCACGTTTCTGTGAATGTGAAATGTTTCCAAGTAACGCCTTTTCAGAAATCTCCACATACACATTCCCGTAGGCTCATGTCTCCTCGCCACGAAGACGTCAGTGTGCTCTGCTCGCGAGCTCATGACGGAGCCGCAGTGTCCCCAGAGTCCTGTCAGAGAAGTGGGCTTTCTGGCCGCTGACACCAGCTCTGCGCTGAGAGTCCTGCTCAGATCGCAGGTGGGGGGAGGTCTCTTAGCAACAGAGTGAACGTGCAAACACTCCACACTCACAAAGACAGGAGGCAAAAATAAAAAACAAAAACAAACAACAAGGAAGAGTTTTAACAAGTAAAGGAACTCCTATGTGTCATACTACACGACAGTAACAGTAACATGCATCCTGGAAAAATGACCTAGCATAGAGCTTGTCTTTTCCATGTAGTTTTCTACACAGAAGCTGAGGAGGCGAAGACCACGTCGACCCGTGAGCACAGAAGACGGAATCACCCCCGGTGGGCAGAAGCGTGCAGTTGAATACACAGACGGAGCACGCAGCCCCAAACGGTCAGAGAGAGCCGGCGCCCGGGGAAGTGCCCAGACCCGGGCCCGGGCAGCCTGCAGACAGACACCTCCCTGGGGACGGCCCGGGAGTGGCGATCGCACATGTGGTGACCGAGTCCCCAAATGCACAAAGAGGCCGACAGTCTCACCTTCTCCAGCCGAATCCTCTCCCCACACTCAATGTCTAATTCGTTGTCGATTAAAATCAGGTCTTCGGACGTCACCTTCCACTGGTGGCTGGCGAAGTGGACCACAGCAAAGAGCCTGCCGTACTGGCCAGCGGCGATCAGCCCGTTCACCTTCCGCACGACCTCTGCGGAGAGAGGCCGGACAACGGCCGTCACGCACACGGAGGGGCAGTGGCCACGCCTCCACGCTGACCCCCAGGACAAACCCGCGCCTCCCCTTTCCGCTTTCCTGGTGGCTGGCCACAGGGCGGGTGAGGGCTGCTGGCCAAGCCCTTCTCCTCCCTGCCGCGGGCAGGGGTGCCCGGGCACGGGGCCCGCCTGCTGTTCTCAGGAGCACTGGCGTCTGGGCATGAGGGGCATGGAGGCTTCCTAGGATGCCCCCTGCACCCCGTCCTTCTCTGGCCTGAGCACGCAGCATGCCTGGCTCGGTCCTACGGCTCCGGGTGGACCCCCCCCCCCCCCCAGCCATTTGGCTCCCAGTCGTCATTAATAAAGAGCTGGGGACTGGGAAGTGTGCGAACCCGAGAGGCCCTCCTGCAAACAAACACGGGGCATCTGGAGCGATACCCAGGGGGCTGGGTCCTCCCCGCACGCCTCCCCACACGGCCACCTGCCCCACGTCTGTGGCTCCGCCCCTGCTCACACCACTACGACCCTCTTACCCTGCACTGTTTACTGTCAGAACCGCGTCCAGTGAGTCCTGCCCCACCGGCCTCGCCTAGGCTGGACGCAGGTAAGCCCCCCCAGTTCCTGCCCTGGGGACCACCCAGACCAGAGGCTGCACAAGGCCAAGGCCAGGACCCAGACTGCACCTTGCTTACCTCACAGTCTCCAAACAGGATATTAAAACTAGATGATTCCAGCCTGACCAGTGGTGGTGTGGAGAACAGAGCATCGACCCAGGACGTCGCAGTCCCAGGTTTGAAACCCTGAGGTCGCCGGCTTGAGCAAAGGGCCACTGGCTCGGCTGGAGCCCCCCAGGCAAGGCACGTATGAGAAGCAATCAGTGAACAACTAAGGTGCTGCAACTACAGGTTGATGCTTCTCATCTCTCCCCCTTCCTGTCTCTCTCTCATACAAACTAGATGAGTCTATGTATTGACCTGCTTTTCCAGCTTCTGTTTGGAAAACAGAGGACCCCACACCCTCCTCACGGCAGGCTCCAGGGACACTCCTGGGACACCCTGACGGTGCCTCCAGCACGCAGGCCGGTGCCGGCGTCCACTGGTCATCATGCATCTTGCTCTTCCGGTCGGGGAGGAACCTCTCCCTGAACCCACATTTCTACCCACCGCAGGAAGACACGTGCGCCCCCCCACTTTCCCTCCCTCACACGCGTCACCTGCTTCAGGTGCTGAGGGGTCCCTGATAAATGACAGGGGCTCTCAAGTCTGCTGCTAAGGGACAAGTGATCCAGAGCGTCCACACTGTGTGCATCTCGGGGCATGGAGGACCGTGACACCCTCTGTCTGTGGCCAGCGTCCGCGTGGGGGGGGGGTTCTGCCCCTCTCTCTGCCTCTCACCTGCATGATGTCTGGTCTCCTCGGCGGGGTCTGGCAGAACGACTTCTGGCCAAGGTGGTGAACTCAGGGATGTTTTAGGAACGTATCTGTAGAAAAACATTTTACACACGCATGTCACACACATGTGAGAGGTAGTTCAAAATCATAAGAGATGGCCGTGTCCCAACTCCGGGAAGGACGGGGGTCCACCATGTCACCCGGTCATGTCTCGGGCGCCCCCTGGCCAGGAAAGCCGCCCTCACAGTCGGAGCGGGCTGTGCGGGAGGGGCGGTGGGTGTCACGTGGCTCAGGACCACAGCGGCACCTTGGTAGGGCCCCGCCCTTTGGTATAAATGTGAGAACAGGCCCCCACGCACCCTCTTAGGGCTGCCATGCGGTTCAGCGGACAACAGCTAATTGCTCCTAGTCAAAAGAGAGACTGTAGCATTCTTATCTACCCCGGAGGGACTGAGACCTGGGAACACCTTGCTCTTTGGACCCTTGATGCTCTGCCTGTATTTATTTATGCCGAGGGGCTGAGAAAAACAGTCAGAAAAGTGAACAGGACGTCTAACTATTTGTGAGAACCCAAACATCTGAAGCTCTGCCTCCAGAAACAAAGTCCTCGAGGCGAAAGAAAAAGAGTCCCCGAAGACCACACTGTGCCCATTACCCTTGTGGGAGCGAAGTGCTCTGCGAACCGAACCTTCGAGAAGCAGACCACAGGGAGGCTGAGGGAGAGAGAGAAACACGGCAGTTACTACTGTGGAACACAAACCACCCCGGACGTCACGACACACACAGCTGTTGCTGGTATCAGTTTAAACCGCATCACAACTTGTCTACTGAAAATCCAGGTCGACAAAGCTAAAGGACCATCGCTGGCCGTCGTTCATTACTGTAAGTGTCCAGATCCGTGCATCCCACGGACACAGCTAAGCTGCAAACGCAGAGGACAGAGCTCTCACTAACTAGAGTCTTGTTAAAAATTGAGCTGTAGGCCCTGGCCGGTTGGCTCAGCGGTAGAGCGTCGGCCTGGCGTGCGGGGGACCCGGGTTCGATTCCCGGCCAGGGCACATAGGAGAAGCGCCCATTTGCTTCTCCACCCCCCCCCCTCCTCTCTGTTTCTCTCTTCCCCTCCCGCAGCCAAGGCTCCATTGGAGCAAAGATGGCCCGGGCGCTGGGGATGGCTCCTTGGCCTCTGCCCCAGGCGCTAGAGTGGCTCTGTGGCTCTGGTCATGGCAGAGCGACGCCCCGGAGGGGCAGAGTATCGCCCCCTGGTGGGCAGATCGTCGCCCCTGGTGGGCGTGCCGGGTGGATCCCGGTCGGGCGCATGCGGGAGTCTGTCTGACTGTCTCTCCCCGTTTCCAGCTTCAGAAAAATACAAAAAAAAAAAAAAAAAAAAAAAAAAAATTGAGCTGTAATTCATATACCATAAAAGCCACCTGGTGAAAGCTCACCCAGTCACAGGGGCTCCCCATGCTTGGGAGCCGCTTGGTGGATCTACCATCTTGTTGGGCTTAGACCTTAGACCTCCCCTCTTCTTTAACTATGGACACTGCTCTGGTGACTGCATTCGTCGAATGGATTTGTCACTTGAACACTGGCGACTCCCACGTTTACACCTGCATCCTGGACTTGGGTGCCCACCTGTGTGCCGTCGCCACCTGCGTGTCCGATAGGCATCTCAAAACCTACCAATGGCTTCCGATCTCCCTGCGTGCCTGCTTCTCCCATACCCCTCCCGTCTCACACAGCGGCAACTTCACCCTTCCTGTGGCTTCACCCCCAAACTTTGACCTTCCTCTCACACCCCTCAGCCGACCTACAGGCAAGTCCTCTTGGCTCTCTGGTCAACAGATCCCGGCTCTGACCAATGAAATCAGCCACGCTACCGCCATCCCCTTGCCTGGGTGATGACTAACACCCCGCTCTTCCTCCTGCTCCCCGCTTTCTCTGCACAGCAGCTGGAGCGGTCCTGTTAAAGCCCAGGTCCCATCATCTCACTATTTTGCTGAAACTGTCCAAGAGCTTCCCATTTCATTCAGAGAAAAAGCAAAAGCCCGGCCTGACCAGGCGGTGGAGCAATGGATAGAGCGTCGGACTGGGATGTGGAGGACCGAGGTTCAAGACCCCGAGGTCGCCAGCTTGAGCGCGGGCTCATCTGGTTTGAGCAAAGCTCACCAGCTTGCACCCAAGGTCGCTGGCTTGAGCAAGGGGTTACTCGGTCTGCTGAAGGCCCGCGGTCAAGGCACATATGAGAAAGCAATCAATGAACAATTAAGGTGTCGCAACAAAAAACTGATGATTGATGCTTCTCATGTCTCTCCGTTCCTGTCTCTCTGTCCCTATCTATCCCTCTCTCTCTCTGTAAAAAAAAAAAGAAGCAAAAGCCCATACAGCGCCTGCCTAGAATCTTGTGCTGGCCGCTCTTTCTTCGAAACCCCTCTCCGCCTCAGGCATCTATACAAGGCTACTTCCCTCCATTTTCCTGGGTCTCCACTCAAACACCATCTCAGTAGAGAAGGCCTTTCTTGACCGTTCTATTTAAAAACAAACCCCTCTCTCTCAACTCACACTTTTTCTCCATAAGACTTATCAGCTTCTAACATATATACTATGTCACTTACTTATTTAAAACAAACAAATAAACAAACACTTCTGGTCTCTCTGCACACCCAGTCTCCCTTATACACAGAAGTTATTGTTATTGTTGTGTGTGTGTTCATGATTGATGGGTGCCCACCCTGGACCAGTGTTTGACATGTAACAGGTACTGAATGGATGATGAATGAACGAATGATGGAAATCTCTGCTCGGGCATCCAGCGAAGCCCCCGTGGGAACCCTCTGTGACTGGAAACTTGGCACCTCTCTTGGGAGCCCTCCTACTGTTAAACCCTCAGAAAGTTTCTCTCCCTATCTACCTGCCTGTTAACTCGTGCCAAGGTCTTAGCTTAGCCTTGGACCCCACGGCGAACAAACGTGCTCCCTCGTCTCCCACAGGACCGTCCTTTCTATCTCTGAGGACTGAGACTCTGTGTCCTCCCATCCTGTTTCCTTCGCTCACTCTTCCAGGTCCTGTCTGCTCACTCTTTTGGTCACCTTCTCCGTACTCACTACACTTTGCGTTTCTCTCCTAAAAAGTTTGAGTCTGGAATTGAACACAGCATTCTGCAGGTAGTTGACGTCAGCGGAATAGAGGAAGTCCTACTGCTTTTCGTGAAGACGTCCCTGCCTACCTCAACCCATGTTTTATTACGGAAAACGTCAAGAATGCAAAAGTAAGAAGAATAGCCCGGGGAGTCCTGAGCCCTCAGTTATCCCTCTCCAGAATCAAGTTATCGACTCACGACCCATCCAGTGTGATGTACACTGCCTCTGGCCCAACTCTGTGATTAGTTTAAAGCAAATCAGACATTGCTGGATGAGTCAAGATGTCCGAGTATTTCTATATGTGGATGAAAAACAAGTGCTATCATAAATGATAAATTCCTAACTGGGCAGGTCATGGTGGGTAGTCATAGCACAGACCTATCCCTTCTTTAGTGATAGGTTCTAAGCCAGCCTTGTCCATCGTTTCTGTGCACCTAACACACTTCGGAAAGCCAGAAGTAACACTCATTGAAGCTGTCACCAACTCCTGAGAAAGCACATCAGCTGGCAATCCGATTCCTGCCTTGCCTTCCCTCCCTTCACCTTACCCTTCCTTCCTCTCCTCCTTCATCTCAAATGCATAAAAGCAACTGCAAAACTGTTAGCTCCCTGGAGCACTTGAGATCTCGCTCTCCCTCCGGCAACTGTCATTCTGGTTCAAATAAACTCTTACAAATATTCTCTACAGGTCTGGACATTTCTTGAGCCAACACACCAAAGACAACTCGTTAGAGGGACAAAAGAATGTAACCATGGGACTATCATGGCACCTGAAAAAGGTGAAATTCTTTAACATCATCAAATACACGTTTAGTCCAATTTAAAAACGTACGTAAAGACTCGTGCATACACACACCCTCCGATCATTTTTGGGCAGAAATTGAATGTTTTTGATGAACATAACATTTTTTGAGCTTCATAACCCAGTGTCTAAAAGACACCTTTTTTTTTTTTTTTTTTTTTTTTTTAGCTGAATGGGTTAAGATTAGGCAAAGGCATAATCACCATTTTCCCAGGTGAGGACGAGGAGGCTCAGAGAGCAGCTTGAAGCCCGGGTGTTGGAGCAGGACCAAGCTGTCTCAATGATTCCTGTCCAATTCCCTGCTGTGTGACCCCGGGCAAGTTACCTAACCTCTCTGAATCTCAGATTGCTCCTCCCTGTAATATAGAGCTTATACATCTGCTGAAGAGCTATTTTCAATGATTAAGCTACTAAATAGAGGAACCAGGATCTGAATCGAGCGTCCCCCGACTCCATGGCCTGGGTGCTACTACGTTCGTAGCATCAAAAAAGGCGATTAGCACCCGAGGGCACCAGATCGGACGCAGACACACACGTGGCGGGACGGCGGGAAGCTACAGATCGTCCTGCTTCCTTCTTTCATCCCGCGGCCCGGGTCTCACCCGCTCCGGGTCCCGATGGTCTGAGGATGCTGCGGCTGCACGCGGACACCAGCTGCCCGAAAGTAATTGGCAGCGCCGAGACAGCCACCGCCGCCGCCATCTTCCCGCAGCCTCGGCCGGAAGCGGAAGCGCCGCGAACCTGGTGCGTCGACGCACCGGGCCCGGCCGGAAACATCTTTCCCCGGGCGGCACCCGGACCGGCATACGGGCTGGGCGGCAGCGATGGCCTCGGCGGCCGTGGAGAGCTTCGTGACCAAGCAGTTGGACCTGCTGGAGCTCGAGAGAGACGCGGAGGTCGAGGAGCGCAGGTACGGCCGCCGGCCCGTCTTCTCCTAGGGGTCGGTCCGGCAGTTCCCACAGCCCTGTTTGCTCTGACCCGGGCGGACCCTCCGGGGAGGCTCGGCCACCTCCGTAGGTGGACATCTCGTCCCTCCCCCGGGGCAGCCCGTCCGGGTTTTGGACCTTCGGAAAGCCCTTCCTGAAGTGCCCGCTCCTGGAACTTCCACTCCGACGTTCTGCCTCTGTCCCCGGTGCGACCCCCAGCCTCCTCCCCCGTCCGCGCTGCTCACGGTGGTATCTTGCTGGGTACCGGGTACCAGGCCCCAGGACGAGGGTGATTGACCCTGGGATCCCGGGTACGAGCAGAAAGGGTAGACGGGAACCTGAGCCGTTCCCTTCTAGCGTGACAAGTGTCAGAAGCTAACCCCGTGTGTGCGGAGAGGGCTGTGGTGGGAGCATGGGAGAGAACACTTGACCTGGGGCCATTAGTCAAGGTGGGCTTCAGGGAGGAGGTGGCGCCTGAGCGCAGCCCCGGGGAAACAGGAGTGAAAGCGGCCCGGAGGAGGGGATGGTGGTGTCTGAGCAGGAGCCGTCATTTCACCAACGCACGAAGAGCACGCTTGTTGAGGGCTGTCAAAGCATTTCGTGTGCATCAATCCCCTTACACCTTACGCCAATTCTACAAAGCGTGTTACTGTTATTCTCACTTCGTGTCTGAGAAGACTGAGACAGAGCCGGGAAGTATATGGCCCGAGGCATCAGGTAGAGTCCCGTCCTGATCCCAGAGTTGGCACTCAGCCTTGGCCCTATATACACAGATAGGCTGGTGAGAGAGGTTTTGATCGTGACAGGTGAGAGCTGTTGGGGAATCCAGCTCCTTGGTTGCTGGCTGTGCCACTTCGCAGGTTACACCTCTGGGCCTTAGTGACCGCGTCTGTAAAGTGGGGTCATTCCTGCCTCACAGGTTTGCTGCGAGGACAGGGTGAGTCTGCTACACGTCAAGCGCTCAGCCCGGTACCAGGTGCCAAGTAAGCCCCCGTGAGAAGACGAGCAGGCATCAGACTGGGGAGGGCCTTGCTCAGGGGCCTGTGTCCAGTCTAGTGCAGAGGCCGGGCCTCACTGAAGTTAAGTAGGTGGGGGGATAGTGAAGTTAAGCAGGCAGTGAATAGATTGGCATTTTGGGGGGATCCCTTGGGCGCGGATGCTGGCCACGGGAGGGGGAGAGCCCAGGCGTTAGGCAGTTAGAAAGTTCTGTTTAATCCCGACCGTCAGCGATGTGGGCTTGCCTCTTGAGTCAGGGCTCCGGAGGTGAGAGCGAGGTTCCCGTCTACCCCTTCTGCTCGTACCCGGGCTCCCAGGGTCAATCACCCCCGTCCTGGTACCTGGTACCCAGAAGATACCACCGTGAGCAGCGCGGACAGGGGAGGACGCTGGGGGTCGCACCGGGGACAGAGGCAGAACGTCGGAGTGGAAGTTCCAGGAGGGGGCACTTCAGGAAGGGCTTTCCGAAGGTCCAGAACCCGGAGGTGGATTCAGGGTGTAAATAGGGGGGGGGCCAGTAGGACTTAATGACTCGTGGGAACCAGGTGTGGGGAGAGAGGAGCAAACGCGGAGGTGACTGTAGGCTCTGTCTCAGGTACCTGGGAAAAATGCCGTGTCACGGACCGTCCTCGGGGAGGCAGGAGCAGCAGGTCTGACCGGCGGAGGCAGGGCCTGACCTTCGCTGGCTCGCGTTTACTGCCTGGACCCCCAGACCAGGCGTCCCCAAACTATGGCCCGCGGGCCGCAATGCGGTCCCCTGAGGCCATTTATCCAGCCCCCACTGCACTTCTGGAAGGGGCACCTCTTTCATTGGTGGTCAGTGAGAGGACCACTGTATTTGGCAGCCCTCCAATGGTCTGAGGGACAGTGAACTGGCCCCCTGTGTAAAAAGTTTGGAGACCCGTGCCCCAGACCTTTATTTTCTTTGCCGTTTTATATTTCTGCTGCCCGGGTAGAAATAAAAGCTGATGAGGTATGGACATTGACATTTGCCATTGGGTATCTTCCAGGTCCTGGCAGGGAAATATCTCTCTCAAAGAGCTCCAGAGGCGAGGCGTCTGTTTGCTGAAGCTGCAGGTGTCCAGCCAGCGGACCGGGCTGTACGGACAGCTGCTGGTCACCTTCGAGCCCCGGAGATGCGCGTCTGCGGGAGTGCTGCCCAGTAACAGCTTCTCTTCCGGTCTGTGCGTCTCTGACGTGGGCACAAAAGGAACGCGACTGGCCTCGCACTGGGAATTTTGCTCTTGTGGAGACTGGGTTACACGTGACCAGCTGACATGGCCGGGGCTAAGGGGTTGTGAGAGTGCCTGTCACGGCTAGAGGGGCGGGGTCACGGCTAAAGGGGCGGGGTCACGGCTAAAGGGGCGGGGTCACGGCTAAAGGGGCGGGATGGAATGTGCACATGAAACGTGTATATTCGGTTAATAAGCGTTGTGGAGTGAAGGACCCAGGAGATCGGTGACTGGTCGATAAACAGGAAGTGGAAGTGGCATTTGTGTCAAGAGGGAGCCAGCTGAGAATTTGATGTGTGGCTGTAGCTGTTGGGAAATTCAGGTGGAGTTTTTTTTTCATCTTCTGAGGAGCGGTTTTAAGGCTCGGTGGCTTCAAGACGTACATTTGGGAACGTGGGATCCTGTTCAGGGCACTCGTGGGACAGTCACAGAAGGGCGGGGGGAGGTCCCCATGGCGGCCCAGTGCACAGAACCTGGCCTCTGTCCTGGCAGCTGTGTTTGTTGCCGCCTGGTGTTTCCCCATACAAGTTGGGCAAGGAGGCAGAGAAAAGATGGGAGGTGCAGCTGAAACTCCTCAGCCCTGGGGAACCCCCCCACCCCCACCCCCCACCCCGCTGAGCACACGCCTGGCCAATGCCGGCATGCTCTTGTAGACACAGAACAAGCTTGATGGAACCATGTGGGTGGTTTTATCTCCGAGTGGATTCTGTTTTGGTCAGAACTGTGTTCAAGTGACAGAAAACCCGAGCCAAACTGGCTTGGGCAAGAAGGTCTCTCCTGGCTGCAGTGATGGCGGCGGGCGGCGGGGCTCGGAAGTCACGGGACTGAGCTGCTCTCCGTTTCTTGGCCTTGCCCTCTTCTGAGTTGGCTTCCTTCCCAGGTGCCACGTGGGAGCAGTTCTGCCCCCTGTGTGCCCTCGGGGTTCCCGTCCAGCTGGAGAGAGTGAGGACCTCTTTCCCAGGTTCCCAAGCAGAAGACTCCCTGTGTCTCAGGGGCTGTGATTTGGTCGCATGCCCATTCCGGAACAGTCACTGTGGCCCGGGGGCGTGCGAAGCACCGAGGGGCTCAGGCATGGGTCACACGCTCAGCGTCCCTGGCAGATGGGTGAATCACCGGACAGTTATCACAGGACGTGGGGAGATCCGTGCGGAGTGGGCAGCAAATGCTGTCCCTCTTTCATTGGTGTTCTCCCCCAGATGTGCTTGTGGCCCCCACTTCATCCAGGGCCCCCCTGCCCACCTGTCGTCACTCAGGGCGGTCCTTACCTCACACTCTTTTTAAGATGGCTCCCTCGTCCCGCTCCACGCCTCCCCGAGCTCTGTCTCTCCTTAGAGCCCTTGGCACTGACACCTGACAGATATGTTTCTCTCCTCCCGAACGAGAGTGCAGGGACTGGGCTTGATTCCTAACCAGGGCAGTGCCCAGAGTGGTGCCTGGTGCAGATCAAGCACTTGATACATTGTATTGACGGCCGTGTTTGTTTTAAACAGTTCATTGGAAAAAAACCAGAATAATTCATTGATCTCACATCAGTTTTCATGTGTAATTTAGATGTTGTTTTTTATCGCTACTGACTTTGTTTCTAAAGAAAGTAACAGATAGGATCTTGGAGATGTGCTGGAATTGATTGTATCAAGTAATTCACGTTTAACATTATCCAGTATTTGTGTAACCGAGTCTTTGTTCTGCAGGCGATATTGTAGGCGTGTATGACGAAGGCGGTCAGCTGGCCACTGGGGTCCTGACCCGGATCACCCAGAAATCGGTCACAGTGGCCTTCGACCAGTCCTGTGACCTCCAGCTGAGCCTGGACCGAGAGACTGCCTACCGACTGTTAAAACTGGCCAATGATGTCACTTACAAGCGCCTGAAAAAGTAAGCATATGACTGGACATCACACATAACATTTTCCTTAAACGCGGCTCGCTCAGGCTGACCACATCCCCGCTGGGCAGAGAGCGTGTCTGGTCCGGGCTTGTCCGGGAGGCGGGGCTCGGGGCGCCGGGCTCCGTGCTGGTTTTCACTGCGTTCCTCACTTCGTTCCCTCCCTGCCCGGGCAGAGCGCTCATCGCCCTGAAGAAGTACCACACCGGCCCCGCGTCCGCGCTCATAGAGGTCCTGTTTGGCGGCCGAGCCCCCAGTCCTGCCTGTGACATACGTAAGGACTTCCGCTTTCTCTGCTGGTTGAAATCACTGGGGAAAGCAGGGAGAGTTTTGGCAGGAGATTGAGGCTGCACAATGACAAGAAGTCACTTCAGTTTCCTTTTATACTCGCCTGTGGAGGGCCTGCGTGGGTGAGGCTCTCTTTCCTGTCCTCGGAGCGCGAGCAGTCGCGTGAGAGCATCCGTTTTTAGTTAGAAAAGTCTCACTTGGTGTTTTTCTCAGCATCCTTTGAGTTGAAGTCAGCCTGTTTCTGATCGCGAGAGTGACCTGCGCTCAGCGTGGTTGGAAACAGAGAAGTAGGTAAACGGAGACAGTCGCTCGGAACCCTGCTGTTCCGTCCGCCTCACAAGTATTTGTGTCTCACCTTCAGGTCCTTTATCCTCATCCACACACAGCTACGTGTTTGTGTTTTGCACACGCACACACGCACACACGCACATGGCATTTACTCCCTCTGAGGGAACGCGCCGTGTCACGGACGGCTGACACCTGAGACAGGGGACGCTGTGTGGGGCGGGGACGTGCGTGGGCGCGTGGGCTCAGCCGGCATCGCCGCTGTCCCCGTCCGTCTGTCCGTCCGACTCGTTCAGAGCAGCGTGCCAGGCCTGTGAGCGCCTGCGGCCCGGTTGGCGAGTGTCTCCAGGAACCGGGCGCTGTGGCCGGGGGCGGGGGCCCCGGGGAGCAGAGCCGGGCCCGCCGGTGCCTGCTCTCCGAGCATGGAGCACACGGGGCGAAGACGTAGCCCTGGTCGTGAAAGAGTCAGAGCCGAGGGGCCGTCCTGGCGTCGGCAGTACTTCTTCTATCATTTATTTCTGCCACTCTGTGGGCACGTATCAGAGGAACGACACGGCAGGAACAGGCGTGGCCCAGCAAACATTTGCTACTGGAGCGTGAGCTGGCAGGCTTTATTAGTAAGGGACAGACGGCAGGAGTTTCAGGCTCTGCGGGCAGGTGCGGGCACTGGCGGCGTGATGGTGCGGCTGGGTCCCACGGAGTCCGGCTCAGGGACTTGGGCAGTAGGTTGGGTCTGGCCTCGTCCATCCGTTGTCTGCCGACTCCTGTTCCAGAGAAATCTTTTGAAAAGACAGAGTGGACTGTTTAGTGTTGACTGAGTGACTCCCGGGGGGGGGGGGGGTCCTGCTCCCTCCCTGTGCAGGATCTAACACTGTGCCTCCCCCCGCAGAGGTGCCGACCTTCCATAACGCCTCCCTGGACGCCTCCCAGAGGGACGCAGTCTTGTTTGCGCTGTCCCAGAGAGAGCTGGCCATCATCCACGGGCCCCCGGGCACCGGCAAGACCACCACGGTGGTGGAGGTCATCCTTCAGGCCGTGCGGCGGGGCTGCAAGGTGGGCAGGGGACGCTGCTTCCCCCTCGGCACCGAGCGGCTCCGGTGGAGCTGGTCAGGACATCCCTGACACCTGCTGAGCTTTGGTGGGCCCCTCCTGAGTCCCGACAGCTGCACGGGATGCGTGGACGTGCTCGGGAGCGTGGGGCTGGGTCACGGAATAGGCTCCTCCCGCCCTCTGAGGCCAGGAGCCCCGGGGTCGACTGGGCCGCGGGCTGGGATTCTCCTTCTGTGCTCACTTGGTATTTGGGGATGAGCGGGAGGTGTCCCCCACCCCCACCCCGTTCTTGACGTTGAGTGAACGGGGGCTCTGCCTCTTCTGCCGGCTGCCGCCTGCTCCCGGCAGGACTGCTGCTGGGGAAACAAGATCGAGCCCAGTCAGCACCTCTCCCCGGGCTGCGTAGTCAGATAGACAACGGAGTGACGTGCTTGGTGATGAGCTGATGCCCGGCCAGTTCCTTCAGGCCCTCTGACAGCGACACAGGGCTTAGCGTGTCCGGTGCTCTGGAGACGGGTGGGTCCTTCACTCCTCTGTCCTAGTCATCTAGAGACGGTGACGGTGGCAGCGCCACGAGCCCTGCGGGCTGTCCCCGTCCCTGCAGCCGCGGGTTCGCCTCTGTCACCCACACCGCGCCGTCCTCTGTACCTGTAAGGCGTCTGTTTGCTTTAGTGTGAGCGGACGTGCTGTCGTCAGCCGTGCCCTCGCCAAACCCGGCCTCGGGCTTCGCCCCCCAGGTCCTGTGCTGCGCGCCCTCCAACGTCGCCGTGGACAACCTGGTGGAGCATCTGGCTCGGTGCGGGCGCAGGGTCCTGCGGCTGGGCCACCCCGCACGGCTGCTGGAGTCCACCCAGCCGCACTCCCTGGACGCGGTGCTGGCCCGCAGTGACGGTGCCGGCATCGTGGCAGACATCCGGAAGGACATCGACCAGGTCTTGGTACGTCGTACGTCTCAGCCCCCGTCCGCTCTGCGGGTGGTTTGTCGTGGGCGGGCTTTTCAGGGACCGAATGTACCTGCCTGCATGCCCTCTTGCTCTGTGTGGGTTCCTCCGATGATTTCTAGTGCTGGGACGGCCCACATTTAATACAGACCGATGCCGCCCGTTCACAGGGAATCAGCTGTCTTCAGGGTAGTTTCACGAGCAGGTGAGGGACTGTCTGAAGGAAGACGGGGCTCTTCTGTGTCCCTCGTGTCTGGTTGTGCTGTCTGGGTGGTACTGTTGGTAAGGAAAAAAAAAAACAAAACGAAAGAAAAACCTCTAAAAGGAAAAATTCAGAATATATATACTCACCCTCCCCAACTTGTCGGTCCATTTCACACCGCCCTCCTCGTTTGGGAGAGCGAGGCAGGTCCGTGGAGCCGGCCCTCCCTGCAGAGCCGCGATGGCGCGTGGCTGCGGCATGGGGACAGCAGGGGAGGGGACGGGGCAGCGTCTGTGCCTCGGGAGGGTCCGCTCGTGTCGGCGCTGGGTCACAGACATGCAGGGGTCCCTGGTCCAGCTCCCGTTTAGGTCGGTGCTTTCCGGGGCTGCCCGCCCTGTGAGTTAGGCCTGGGGGCCCCGCCTGTCACTGCTGCCGGAGCCCCGCCCTCCACAGCGGGACTCACTGGGAAGGACCGGGCTGCGTCTCTTCTTGGGGGTAAATGTACATTGGGGTTTCGGTCACCGTTTTATGGACGAAACACAAGTTTGTTTTTTTTTTGTATTTTTCTGAAGCTGGAAACGGGGAGAGACAGTCAGACAGACTCCCGCATGCGCCCGACCGGGATCCACCCGGCACGCCCACCAGGGGGCGATGCTCTGCCCCTCCGAGGCGTCGCTCTGTTGCGACCAGAGCCACTCTAGCGCCTGGGGCAGAGGCCAAGGAGCCATCCCCAGCGCCCGGGCCATCTTTGCTCCAATGGAGCCTCGGCTGCGGGAGGGGAAGAGAGAGACAGAGAGGAAGGAGAGGGGGAGGAGTGGAGAAGCAGATGGGCGCTTCTCCTGTGTGCCCTGGTCGGGAATCGAACCCGGGACTTTTGCACGCCAGGCTGACGCTCTACCACTGAGCCAACCGGCCAGGGACGAAACACAAGTTTTTAATCTCCTGACGAACATGGAGTAGAGGGCGAAGCTCAGTGTCTCCATCTACCGGCCACTGAAACCCAGTTCCCGAGACGGCAGGTGCTTCCTCTCCCCCGCGGGGCCCCGAGTTCCGCTCCCGCCTGCTCTCACAGCCGCAGCGCTGTCTGCGCCTCCCTGTGCGGTGACAGTGGCCCTGGGCCCCGGCAGTGTGTCGGTGCTTCCTCACCTGCGTGCACCTGTCTCCTTCAGGAACGAGCCTGACTCTTCAGTCCCTTTAAAGGAACTTACTGAAGTGAACCAAACGGTTCTAAATAAAAGCACTTCACGAACTACAGCGTGCCGAGTTAAGTGCAAAATTGTGTCCAAATGAAGGTGTTTGTTTTCTTTGTTCTCCTTTATAGGTGAAGATGAAGAAGAGCCAGGATAAGGGAGAGAAGAGCAGCTTCCGAAACGAGATGAGGCTGCTGAGGAAGGAACTGCGGGAGCGGGAGGAGGCCGCCATGCTGGGGAGTCTCCGGGCAGCCGAGGTGGTCCTGGCCACCAACACGGGTGCGGAGGGGGGGGCCGCCATGCTGGGGAGTCTCCGGGCAGCCGAGGTGGTCCTGGCCACCAACACGGGTGCGGAGGGGGGGGCCGCTCCATCAGCCCGCAGGGGGTCCCCCTGCATCAGGTTCCTGGAGACTCTGTTCATGGGGAACAGTCTTCCCCGTTGGGTAGAATTTACAACGAAGCCTTCTGGCCTTGGAGTTTCCTTTGTGGGGAGGCCTTTTTTTTTTTTCCTGAAGTTAGAAGCGGGGAGGCAGACAGACAGACTCCTGCATGCGCCCGACCGGGATCCACCCGGCACGCCCACCAAGGGGTGATGCTCTGCCCCATCTGGGGCGTTGCTCTGTTGCAACCGGAGCCATTCTAGCGCCTGAGGTGGAGGCCATGGAGCCATCCTCAGTGCCCGGACCAACTTTGCTCCAGTGGAGCCTTGGCTGTGGAAGAGAAGAGAGAGACAGAGAGAAAGGAGAGGGGGAAGGGTGGAGAAGCAGATGGGTGCTTCTCCTGTGTGCCCTTGCCGGGAATCGAACCCGAGACTTCCACACACCAGGCTGACACTCTACCACTGAGCCAACCAGCCAGGGCCTGTGGGGAGGCTTTTAATGACAAGTTCAGCCTCTTTAATTGACATAAGGATGTACAGGTTGTCTCTTAAGTAAACTTGTACCTTTAAAGACAGTGTATCCGTTTAACCCTACATTGTTGAATTTTTAGGCGTAAAGTTGTTCAAAACAGCCTTGGGGGTGGGTGGCTTGCCCGCGGCCCCCTCCGCTGTGGGGAGTGCCCCCACAGGGACTGTCTTGCTGCTGCGGGAGGGAGGGCCTGGTGCGCTGGCCTGGTGTGGTCAGACCCATGACGTTTGTCTCCGGGTGTGGGCTCAGCAGGTGACTGTCCTGAAAGCACCTCAGAGGAGGATTCACTATATTCAGAAAGCGACACAGGAGCAGCATTTAGAAATCCGGCAGCCGTCCAAGGACTTGGGGCTGCAGCCTGGGGGGGGTGGACTTTGGTGGTTGAAGCATCGGAGTGGCCCACGGCAGGGGTCACACTGCTTCAGAGGTGGCCAGGGACAGTGGCCATTGGAAGGCCTCGCCAGATTTTTGCTAAGATGCACGTTGGTTACACACAGTCCGAACGCGACCTGGCGCGGGGTGCAGCGGCCTGCCGGAGCGTCTGCCGCCGCGCTGACGCAGCCGGGGCTGCCGTAAGGACCAGGGCTCCCTCTCCCACCAGGTGCTTCTTCCGACGGCCCCCTGAAGCTGCTGCCGGACGGCTACTTCGACATGGTGGTCATCGACGAGTGTGCCCAGGCTGTGGAAGCCAGCTGCTGGGTCCCCCTGCTGAAGGCCAGCAAGTGCGTCCTGGCTGGGGACCACAAGCAGCTGCCCCCCACCGTCATCTCCCCCAAGTAAGACCGTCTGCCGTGTGCCTGTGCCCCTCGGGCGGCACCCCTTGGTCCCGTCCCTCAGGGCCGGCCCAGCCGGCCCGGGCTCATGGGGGTCCCCGCTGTGTCGCTCTCCGCACTTCCTCATGCAGATGTCACACCTCAGGCTGTGCTCCTGGAGGTCAGGGCTCGTGGCGCGTTTGTCTCGTGGCCTCAGCCCTGCTTGTTGGACTGAATACCCCCACGTGCATGCTCACGCGCTCTTTGGGCTGGTCTGACCGCGCGGGGCTGGTTGGCACGCAGCCTGGCCTGGTCCCTTGGCCTGATCTGTGGAAGGATGCAGGAGTGACTCAGCACACAGTCCGGCTTGCGGTGGGGACAGTGACCCTATTGCTGCGATCAGCACAGAGTCCCGGGGGGGGGCTATGGCTGCCCCTGGCCCTCTCCTCACCTCATCCCCGCCCCCACTGCTGTGGCCACACTGGCCTCCTCTGTCCTTGCGGTCTCCTGCTCTGGACCTCCAGTATCGACGGGTCACGCCTTTTACTTAGGTCTCTGCCCAGGCGAACCCTGCGCGTGGGCCCCCGTGACCGCCCTGTGTGCACGGCGTCCCTGTGACCCTCGGGCCCCTTCCTGTGGCTCACTTAGAGCTTCTAGCACACGTCGCTCCCCAGTGGTGGGGGGTCCTGATCGGTCCGTTTGTGTGTCTTCCCAACTGGAGTGTTAGTCACACGGGGCCTGGGGACAGCCCGGCACGAGGGAGTCTCTGAACAAACGGGCCTTTCACAAGTTGGCCCCACAGTCCACGTGCAGAGAAGCGCGAGGAGGACTGAGAGCCCTTGGGGCTCCCGCGAGGGGACACGTGCTGCTGGGTGCCTCCTGCTCGCTGTGTCTGGGTCGTGCTTGATCTTGGAACTCTAGTTGTTCTGAGGACCAGAGAAGGGAGGCACCTGGCAGCTGGGGCCTCACCAGGGGACCCAGGGCTGCGGGGCATGTAGGTCCGGGTGCCACAGAGAAGGGACACCTCGGATGAGGTGTTTCAATGTGAGGGTTCAGGGAGATGGTGGGGTGGGAGAAAGGGTGTGTCCTGGTGGCAGAGGGGCCTCCGGGGGACTCGGCTGGGACGTCTGGAGAAGGACGCGTTCCAGGAGGAAGTCCCCGGGTGTCCTTGAAAGAGGGCTTTGTCCCCTGGAAAGCCGGTGTGTGAGAAGCTTACAGCTGTGCCCTTGGGGAGTGGGACCCTGTTGTGTCCCCTGGGGGGAGGTGCTGTAGGGGGTCGTGCTGGTGTCTCTGGGTTTGCAGTCACCTCCTGCCTTCTGCGGCATTGGCTGCTTTCAGCACAGATCTTTGTTTAACAAGGTCGACCGCAGAGCTCTTCCGAGTTTGCAGGGGCAGCAGCCCTGACGTAGGCCCTTTCCCTGGTTCTGTTACCTGCCTGGCGGGGGAAGGGGGCCCCTGGAGGCTGAGAGGTCTGTTCTGCAGCCAGTGGTCTGGGGCTGGCGGCCTCACCGCTCTGAGGCTCACTGCCCCCGGCAGTAACGGCAGCCCTGCGGGTAGCTCGTTGTGAGGACCGAGGGAGGACGCGCCCGAAGTGCGCAGGAAGCTCAGTCGTGGGCAGTGGCTCTCGTGGCCGCAGTGCCTGGTCCGGGAAGTATCCCTGCTGTGCTGCCGGAGCAGAGCAGCAGGTCAGGACCTTGCAGTTCCCAAGTGAGGTGATAGGCGGTCTCCGTGGGTCGCATTCACGGTGTGGCGAGGCCGCGTTCCACCCCGCCCGCAGTTGCTGGGGTCTCACCCCCGCCCCCGCAGTTGCCGGGGTCCCAAACCCGCCCCCGCAGTTGCCGCATCCCCACCACAGGCACTGCGGTCCTTAGCCTGCGTCCCGCCCCCTCTTCAGCGCCAGCACGGAACATCCTCTGTTCTCTGGTCCCCTTGTCTTTGCCGACTGACCCTGGGCCTTCCTTTTTTTTTTTTTTGCATTTTTCCGAAGCTGGAAACAGGGAGAGACAGTCAGACAGACTCCCGCATGCGCCCGACCGGGATCCACCTGGCACGCCCACCAGGGGCGATGCTCTGCCCACCAGGGGCCGATGCTCTGCCCATCCTGGGCGTCGCCATGTTGCGACCAGAGCCACTCCAGCGCCTGAGGCAGAGGCCAAGGAGCCATCCCCAGCGCCCGGGCCATCTTTGCTCCAATGGAGCCTCAGCTGCAGGAGGGGAAGAGACAGAGAGGAAGGAGAGGGGGAGGGGTGGAGAAGCAAATGGGCGCTTCTCCTGTGTGCCCTGGCCGGGAATCGAATCCGGGTCCTCCGCAAGCTAGGCCGACGCTCTACCGCTGAGCCAACCGGCCAGGGCCTGGGCCTTCCTTTTAACGACGACCCTAGTGATGACAATCTCCCCCGCGCCCAATGGCCCAGGATCAGCCGTCCATCTCAGACCCTTCCTACACCACCTCTGCCAAGGCCCCAGGGTCGGGACGTGGGCATCTGCGGGGCCGTTGCCCGGCCGACCAACCAGCCAGTTTCGGGTCGGACCTGGGGAAGGAGTTGGGGTCCGGGTCCTAGGACTGCTGTCCTCGCTGTCCCCGGGGCGCAGCCCCCCCCCCAGCTCCTCTGTCTTGGGCGCAGGGCCGCGCAGGCGGGACTGGCGCTGAGCCTGATGGAGCGCCTGGCTGAGGAGTGCGGCGCGGCGGTGGTGCGCACGCTGACGGTGCAGTACCGCATGCACCGCGCCATCATGCAGTGGGCCTCGGAGGCGCTGTACAGCGGGCAGCTCACAGCGCACCCTTCTGTGGCAGAGCAGCTCTTGCGGTGAGTGGTGTGGTGACGCCGCCGTGCCCCTGAGGGTCAGTACCGATTTCAGAAGGACAGTCGCCTCGCCGCCCAGCTTTCTGGAGGGGGGAGTGGGCTTGCCCCGGAGAGCTGGACTTGGGGTCTGC
Source organism: Saccopteryx leptura (assembly GCF_036850995.1). NCBI lineage: Eukaryota > Metazoa > Chordata > Mammalia > Chiroptera > Emballonuridae > Saccopteryx > Saccopteryx leptura. Next base: position 5,213,378 of record NC_089503.1, on the reverse strand, counting down.
GGCCTGACGTGCCCCCCACCGGTCGGTCGCACTGCCTGTGGGCGTCACCCTGGGCTGGGGGCTCTGCGTTCAAGCGCTCTGTGCAGGGCTTACACGTCTGTGCACCCGCGTAGGGACCTCCCGGGAGTGGCTGCCACCGAGGAGACGGGCCTTCCCCTGCTGCTCGTGGACACGGCGGGCTGCGGGCTGTCCGAGATGGAGGGGGAGGAGGACCAGTCTAAGGGGAACCCCGGTGAGCTCTCCTGCAAGGGTCAGCGTTTCCGCCTTGACGGACCCCGGGCTCCTCTTTAAACACACACACCCTTCTGAGTCACCGACGTGGGAACGGAGCCGGGGGGACGGGGCGGTGGGGGCCGGATGCTCTGAGGCTTGGGCGTGGGTGTCCCTCCTCCAGGAGCAGTGCCGGTTCGTGGCAGCCAGCAGCCTGGGCAGGCTTCATAGTCCTGATCAGGGCAGAGGGGCTGGGGCCGCTTGGCTGGTCGCTGGACGAGGCCTTGCTCAGCCAGCTGGGCATCTGCTCGGTTCCACTGTGGGGCTGCCACTCACGGAGGACGTGTAGCCACACGTATACTGGGTGTGGCTATTTCGGGACTGCCACTCACGGAGGACGTGTGGCCACACGTATACTGGGTGTGGCTATTTCGGGACTGCCACTCACGGAGGACGTGTGGCCACACGTATACTGGGTGTGGCTATTTCGGGGCTGCCACTCACGGAGGACGTGTAGCCACACGTATACTGGGTGTGGCTATTTCGGGAAGTCCACGTTGGCTGGACACCGGCCCTTAACTCAGGTGTGAGCCCCCAGCATGGTGCCACATCCGCTGGTCCAGTAGGAAAGCACTGAGAACACGGGTGCTGGCCCAGGCGCCCCCAGGGTCCCCTGTCCTGGGAGCCTGCTCTCTGTCCCCGCAGGTGAAGTGCGCCTCGTCTGCTCACACATCCAGGCTCTGGTGGATGCTGGCGTCCTGGCGAGGGACATCGCCGTCATCACGCCCTACAACCTGCAGGTGCGGGGGCCCCTTGTTCCCCTCCGTGTGCACCTCAAGGGTGGGGCGGCTCTGCAGGCCGAGTGTCCGAGCCGCCTGGGTCCAGCTGGGCTGAGGCCGCGGCCTTGCTCGTGTTTCAGGTGGATCTGCTCAGACAGAGCCTCGCTCACAGGTACCCTGAGCTCGAGATTAAGTCCGTCGACGGCTTCCAGGGCCGGGAGAAGGAGGCCGTGGTGCTGTCCTTCGTCAGATCCAACAGGAAAGGTACGGAGCGTCCATCGGGGTCGTAGAAGGAATTTACTTACTCAGAGGGCGGGCTGGATCTCTCCTCGGGCCGTGTGGGTCCCTGGGGGTGTGGTCACGGAGCACCGTGGTCCCCATAAGCTGGCGGTGAGTGTGGTGTGGGAGGCCTCTGACGGGAATTACTTGGGGACCAGTGTGCACTCCAGGGCGACCTGAGCTGGTCCCAGCAGGGGCACAGGGTGGAGGGAGGCTCCCGGTAGGCGTGGGCCCCTGGCCGAGGGGGAGGTGCCCCGAAGCCCAGAGCTCACCTTCGGCCTCCGGCAGCCACAGCCCTGGCGCGGTTTTCCTGCCGGGACAGTTTGGGTCGTCTGCGTGTGAGGAACTTGTACCCAGAACAGTGTTCAGTTAACAGCTCTGTGCAGCGTTGTTGGTAGAAGGTTGACAACAGACGGGAGGTAGCGTCAGCTGTGGAGGGAAAGGAGGGAGACTGGGGTGTCCCTGGCGCCCCCTTGTGTGTCAGCTGCGGCCACGCCTGTGTCCTCGGCTGCCTCCTGGGTCTGGGCTTGGGGAGAGGGCGGTCGACTTGGAAGTGAGTGACAGTGTGACAGCAACTGGAATTCTGGCCTGGTAAGCAGACCGCCGGGCCGCGGGAGCCAGCAGGGTGTGCGAGCAGCGTGGCCTCCTACGGCATCTCGGTGCTTCCGCCACGAGTCAGGCAGCGGTGTGGGGGCGAGTCTGTGACGGGCGGGAGGCATGGTGAGCTGTAAGCGGGTCCTGCCTGGCTGGTGGCTCCTGAGCAGGCTGTGCGTCTGGCTTCCTGCTCCTTGGATTTACTTACTTTTATTTTTTTAATTGATTTTAGGGAGACGGAGAGGAAGGGAGAGAGAGAGGGAGAGGGAAGCATTCATTCATTGTCCCCTTTAGTTGTGCATTCATTGGTCTCTTTCTTGTGTCCTGACCGGGGATTGAACCTTCAACCTTGGTGTTTCGGGACGACGCTCTTACCGACTGAGCTAACCAGCCTGTCCCGTTTGTAGGTGAAGTTGGTTTCCTTGCGGAGGACCGGCGGATCAACGTCGCCATCACCCGCGCACGGCGCCACGTGGTGGTCGTCTGTGACTCGCGCACGGTGGGCAACCACGCCTTCCTGAAGACCCTGCTGGATTACTTCACGGCACACGGGGAGGTGCGCACGGCCTTTGAGTATCTGGACGACATCGTCCCTGAAAACTATTCCCATGAGAATTCCCAGGGCCACGGCCAAGGCGGCGCAAAGCCCCAGGGCTCTGCCGCCTCCGCCAGGAAACCAGGAAGCCTGCGGCTGGAGGGAGCCCGGGAGGCCAGAGCAGCTGCCAGGCCGGCCCAGAAGACAGCGGGCGGGAAGCCTGGAGGCCCCAAGGCCCGTGCACAGCCCCGCGCAGGCAGCCCTGAGGGCACGGGCAGCAGAGACCCCGTCGAGCACTTAAGGACCATGATAGCAGAGTTTGTGGCGAGTGAGCAAACGCAGTTGGAGTTTCCCACGTCCCTGAACTCGCACGACAGGCTGCGCGTCCACCAGATAGCCGAGGAGTTCGGGCTGAGGCACGACAGCGCCGGGGAAGGGAGGGCCAGGTTCATAACTGTGAGCAAGAGAGCTCGGCCGGCCCCGGCAGTCCCACCAGCCACGGCGGTCCCACCAGCTACGGCGGTCCCACCAGCTACGGCGGTCCCACCGGCCCCGGCGCGGGCTGACAGCCAAGCTGCTCTCCAGCCTGAGCCCCCCAGCCCCACGCGGGCGGGACCCCCTGCCGGAGAGCCGGGCCGGGACCTGAGGGCTCTGCACCTGGAGAGGCTGCAGAGGGAGCAGGGCCGGCAGGAGCAGCCAGCCACGGATGGGTCACGAGCTGTGGGCTCGGGGCTGCGGAAGTTACCAGAAAAGAAAAAGAAGAAAGATGTGAAAGGTAGGTCGGGCCAACTAATGAGAACACAGGCGTGGTGTCCCTGTCACTGGCCCCCTGAGGGGGTGACAGGTGACGCTGACCCTCGAGTCCCCGAGCTTCCTGCAGGGCCCAGCAGGCAGGAGGGTGTGCGCTGCGGGAAGGGCCTGGTGGAGCAGACCGCACGGTTGGGAAGTCCCGCGGGCAGTGGGGGAGAGTCCTGACCTCTGCGGTTGCTCTGGTGACAGTGCCCCTGGCTCAGGCCCAGGAAGGGGCTGCCCGTCTGCCAGGGAGCCCCATGGGGCCACGTGCTCTGTCCCCCATCCTGCACTGGGGCTGGGTGTCCACAGCATGGAGCTTGAGGCCTGGTGGTTGCAGCGGATTTTCTGGATAGTCCGTGGGAACCGTCCTCTTCCCCCCCCCCCTTTTTTTTTTTTCATTTTTCTGAAGCTGGAAACAGGGAGAGACAGTCAGACAGACTCCCGCATGCGCCCGACCGGGATCCACCCGGCACGCCCACCAGGGGCGACGCTCTGCCCACCAGGGGGTGATGCTCTGCCCATCCTGGGCGTCGCCATGTTGCGACCAGAGCCACTCTAGCGCCTGAGGCAGAGGCCACAGAGCCATCCCCAGCGCACGGGCCATTTTTGCTCCAATGGAGCCTCGGCTGCGGGAGTGGAAGAGAGAGACAGAGAGGAAAGCGCGGTGGAGGGGTGGAGAAGCAAATGGGCGCTTCTCCTGTGTGCCCTGGCCGGGAATCGAACCCAGGTTCTCCGCACGCTAGGCCGACGCTTTACCGCTGAGCCAACCGGCCAGGGCCCCCCTTCCCCTTGATTCTCATACTTCCCATGAGCAGAGCTGCACGGGCGCAACTCGTGTTTGAAGTCAGTCACCCGGTGTCTCAGGCTGCAGCTGAATGTGTCCTGCGGCGTGGAGTGGGCTGTGCCCGTGTGCCAGGCTTGGGGCCAGTGAGCAAGACAGATGCCGCCCGCCCTCCAGGGCCAACGTGCTGGCCGGGAGCGGTTAAGGCCCATTTTAAACCGTGCTGCGAGTATGGTAAATGCCACCAAGGGGCAGGTGCCAGGAGTCCGAAGGAGGACCTGGCCTTCCTTCCGGAGGGGCGTGTGACGCGGTCATTGGAGGACGGCGTCTTGGGGGTGGAGTTGGGTGTGGGTGTGGCTCGGGGCTGGAAGCGCTTCTTCAAGCGGCTGTTAGAACCCATCTCACCGCTCGAGCTGTGACCATGACCTGTCTAGTTGGTCCCAGCAGCTGAGAAGCAGAGGCCAGCCTGATCCCCGGGGCACATCTGCCCGCCTGTTGTGCTGGGCGGGTGAGGGGAAATGAAGGCAGGGCAGTCCTGCAGGACTGCTTCCTTCTGACCCGAGCGCCCGCCGGGTGCTGCAGGGGCCCGTCCTGCCTGTGCCCGGCACTCAGGTCGTGGATACCAGCTCCGGGGTGAGGCCTCCCAGCCCTGGGAGTCTGGATCTGTGAGTGTTAATGCTCGTGTATGTTACAGAACTGCAATCACCTGCTACTTTGTATCTCTTTCCCACTCAAGAGCATTTTGTTGCAACTTGAAAATATTTTCTGGCATCTGGTTAAAACGTTCAGGTCTTGGCCCTGGCCGGTTGGCTCAGTGGTAGAGCGTCGGCCTGGCGTGTAGAAGTCCTGGGTTCGATTCCCGGCCAGGGCACACAGGAGAAGCGCCCATCTGCTTCTCCACCCCTCCCCCTCTCCTTCCTCTCTGTCTCTCTCTTCCCCTCCCGCAGCCGAGGTTCTGTTGGAGCAAAAGATGGCCCGGGCGCTGGAGATGGCTCCTTGGCCTCTGCCCCAGGCGCTGAAGTGGCTCTGGTCGCAACAGAGCGACGCCCCGGAGGGGCAGAGCATCGCCCCCTGGTGGGCGTGCCGGGTGGATCCCGGTCTGGCGCATGTGGGAGTCTGTCTGACTGTCTCTCCCCGTTTCTAGCTTCAGAAAAATACAAAAAAACAAAACAAAACAAAAAAACGTTCAGGTCTCGAGGCTGTTCCCTGAGTGCGCTCTAGTTACGTACAGGACGGCTGCCCTGGTGTGGCGGCCTAGGTAGTTTTGGGGGTTTGTTTTACAGTTAATGTTGTCAGGAACACGGTCACAATGATGTCTTTCCAGGACTAAAGGGGGGAACTTTCAGAGGCATTCCCACACACTGCAGCCCCTCTAGGGAGCCCGCGTGTGCGTGTGTGCACACACACGTACACACACACACACACACACACACACACACAGGTATACACCCACAGCGACACCGAGCGCTATGGAGCCTGCGCTTGCTCTCTGGTCCTGACCCAGAAGCAGCAGGCAGGCCCGGCGGGAGACTTCTCCTCCGATCCTTGCTCTTCCCTGTTTGAGTGCCACTTTCTCCCCCAGGACCTGCGGCCCTAGATCTGCCCGCCGCGGAGGACTTCGACGCCCTCGTCTCTGCCGCCATGAAGGCCGATAACACCTGTGGCCTCGCCAAGTGCACGGCCAGCGTCGTGACTCTGGGCCAGCTCTGCCCACACTGCGGCCGCCGCTACTGCCTCAGCCACTGCCTGCCCGAGGTATGCCGGCCCCCGGGGGCTTCGTGTGGGGGCTCCGTGCCCCCGGCCGATGCGCTCCGAGCAGAGCCGCTCGCTGGTGACGAGCTCTCAGTGTTCTGAAGGCAGTGGGGTCCTGGGGGTGTCCCGCAGGGCTGGGCTGCTGGGGGTCTTGGCTGCAGTGCAGAGGGAGCTGGGAGGAGGCCCGGAGGCCGCATGGGCCGCAGGGCTGTGGGAGTGGAGATGTGGGGCGTGGCTTGGGGGCTTGCACTGGCGGTCTGGCAGGGATGAGAGGAGAGGCACCCAGGGTGGTCCTCGAGGTGGTGGTTTGGGCAGTGGGCTCTTGGGTGGGGGAGGGCCGAGCGCCACCCCGGCTGTGGCTTGCAGCCTCTGAGGCGACTGTTCGGGAGGAGCTGTGTCCTATTGCTGTCCCACTCTAGGTCAGGGGTCACAGCTACTCGCCCACTGGGGAGCTCTGCCCGGTTCCACCCCAGAAAGTGTCTCCTGGGTGACGGGGCTGTTGCTGCCTCCCCACGTTCCCAGGGGTCACACAGCGGGCGGTTTAGAAAGCTCAGTTATCAGCTGTCACACCCCAGGGTCGGGCGGCCAGGGAGCATGCTCGGAGCTGGCACAGCTCTGCAGGCACTGGGCGGGCCGAGCGCCTGGCGCTTCCTGCCGCAGGGGCAGCTGTGGGTCCCGGAGGCCGCGGGGGGGTCAGCGGACTCCCCATGCCCTGTGCCACCATCCAAGTGACCTGACAGGAAAGCCAGGCAGCGTGGGGGCGATGGGGAGTCCTGGCTGCAGATGGCGCCGCAAGTCTCCCCACTCTGCTCTGGGGCTGACTGGTTCCAAAGGCAGGTCTCTGGCAGTCCCCACAGACATAGAATTTTTTTTAATTGATTGACTTTGGAGACGCAGAGAGGAAGAGAGGAGAAGAGAGAGCGCACAAGAGAGAAGCGTTCATTTATTGTTCCACTTAGTTGTGCATTCATTGGTTGCTTTCCATACATGTGCCTTGTCTGGGGATCGAACCCCCGACCGTGGTGTCTCGGGACGACGCTCTGCCCGCCTGAGCCCCCAGCCAGGCCCCGCTGTTCTCTGTGCAGTGCAGGAAGCACAGGCTTGGTGACAGGCCTCCTCCACTTCCTAGAAGGACTCTGGGCACCAGGCCTGTCGAACTCTAGATGTGGCACCCTCCTCGCTGTCACCCTCCTCCCTGTCCCTCTGACGGGGGCGGGGTGAGGCCTGAGTCTCCCGGAAACGGCGGGGCAGACGCCCCCTGCGAAGGGCGAGCAGCGGCTAGCGCGCACTTGCACTGGGGTCAGATGAGCGGCAGGAGTTTTTAGCCCAGAGATGAGTGCAGTTCTGCCCTGGGTATATTCTGCTTATCAACAGAGCTGCGGGCGGGCGGGCCAGCCGTGTGCTCCTCTGTGTCACCCGCAAAACAGTGTCACCCCGTCAGGGAGGCTGGGGACCTGGCCCTGCGCTCCCTCTGATTAGAGCAGGGGTCCCCAAACTTTTTACACAGGGGGCCAGTTCACTGTCCCTCAGACCGTTGGAGGGCCGGACTATAAAAAAACTATGAACAAATTCCTATGCACACTGCACATATCTTATTTTAAAGTAAAAAAACAAAACGGGAACAAATACAATATTTAAAATAAAGAACAAGTAAATTTAAATCAACAAACTGACCAGTATTTCAATGGGAACTATGGGCCTCTCACTGACCAGCAATGAAGGAGGTGCCCCTTCCCGAAGTGCGGCGGGGGCTGCATGCAGCCCGCGGGCTATAGTTTGGGGACCCCTGGATTAGAAGGTGGTCAGGCCAGTTGGGCTAGGGAGAGGGCTCGGGTGAGTGTTCCAGCCTGGCCGGGCACCTGTGGGCTGCGTGCACGCGTGCCGTGCGTGTGTGTGGATAGAACACGCGTGCCGTGCGTGTGTGTAGATAGAACACGCGTGCTGCGTGTGTGTGGATAGAACCTCCTCCTAGCGCTTGCACCAGGACATCATGGTCCCTGAGCTCTATAGCGAGTGGGACTGCAGGCCCATCCCTACCAGGCCCCACACTGACTTGTGTGTCCCCGCCAGATCCACGGCTGCGGGGACAGGGCGCGTGCCCACGCCCGGCAGAGAATCAGCCGGGAAGGAGTGCTGTACGCCGGCAGTGGGACCAAGGACAGGTCCCTGGACCCATCCAGGAGGGCGCAGCTCCAGCAGCGGCTGGACAAGAAGCTGGACCAGCTGAGTGGCCAGAGGAAGAGCAGGAGGAAAGAGCAGGGGAAGTGACGGCTGGCTCCCCGGGGCCCCCGGACCCCACCTGTGCGCATGCGGCTGGGGGCTGCATCCGGGGCGCTCTCTGTGCCTTGTAGCTGCTGCCCAGACCGAGCCGCCAGACCCAGGCTGTCCCCACCAGGGCTGTGAAGACAGCGTCTCTGCCTTCCCTCCCTCCCTGTCACCTGCGATGGCAGCGTCTCTGCCTTCCCTCCCTCCCTCCCTGTCACCTGTGAGGGCAGCGTCTCTGCCTTCCCTCCCTCTGTCACCTGCGATGACACGTCTCTGCCTTCCCTCCCTCCCTGTCACCTGCGATGACACGTCTCTGCCTTCCCTCCCTCCCTGTCACCTGTGAGGGCAGCGTCTCTGCCTTCCCTCCCTCCCTCCCTGTCACCTGTGAGGGCAGCGTCTCCGCCTTCCCTCCCTCCCTGTCACCTGTGATGGCAGCGTCTGAGTCCTCATCTTGAGGCACTGCCAGGAGGGACAGGAAGCCTCTGTTCCCGGGAGACGTGCCCGGCCCATCCACTGTCCGGGGCTGGCCGGCTCCCAGCCTTCAGGGTGAGGGGGCCGTGGAACCCCAGCTGACAGGCTCGGGGACAGCACCCGCGAGTGCGGGCATTTCTCCTGCGTGTCCCTGTGCGGTGACTCACCCTTTGTTGGAACAGTGACCTCACCAAGGACGTTCCTGTGTCCTCTGCCCCTGCTGTCTGCAGTGACCACACCCTGAGCTGCAGGGCAGCTCTGGCCAGTCTCTGCTCCCATGCAGTCCGGAGGGTCACCCTGGGCGAGGTTCCTTGGTGCCGGGTTGGGGGCGGGCTGAGCGGCTGTTCCCCGGGACTGTCCTGGGAAAGCGCTGACCCAGACAGCAGGCCCTCGCAGAGGGGCCTCCAGTGTCCTTTGCCAGCTGCTTTATTTAAGAACCTCAGGTGTATTATTTTAGCCTCAGAGTTTTATTTGTTTCAAAGGGTATAAGTTATTTAAAATTAAAGAGATGTGCACACTGCCCACGATGTGTTGTGCGTCTGAGATAAACATCCCCCCCTTTGCTCACGTACCTGAGGGGGTTGAAGGTGCAGGATGGGTGATGTTTGATTGAAACGCACAGGCGTCCAGAGGCGTGAGCGCTGCTCAGGGCAGGCTGGGCCGCCGGCCGCTGCTGGGGACGGCCCTTGTCCTGTTAACGGGATGAGCGGGAGAAGACACTTCCTGCTCGACTGACTTCCCCGCCTAGAGGGTCTGGAACCAGGAGGGTTAGAGCTGCAGCGTGAGGAGGAGCAGGGGTGGGGGCCAGGGGGCCCGGGGGCCCAGCTGCGTCACAGCTCTGCCTCCCCCGCCTGCACGGCCCAGGTCGCCCCGCAGCTACTGCCCGACTCCCAGGATGCCCTCTGCCGTCCTCCCCTCCGTCGGCCCCTCCTCACCCGCCTCTCCCGTCCCACAGCGCGCAGTGAAGCTCAGCGTCCCTGACCAGGCACCGGGCGCCTGTGGCTTCTGTGCCGTCTCCCTCAGGAGCCTCGTTTGCCCAGCATCAGTGCATTCTCCGGGCCGGGGCTGGGCACCCTCCCCTGGGGACGCCCCTCCTCCTGCCCAGGCCGGGTGCCCGGGTGCCACCCTGCTCCCACCTCCCCCCTCGCATACACAGCTTCCTGCTCGCTCCTGTCGGGGCGTTTTAGGACTGAGCTGTTCAGGACGGGGCGGGGCAGGGACTCCACCGCCGTGTATTTAAGTGCCACCCCCGTCCGTCCCTCTGACGCCTGTGTAAGCAGAGTGCCCGCGTGCAGGCATGGCCCAGGGCGTGTGGACGGGCAGCCGCAGTCCTCGCTCCCCGAGGGCCCGGGGCTGCGGGGAAACGTGTGGACGGCGACTGCGGGGCACTGAGGTGTCTGCGTCTGAGGTCACAGTTGCCGGGTGCCCGGTGCTGAGGGCGCCTGCCTCACCTCCCGTGACAGCCCCGACCCCGGCCACAGGGAGGCTGTGCCCTTGGCTCGATCAGAGAACCACGTCCACGTGGCCACAGCAAGGCCAGGCTCAGGGATGGGCCAGAGCCCAAACATCCCATCACGCTTCCACTCTGGGGTCTGTGCACAGACGCTGAAGGAAGCGTGTTGGCTCCTCCTCCACTGCCGTGGCCGGCAGCCACCCTGCCTGCGGGAGGCAGCCACCCTGTCTGCAGGAGGGAGAAGGCCACCCTGCCTGCGGGAGCCACCCTGCCTGCGGGAGGGAGCCACCCTGCCTGCGGGAGGGAGAAGGCCACCCTGCCTGCGGGAGAGAGCCACCCTGCCTGCGGGAGGGAGCCACCCTGCCTGCGGGAGGGAGAAGGCCACCCTGCCTGCGGGAGGGAGAAGGCCACCCTGCCTGTGGGAGGGAGAAGGCCACCCTGCCTGCGGGAGGGAGAAGGCCACCCTGCCTGCGGAGGGAGCCACCCTGCCTGCGGGAGGGAGAAGGCCACCCTGCCTGCGGGAGGGAGAAGGCCACCCTGCCTGCGGGAGGGAGCCACCCTGCCTGCGGGAGGGAGAAGGCCACCCTGCCTGCGGGAGGGAGAAGGCCACCCTGCCTGCGGGAGGCAGCCACCCTGCCTGCGGGAGGGAGCCACCCTGCCTGCGGGAGGGAGAAGGCCACCCTGCCTGCGGGAGGGAGAAGGCCACCCTGCCTGCGGGAGGGAGCCACCCTGCCTGCGGGAGGGAGAAGGCCACCCTGCCTGCGGGAGGGAGCCGGTCTGCGGGAGGGAGAAGGCCACTGCGGACACAGCCACAGCGGGGGCGGGTGTAACCTGGTCACATTGAGCGCCCGGATCCAGCCACACCTGGCCCCCGCCCCATTCTCCCCAGTGTCCTGAACTAATAAATCTCCCTTTTCAGCTGCAGAAAGTCTGCCTCGCGTTTCTGTCACTGCAGCCACAAGGGTCTTTGCTGGTCCAGTTGTGCCCACGTCTACACGTGCCCAGTCCCAGTGTGGGGGCACTGCCGTGTTGCTGCACCTGTCCTCATCAGAGCAAGAGCAGGCCCCTGCCTTCACCTCCATGCTCTCCCCACGGCATTCTGCCAGGAGGAGCTCGCCCCAGGGCAGAGCAGGCTAGCCGGCCAGGGCTGGGCCCGGCTCCAGAGGGCCCGGATCAGAAGACCCTCCCCACGTCCGAATGCTGGTCCCATCGGGCGCGGCCTCACGCATCCCTCTCCCTCTCCGAGCCTCTGCAGCGGGGACGGAGGTCCCCACGCCAGCTGTGCCTCACGCATCCCTCTCCCTCTCCGAGCCCGTCCACGCCTCTGCAGCGGGGACGGAGGTCTCCACGCCAGCTGTGCCTCACGCATCCCTCTCCCTCTCCGAGCCTCTGCAGCGGGGACGGAGGTCTCCACGCCAGCTGTGCCTCACGCATCCCTCTCCCTCTCCGAGCCTCTGCACCGGGGACGGAGGTCTCCACGCCAGCTGTGCCTCACGCATCCCTCTCCCTCTCCGAGCCCGTCCACGCCTCTGCAGCCGGGACGGAGGTCTCCACGCCAGCTGTGCCGAGCAGTCCACGTGGGGAGCAGCTGGTGGCACTGCGCCTGGGCCAGCGCTGGGTCAGCGGGCTCCGCACGGGCACCTGGTGCACGCTGGCCCACCTGTCCGTGCACAGAGCGCACACTCCTCCACCACCGACCACCCCGGCCAGTTCCGACACGTCGTTAAAATGTCAGAGCGGACGGTTGCGGGGCCATTTCCGTCTCTCACCCTGAGGGGCCGTGTTAGGAAAGCGTTTGTAGCTGGTTGTTTGACAAACGTCCTACAGTTGGCCTGGACAGGGGAGCCCCCAAAAAGTAAGAAAAACCCATCCCAAGTCCAACATCTTCCCAGCCAGCAAGTGTGACCCCTGGAGAGCTGCAGGGGCGTGCCTCCTGTCCTCTGTGGAGGCTCAAAGGAGGGGGGCCTACTGTTTCCTTCTTTAGGGGTGTTGGGGGTGGGAGGCATACAACACAGGATGGAGCCCTGGCTTTGGAGCCTGTCAGCCCTGGGGTTCACACCCACGTTTACCTCGGACAGTCTGCGTGGCCCCGTGCCTCAGTTTCCCCATCTGTAAAATGGGCAAATAACAGGACTTATCTCGCGGGGTTGCTGTGAAGATGGAAATGCTTTAAACATCAGCAGGCCCCGGACCTTCAGTGCTCGGGAACACCTGCTGTCCTTGTCATCTCACAAAGCCACAGCGACAAAGCCACAGGTAGCTAGCTCCTCACGCGGGTTCAGCAAATGGCCTTTGCCGCTCAAGGCCAAGGCCAGGGTGCTACAGGCACACACACACACACACACACACACAAGTCCAGGGTGCCACAGGCTCTCTCTCTCTCTCTCTCTCTCTCACACACACACACACACACACACACAAGTCCAGGGTGCCACAGGCTCTCTCTCTCTCTCTCTCTCTCTCTCTCTCTCACACACACACACACACACACACACACACAAGGCCAGGGTGCCACAGGCTCTCTCTCTCTCTCTCTCTCACACACACACACACACACACACACACACACACACACACACAACGCCAGGGTGCCACAGGCTCTCTCTCTCTCTCTCTCTCTCTCTCTCTCTCTCTCTCACACACACACACACACACATACACACACACCCCGCCCCCGGCAGCGGTCAGCTGCCTGCAGAAGTTGCTGGTTTGGGAGCCCTGCCCCTCGTGCGGGCTCCGTGCTTCCTTCTGCGCAACGGGGCTTGTCCACGCCGCCTGCCGGTGGGTGGAGGACAGCAGCGGGCCGGCTCCACTCCTGTTTATTCACCTGGGTTTGTCTGGAGCGTTACCCAGAGGGATTCGTGGGCTGGTGATGGGCACCGTGCTGCTCTGGGACGCTCAAAGTCCGAGTTACAACCTGGCACTTAAAAGGAATTGCGTTTGGTGCCAGGAGGGCTGCAGCAGCTGCGGCCTTATTTGGACTGGAAACTTCTTCGCTTGGAGGAAGCGCGGAGGGAGTAGCGGCTTCTCCTCCAGGCCAGCAGACTTTTAACTCTGCCAGGAGGGTTGTCCCGTGGGTGAGCGGTTCTGGTTCTGTTCCTTCTCTCTGGCATTTTTTTTTTTTAATTTTTTTTTTCCTCTGGCATTTTTTTTTTCAGCCGCGGGGCCACTGCCCGGCTCTCCTGTGCCCTCTGCTGCTGGGGGTACAGGTGGCTTTGTTCAGGTGTGATTATTAGCTGCGAATGACTCTGAATTGGGAAACTGGGGGGGAGGGCTGTGCCCCCTTCAGCCCCACAACGTCCCCTGGTGCCTGTTTGCCCATTGAGTTTGCACATTGAGTTCCCTTCCATCCTTCATGTGTTGAGAGTTGTTATTTATTTATGCGTTTTTTATTAGAGCTTTTCTTTTTAAACCGTGAATAGGTTTTGGCTTGGTCGTATGCCTTTTCTGCGCCTGTTGGGATGACCGTGTGGGGTTTATCCTTTATTTTGTGAAGACCGTGCATCACGGTCCTAGATCATTGAAGGTTAAACCGACCTTGAATTCTTGGGAGAAATCCCACTTGGTCTCGGTGTATCGTTTTTGTTTACGCTGTTGATGGGGGTGTTCACCAGCATCGGGAAACCACTGTTGTGGGGTGCTGCTCCACACCTGAGCTGAATCACTCCGAGGGGCGGCCGCACTTCGGTTCTTTTCACGAAGGGAGGTGGCGTTCTCAGGACCCAGACAGACAAGAAATCCACAAAAGGGTTTCCCCTGCCCCCTCGTGTCCTGTTAAGTTTGGTGCCCACGCCATGCTTGGACTGTCACGTCGCTCACTTCGGTCCTCAGCCCCCAGGCAGACGGCTTCAGCTGTGAAGTGGTCCTGACCCGAGCTGGCTCTGCCCACCTCTGGGGGTGAGCAGGCCCCTGTATACGGCTGTGCAGTTGCGCTTTTTGGGGACAAGTTGGGGCTGCAGTCACCCCTGTGCCCTGCCCATCAGATCACGTGCCTGGGCTGTGGACACTCAGAGGGAGGGCTACCCTCAGAGACTCTGGGAGGCTGCGGTGGCCCCGGACGGGTGGACGCGAGTTATGCGCAGGGGATGGGGCTGCCTGGGGTAGATCACGCAGCCCAGACACACCGGAAACTTCTGGTCTGTCATCTTTAGCAGAAGAAGGAATGCCTTGGTATCCTGGTCCCACCCACACCTTGTCCTGAGTCGGGAGGACAGGGCTTGGCAGCTTGCTGGGGGTATCCCTGCCCTGTCCCCCAGCACCCGCAACTCGTGGGGCCGAGGCCTAGCAAATCCCGCTCAGTGCCGCTCTCTCTCGGGATGTACGGGGAAGACGCCTCAGTGCGGAAGCCAGGGGGGTCGGTGAGCAGGGCACCGGGCCGGGGGTGTAGACGCCAAGCCAGAGCGGGGGTCCTGCTGCACAGCATGCTCGAGCTCCGCAGGTCCCACCGAGGGGCCCCCAGCCCCCTGCCAGGGAGGGGGCAGCCCATTTTGCAAGATGACAATGCAGGTCTTGCTTAGAGGCAAAGCGCCCCCCACCTGTGACCCTCAACAGTGACATGGAGAATGGAGAACGTTCTCCCAACAGGAAGACTTACTTACTTTTTATTATTTATTAGTGAGAGGAGGGGAGGCAGAGAAACAGACTCCCGCATGTACCCCAACCAGGATCTACCCAGCAAGCCCACTAGGGGGCAATGCTCTGCCCATCTGGGGTGTTGCTCCGTTGCTCAGCAACCGAGATCTTAGCCCTGAGGAACCATCCTCTTAGCCTATGGAGCCATCCTCAGTGCCCAGGACCAATTTGCTCCAATTGAGCCATGGCTGCGGGAGGGGGGAGACGGAGAGGGGGCGGGGGCAGAGGGCGAAGGAGAGGTGGAAAAGCAGATGGGCACTTCTCCTGTGTGTCCTGACCGGGAATTGAACTCGGGACTTCCACATGCTGGGCCCATGCTCTACTACTGAACCAATCGGCCAGGGCCAAGGAGACTCACTTAAAAGAAAGACCCCCGCTTTCCAGAAAACAGGAGTGGGGTGTCCGAGGCGTGGAAGCCGTGGGTGATGGGGTTAAGCAGGGCCGAGGCGGAGGTGGGCTGGGAGCCAGGCGGACACTCTGGAACTAGGATGCTGGGGCAGGGCTCTCCCGTGCGTCAGAGGGAAGAAGGGCTGCTCCTGTTCCCATGGCTACATAACAGATTTACCCAAAACTCTGTGGTTTGCTCCTGGGTCCTGGGGCTCAGGAACTGGGGCGGGCACAGCGGGACTCAGAGGTTCCAGAGGCAGCCCTGGCTGGAGAGTGATGACTCTGGCGTCCCCCAGCGCTGCTGTGGTCCGGCTCACCCTGCCTCCCTCACTCTTCTCCTACACCGCCTGTCCCAGGGAACGGGCCAGAGCCACGCCCCCAGCCTCGTGGCTTCCAGCAGACTTCCGCTGTGCCATCCCCGACCCCACACACGACGGTGAACTCTCGGCTCCACTTGGATCTAGAAGGCATCTCAAACTCAGCGTGCCCCGGTCTGAGCGCCTGGTCTGCGCCTCAGTGGCGGGCTGAAGAGGGGTCCCCCCAAAGGTATGTCTGCATTCTAATATCCAGAACCTGCGGATGCGACCTCATTTGGATAAAGGGTCCTTGCAGCTGGTAACTAAGGCTCTCGTGCTGAGATGACCCTGCGTTATTCAGCTGGGCCTAGATCCAGGGACAGGTGTCCTTCTCAGAGACAGACGAGGAGGCCGTGTGGAGCCAGAGGCCGAGCCTGGAGGGACGCGGCCACAAGCCAGGGGACGCCTGGATCCCCCCTGCCCCCCTAGAAGCTGGAAGAAGCAGCTTTGCAATCCCCTGCCCTCCCTCCCCAGCCTTTGGAGGGAGCAGGAGCTCCGCCCTGCTGGCATCGTGATGCTGGACTTCCATCCTCTGGACCCTTACGTTGAATAAAGGTTCTGTTTTCAGGTGACCCATTCGTTGGCGGTCACTTGTTACGGCTGCCCCGGGACACTAACACCCTCCAAAGCTGTGGCCGTGGCTGCGGCCTCGTCTTGCAGGCTGCCCGCCCCTGAACTCTCACAGCTGTCCCGTACGCATCTCTCCTACACCCCACACTGTCTGCCGGCCGGCAGCCCCTCTGCTCGGCGTTCAGAACACTCTCCGAATCCGACCGATCTCCACGCCGGTGTCCCTGCGGCTGCGGAGGCGGGCTGGTCTGGGGCGGCAGCATTTTCCGGGACTCCCAGTGCGGCCCCCCGCACGGGTCACCCCGCTCCTCACTGCAGGGTGGCCAGCTGTTGACCTGGCTTCTTGGCTCCAAAGCCACTTTTCCTGTGGTCTGCTCCGCGGGGCTGACGCTCCACCAGCCACGTCCTCACGCTCCCGCTCCTCCAACCACGTCCTCACGCTCCCGCTCCGCCCGCCACGTCCTCACGCTCCCGCTCCGCCCGCCACGTCCTCACGCTCCCGCTCCGCCAATCACGTCCTCACGCTCCCGCCCCGCCCGCCACGTCCTCACGCTCCCGCCCCGCCCGCCACGTCCTCACGCTCCCGCCCCGCCCGCCACGTCCTCACGCTCCCGCCCCGCCCGCCACGTCCTCACGCTCCCGTTCCGCCCTCCACGTCCTCACACTTCCGCACCGCCCGCCACGTCCTCACACTCCCGCTCCGCCCGCCACGTCCTCACGCTCCCGCTCCGCCCGCCACGTCCTCACACTCCCGCTCCTCCAGCCACGTCCTCACGCTCCCGCTCCGCCCGCCACGTCCTCACGCTCCCGCTCCGCCCGCCACGTCCTCACGCTCCCGCCCCGCCAATCACGTCCTCACGCTCCCGCTCCGCCAATCACGTCCTCACACTCCCGCTCCTCCCGCCACGTCCTCACACTCCCGCTCCGCCCGCCACGTCCTCACACTCCCGCCCCGCCCGCCACGTCCTCACACTCCCGCCACGTCCTCACACTCCCGCCCCGCCAGCCACGTCCCGCCCCGCCCGCCACGTCCTCACGCCCCGCCCCGCCCGCCACGTCCTCACGCCCCCCCCCGCCCCGCCCGCCACGTCCTCACGCCCCCCCCGCCCCGCCCTCACGCCCCCCCCCCGCCCGCCACGTCCTCACGCCCCCCCCCGCCCCGCCCACGTCCTCACGCCCCCGCTCCTCCAACCACGTCCTCACGCCCCCGCTCCTCCAACCACGTCCTCACGCCCCCCGCCCCGCCCGCCACGTCCTCACGCCCCCCGCCCCGCCCGCCACGTCCTCACGCCCCCCCGCCCCGCCCGCCACGTCCTCACACTCCCGCTCCGCCAATCACGTCCTCACGCTTCCGCTCCGCCAATCACGTCCTCACACTCCCGCCCCGCCCGCCACGTCCTCACGCTCCCGCTCCGCCAATCACGTCCTCACGCTTCCGCTCCGCCCGCCACGTCCTCACGCTCCCGCCCCGCCCGCCACGTCCTCACGCTCCCGCCCCGCCCGCCACGTCCTCACGCTCCCGCCCCGCCAATCACGTCCTCACGCTCCCGCCCCGCCAATCACGTCCTCACGCTCCCGCTCCTCCCGCCACGTCCTCACACTCCCGCTCCGCCCGCCACGTCCTCACACTCCCGCTCCGCCAATCACGTCCTCACACTCCCGCTCCTCCCGCCACGTCCTCACACTCCCGCTCCGCCCGCCACGTCCTCACACTCCCGCTCCTCCAATCACGTCCTCACACTCCCGCTCCTCCCGCCACGTCCTCACACTCCCGCTCCTCCCGCCACGTCCTCACACTCCCGCACCGCCCGCCACGTTCTCACACTCCCGCTCCTCCAATCACGTCCTCACACTCCCGCTCCGCCCGCCAGGTTCTCACACTCCCGCCCCGCCCGCCACGTCCTCACGCTCCCGCCCCGCCCGCCACGTCCTCACGCTCCCGCTCCTCCCGCCACGTCCTCACACTCCCGCACTGTCCTCCACGTTCTCACACTCCCGCACCGCCCACCACGTTCTCACACTCCCGCACCGCCCACCACGTTCTCACACTCCTGCTCTGCCGTCTGCAGGCTGGGGGGGGGGCAGGGAGGAGGAGGAGGGACCAGCGACCTGTTTTTTCTCTCCCTCTCAGGGTCACCCCAGCAGCCGCAGTGCCTGTTTTGCGCTTCTGTTGCTGCTCCCAGGACCCCTCGGAGGTCGCACGGCGCCCCCTCCTTGGAGACCTGTGGGACTAGTCCTTTGAGCTCCCGAGTTCCGGAGCCCCCTCTCTGTCCCCTTCTGTCCCCCCAGGGCTATGGTGGGAGGGATCGCCTCTTCCTGGGTTTATTTTCTCTGTGCAGCTGGGCTCTGGCTCAGATCATTAGGTTGAAGAATCCACTGTGGCTCCCCCTTTTCCTGGACGGACCCCCAGTGGTACCCCTAGTCTTCTGGCTTCAGGCCTTGTCCCCACGAGCTGTTAGAGGGGTCCTGGGGAAGGCAGTTCGTTCTCCGGAGACAAAGGGGCCAGACGGAGTCCACTGTGGACAGGGGAGCCCTGGGGTTCGGGGTGAAGTGGCAAAGCTTAGGGAAGAGGGACACAAAACGTCATCGTGGCCACTGTCGCCGCACCTGTCAGCCCTCTAGCCTAGCATTCTGTGTTGTTTCCAATGGCAGGTCTTACCCTGACTGTGAGCTGTGATCTCAGCTGGCTGAGCGGCGACCGCCGTGTTAACAGAACTGGAAGGAAACAACCCGCTAGAGCCCGGTCCAGGGAGGCTTCTGTGCGGCGTCCGTGCGCTGGTCGTGGGGTCCATGCCCTTCCTCGTGCGTCTCAGCCAAAAGTGTCTGAACTCCATGGGCGGGGTCTGCGTAGTGGCTTTCAATGGGTGTGTCCCCTGGGTCTGCCCCGCGGAGCTTTGCAGTCAACGTTTGTCAGGTGCAATTGCTCCATCGTGATTTAAAAAAATAATAAATTCTGTATTTATAGATTTAAGAGAGAAAGAGAGAGAGAGAGAGAGAGAGAGGAACATTAGTCTGTTCCTGACTGGGGATCAAACCCACAGCCTTTGTATCAGGATGATGCTCTAACCAACAGAGCAACCCCTCGGGGCTGCTCTCTCTGAGGTGTTTCCAGGGGCGTTTCCCTGGAGCCTGTCCTTAGCGGTTTTCTCCTCTGTGATTTCTCCCCTCCCCCTTGCTGGAGTTGCTGCGCTTTGTGGGGCCAGTGCAGACCCTTTTGCTAACCTGCTTATCTTTTCTGTTGTCCGTCCCTGTTCTGTTGCTTTCTTTTCGAGACATTCCTCAGCCTTACTTTCCAACCCTTCTATTTATGTTTAAGAAATTCAAAGCGATCGCATTTTAGCGCTGAAGTGAGGACGGCTTCTTGCGTCCCTTTATAGCTCTCTGCAGATACCTGCTCGTCCTGCCCGGGTAGGCGTAGGAGGGGCCGCTCTCAGAGGGCGCCTGGCGGCCTGGCGAGGACCACCGTGGGCGTGGGTTCGGCTGGAGAGTCAGCCGCTGCCACCGAGCTGAGGAAGGCGGGGTGGTGGGAGGGTGTCAGTGTTTGTTTTTCCGCCTGGGTCCGCGGATGGATCTGCAGCTCCCGGTGCCGTGTGGGACCGGCTCTCAGTCCCTGGTGTCAGTGCCTCCGCCTCCCGCCTCCTCTCTGTACGGATTCCCGCCTCTCCGTGCCCTGGGCCCCGGAGCAGGGTTGCCTGTGTTTTCACTGTGAAGTCATCAGAACTTGTTGCCTGATCCGCGGTGGGGTGCTGATGGGTGATTTCATGGCTCAGGAAGTGCTGCCCAAATGTTCCCAATAACACGTGCGCACTCGCCTCTCTCTTAATTCACACACGCTGCACACAAGCCTTGCACGCCTGGGTGTACGCGCGCGGGCGGGGTTCTGGATGTCCCCGCGCCGGGTAGGTTGATGGGCACCTGCTAACGGTGCTTCTGCTGAACATCCTCGGGGTCCCTTGCCCAGCAGCGTGGCGTCGGGGGCAGAAGCTGCCCGGGCTGCAGGCGAGTGTCCTGGGAGCGCTCTGTCCTCCTGGGGTCGGGGGAAAGCTGCCCAGCCCTGGGCCCTCCACAAGTCATCAGGAGAGGAGCTCGTTCTTCCTCTGGCCGGCCTGGGGTCTGCCCCGTGGGAGTGTCAGGGTGTGTTTATTGGTGAACATATTGGTGGGATGTGCTGGTGATGGCATCTCGCCTGTGCTGATGGCCCCTGGCCCCTCTGGGGGTATGCGGGGTTGGGGACGAGGTCTCGTCCTAAGCTGATGAGGGGCGCAGGGAGAGGTCGGAAGAGCTCTGGAATGTGCTCCCAGAGGAGGCTCGGGTGTGACTCACAGTATGATATCCAGAGTGACCGTGCCTGGGGTGTGACTCACACGAGGACGTTCAGAGTGAGGCGTGGCCGGGGTGTGACACATGCCGGGGAACCCAGAGGACGAGAAGAAGGTGACCGCTGTTTGGGTGGTGAGCCAGGGGAGCTGCTGCCCAGTGTCTCCCATGGCCGTGGCCCAGATGTGGCCCAGATGTGGCGTGTGGGGCGGGGTTGGCCGGCGTGGGTCACCTTGCTTTCACCCAGTAGGGCGCCCTCAGCAGGAGGAGGCTGGAGGGGAGGAAGGGGTTCTGGGCAGAGGAGCGTCCACTGAGGAGAGTCTGCGAGAGGGAGGTCCGTGTTCATCTGCCCGGCCCATCAGGGAGGGAGGGGAACCGGGCCCGCATCGGGGTCCACAGGCTGAGGCTGCGGCCATCCTGGGCTGTGCCGCGCATGGAGTGCTGCTGTCCTAACGACCGCCAGGCCCTGGGAGTTCGAGGCCACCAGGCCAGCCGCCCAGCCCCCGTCCCCGGGCCACTGCTCCCTCTGTCCCTGCAGGGCTGTTGGGCAGTCTGCGACCAAACGCCACGTCAGATTTGCTGTTTTGACCGTTGCCTGGGACTGTGTCACTGAAAAATGAGCAGAAAATTCCGAGACTGGCTCCTGGGTTCGGTTTACGGAGTGGCAGAGGACAAGCCTGAGCCTGTTCCCACCCCATCCGCGGAGTCCTCTCCCCGCACACCGGTGGCGGACTGGGTCGCCATGCTTTGTCTCGGGGCACGCAGCTCTGTTGTTCCGTCCATCGCTGTCTCTTCATGGGCCAAGGGGCAAGCACTGTTGTTGAAGGAGGTGGTGGAGCGTTTTTGCTGTGTTCTTGAGGCAGGGAGGAGCCTGGGGAGGAACCATTGCACCCATTTCACAGATGAGAAACTGAGGCTCTGAGGGGTGAGGGGCCTGCCAGCGTTCCCGCAGGAGTGTTCTGCCGTACTGGGGGCCGACTGCCTGTCTGACCGCTGGCCCCTGCCTGGAAGCAGCTGCAGAAGCAGAAGGGCATGCTGGGTGGGCCTTGATGGCCCCTGGCATGTGCGCCACCTCGCCAGCCCCAGGGGAGCGCACCTCCTCCTCCCTGTCTCCCCTCTTCCCCGTCTCCCCTCCTCCCCATGTCCCCGCCTCCCCGTCTCCCCTCCTCCCCGTCTCCCCGCCTCCCCGTCTCTCCTCCTCCCCGTCCCTCCTCCTCCCCGTCTCCCCTCCTCCCCGTCCCTCCTCCTCCCTGCCCCCCTCCTCCCCGTCCCTCCTCCTCCCCGTCTCCCCGCTTCCCCGTCCCTCCTCCTCCCCGTCCCCCCTCCTCCCCACCTCTCCTCCTCCCCGTCCCCCCTCCTCCCCGTCTCCCCTCCTCCCCGTCCCCCCTCCTCCCCGTCCCTCCTCCTCCCCGGCCCCCCTCCTCCCCGTCCCTCCTCCTCCCCGTCTCCCCTCCTCCCCGTCCCTCCTCCTCCCCGTCCCCCTCCTCCCCGTCCCCCTCCTCCCCGTCCCTCCTCCTCCCCATCCCCCTCCTCCCCGTCCCTCCTCCTCCCCGTGTCCCCGTCTCCCCTCCTCCCAGTCTCCCCGCCTCCCCGTCTCCCTGTCTCTCTGCTTCCACCTCCCCATCTCTCTACCTCCGCTTCCCCGTCTCTCTGTCTCAGGCACCATCTTCTGTCCTCGCCCCTGCACTTCCCATTTGTGGCACTGGCCACAGTGAAGCCCAGTCCTTAGCCTTGTGTTTCGTTGTGTGGTGGCCGCCGCCCCCATGAGAGGGTTGTCAGCGTGGCAGGGAGCCTCACACAGGCGCACGGTGGGTGTTGGGTGAAGGAGCAAGAGGAACACAGATCGTGGGTCACCTGCCAGGACAAGCCCTCCTGCCCCCGAGCCTAAGTTGCCTTTGAAGGAACATTCTCGGCCCCCACCCACGCTGAGCCGGGAAGCCAGGGCAGGTGACTCCTTTGCTTCCCAGTATGAACAGGCGCCTCAGAGAGCCCGCAGCGTGGACGGAATTTCGTATCTTTCCTTGGTGCTGGTGAAGTTGCACCGTGGTCTACAAGGAGAGCAAAAATGGCCCCAAATCAGCCTTTTTCCTCCCATTATTCACTAAGTTTTTCCTCAGTACTTTTTTTTTCCATTAAAGTAAATGAAGAAAAATATTCCACTCTTTTTTTTTTCTTCTTTTTCTGAAGCTGGAAACGGGGAGGCAGTCAGACAGACTCCCGCATGCGCCTGACCGGGATCCACCCGGCACGCCCACCAGGGGGCGATGCTCTGCCCATCTGGGGCGTCGCTCTGTTGCATCCAGAGCCACTCTAGTGCCTGAGGCAGAGGCCACAGAGCCATCCTCAGCACCCGGGCCAACTTTGCTCCAATGGAGCCTCGGCTGCGGGAGGAGAAGAGAGAGACAGAGAGGAAGGAGAGGGGGAGGGGTGGAGAAGCAGATGGGCGCTTCTCCTGTGTGCCCTGGCCGGGAATCAAACCCAGGACTCCCGCACGCCAGGCCGACGCTCTACCACTGAGCCAACCGGCCAGGGCTCCACTCTTTTAAAAAAAAGATTTTATTACTTAAATTTAGAGAGAAAGACGGGGAGAAGCATCGACTCATAGTAGTTGCTTCCTATATGTGCCTTGACTAGGCAAGCCCAGGGTTTTGTACTGGTGACCTCAGTGTTCCAGGTCAGCGTTTTATCCACTGCGCCAGCACAGGTCAGGCTAATTACTTCTTAAAATGACTTCTTAACCCACTTATGCCAGAAGTTAAAATTTTTGAAATTCAGTTCTTCAAAAATTTTCCAAAAACCCACATCACTTTTTTGACAAGCTCCCAGCACGCCATTATCTGCTGCAGCGACCACTTCTGCGCACCGTATGACAACTTGTACCCTCAGGGGGCAGACACGTGTGAAAAATCCGACCTTGGCGATGAGCTAGAGCCGTATGATATAAGTCACTCTCTCATGTCACTACCGTTCTAGTAACGGAACACGAGGCATAAGTGGGTTAATTACTTAATTCCCGTCTCCAAACACAGTCACCTTCGGAGGCGTCGGGGCTAAGGACTGCAACATAGGGCTTCCGGGGACACAGCTCGGCCCCGCCCAGCCTTAGCAGGATGGGTAGGACAGAGCAGGAATTCAGGGGCTCCTGGGGTCCCCATAAGGTCCCTCAGGAGCAGAACCGGCACCCTGGAGGCTGAAATGTCTGAAAATCAGAATCACAAAACTGCGGGAAGTGGTCCATCCCACCAGGGACCAGTGGTTCACGGGGCCTGAGCACAGGGAGTGACGAATGCCTTTCTCCAAGCTGAATCCAGCCCTGGAGGGGGTCCTGCCCCCTGACCACGTTCGGAAGTCTGTGCCCCAGTGCACACTTCCCATCTGAGAAGCTGGACACTATCCCAACTGCGAGAGCCATCTGTCCCCTCAGCTGTGACCTGGAGACAGGGCAGACGAGGTGAGCCCTGGTAGGGAACTAGGTAGACATCAAGACCTAAAGGGACACACTGGATTATAAACGCAGAATCAGTGACCCATCATCAAGAGGTTCGCAGCGCAGGACCCAGACTGCGGAGCCCCAGCGGACATCCAGCCCTGCTCACATGGAATTGGCAGGGCGCCTGCAGCCGCCAGCCCATCCTGAGTAAGCGGTCTTTGCCATTCGCGTGAGTCCTTCCGCTGAGCTACGTGACGTCCTGGTTTTCACGGTTCTCAGTCCCTCCTGCAGTTGCCGGGCCGTGCACCTCCTGACAGCACGTATGGCCAGTCACATTCCTGGACGTGCTGCAGACGTTAGATTCGGTTCAGCCCCCATGGTGCCCCGCCCAGCGTATCACGTGGGGGCGAGCGGGACTGCAGGTGGGAGCCCAGGGCTGGGGGATGGAAGGGGCATCCAGGGCAGAGTGTCAGTAAAAGGACCTGTGACTTGGCTTTGATGTGAACCCGAGGGACTGATGAATATGCGTATGCCTCAAAGCCAACCGCTTTTTTTTTCTTTTTTAAATTTAAGTGAGAGGAGGGGAGATAGAGAGACAGACTCCCCACATGCCCCCTGACTGGGATCCATCTGTCAACTCCCTTCTGGGGCCAATGCTCTGCCCATCTGGGGCTGATGCTGGCAGCTGAGCTATTTTTAGTGCCTGAGGCGGAGGTTCCATGGAGCCATCCTCAGCACCTGGGGCTGATGCCCTGGAATCAATTAAGCCATGGCTGTGGGGAGGGGTGGAGAAGCAGATGGTCACTTCTCCTGTGTGCCCTGACCAGGAATTGAACCCAGCACATCCACACACTGGGTCGATGCTCTACCACTGAGCCAACCGGCCAGGACCAGCAACCCCCTTTTTAAGGGAGTTGGCAGCCTCCAAATCCCAAGCCTGTCCAGCCAACCTCCCCGAGCTCTCACTGGCTGAGACGGGCCCCAGGGTGTCCTTCCGTGTGGAGCTGCCTCCGACCTCACGTCTGGCTGAACAGAGGTGTAACGTCCCTCCGACTCGGACAGTCCGGATATTCATCCCCTTGGCTGCGTGATTATTCTGGGAAGAGTGTGTGACCACTGCCACAAGACTAGGTATGCTCCATTGTATCCAACAAGAGCCAGTCCCAGGAGTTTCACGGGAAACTCTGAGGAAGTGGCGCTCTCCTGGGGTGCAGAACCAGCAGCCTGGGAATGTGAGGTGTGGGGGCCCCCCGATGCCAGCAAAGGGGAGACCGGTTCCGATGACACCCGGATCCACCCACAGCTGAAGCCATGCTGTGTTTTGGACTTTGTCATTATAAAGAGCCAGTGACTTCCTGTCCACTTTGATCCAGCTGGTCTTCAGCTGGTTTCCTCCCTTCACTTCCGTAGCTGCCTGAACGGCAACGGCACGTGCTCATGTCTGTCCGGGTTCTTGGGTTGCCTTAGGCGTGATCCACCCAGTCCGACCTGAGCAGAGAAAAAGAAAAAGACGTTGATGAAAAGCATGGTGGGGAGCCGTGAACTGGTCAGCCCCTAGAGAACAGTCTGGAAACACCCTTCACGGGCCAGAAACTCAGGACTCAGTTTCCCACGTCTCCATGTGTTGGGGCCGCCACACGTTACCCAAACTCAGTGGCTTTAAACTATCGGTACTCCTTTGCTCCCCGCGCAGGAGGCCAGAAGTGGGACCCGCGGTGCTGGCAGGGTTCCCACCCGAAGGCCCAGGAAAAGGTCTGTCGGAGGCCTCCTCCCAGCTCCGGGTTGCTGCCACTTGACCCCTAGCTGGGCTTCTGTTGTCACACAGCCTCTTCTGTGTGCCTCTCTGTCCTCATAAGACCTTCTCTTAAAGACACCAGTCTTTGGATTGGCCTTAGGGCCTACTCTTTCCAGTGTGACCTCATGTTATTTCAAAGTCACATTGAAAAAAAAACATCATTTTAAAGTCACATCTTGAGGTTCTAGGTGAACAGGAATTTTAGGGGCCCCTTCTTCAGAGACCCTGCCCATACCCCCTGGTTGTGCCAGGTGATGAGAAGAGGGCTTACAGGAAGGAGGGGGGTCCCTTTGGTTTCCGTGGCGATGGTGCCAGGTTTACTGTTCCCATCAACACTGGGGGTTGGCGTATGCCACTGTGGAAAACAGCGCGGAGGTTCCTATAAAACATATTAAAAATAGAACTGCCGAACGACCCAGCGATCCGCTTCTGGGAAGACAGCCAAAGGAAATGAAATCAGCCTCGCGAAGGCGTATCTGCGTCCCACACTCATCGCCGTGTTAGTTACAACAGCCAGGACATGGGAGCCACATGAGTGTCGGCGGATGGGTGAGCGGATAGAGGACGTGGGGCCCCCGTGCGCGCGATGGGACGCTGGGCAGCCATAAAAGGAAGGAAATCCTGCCGCTGGCAACCACACGGACACCGTGCTCAGCGGGGAGCCGGCCCTGCGGCAGGGCGGATGTTGGATGACCTCACTCACGTGCGGAGTCGATGAGAGTGGAGCTCATAGAGCTGGAGAGGAGGGTCGTGGTCGCCGGGGGCTGGGGGTGGGGTGGGACACGTGGGGAGATGTCAGTCAAAAGGTATGAACGTCCAGTGATAAGACGAGGAAGCGCAGGGGTGGGTGTGACGCACGACGCTGTGACTCGAGCCTGCCATGCTGTGCTGGGTGCGTGAGAGTGGTCCTAGCAGAAGTGCTCTCGTCACACACACAGCATGGCCGTGATGACAGACAGGGTGGATGGGTGAACTGGACAGTGGTAATCATGTCCCAAGGTATGTATTACAGCACTTATGTTGTATACCTTAGAAAAAATCGTATTATACAACCTAACCAAAAAAAGAAAGAAGAAAGAGAAAGAAAGAAAGAAAGAAAGAAAGAAAGAAAGAAAGAAAGAAAGAAAGAAAGAAAGAAAGAGAGGGAAAAAGAGAAGAGGCAGGCTGCGAGGCCATTCCTACAAGAAGTTGTGCTTTGTTTTTCTTTAGAAAGGGGACTGGACCTTGGACCATCCTGGCAACAAGCCCACCTGTACACGCCTTTTTCCTAATTTGTCCATTTCTAAAACATCCGCCCCCTCGCTGCTGAGTGTCTCGGAATGTCCTGGCACTGCCCCTCTGTGTCCTCCCCGGGGCCGCGGTGGGTGGGGGGACTCCCAGGCTCCACGCATCCCTTCCTTTTCCCGGAGGACTTCGGGGCCTTCCATCTCCACGAGGCCAAGGGCTCTGTGCCATCTAAGCCCCTGGCCTGGGCAGGTTCCAGATTCATTTCAACCAGCGTGCAGACTCCTAGGACCACAGCCAAGCACGTGGGCGCAGACGCGGACGCAGGGTACAGTTTCTGTAAACACACACGCATCAACACATTCCTCTTGGTCTGAAGTCAGTACGCACCCCCCTCCATGTGCACCCTCCAAACCCCGTTCCCTCCAAAGTCAGCGGCTTGTTGCTAACAGCCTCCCCCTCCCCCTCCCCTGACCTTTGCAGGTGGGGGTCTGAGTCACTGTCAGGAGGGTGTTAGGTGGGGCAGGAGGGGACTGGAGCTCCCTCCAGAGGAAGGGTGGGAGGAGACACGCGGGGGTGGTTCCACAACGGGCTCTTCGGGATCTGCCCTGTGGCTTCTGGAACCTTCTCGATATCTCTTTTTCCATGGACGGACGTGCAGCCGCTTGTGAGCAGTGGCTGGCTCACAGTTAGGGCTTGTGAATGTGTGTTGAGTGAATAATAATGGTAAAGCTATGAATTGGACAGAGGCAGCACATGGCAAAAAGACATTGTTTTTTCCAAATCAATCTCAGCTTTCAGCCTACCAAAAAAAGAAAAAGTTTCAGCTCTGGCCAGTTGGCTCAGCAGTAGAGCATCAGCTCAGTGTGTGGAAGTCCTGGGTTCGATGGCCAGTCAGGGCACACAGGAGAAGTGACCATCTGCTTCTCCACTCCTCCCTCTCTTGCCTCTTTCTCTCTTTCTCCCTCTCTCTCTCTCTCTCTCTCCCCCCCCCCTCCTGCAGCCATGGCTCGAATGGTTTGAGCAAGTTGGCTCCAGGAGCTGAGAATAGCTTCATGGGCTCGCCTCAGGTGCTGAAATAGCTTGGTTGCTGAGCAACGGAACAGCAGCTCCAGATGGGCAGCATTGCCCCACAGGGAGCTTGCTGGATGGATCCTGGTTGGGGTGCATGTGGGAATCCATCTCTCTGCCTCCCTGCCTTCCACCACCCCACCTCTCACTTAATTAAAATATAAAAATAAAAAAAATAAGAAAGAAAAGTTTCTTTCATTGTTGCTATAGTATGTCCTTGAGTTTCAGTTCAGTCTAGATCTTGAAACAAGAAACTTGGGATTTGTCATTCTTTTGACTTAAAGTATTCAATATTGTCAGAAGCAGCTCCAGCCCAGGGCTCCTGAGATTCATGGATATCGATGGAGACAGCTCTGTGGTCACCCCTTCTGCTGTCCTCAGTTGACCCATGGGTGCTGCTAGCATCCCTGAGTTTGAATGGAAATTCCTCTGCCTTCCCCCCAGGCTAAATTTTGTGAAGCCCAAAGCTTACACGCAAGAGGCGGCTGCTCCTTAAGAAAAAGAACACAAGCTTGTAATACAAACTTTGATGTAACAATTAGTATTTATTTGGAATGGGGGAGGGGAGTCTTCATGGCCAACCACAGATTTTAAACAGCTGACAAATGTCACAAATAATACAAAATACAAAAGGTTGTAATATTTTCCCCCTACCTTTCTGGACTGCACACTCTTTGAATGCCTTTTCATATGTCAGCAGTTTAGAATATTTTCCACAAGATAATTCAATCTATTTTTAGCATGGCTGATCAATATTTACTTTGTATTGCTAATAGTTTCACAATGTTTCTTAGCTTCTCCACTGGGTCTTGGTGATATCTTGTACATTTTTAGGGTTGTTATCAAGTCTGGGCAGACCTTTATCATGGTGTTTCACATACAAAAAGTAAGATTTCAGATTTTTCTGTATGGGTTTACTCTGCAGTGGTCTTTGAGTGGATGACACCCATGAACTATTTTGTTGGCCCTGTTCTTGCTGCAGTGCTGACTTGGGATGGTGAACTGTCATCATTGATGTCAAAGCAGCATAAGATCGAAACATTTCCCAGCGTGTTTATCTGATGGATTCCTATTCGTCTACCTCCTTACGGAAAGCCCAAGGGCCTAGTGATGCTTCTGTTGCCAAATGACCTCTTCTTCTTCATCAGTCACTTTAAATTATTTTCTCTTTCTTTTTCTCTCTCTTTCTCTCCCTCCCTCCCTCTCTCTTTCCTTCCTTCCTTCCTTCCTTTCTTTTTCTTCCTTTCTGAGGGGAGATAGTGAAACAGACTCCTGCATGTGCCCCAACCCAGATTTACCCGGCAACCCACATCTGGGACTGATGCTTGAATCAACTGAGCTATTTTTAGCACCTGAGGCTGACATGCTCAGACCAACCAAGCTATCTTCAGCACTGGTGATCAAAACAATCAAGCCACTGGCTGTGAGAAGGGAAGAGGAAAAGAAAGGGGGAGAGGGAGGGAAAGAGGAACAGATGGTCGCTTTTCATGTGTGCCCTGACTGGGGATCGAATCTGGGACATCCACATGCCAGGCTGACACTCTATCCTCTGGGCCAACTGGCCAGGGCGTATTCTTTATTTTTAATTTACACTTGACACTCAATACTATTTTATGTTAGTTTCAACTGTACAACGTAACGATCAGACATTTATATAGCTTACAAAGTGATCCCCCCAGTGACTCTAGTGCTCACTTGGCTATCCACAATTACAGCAATATTATCGACTATAGTTCCCCGTGACTGTTTTTATAACTGGCCATTTGTACTTTCTAATAATCCCTTCCTCTTTTCACCCCTCCCTCCACGCTCCCTCCCATCTGACAACCATCAGTTTGCGCTGTGTGCCTAGAGTCTGTTTCCGTTTTGTTTGTTTATTTTGTTCTTTAGATTTACACAGTCGGATAAAGAGGATGGGATAACATACACACAATGGAGTATTCCTCTGCCATAAGAGATAACAAAATCTTATCCTTTACAACCCAGGGCTGAACCTGCAGGGTGTTCTGCCCGGTGCACTAAGCCAGGCAGAGAAAGACAAGCAGCGTGTGCTTTCGCTTCATGGATTACTCTGCCTGCCATCCCGTCCTCAACGTCCAGCTAATGGCCACGGGCTTCAAAACGCACCTTTATCCTTTTTCTTTCATCGTCCATTAATTTTAACCCGAACTTCCTCTTCTTTCCCAAATAAAACAAAATTAGAGACAACAAAGACTAGAAAAAGACATAAAGATGACGGGAGGCCGTTCTCTGCGTATCCGTTTAAGTCAAGAGCATATTATTTCTGTTTTTTGGAAATGTGTCTTTCGAAAACGCCTTTCCAAATTTGGATGACCTTTTTGTCTGCAGTGTGTGCTTGCCTTCCAAGTCCAGCCTTCAAAATATTTTTTCGCATCTTGACCGCGTCACCGTGGTGCTCACAATGTGAGGCTTGACGAGCCTCGGACGGAACTCCTCTCGTTATGCGCCTGGCTCCTTAAGAGGAAAAGCGAGGCCGCAGTGCTTACAAGAGGAGCTCGCAGGACACCTGTGACCCTGTAAAACCCTGCTGTCATCGGCGGCCGTGCAGGCCAGTGGCTTCTCTGATGGTCTGCCCTCTCTCAAGGCTGCGTATCTGAGGGCTGGGACCCGGGGTGGCATTCAGCCAGTTTATACTGGTTTGGCAGAACTGATAACAAAATTTTTGTTGAGTTCGGCAAACGGTTGTTAGAATGGCACTTGTCACCAGGGTTCTCTCTGAGGTGGGCGCCTGGGCAGCCGCCCAATGTGGAGATCACGAATCTACATTCCTGACACTTTTTTAACGTTCACCTGTGCAACAGCGTATGCTAAGCGCCCGTAGTCATGTTCATTCCGACCATAGGTGAAAAAACTTGCAAGCGAGGATGCCAGTATGGAAATATATTAAATAAGAGTTTTATTGGTTTCTTTTTTCAGGTATTATTTAATATTTTTCATTAATATTTTAAAACTCTTTCTTATAATCTAGTTTTGTGGACCTCTTTTATTGTTCTTATTTAAGTGCATGGAATAATAAACTACCTTTCGGCATCTCGTTTTTTTATATACTTAAAATGGCCATGAGGGCAGAGAACCGGTTGTTACATTATTTGAATCCCACCGCTGGTCTGGGCTCCGTCACAGCTCCAGACAACCTCGGTCCCTTGTGCCCCGAGCGTCGGAAGTCCATTCACCAGATCGGGGAACGAAGTTACGTGAAGTGACTGTAGGTGCTGTAGATTAATGTCACTCACCCCAATATGTTCCCCGCTCAGCTCCCCCCCTCAAATGTCCACCAGTGGCCGCTCCAATGCCACTGAGGCAAAGGGGAGAAGGACAGAGACCTCGGTGGAAGGAGAAGCAGCAGCCGTATCCAGTCCTGGATAAAACACACCCCAGTGCAAATCCCGCCAACATTCGGCCGCCTGACCTCAGCCGGGGGCCTTCGCGGACTCCTGGCGGCGGGGCTCCCACTGGGTCAGCCTTACCGCGGGTCTCCAGGCCCCGCCCCGCCCCGCTCCCTGGGGCGCCCGCTGCGGCCGCGCCCCCTCCTGCCCGGACTCCTGGGGGCGGGGCTCCCACTGGGTCAGCCTTACCGCGGGTCTCCAGGCCCCGCCCCGCCCCGCTCCCTGGGGCGCCCGCTGCGGCCGCGCCCCCACCTGCCCGAACTCCTGGGGGCGGGGCTCCCACTGGGTCAGCCTTACCGCGGGTCTCCAGGCCCCGCCCCGCTCCGGCCGCGCCCCCTCCTGCCCGGACTCCTGGGGGCGGGGCTCCCACTGGGTCAGCCTTACCGCGGGTCTCCAGGCCCCGCCCCGCCCCGCTCCCTGGGGCGCCCGCTGCGGCCGCGCCCCCTCCTGCCCGGACTCCTGGGGGCGGGGCTCCCACTGGGTCAGCCTTACCGCGGGTCTCCAGGCCCCGCCCCGCCCCGCTCCCTGGGGCGCCCGCTGCGGCCGCGCCCCCTCCTGCCCGGACTCCTGGGGGCGGGGCTCCCACTGGGTCAGCCTTACCGCGGGTCTCCAGGCCCCGCCCCGCTCCCTGGGGCGCCCGCTGCGGCCGCGTCCCCACCTGCCCGGACTCCTGGGGGCGGGGCTCCCACTGTGTCAGCCTTACCGCGGGTCTCCAGGCCCCGCCCCGCTCCCTGGGGCGCCCGCGCCCCCTCCTGCCCGGACTCCTGGGGGCGGGGCTCCCATGTGTCAGCCTTACCGCGGGTCTCCAGGCCCCGCCCCGCTCCCTGGGGCGCCCGCTGCGGCCGCGCCCCCTCCTGCCCGGACTCCTGGCGGCGGGGCTCCCACTGTGTCAGCCTTACCGCGGGTCTCCAGGCCCCGCCCCGCTCCCTGGGGCGCCCGCTGCGGCCGCGCCCCCACCTGCCCGGACTCCTGGGGGCGGGGCTCCCACTGGGTCAGCCTTACCGCGGGTCTCCAGGCCCCGCCCCGCCCCCTGGGGCGCCCGCTGCGGCCGCGCCCCCTCCTGCTCGGACTCCTGGGGGCGGGGCTCCCACTGGGTCAGCCTTACCGCGGGTCTCCAGGCCCCGCCCCGCTCCCTGGGGCGCCCGCGCCCCCTCCTGCCCGGACTCCTGGGGGCGGGGCTCCCACTGGGTCAGCCTTACCGCGGGTCTCCAGGCCCCGCCCCGCCCCGCTCCCTGGGACGCCCGCTGCGGCCGCGCCCCCTCCTGCCCGGACTCCTGGGCTTCTTGGTTGTAGGCCACAAAACCCACTGCGGCCGAGCTCAGTAATAAAAGGAGTTACCTGGAAAGAGCTTGGAGAGCCGGCACAGACTGGAGGACCCGGCGTCATCACAGGACAGGACCGCAGGCAGGTGTCAGGGCGCCGCTGTGCGGAGTGATACTTCACACGCTCCTCCTGCCCTGATCGTGCTCATCAAGGTCTGAGTCCTCAGAGAGAGAGGCGGCCTGGCCGGTTTTGGTCCTGGGCAAACCCTTATTCTCTGGGATGGCAAGGACGTGGTAGAAAGAAACCCAGGGTCCCCTACAGTCTCTGGTGTGGTGGACTCCCTGATTAACCAGGTGTCCTGCAGCGAGGGACCGTTGCGAATGGTGCGGTCCTAGGAAAGGGGACTCGAGGCCACACAGCACCCCTGCCCCAGCCCTCCAAAACACCCAGTTCATACAAGTCATCAGCATGGACTGAGTCCTTGCTGTGTGCCAGATACGGCTGGGCACGGCACGGCCACCTGACGGTGCCCTCAGTCAAGCCGTGACCCAGGTGCCCCGTCCCCACTCCAAAGATGCGAACATGGAGAATTAGTTTTCGCGACTTGCCGAGACCGTAGCAAATGTGTGATGGAGGCAAGATGTTCCTCCCCACACCCCGGCGGTATGACCCCCGAGTTCTCCCTGCACCTGTTGTAGTATCTTCTGCAGAGAAAACAAAGGTAACTTGGTCTTTCCTCAGGGACCAGATTTATCCCTCTGTACTGGTAGGTGGGAGGCATAGACATGCAGCCTCAGGAGCAACAGGATGTCTGATACATTGTATTTTCTTCCCGGCAAGCAAACAAATAAAAGTCTAGCATGTTTTATGTACACTCTGCAACACGGAGTGTGGCCCTAACAGAGGAGGACTGTCCAGCCAGCACCGGGAACCGGGGGAACTCCGAGACGAGGTCTGGTTCTGTGTGTTCCAGACCTCATTTCTTCCCCGCCCTGCCCCCCACAGCTGCATGGTGTGCCCCCTCCATACAGCCTCCATCCCTGCCCGGTGTCTGCCTCCCGGATGCCAGGTGAGTTAGCACAGCGCGTGATGGGGACATTATACGCAAAAGTGACTGTGAACCCCACGGAGCCCAAACTACAGCTCCTACCAACTCGACTTTCCCTTTGCAGGCCACCTCCCAGACACCTGTGCCACCTGTGCCACTGGCTGAGGTGGGGGGAGACGGAGGGCAAGTTGAAGTAGAAGCAGACCGTGGTCTCAACTGAGCTCTGATACCGTCAACTGTATCCAAGCAGAACTGTGTCAATAATTTCTAGGGATCCTCCCAACAGTCTGCTTTGGTCTGGCCACTTTGTCACTGCCCAGGTTGGAGAAGGTGCCGCGGTGCACGGCTTGTGGTAAAAAGGTAGGAGTTGAATCCTAGCCTCTCTCTTCGCTGGCTGTGTGGCGCTGGATAAAACGTTGGCCTCTCTGAACCTCACTGCTGTAAAGCAGAATGCAGCCCTCAGTTATTCTTAGAGGCCAAATGAGCAACAATTAAGTGCTCATGGGAGGCCAGGCCAGTGGTGATCCTGGGTGCTCCGTCAGATTCCGGGAACGACTGATCAAGAGCCTGGACCCTGCGTGCCTCTCTGGGACTCCGACACCCGAGGTCCAAGCTGAGATGGGAAGGCAGGTGGTTGGTAAACTGAGGGCACTCGGAGCCTACCTTCTCCTTCCAGGGCTGCACAGCCTGGCTCAGGTCAGTCTAAGGCCATGGGGGGAGCCAGGCTCCAGGTCCGGGCACACGAGTTCCCAGGACTCCCTGCTGCCCACTGCCACTCCCACCCACAGGCCGGGGGCGGGAGACTGCTGCCACGGGCTAGCATTTTATAGACGACTCGTGGGCTTTTCTTGCTCTCTCTGAGGGCCTGACCTTTGCCCCAGATGGCTGGAAGCCTCCCTCTTTCGGGTTAAGATCGGGAGGTGCCGACAGGAAGAACAGGCACCCTTCAGCTTCTGACAGACCTAACAGGATTACACAGCAAGATGCCAGCCTGCTGGGCCAGGCTGTGGTCTGGAGAGTGGATCTTTCCACCTCAGCCTTTCCTGCCCCCTCCTCGATGTCCAGGGCAGGAAACGCGGGGACCTCCTGTCAGGTGCCCCTTCGCCGGAGCCCCCAGCCCTGAGGCTGGACACCAGACGGCAGCAAAGCGCCAGAAGCGTCCACTCCTTGTTCCGACCCAGGGAGGACAGCACAGCGCTGCCCCACATCTCCCTCTGGGCTTTGTCTCCAGAGAGGGAGGAGAGTCTGGGGCAAGCTGAGGGGACCGCCACCTGCCCGGCTAGTTGCGCGGGTCTCTGGGAGCAAGTCACCCTCAGGTGCCCTCCCGGCTCAGTCCCAGTCCCATCACGGTCAGCTGAGCGTCTCCAGGGAGGTCAGGCAGGCGCTCTCGGGTTCCAGTGTGACCTCTGGGGTGGGGGGCGGGGACGAACTGGCTGCCATGGGTGCAGGGGTGGTATATATAAGTGACCCGAAGGCAAAGGTCAGTGGCTGAGGACGAGGCAGTCTCATGGCCTGCAGCCAGCGACAGCCGGGTCAGGAACGGAGGCATGGTTGACCCACTGCAGACAACAGGTGTGGAGGGTGTCAGCAGGAGTCTGGTGGAAGATGGACCCTGGGCACTGCGCTTGGGGCCTGCTGGTGCTGCCAGCACATGCCCAGGGACCAGTGTAGGGCCACACGGTCACAGGAACCATGTTTTAGGGAAAAGAGCTAAGAGAACGTTCTAGGCCAGGGCTGCAAGCTAACCTTGTCCTCTAACCTGGAGGTCCTCCACAAACAAAGAAATCACATTTCTCCTTCCAGCTGAGTGGCCTCGTGAGATCGGGACACGCGTGCAGGGGGGAGATGCAAAGTCCCTGGGGCACCCGCAGCAGGCCAGCCAGGCGCTGGGCTGGGGGGGGGCACGCGGGTGGCCCTCAGCCCCCCACCTCGCTGGTGCAGATGGAGGCCTCCCTCCCGTCCGCCTCGGGCGTGTCCCGCAGCGCCCTGCGCAGCACGGCCCCCAGCGGCTCCCGCGCGCCCCGGCGGCTGCCCACCAGGAAGTAGATGAGCGGGTTGGCGCTGCTGCTCACGGCGGAGGACAGGCGCGACAGGCCGCTGTACAGCAGCACCACCTGCTCCTGCAGGCGCAGCCAGAAGAGGAGGAACCAGTAGAGGCCGAGGGGCAGGGCGCAGACCAGGAACACCAGGACC
This sequence comes from Saccopteryx leptura, assembly GCF_036850995.1. NCBI lineage: Eukaryota > Metazoa > Chordata > Mammalia > Chiroptera > Emballonuridae > Saccopteryx > Saccopteryx leptura. The sequence continues at coordinate 5,177,774 of NC_089503.1, read as the reverse complement.
GAGGCCAGGATGACCACGTACAGCCGCGTGGGCCGCCGCCGCCAGCGCTGCGAGCTCCTCCGCACGCGCACGAACAGGATCAAGCTGGATGCGGTCATCACGGGGGTGAAGATGCCCATGATGAGGGCGCTGAGGACCAGGTCCACCGTGAAGCAGGGCGTCCTGGGCGCCTGCCAGAGGTTGGAACAGAAGACGGAGGCCAGCGTGTTGGTCACGAGAGCCAGCGCCCAGAGCCCCGCGCACACGCAGGACGACAGGCACTGCGTATGGTGGCTCCTGTACCAGACGGGGAAGAGGACGGAGAGGCAGCGCAGCGTGCTGATGGCCGTCAGCAGGCTCAGGCCGGCGGTGTAGGCAAAGTACTTCACCCGCCGCAGCACCTCGTAGGCGACGGACTGCGCGCGCACCTGCGGGAGGGTCTCCAGACCGAGCAGGGAGGCCATGCAGAGCAGGAAGAGGAGGTCGGCCGCCGCCAGGTGGACCACGTAGGTGGTGCAGGGGGTCCTCCGCACGCGGCAGCCCAGCAGCCACACCACCAGGCCGTTGCCCGTGATGCCACACATGCAGCTGAACATGGCCAGGGCGCTCAGGACCCAGTAGGCCACGTCCAGCGTGCTCGTCCCAGGGCTGCTCGAGGTTGATGCCGGGGTCTGGCTGTCGTTCAGAGTCTGGGTCATCCTGTGGGAGGAAGATGGACCAGCCTGAGATTCTGGGCTGCGTGGGCTGGGGGGCTTCTGGGAGCCCCCAACCCCGAGTGTCCTGCTTCAGGGCTCTCACACTTTTGGCAACAGGCCACACCCAGGAGGCCCGACCCTTTCCCCTCGCCTGGTGGCTCCCATCCCTCTTGAACCTGCCACAAGGTCCTCCATTGCTTGGCAACTGAGCTATTTTAATGCCTGAGGCAAGGCCATGGAGCCATCCTCAGTGCCTGGGGCCAACTTGCTCCAACCCATTGAGCCATGGCTGCAGGAGGAGAAAAGAGAAATATATATAGAGAGAAGGGAGGAGGGAGGGGTGGAGAAGCAGATGGTCATTTATCCTGTGTCCCCTGACCCTGAATGGAACCCGGGAGGTTCATACGCTGGGCCGAAACTCTACCACTGAGCCAGCTGGCCAGGGGCTCTCTATTTTGAGTTTAGTTTTTCAATCACAAGGAGGTATTGATTGACTTTTATCAAAGGCTTTTCCAACATCTATTTAATAGTATCATTTTTCACCTATAAATCTTCAAATCCTGTGAATTCTTTTAACAGTGAACTTCAGGGTGCAAAGAGTGGAATTAATTACCCCCTCACTTTGTGGCACTCCAGGATTATCAGGCTGAAGTAAAATAAAATCATTTCTGTTTCTTCCTTCATCTCCATCCCAAAGCCTACCCCCCCCCCCCATGGCATTTGCCTGGGAGTGTTTTAATTTGCATAAATGTTGTGAATTAGAATTCTTGCTTTTTTTCCTTTAGTCAACAGTATGTTTTTAGGCCCTGGCCTGGTAGTTCAGTGGTCAGAGCATTGTCCAGACATGCTGAGGTTGCAAGTTTGATCCCTGGTCAGGGCACATACAAGATTCAACCAGTGAATGCATAAATAAGTGGAACAACAAGTCAGTGTTTTTTTTTCTCTCTCTCTGTCTCTCCTTCTTCCTTCTCTCATATCAATCAATAAAAATTAAATAGAAAACAGCCTGACTGGGCGGTGGTGCGGTGGATAGAGCGTCTGCCTGGGATGCTGAGGACCCAGGTTTGCCACCTGCTCAGTTTTGGTATAACCAACTTCCATACATTTTTCACCCCAAAATGTGCCTTTTTTTTTCTTTTACAGAGAGAGAGAGAGTCAGAGAGAGGGATAGACAGGGACAGAGAGATGAGAAGCATCAATCTATTAGTTTTTCGTTGCGCGTCGCAACACCTTAGTTGTTCATTGATTGCTTTCTCAAATGTGCCTTGACCACGGGCCTTCAGCAGACCGAGTAACCCCTTGCTTGAGCCAGCGACCTTGGGCTCAAGCTGGTGAGCTTTTGCTCAAACCAGATAAGCCTGCGCTCAAGCTGGCGACTTTGGGGTCTCGAACCTGGGTCTTCCGCATCCCAGTCCGACGCTTTACCCACTGCACCACCACCGCCTGGTCAGGCCAAAATGTGCCTTTTTGATCTGAAGTCATCCCCTATCCCTGAGTGAAAAAGATATTCTCTTAGATATTTCTCTGTGACTTTGATTATTTTTCCCATTCAGAGTTTGGTCTTGAATCTGCCCAGAATCTAGTTGTAAGTGGGATAAAGAAAGGATTTTCCCTTGATGCCATGAGCCACTTTCCCCAGCACCACCTCCTAACTAGCTGGCCTGTCCTGCCCCTGGTGACTTCTCACATTCTTGTTTATTCACGGGGATAGTTTTACACTCTCTGTTCTAATTGGTTTGTCTGTCTGTCCCTACACAGTTAAAAAAATATGCATGTGTATATATACAGTTTCTTTTTTTTAAGTGAGAAGCAGGGAGGCAGAGAGACTTCCGCATGTGCCCTGACCGGGACCCACTGGGCAAGTCCTCTCTGGGGCAATGCTCTGCTCATCTGGGACTTGCTCCGTTGCTCACAACCAAGCTCTTTTAGAGCCTGAGGCAAGGCCATGGAACCATCCTCAGCGCCTGGGGCCAACTTGTTCAAGCCATTTGAGCCATGGCTGTGGGAGATGAAGAGAAGAGAAGGAGAGGGGAGAGGGGGTGGAGAAGCAGATAGTCACTTCTTTTGTGTGCCCTGACTGGGAATTGAACCTGAGACTTCCACATGCCAGGTCGATGCTCTACCACTGAGCCAACTGGCCACATATATATATGTGGTTTCATGCAGGCCGCTGGGGTTGTTAGCTGACGGCTGCTCCATAGCTGTCCTTTGCCGAGTTCCATGGCGTTTCGTCCTGTGCACAGTTTAGTTTTCAGCCGAATACTCAAGGGGACCCCCGGGCGGATTTTTGGAGTCCTTTCTCCTAGTAGGTCACCACCTTCTCTCTGGTTCTCCGTCTCACAGGTGCCAGCCACGTCCGTCTCCCCAACTGTTCACTTCTGCCTCTGCAGCTCAGGGGGAGCACCACATCTGTCTGTCTGTCTTTCCCATCCCAGTGCCTCTGCCCAGAAAGCATGTGTGGCGGGAGCCGGGGCCATCACAGGGCTCACCTCTCTGTTCCTCTTCTCTTCCGGCTCCCAGTCCCAGGATGCCTCCGGTCCCAATATCGGGACAGTCATTTCTTAGGGTCCCTCCAGTTATCTGGTTGTTTCCGGCAAGTGGGCTGGCCCACAACCAGTCCCTCCGTCGTGACCACAGACAGAGATGCCCTCCATTACATCCTCCTGTTGTCTGTTGCTGGAGTTGATGTCACAGATTTTTGTTAACCAGGCAAGTGTCCTGATGACTCATTTTATCATCTCCATCAATGTGTCTGTTGAATGTTTTGGTTTTCCACGCGGCGGTCTTCATTTCTCTGATTTATTATTTTTTTTTTCATGTCTTCTGGCGCAGCCCAGGGCATCCAGTACCCTGATGAACGATGACAGGACACGTGTCCTTCTTCCCGATCTTAAACAGGATGTGTCCACAGCCTCACCCTTCGATACGGTGTTTCCTCCAAGTTTGTGATCTCGTCTTTGATCACGTGGAGAACATTCCTCTGCTAGCTTTCTGACAGTTTTTATCCTACGTGGGTGGTAAAATTTATCACTATTTTTTCTTGTGCATCTACATAATCGTTTTTTCCCCCTCCTTCAGTCTATTTTTGTGGTGAACAGAGAGTGACAGGCTTTCCAATGCTTAGTCATCCTTTTAGTTCCAGGATGAATCATTCCTGTTTGCTCTGTTTCCCCTGCCCGGGAGCTTGGACTTTTTTTTTAATTTTTTAAAACAAATTTTCATCCGTCTTCATAAGTGAATTGGCCCATCATTTTGCCTTCTGGTGCTATCTTTCTTTCTTTTTTTGTTGTTTTTTTTGTTTCAAAGCTGTAAGGTTATCCTTACAGCTTCATAAAAGGACTTGGAGAGATCGCCCCTTTTCTCTGCCCTCTGGAACAGTTTGTATCATGTAAGGATTATCTTTCTTTGAAGGTTTGGCAGAAGGCAGAGCCATCTGGTCTGGTGATTTTCATGTGTGAGTGGATATGCACAGCTTTGGAAAAAAGGAAACCCTACTATAACTCCAATTTATTTCAGGGTTTAGGTCTGTTTGGTTTTCAATCTCTTCTTGAGTGGAAGTAAGATAATTTTTCTAGAAAATTGTTCACACTTTCTGGTTTCATGTTTATTGGTATAATATTTTTGTAACTTTTAAAAGTTTAATTCTATCTGCTATTTTTTTATTTATTCTTTTGCTTCATTTCCTTTATCAGTTTGCTAGAGGCAAACTGTATTTTGAGGGGAAAATTTTTTTTTAAATCATCATGGGCTTGGCCAGGTAGCTCAGTAGGTTAAAGTGTTGTACTGACATACTGGGGTTGAGGGTTTGATCCCCCAGTCAGGGCACATATGGAAAGCGATGTTTCTCTTTTTCTCTGTCGCTCTCCCTTTCTTTCTCCCTAACAAGCAATTTAAAATATAAAATCATCCCTGTTGCTTCTTTGCTTCCAACCTTCACAAGGGCCTTTTGGTTACAATCAAAAGTCTCTTTTTTAGGTTCAACACAAAGTTAAATAATATTTATCAAACTTATACTATGTACCAGATACATAGTGTTATATACACACACATACATATACACATATAACATAAATATGCATATATAATGTGCACATATACATACTCATACACACAGCAATATACATATATGACACATATAAACATAGCACATATACACGTGCACACACACATACACACACAACGTACATGTATGTATGTCTACACACACAGCACATGCAGCAGTGACCGCAATGGACAAAGCCCGTCCTCAGAGAACTCAGAGTCCAGGAGAAGGACCACACAGTGAGACACAGTTAGTTATTTGCTACCACGGTGGGAGGGAACTAAGAAGTGGGGCTCAGAGCGCGGGTGGGCGCCGGGTGGTCCTGAGGGAGGAGGGCAGCTGGAGAGCCCAGGTGAAGGGCGTGCGGAAGGACGCGCGAGGCTCCTCCCAGCGGGGACCTGTGTCTCCCTGGCCACGCCCTCGCCGACGGGACCCTCCCCCAACGCCGCAGGGCTCTGCCAGTATGGCCCACTCAGAGGCCACACCAGGGAGGGTTTGGGCAGCTTTCCCAGCAGAGAGGACATGCACAAGGCCACCTACAGACCTTATGACTCGGGACCAACGTCCCTAGCCCACCTCCCCACTCACATCGGGCCCAGCCTTGCCCTTGTCTGCTCTGAGTTAGGGGTTCCCGGGCCTTGGCAGGGAACCTCAGAGCACCCGGCCTCTTCCCAGCGGCCACTAGGTGTCCACCCTCACTCAGCACTGGCTCAGGGTGGCAGAGGGGCCAGCGGAGAGACACTGCTGCCTCCCTGGAGAGGACGCTCTGAGGGGCGTGGTCGGTAAGCAGGAAGGACGCAGCTTCCCACGTGAAAACTGTTCCTGAGTGGGGGACGGGTGCCCCAGGGGAGCCGCTATGTGAAACTCGAACCAATCACGGCGGGCGGAAGGGAGAGAGCGCCAAGGGGCGGGCGGGGCTGGCGATTTAGGTGCGCAGCTCCAGAAGAACCCCTGAGGGGGCGACACTCAGCAGGGAGACCCCCAAATGCACCGAGGAGCCAGCTGTGGAGTCAGGGAGTGCCACGGCCACTTGAGCGTGTTAGGTGTCATGGGGGCAGAGAGATGAGACAAGGAGGCAGAGGCTTTATTGCTACAAGAAAGAGGCCGGGGAGGGCTGGAGTTTGGTTTGAGAGGCGAGGGGACCCGACGTGGCAGAGGGGTGGGCCCAGCAGGGAGCTGGGGTGTCCCCGAGAGAAGCGGCTGTGCTTGTGGGGCACGAGGTAGGAGGATGGCGCTGTTCTTCTTTTTGAGCGAAAGCAGAAGGGAGGTCAACAATTGGGACTGAGGAAGGAGGAGAGGGACTCAGGAGGTCTGAAGAGAGAGAAGCCCTTGTCCCGACTGCTGTGTCCTGAATTGTGTCCCCCTCAAATTCACCCATCGGTGCCCTGACCTCCAGGGCAATTGTATTTGGAGATGAGGCCTCTGAGGAGGTGATTAAGGTTAAATGAGGTCATAAGGGTGGGGCCCTGATCTAATAGGATTAGTGTCCACTTATAAAGAGACACCAGAGGGTGTCCCCTCCCTCCCTCCCCCCACCATGGGAGGACGGTCATCTAAGGCCAACAAAAGAGCTCTCAGCATGGGCCAAATGGCCAGCACCTTGATCTCAGACTTCCGGTCTCCAGACTGTGAGAAATAAATGTGTGTTGTGGTATTCTGTTATGGTCGCCTGAACGACTAATGCACGGACTGAAAGGAACTCCTGACTGGCAAATATTTCCTAATCAGAGCAAACGAGACATGCACGGCGTGAAAATGGGCCACATGGTTCTCAGTGTCTGTCATCTCCACAGTGATGGGACCTGGGCCGTGGTGTGGGGGGGTGTGTGTCTCCATCACGCTGGAACCAGGTACTGGCACACACAGTAGGTGCTCAAAACCTGTGGAGTGGTCCCTAGGCTAAAAGTGCTAGCCTGTGTGCCCCCCACCAGGCACCCTGGCCCTCCTTCCCTCTGCATGGTCTTGCCGCACTGGGTCAGGGGGCGTGTCGCTTGGACTGTGAGGCTACAGTAGGCCCGTGTCTCACGTGACCTCTCTCCGTATCCCCCGGGGCCTGCACAGAGCAAACACTCAGTAATGACTCGTTGATGGATGACGGCTGAAAATATAGACTCTACCGCACTAGCTTTGAGTCTACATTCCTGTCCCCTAAAGTCCCGTCTGAATTTTTGTCTGTTCCATCAGAGACTTGTGGAAATAGTTGTGTTTCCCACAACTATTACCATAATTGTCCAGTGCTCCTTGTACTTCCAATATTTAAAACATTGCCCAGATGGAATGCCAACACAATATTATTTTAAAAGGTTCAAATGGTGAACAAAAAAAATAAGATCTCTGTCCAGCCCTCACCCTGATGTCCCTGTTAATGGTGTGATTGTGTTCTTGAAGGTTTTTTTTCTGCACACTTATACATAATTTTTTTTTTTTTTTACATAATGAAAATATATTACCCGGTTGTTTCATAAGCTGCTTTTTAAAAGCCTAAGTGTATGTCTTCTCTTTAAACTGCGTTCCCAAGGGTCTGCATGTCGCACCTTCGTCCTGGCTCTGCCCTCACCCCTGGTGGGGGCTCTCCATGCGGCAGCACCCGTGGGTGATGACCTTGAGATGGGTGTGAGGCAGACTTCATTAACCTCGTTTCATTCGAAGAGGCAGGATCAGAGAGGTTGAGACACCTGCTCAAGTCACCCAGCTCACCGGGAGCTGGCGGGGCTGCCAGGCATTGCCTGCCCCTGCCACGCTCTCCCGCCTCCACCCAAAGTGAAGACAGGGGACCTCTTACCTGCTCCTGACGACGTGGCGCGCTGTCCTTTAGGGAAGGGTGGCCGTTCCCCTCTGCGCGCTGGTGCTTGGGAGACTTCAGCAGGTCCCCTGGGCCCAGGCCTCGCAGCTGTCTTCCTCGGTGTCTTTCACCCCGGACCTCAGAAGAGTGCTGTCCCCAGCAGGACCCTTCAAGAACCTTGTCCTGGCTCCCTCTGAGAAGCCGGAAGGGGATTGGAGGTATAAATGCAGGGGGGGCCCCCACCCACTGGGAGGCCCGTGCAAGAGCAGGCTGGGGGCTAATGGGCCTGGCCAGGCAAGGCCCGGCTCCAGCTCAGGGCAGGGCTGGCATGCGGGGAAATGGCCGCGGCTGAGGGGCCGTGGGGAGCAGTGGGAGGCTCAGCCTTCTCCGGCACCACCCTGGCAATGCCTCCCTTCCCGGAGGCCGTCTGGGACAGCCCCGGAGCCCTCAGAGCATTAAGAGGCTCTCATCGGGAGCTAGGGTAGGGCGGCGGCGAGAGCAGGGCTCTTGTGGGCTGGGAGAGGTCATTATGTCCGCTCCAGCTGCCTGCACGGTGGGTCAGGGCTCTGGCTAATGGGCTCGCCCAGGCCTCTGCACGCTGAGGGATGGGGAGGAAGGCGCACTGGCCCCGGAGTCCAGGACCTTACCTCAAGCCCGAGTTCTGCCCCTTGCTAGCTGGGGACCATGCAGTTTAGGTAACCTCTCTGAGCATCCACATCCTTACTGACACGCGCAGACGCCCCCCTACCCCCCTCCCCCTCTCAGCTCCCCTCCAGAATCATGGCGGTGTGTGTGTGTGTGTGTGTGTGTCTGTGTGTGTGATTTCACCCAAATGCTGCGCCAGGCACGTGGGAGGGGCGGGGTTATTTCAGCTCTGCCTGGAGACCCTCTCTCACAATGGCCGTGCCCACTCTCCTGCCTGGTAAGTGAAGAATCCGGATGGAACTGGGTCCATCCATTTGACACCTCACCTGAATCGCGCGGTGGGCCAGGCGACCCGCTGGACGCGAGCAGGGGCTGGACGTAGGGAGCTCAAGGAACTGGAACTGCGTATCCATCCGCCGTGCCCCGCCCCGGTGAGGAGGGAGGGGGTGTGGGGAGCGCTGGAAGAGAGGAAAGAGGGGGACCACAGACGTTGAAACTGTTACTGACCCCCGACCCCCGTTGACAGCAGAGATGACTCAGGACAGGGAGGCTCCACTGTGCTCGTGGCCGTCCGCAGGGGATGTGGACCACCCTGATTTTACAGGAACCGCTCAGGCTGTCATAGGCTTTTATTCTGGGCTTGCTGGGCTGGGGCCATCGTGGACATCTTGCATCCAGGAGGTGTGGCCAGCCTGAGAAGGGGCCGGGACCTCAGAGCTAAGAGACGCGGGCGGACGGCCCAATAGAACCCGCGCTTCCGGAAGGCAGGGATGCTCACGTTCTTGCACCTCCTGCTCCTGGAAGAGTGCCTGGTGCGTCCGGACGCTCACGGTTCTCGACCAATTACAGATTCATGGACGGGGTCCCGGCATCCAGGTGCCCGGATCTAGCTGTTCTCCCAGTGTCCCCACCTGAACTTTCCAGTAACGCAGGCCAGTCCGTTCTGTGTGTGTGTGTGTGCGTGTGTGTGTGTGTGTGTGTGTGTGTGTGTGTGTGTGTGTGTTTCAGTGGGTATTCTGTAACTTGCAACCAAGAATCCTGACCAGGGAGGGAACTCAGACCTGGGAGAGGCAGAGGCACGTCACAAATCTCCAGTCTGAGAAGTGAACTTGGCTGGCACCCCGTGGGATGACACGATGACATACTCTCTGTGCCGGGAGGCAGGTCAGCTCTGCGCCTCCACTACCAGGGTGGCCGTTTTTATTGCTCTAAGCTCTCACGGGAGCCATTCAGCTGAAGTCCGAGGGAGGGCTAAGTCCCTCAGATCTGTGCCTGAGTAGGAACACCCTGGTCCAGGGTTTAGATTCAGGGCCTGTGGCTCAGAAGCTGCCCTCAGCTCTCAGCCTGGTGGGTTTGGGTGAGACGGGAGTCCTTCTCTGTCCCCGGGCTCTGCCTGCCGCGCCAGGGCTGGGTGTGTGACTCGGACCTGGCAGGTGGGTGCCGTCTCTGGAGCTTTGGTTCGAATCATCAGGGAAGGGGCGCTCTCTGCTAGGACTGCTGCGTTCATCAAATAGAAACGAGAACCTGCCATTTATTTATTCCGGAGAATAAATGCAACGCAGATAAAAGCAGAGATGAGACACAGGACACAAAGAGAAGTAACCTCGGGGACATCTTTTGAAGCCCCGCTCTGGCTACGTTTAAGGTGAAGGTTACTTCTGGAACTCCCCGCCCCGCCCCCACCTACCCTCTCTCCACAGGCTAGATTAAACTCGGGTTTCTGTCCTTGCCACTGAACATCCTGATTGCTGTGGCATAAAAAGCCGTCTATAAAACTAATCTATAATCGATCCTCTCTAGTGGCACGAAGCAGAGAAGAGTGGCCGCCTCCAGCTGGGGCCAGGGGCGGGGGATCGAGGGGCTGGCTGTCCTGGGTTCACCGGGAAATGTTTGCGGAAATGATGGAAACATTGTACACACGGACTCGGAGATGGCAGACGCGAGTCCGCAGGCTGGCACGTGTGGGAGATCGTCCGACTGTATATCAAACGGGTGCCTTTTACTGTGTGTAAGTCAGACCGCAATTAAACCAATTAGAAAGTTCTTTTGTTTTTTTGAAGCCATCTGTCTGAGTGGGTAAGCCTTCCCCGGCCCGCGCTGCCAGGAAACTTCGCGTTGGCATTCCGACTCGCTGAGGCAGAGTTTTCCATGAGTCTTATTATGCGCACTGTGCCCTGTTTTCTCCAAGCCCCTGCTGGCTGGCGGCTTGCCAGCCCCCACTGGCTTCAACGACAATATTTTGCACTTGCACTCAGTTGTCCTGGTTCGGCCAGAGTCTCCGCGGGGCGTTTGCTGGGCTGAGGCCTTGGCGGCACGTCTGAAGGGCCCGTTCCCGTGGACCCGGCTTCTCTCTGTGCCCCGGGAGGCCGGGCGGGCCGTGCATGCGCCCTTCCCTCCGCCCCGCCTCCCACTCGGAGCCCATGGTCCCTGGGAAGGAGGGATCCTCTTGGCTGAGGGTTGGGAACCAAGCTGTGCTTATGCCAAACGATCCTGGGCTTGAACATGCTGGCCTCCGGCATAAAACCCGAGTGATCACGAAGCCGCCGAGGGCAGGGACTCGAGAGAGCGGGGCGGTTGCCAGGCTGGCATTCTGCTCCCGCTTGCCGAGAGGGAAGAGGGAGGCAGGAAAGAAGGGGCCTCCGCTTCCAGGCTGTTGACTGTGCTGTCTGTTGACCACGTGCCTGTCCCCCCCTTCCCGACGGTCTGCGAGGGAGCTGGCCTGTTGGTTTCGGTCGAGTGTGGAATCCACCAGGGGTGGCCCTTGGGCAGTGATGGGCGTGTCCTGTCTACTCCACGCACCTCCCCCAACCCCAGCTCCTGGTGCTTTGCTGATGGGCTTGGTTGGGTTCCAAGGAAGCAAGATGGTCACTGTGCCGGAGCCGGTGGACGGGGCCCGGGGCTCCGGCCAGGGCTGCGCACCTGCTGGGATTGATTTGGCCCGGGAGCCCCATTTGCGAGCCCGGCTTCCACAGGCGGCGCTCACAGTGGCTGCCACGGAGCCTGCAGTGAGGACTGAACGAGGTCTATAGGCGGGGCTCTCTGCATAGGGCCCACGGCACATAGTAGGTCTTTGATAAATAGCACCGGTCCCCTGGGCCTGGGATGGGCTGTTCCCGTGAGTGTCCCCCCTTCCGCGGCCACCTTCCTCCCTTCCCTCCAGCCCGAGCTCGGATGCCTGACCGCAGCACTCGGGGAAACGGAGGCACAGCAAAGCCGCGGGCCCCTGGCCTCCCCAAGGCTCGCTCTGACTTCCGTCACTCAGCCCTTGCACTGTCAGAAAGAGCGGGCTTCTCCACGGGTCCGCTTTTGTAGAGAGGGTGGTGACAGGAGGTATGAGAAAGCATCGAGCTCTGCCCTGCCCCGGCCACCCCGCCCCGTCCCCCGTCATCCCCTGCATGTCACGTCCTGTGGGGGTAGAAAGTCGGGCTTGTCCGGCTCCCTACACGCCCCCTCGTTGGAGTGGCGGTACCCACTGCTCGAAACACAGTTCTGTTATTCTGCCGGCCAGAGCTGGTTGGGAAGAATGGTCAGCTCCCTGGCCCCAGACAGTTTCAGGGGAAAACCTGTGAGGCCCAGGGTCTCGTCTCCTGCCTTTTCCAGACATCCAGAATGAAGGCGGCTTGGTGGGGGGCCGCCCGGGGTCCAGCGGTGCTGTTTTGGGGGGTAGGGGCGGGGGCGGAGGACAGCCCATCGCCCCACCCTGGCGTGGCTCCCTGGCCTGCTTTAATAATTAAACGCCGAAGGAGGGAGGAGGGAGGTGGTGGAGGCCTGCGGCTTCTGCTCGGCCAGTCATTTGTGCCGCCCCCTCCATTAGCCCAGAAGTGAGGTGGTCCAGGGCGTGGGCGGGAGGTGCGTGGGCGGGAGGAGCGCAGACCGTCCTGGGACTGCGGGTGGTGGGCGGAGAGAAAGGCTGCTCCCCAGCATGACTGCTGATCGGCGCACGCGAGGGGTCCACCGTCTGGGAGAGGCCCAGTGCCCGGGGCTCACCCCCAACCTCCTAGGCCTTGTGCCCGCTAAACGCGGGTTTGTGTTCATGCCCGGCGCGGCCCTTTGCTCACCTCTGGGCCCTGGTAGTGGGTGAGGGCTGCCCGCCCACCCGCGGGGCCTGGGCTCTGAGCCTCGGCAGGGAGGCCCCTTCAAGCTCCCTGGGACAGGGAGGGCAGCTCCCCACAAGTGCTCAAGGCTGGAGTCCTGGGGCGGAAGCTCCTGAGAAAGAGGTGAACTCCAGGCATTGGGGATCTAGGCCCCCAAATGACCCCCTCAGCCGCCTTCAGGCCTGGAAGGCATTTCCCCAGGTGGAATTATCAGAGAAGCTATTGGCTGGGTGGATGGATCCTGGCCCACCTCCTCATGTGGGGCAGGACCCCACCTGGCTTCTCTGAGTCCTCAGACGTGACAGATGCAATGGCCTCCAACCCCGCTCTTCTGCAATTCTCTGAGTGGTGGGGGCAGGGCACCCTCCTGCTGCTGGGAACGGGGGTGGGGCAGGCACCCGGCCTCTGTCACTCAAAGCTCTTGGAACCGCATGGGGTCCCCTCTCTCCACAGAGCAGTGGCCTTGCTGGGAAGGGGAGCTCGGGAGCAGTGGCCTGCAGGGCCCAGGAGGGACGAGTAAAGGTGCCTGGGGGCTGGTCGTCAGGGAAATGAACGTGGGGGTCAGCCTACAGCCCCCGTGCTGGGACCACCAGGGTAGGATGCTGGCTGTGGGCGGTGCTGTCCCCTTGATGAGCCGTTCACTCCTGCCCAGGATCGGACATAGGCTGTCCCGCACTCTCTGCAGAGGAGAGGCCTGCTCTTGACCTGGGCCCCTGGGGCCTCGGCCCTGGTCTCTCCTCAGGCCCCAGCCGTGAGTGGGTTCCCTCAGAGCTTCCACAAGGGGGCCAGGGGCTTGGGATGGACACCAGGAGCCCAAGGTAGGGCTGACCAGAGCCGAGGGGGCAGTCACACCACTTACCGACCCGGCCCTAGTGGAGGCCATTCCCTGTGAAGAGGGAGGTGCTGGACACAAGGGGCCAGCCCTGCGTCAGGGGAGCAGTAGGAGGAAATGTAACCCCCACCCCACCCCAGTGGGACGTAAGGTGCTCCCACAGGCAGGGCTGCGGCAGCCTCACACCGGGTAGGGCCTGGCACCGGGTAGGTGTGAGGAAAACTGGGGTTCCCAGGGCAGGCGGGGTCCTGGGTGGGGGTGACAGAGGGCACTGGAGTCCACCCAGAGGATGGCATGGCTGACTCCAGTGGAGCAATGGCCTCCCTGCCAGGAGAGGGAGCACATCAGGGGGAGGACAGAGCAGCCAGGGGAGGACAGACCGTCGTCGGGGAGGACAGACTGCCAGGGGAGGACAGACCAGCCAGGGGAGGACAGACCAGCCAGGGGAGGACAGACAGCCAGGGGAGGACAGACCGTCGTCGGGGAGGACAGACTGTTGTCAGGGAGGACAGACCAGCCAGGGGAGGACAGACAGCCAGGGGAGGACAGACCGTCGTCGGGGAGGACAGACTGTTGTCAGGGAGGACAGACCAGCCAGGGGAGGACAGACTGTCATCAGGGAGGACAGACAGCCAGGGGAGGACAGACAGCCAGGGGAGGACAGACAGTCATTGGGGAGGACAGACTGTCATCAGGGAGGACAGACAGCCAGGGGAGGACAGACAGCCAGGGGAGGACAGACAGTCATCGGGGAGGACAGACCAGCCAGGGGAGGACAGACTGTCATCAGGGAGGACAGACAGCCAGGGGAGGACAGACCAGCCAGGGGAGGACAGACAGCCAGGGGAGGACAGACAGCCAGGGGAGGACAGACAGTCATCGGGGAGGACAGACCAGCCAGGGGAGGACAGACTGTCATCAGGGAGGACAGACAGCCAGGGGAGGACAGACCAGCCAGGGGAGGACAGACAGCCAGGGGAGGACAGACAGCCAGGGGAGGACAGACTGTCATCAGGGAGGACAGACAGCCAGGGGAGGACAGACAGCCAGGGGAGGACAGACAGTCATCGGGGAGGACAGACCAGCCAGGGGAGGACAGACAGCCAGGGGAGGACAGACAGCCAGGGGAGGACAGACCGTCGTCGGGGAGGACAGACCAGCCAGGGGAGGACAGACCGTCGTCGGGGAGGACAGACCAGCCAGGGAGGACAGACTGTCATCAGGGAGGACAGACAGCCAGGGGAGGACAGACCAGCCAGGGGAGGACAGACCAGCCAGGGGAGGACAGACTGTCATCAGGGAGGACAGACAGCCAGGGGAGGACAGACAGCCAGGGGAGGACAGACCGTCGTCGGGGAGGACAGACTGCTGTCTGAAGGACAGACCAGCCAGGGGAGGACAGACTCTCGTCGGGGAGGACAGACTGCTGTCTGGAGGACAGACAGCCAGGGGAGGACAGACCATTGTCGGGGAGGACAGACTGCTGTCTGGAGGACAGACCAGCCAGGGGAGGAAGCACAGGAACTGGGGGACAGAGCGGGTCGCAGTGTGGGGTGCGTGTGGAAAGGCTGCCGTGAGGCCGCCCGTGGCCTGAGGGTACCGCAGGGTGGGAACGAGACCACAGATAGGACAGAGGTGGTAGGATATAAAATGTTTATTGATGTACATTTATTGTCTTTCATAAAACTTCCTTTGGCTACGCTGGGCCACTGTGCTTGGAGGTGGGCTGGGGTGGCCAGGCAGAGCCAGTGCCCACATCTGGGCGGGGACTGGGGCCCAGAGACTGCCTGGGTGGCCCGCAGGCGCCCGAGGACCAGGCGCGGCAGCTGGGGCACACCGCGAGCTCCCGGAGCTGCCGGGGCTGGCTGGCACGGAGCCAGAGAAGAGAGTGACTTACCCAGACTGGCTCCAGGTCCTTCCCGTCTCCACCTGCCTGATGCAACCAGAAACACCCTCGTCAAAGTCACCACGGGGTTCATCAACGGGGCAGGGATGTCACTTGCAGGAAGACTGAGCCACAAGGCAGGTTACCCAGAGCCCTCTCCCAGACAACCCTGCTTCGTTCAGGTCTGCCACCAACACGGGCGGAGCGGACAGAGTGGAGAGGACAGGCGCCCCCATGGCGGGGAGATGCTGGTGGCCCGAGGGGTGATGGTACTGGCTGGGTCACTTTCAAGGAGGACTCATTCAAAGGGGCAGGAGGAGGACAGGGCTTGGTGACCCCTCTCCCCTCTTTTCCAGACCAGCCGGGGGTGAGGAGAGCCCGCCACCTGGGGACAGCTTCTGTACAACGGGTCACTGATGGAGGAGAATGGCCCGGAGCGGCCTGGCGAGACCACAGCGTCGGTCAGTTTATAGCTGGTCGTTCAGCCCCTTGGCCACTCAGGGAGCCTCCAGCCCGGGGAGAAGGAGGCCTGAGGGGCGAGAGGCAGACTTCCCTCCTTGTGCTCGGGCATCAGGGGAGCTGCCCAGTTCCTGTTCCCTGGCAAAGGGTCTCTGGAGGCCCCGGCTGCTCGGGCCCCCTGCCTCCCCTCCGGGTGCCCGCCACTCAGGAGGCGTTCCCAGAGGGGCACTGCATCTCCATGGCGACCGTGTTGGGTGTGCCGGCCCCGGCCTCCCCCAGCTCGGCTCCGTCACGCAGGGCCCGCTGGAAGACCACCCTGAGCGGCTCCCACAGCCGCTGAGACTTGTCCCGCCCGGCCAGGAAGTAGACGAGGGGCTTGGCGCTGCTGTGGATGCAGATGCACAGGTCGGTGACGTACTCGGGGAAGGGGGCCGGGATCTGGAAGACCCAGGAGAGGAACCAGTCGATCCCCAGGTAGATGGAGGACACGAGGAAGACGGAGACCACGGCCAGGACGACGTGGTTGAGCTTGGCGGAGCGCTGGCGCCGCCGGGACCGGCACTCCACGTGCACGATGAGCGCCAGGCAGGGCAGCACCATGAGCGGGCAGAAGACCAGGAAGAGCAGGATGCCCAGGAAGACGTCCATGTGCCTGCAGGCCGCGCCGGAGGCCTGGCGGCTCAGGAACACGCAGAAATAGTTGTGGACGCCGGTGACCAGGAGCGACAGAGCCCAGAGCAGGGCGCACACCACGGCCGACAGGCGCCTGGGCCGCCGGCGCCAGTACCAGGCGGGGAAGACGACGGACAGGCAGCGCTCCGAGCTGATGGCCGGCAGGAGGCTCACGCCCGCCAGGAAGGTGCAGAGCCCCAGGACCCTGGACACGGCGCGGACGTACTCGGCGAAGGGGCCCAGGAAGCCCCCGGCGTTCAGGATGGAGAGCACCGCCTTGCTGAAGAGGTAGCCCACGTCGGCGCCGGCCAGGTGCAGGAAGTAGACGGAGAAGGGGCTCCTCTTGACGGAGAAGCCGAAGACCCAGAGCACCAGCCCGTTGCCCGCCAGGCCGCACAGGCAGAGCAGCAGGAAGATGTAGTTCATGACGGCCGGCGGCGGCAGCATGGCGATCTGCTCGATGGTCAGGAAGCCGCGGCTGTAGAGCTCCGGGGCCTCGCTCACGCCCGGACACATCTGCGCGGGCGCGGAGAGGAGAGAGCGGTGAGGCCGGCTGGGACCCTCCCAGAGCTGCAGCGCCTGCGTCCGGGGGTGCTGGCCCTCACCACAGCCTGGCAGAGCTCCCACGAGAGCAGATGACTCCCCTGACTCCACATAGAGCCTCTCCACTCTGGGACCCCGTGTCCGGAGCTAGCAGCCGACAGGAGGGAGGGACGGTGGAAATGACCCGTGGCTAATCAGGGCACCGGGTCACCCACCTGTCAGCACAGACACTGGTCTAATGTCCACACCACACAAGGCGAGGAAGAGCCTTTTCCGGAGGGAAGGGGACGAGAGAGACAGGGCCAGTGAGCGCAGTGCGGTGCCCTGAGTGGCGCCGTGAACCGAACGCCCGCTAACGGAGGGTGTGACACTGGGATGCCCGTGGGAAGGGGTGTGCAGACCCTGCACAGGTGACGGCATCGCGTCCCCAGGAGGACGCGCTGTGCTACACACACGAGAAGATCCAGGCTCTTTGGGGACCAGGCTGCTTGGTGTCTGCAATTTACTTTCACATAGTTGTTGGGGGGGGGGGGAGTCTAGCCAGGGCTACAGAGAGAGAGAGAGAGAGAGAACGTGGGGAAAGTTCAACAGTTAATGACCAGCTGAGGGGTGTGTGGTGTGGTGTGCGTGTGTCATTCCTCCCAGGTTTTGTAGGCCTGCAGCAGTTCACACTGCAATGCGAAATATTTATTAAAACAATAAAGTCGTGGGTAAGTTACAAAACAAAACAAAAACAAAACAACACAGAGTGGGCCTGGCTCACAGTGGGGTCAGAGATCCCTGAAGAGTCAGAGGAGGTGTCCTGCTGGGCCAGGGGGACCCCCTGGGATCTGGACCTGGTCCAGGGGTCCCCAGGGAAGGGGAGAGACTTGAGGCAGCGCCTAGATATCAAGCTGGAGGGAAGCACCCGAGTATTTTAATAGTCGGTCTGACTGTTCGAATGCATCCAGGCGCCTGTCAGCCCTGCCTCGGGGTCCTGGCGGGCAAACAGATGTGTGGGTCAGATTGGTCAGGTGCAGGAAACAGGTCAGTGGGGTGCGGGGCGTGGAGGCAAGCCGGAGAGCACCCCTCCCCCCGAGGAAGTGGGCAGCTGCTCTGCTCCAGCCCTGACCATCCTTCCCCCACCCCCAAAGAAGCCAGAGGTCTCCATCGCAATGTGACTATCCTGACCTTTAAACGTTCACATTTCAGAAACGCTGTGCGGGCCAAACACAGCACATCTACACTGCTGACTTCAGTCCCAGCTTGTTGATGTTGACTTTGACCTCTCACTCCAAGCGCAGCGGCTGCCCCGAGTGAGCAAGCGTCTCAGTCCGAGTCCCACACCCGGGCAGACATCACTAATCTATCTCAGCGCTCTCGACCACACAGCCTGAACCTGACCTTGGCCCTGGCCCCGGCTTCCCACCCTCCTTCCGCCCCTTCTAAGGCCGGTGTCAGTTCCCGTGGCTCTGGACTCTCCAAAACAAAACAAAACCAAAAACTAAACAAAACAATCAGAATGAAAACCACCCGAGCCCAACGGGAAGGTGCTTGGGGCAGGTCAGCCCTGCTTCCTGCCGAGGGGCCCCCGGCTCTCTGGCAGGGGGCTCAGGCCTGAGGGGTGGCTCTCTGGGCCTGACACCCCGTAATAAACGAGGTGGGGGGCTTTTGAGTCGGGTCATGGGGAATCGACAAACGGGGACAGGAGGGTGTTGGCCAAATTTGGGGGAACCTTCAGGAGGTCAGGGCGAGCGCTGGAAGGGGCTTCCGGTCATCACCCATCACCCTCAAAGTACATTTATTGGTTCAACGTCTCCGTCCGTCCGTCCGTCAACCCCTCAGCTTGCTCTTTACTCAGACTTCCCTGCGGTGGCTTGGACCACTCCGGGCCACAGAGCAGCCTCCTATCAGTCTCCCCTCAGCCGGGGAATCAGACCTAGTCACTCGTGAGACCCGGAGCCCACGCAAGCCCGTGGAGGGCCCGCTGCGACCCCTGGGTGGACTGAGCTGAAGGGCTGGGTCCAACCGGCTCACGCGGTGCCTCTCCGGCCTGCAGGCCCTTCCTGGTCCTCGGGGCCAGGAGTCAGAGCGGGACAGCCGGTGAGTCACTGGGCGTGGAGCTGCCACCCCCAGACGCCGCCTTGTGAAATGCCCGCTCCGGAGCTGCCGGCCCCAGACACCGCCTTGTGAAATGCCCGCTCCGGAGCTGCCGGCCCCTCCCCGGCTCTGTCTTCCATCGGGGATTTCGGGAGACCGCCCCCCTCTCTCCAGCCAGTCTCATCTCTGTCCCCTGTGGCTGCCACTTCACACTGGTCACTATCGGGAGGGGTGGGGGTGGGGATTCCAGGGTCTGGAGGTCAGGGCCCTGGGGAGGAGGCCAGGCTCTGCCCCCAGCCGAGCCACGACGTTGGAGGGGCCTCCATTCCCTCCGATGTGGACCGGCTGCACTAGGGATGCTCGAAGCTCCTCCCACCTGGAGCGTGCTTTGCCTGAATTCAGGAAGCCATGCCAGAGTGTTCAAAGACCTCCCAGCAGAAGAGGTCCCGGGGCTGGGGGCTGTCTGGGTCTCGTCTCAGTCATGGCTGGTGTCTGAAGACAGGAGGCAAATGTGACTAAGAGCCTGGCCTGAGGTGACACTGGCAGGGTGACTTGGAGCAGGCAACGCTCCATAGGGCGCACGCCCGCAGAGCCAGCGCGGAGCCAGGCTCCCCGGTGGCCGTGGGAAGCAGCCGATCACCCCTCCTCTGCAGGGGAGAGATAGACAGAGGTCTCTGGTTTGGTAACAACCCCCCCCCCCCACCACCACCACCACGGGATCCAAGGGTGTCCGGTCCCCTGTGCTTGCCTCACTGTTGAGGACACTGGGGATCTGAGGGACCCCGTGACCAGTGTCTGGCCACACAGCCCTGAGAGGCCTTGCTGCCCACCTGTCGGTCCTCGCTAGAGGACGGCCCTGCGAGGTGGGGAGATGCTGGCCGGGTCTGCCTCCTCCCCCGCACCTGCCCCACCCACCGGGGGCGTGGAGCATCCGCCCGTGCTGGGCGCCGCCCCTGCCACTTGCCTTGTTCCTGTTGGTGGGATGGGTCTCCCAGGAGCAGTTTCCAGCCATCTCCAGGCTTGGGAAGTCTGGATTCCTCAAGACCCTGCTCGCAGCTCACCGGCCAGCACACCCCGCCTGGCAAAAGCAGGAAGGGCCACATCAGGGCAGCCGTGCCCTCCACCCCTTCCCAACCCCCTGCCCCCAGCCCCCTAGGACTCTCTTCTTAGACGAAAGGCTGGCAAGCAATTGCCCGGCTTCCTGAGAGGCGGGGCCGTGCCAGAGCCGCGGGGATCGTTCTGCTGAGTCCAGAGCAGGTCACCCTCCTCCGAGGGTGCCTCATTCACCCCCTGCTGACACGCTGTGAGACCTCCCTGGGAGCCACACATATTTCCTGGGTCCCTCCTTTGTGCTCAGCCCATGGTGGGACGTGGGTTCCCGGCAGTCAGTCCCAGAAGGCAGGGAGGCTTCCTGGAGGAGGCAGCCTTGGACTGGGCCTTGTGTTTGTAATGTGCTAAGATGTGTTTGGTCTTTCCCCTCTAGGTGCCTCGCAGGCAGGACAGCTCAGTCATCGTCAGCATCACCGTCACCACCATCAATCTCCCTGTCAATGAACGCCCGCCGGAAGCTGAGCACTGTGCCAGCTGGCCTGCCACCCTCACCCCGTTTGGTCCTTGCCAGCTCTGAGGCAGGCATGGTCATTCTCCTTTGCTGGGGGCACCCAGGCTCAGGGAGGTGAGTCCACCTGCCCGGGGCACCGGCCATAACCACTGCACACGCTGTAGCTTTGCAGGCCTGTGGGTGGCCGGAACTCCAGCGGCTGTGAGGGGGCAAGCCAGGCGGCCTCTGCCACGGCCCAGGTCCTCGGCCGGCGGAGGGGCGGCCGGACTCAGGCAGGGTGACCGGTCGGGGAGGCCTGGGAGTGGTGACAGTCTGGGCCGAGGCTTTCCTGCCAGAGACCGGCTCACCCTCGCAGAGCTCACAGGTCCTTCCGGTCCGGGTCCCCCACCCTGAGCTCTGCCTCCGCAGGCCAGCACCCCTCCCTCCTGCTGAGCAGGTGGGGAAACGGGCCGTGGGCAGAGAACGGGTCTTGTTGCCGCACAGCCTTGCTGAAGGCTGCTAGGCCCCTCCTCAGCTGGAGGGAGCCCCGGGCAGCGCCCAAGCCTTCAGGACTCCCCCGGAATTCCTTCTTCCACAGGCCAGGGGGAGGGGGGGCACAGGCAGCCTCCTCCACCTCCCCAGCTCAGGGGGCGGTGCATCAGGCATGCCCATCACTGGCCAGAAAGCGTGGCCATCAGCGTGGGCTTGCCAGCCCCTCCTTAACCCTTGCTACCACTCAGCCCACTCGGCAGAGAGGGTAGCCCCCAAGAACGCATGGCTGGACCACGCCACCCTGGACAGCAGCCTGGTACAGAGTGGGGGCTGTGTGGGTGCCCCAGTGAGGTTAATCACCGGAGTGGGTGGGAGCCCAGTAGACAAGAATAAGGGAGTTTGCGATGCATGGGCAGTGTGGATTTGCAGGT
The DNA here is from genome assembly GCF_036850995.1 of Saccopteryx leptura. Classification (NCBI taxonomy): domain Eukaryota; kingdom Metazoa; phylum Chordata; class Mammalia; order Chiroptera; family Emballonuridae; genus Saccopteryx; species Saccopteryx leptura. Next base: position 5,156,604 of record NC_089503.1, on the reverse strand, counting down.
CGCGGTACGGGGGAGTGTGCAATGTAACCCCCTCCCACCACGTCTTGACTCTCACGGTCCCCACTGCCGTGGGCAGGCCTCTTGTTTCTGCAGGTGCTGGGGCCTTGCCCAAGCTCTCTGGTGCCTGCCTGAACCCGAAACCTACCCATCTCCCCCATCCTTTCTGGCCCCGGGGACACCCCCTGCACCGGGCCCCTTCCTCTCTGTGCCCTTCCAGGCATGCACCTCCCCTCGGGTCCGGGTTCCTGGTGTGGACCCCAAGGACGTCCCGACCCTGGAGAGCCTGCCCTTTCCCCGGGGCAGGTTAGACGCCCACCACTCAGGTGTCCCCAAGGGCGGCTGGTTGGGACATGCCCCTGATGCCTGACTTGGAGCGGGCATGAGGTAGCCGGGGCTCCGAGCTCGCCTCTGCCGGTGGATTCGATGGGTGGGTGCCCTGGTGTGTCCCTGAGCCGCTCGAGAAGAGCCATTGCACTCATGCAGAGAGCGCTAGAAGCCGAGTGGACCCCAGATGGGCCATAAAAAGACATGTGTGTGGCATGTGCATGGGACATGTGTGCGTGCGTGGGAGTGCGCGCTCCTCAGGTTGGGGTCTGGCTGGCCTGCGACGGAGCTGGCTTCCGCTGAAGTGGACAAAGGAAAGAAAAAAAAAAAAACCCCAGCTGCCAGCTCAGCCCAGTCCTGAGCCTCCCCTCAAAGCACGGGCCCAAGGGCGGCCCAGACAGCCACCTGTCTGCCTCCTCCGGCCTCCGAGCGCTCACCCCTCTCACCCCACCCCTGCCCCAGCCACAGCCTATGCCGGGGGCCCCACGCAAGGCTGTCTTCCAGGAGGCCCAGGTGGGGACCAGCAGACCCCAGGTCTCCAATCGGTCCCCAGGCTGCCACTTGGGCTGGACCGGAGAGCGCGGGCTGTCACTGTCCCCGACAAGGAATCTGCATTTTCTCACTCGGGCCACCTCCCACCCCCAGGAGTCCTCTGCTAACAACTCGGACCGAAGAGGCTCATTTGGGGGGAGTGAGACCTTCCGGGAGATTTCACGGACGGCCTCCATCCCATGCCAACTCCACATCAGGCGTCTTGGGCCAGGGAAGAGGTGGGACATGGTGGTCCAGCCTCCCGGGGCTGCCGAGGCTCGGCCCTCGGTGTCCACGCCGGGAGTGGGGGGGGGCGGCCCCATGCCTGCCCGCCCACCCAGCCCCAAGCTCAGCTTTGAGGGAAGGAGGGAGCGTGGCAGTGGGGCGTGTGCCGTGTGCGTGACAGTTGTGGGAGCCATCTCACCGAGCTTGGGACGCTGCCTGCTGGGTGTTCCCTCCCCACCCTTCCAGGCTTAGACAGCTGCTGGGGAGGGCGGTGGAGGGACGGAGGGGGAGCCCCCGCCCACCGGAGGATGGAGCGGACACTGGACAGGGAGGACAGCTTGGGGGTCGGGGACTGCCAGGACACCGGGGCCTGCCCCGCAGGAGGGGGCCTCTCAAAGGTCCCCGTGTTCCTGGGATGGGACTGCCGGAGCCTCCAGAATGCCGCCGGAGGCCCTCGGGGGGTGACAGCCCTCTCTGGGGTCTCAGGGCTCCGGCTTTGGGCAGTGTGGGTTCCGGGAGCTGTCTGCCCAGACGGTGCCCACCTCGCCCTCCTTCCCTGCCCAGCCTTCGCCCTGCAGCCCAGTTCCTGGACCTCCCTCCCCCGGCCCGAGGCCCCATGGAGTACCTGCAGCTGTCCTGATCCTGACCCTCCAGGCTCCCTCAGTGCCCTCCGCCTCCGGCCGGCTGCGACCCACGGGGCGGCAGGCCAGCACAGAGCCCGGCTGGCCGGAGCCTCAGAAAACAAGAGCCCGGAGCGCGGAGAGCCCTCGGCTGCTGCTGGAGAAGATGGCTTTGGAAGCAGAACCCGCCCCAAACCCAATTCCAGGCCCGGCAGGAGGAGGAGGGGAGGAGAGGCGGGGGAGGAGGGGCCCAGCCCCGAGAGCCGGGATGAGGCTTCGGGAAGGAATGCCCTGCTCATGAGCCCCCCCCCCCCCCAAGCCCCACTGGGAACTCATCTCTCTGCCTGGTGACGTCAGGTTGGCCCGAGCACTGTGGCCGGAGTCCAGCTGCTAATCTTCCGTGCATCCTGGAGAGAGGGGAGCGCCCGCTGTCCACTTGCCCGGTGCCTTCCACCCGCTCCCACTGGGCCCGTTGGGGCGCAGGCCCAGGAAAGGCGGGTCCCCACCGGTTGTTCAAATGGACCCGGGGGGGGGGGCGATCCTGAGAAGCCAGGAGACAGGCAGGCGAGGTAGACTTGGCAGCGGACAGACGGACGAACAGATGCAGGGAGGCCACCCAGGTGGCACTCGGCTCTCTCTCCCGCCCGAGGAGACTCTGCCCAGCGCCCTCTGCGGGCTCAGGGGTCCAGGAATTCCCTTCTCCCGGCCCTAATGGCAATCAGATGGCCCGAGTGGAAAATCCCCGCGCTCGCCTGGGCCGAGCTGGGAACTGGCGGCCCTTGTGTGTCCTGTGTGTGCGCTGTTCCTGGGGAGGATGAGTCAAGCTCCACTCCCCCCACAGACCCCCGCGGGGTCCTGGGGCACCAAGCCAAAGCCTGGGGTGGTGGTGCAGGCGCCCCGGGGGTGGCATGGGGACAGGGGTGGGTGGGTGCGGACAAGTGGCTTCCCAGGGAGCCCCTCAGGAAGGCCCCTCCTTTCCTTGGCCAAATTCTCACGGCCCAGGGAGCCTGAGGGAATTCCAGCTGGTGCTTTCCCTGCAGGAATGGACGCTGCCCAACTGTGTGTGCGGGGGCCTCTGTGGGCACCTTAAAAGAGAGCCCGGAAATTGAGTTTCCCCCCTACCTGCCCCGGGAGCTAGCTGCAGGCCTCTGCCCCCTGGAGGGACCTGATGTCGGCCGGCGGAGCGCAAACCTCAGAGCGAGGCGGGGGGGTGACTTGTTCCCTGTGTGGCCCGGCTGGCCTGTGGGGGTGGGGCCCCCGCACTGAAGGAAGGCGGAAGGATGCTGAAGCTCACGGCCCTGCGTGAAGCTCATGCAGGCAGCCGGCAGGCGTGACCCTCCCCTCCTTCCCTGGGCGGCCAGCTGGGGCCCAGCTGGACCACTTGTTTATGCGGGGAGGCCCGAGGGAACCTACGGGGAGGCTGGAGGAGGCTGAGTTCAGGCAAGGTCCGAGAGTAATTGCATCTGGACACTTAAAAGGAATGGTGTGAAGTGGGCAGTGCCCTGCGAGGCCCCACCGCCTTATTTGGTGTGGAAATCTGTTTCCTTCCAAGCTAATAAGAGGTGCTTGTGAGCAGGAGAGCCTGCCTTCGCCGGGTGTGCTGCTGTGGCCGCCCAGTGTCCCCAGCCCGGAGACTGGGCTCTGCAGGGACAGCAGAGAAAGCCCGCAGGCTGGCACGTGCGGCTTCCCGGGCCTTGGTTTAATGGCCTGTCGCCTGGGGAAAAGAATGACCCACAGAGTCGCGGTGAGGAAGGGGTCAGATCTTTGTGCTTCTCAGAAAGGCCCTGCCCTGAAACTTTATTTTTAATTGGCCCCCTGCCTCACGGATGGACTCTGTGGTCCGACGGCCCACCCCACGCCCCTGCTCAGGCCAGGACCCTCCTCTGCTGGGGGTTCCTGGGGGCAGGAGGCCTGGCTCTGGGCAGGGCTGTCTGCTGCCAGGGCCCTTCTGTGCTCCCTGGATGACAGGTGGCCACGGAGCGGAGCCCCTGCCCCCTCCCCTCCCCCTGTGGATGGTCAGAGCGCCTGCTGGGCGTGACACACTCTGCTCCAGGCTGGGGAGCAGCTGAAGGCAGCCTGGGAGGCAGACCAGAACCAGAGGAACCGAACACGCCTACAACCACACCTGAGCCGAAGACAGCAAGGCGGCCAGGAGATCGGGGCAGCTTCTCTGAGGACGTGACGATGGAGCTCACGAGGAAAGTCGGGCAGGAGTGTTTCCGGTGAGAAGGGGAAGGAAGGCATCTCAGCAGAGGAAATGGGATGAGCAAAGGTCCTGGGGCAGGAAGGCATGCTGCACAGGTGCATGGGGGCTGCATGCAGCTGAGGGGATGCAGGGAGGACGGGGCAGGTGAGGCGCCTCAGCTGGCAGCTCTGATCAGTGCACCATGTCCAAGATCTCACGCTCCTTGTCACCTTTCTGCTAGCTTCGGTCCCATCTGTCAGAGGACAGGAGCAGTGAGGATAATGCCACAGCTACCACTTAGTGGGTCCTGGGAGCTAGGACCTTGATAAATCGAGTCATTTAATCCTCACAACACTCCCACTTTACAGACTCATCCAGCACGTGTTTCCTGAGTACCTACTATGTGCCAGGCACTGTTCTAGGCCCTGGGAATCCAATGATGAATGAAACGGAGAGAGATTCCCGCCTGCACAGTGCCCATGTTCTGGAAACGAGGAAACCAAGGCCCAGGGAGTAATTCTGTGTATCTGTTAGACAGCCCCCACACCCCAATCTTGGGACCTGCGCTGGGGGTCTGGGACCCACATCTCCAGCACTGGGCATGGAAACATCGAGATATGGGGAGAGCTCTGGAGTCCTGGGATCTAACTCTGGCGCTGCCTCTGACAACTGAGAGACACTGAGCCTCAGTATCCCCGGCTGTGCTGTGGAGAGGGTCGTGGGAGGGGATGACACTTGAGCTCCATGCCCCGTCCTGACCTTCTGCTTTCGCTCTGATGGGCTGGTTCTTCTTCTTTCTCAGGAGGTGATAAGGCAAATGTGTGCGTGGCCTGAGTGTCCCGAGTCAATACTTGAGGCTTTTCGGATTCAACCCTTGAGATAAAAACGTCTCTCCAAGGTCTAGCTAGCTTTCTTGCTGGGGACAGGTGAGTGAGACCCTCCCTCATCTCCTTACCCCTCCTCCAACCAGGCTGGAGCCTCTGTGATGGAAGCTGCATCTTGGGACTCTCTGAAGAACCTTATAGTCTCCTCTGTCCCACATGTGGGAGACTGTTCATTTGTCCATCCATCATCCATCCACCATCCACCCATCCATCCATTCATCCACCCATCCATCCATCATCCACTCATCATCCATCATCCATCCATCATCCATCCATCCATCCATCCATCCATCCATTCATCCATCCATCATCCATCCATCCATCCATCCATCCATCCATCCATCCATCCATCCATCCATTATCCACTCATCATCCATCATCCATCCATCCATCCATCCATCCATCCATCATCCACTCATCATCCATCATCCATCATCCATCCATCATCCATCCATCCATCCATCCATCCATCCATCCATCCATCCATTATCCACTCATCATCCATCATCCATCCATCCATCCATCCATCCATCCATCATCCACTCATCATCCATCATCCATCATCCATCCATCATCCATCCATCATCCATCCATCCATCCATCCATCCATCCATCCATCCATCCATTATCCACTCATCATCCATCATCCATCCATCCATCCATCCATCCATCCATCCATCATCCACTCATCATCCATCATCCATCATCCATCCATCCATCCATCCATCCATCCATCCATCATCCACTCATCATCCATCCATCCATCATCCATCCACCATCCACCCATCCATCCATTCATCCACCCATCCATCCATCTATCATCCACTCATCATCCATCATCCATCCATCCATCCATCCATCCATCATCCACTCATCATCCATCATCCATCCATCATCCATCCATCATCCATCCATCCATCCATCCATCCATCCATCCATCCATCCATCCATCATTCACTCATCATCCATCATCCATCCATCCATCCATCCATCCATCATCCACTCATCATCCATCATCCATCATCCATCCATCCATCCATCCATCCTTCCAACATTCATCCATCTACCCATCATCATTTCATCACATATTCATCTATCATTCCTTCCATCATTCACCCATTTATTCATTCATTATCTATCCATTCATCCATCCATCCATCCATCCATCCATTGTTCATTGATGTATTCATTCTTATCTTCCTTTAACACATAGTTACTGAATACCAACAATGTTGATCCTGGGGAAAGACTAGTGGAAGAGCCAGACATGAAAGGGGGGAAGAACACGGGATAAACAGAAACAAATGAACAGGACTCCAAATGAGATCACTGCGGTGAGGAAGACCAACAGTGGCGCTGATAGAAAATTATACGGCGGGAGAGGAGAAGGCGTGTCAGAGGCTGAATAATGGCCTCCTAAAGATGTTGATGTCCTAATCCCCAGATCCTGAGAGTATGTGACCTTCCATGGCAAAAGGGACTTTGCAGCATTGCCGAAGTGAAGGATCTTGAGATTGGGGGATTATTTTGGATAACCCAGGTGGGCCCCATGTGATCGTAAGTGTCCTTGTCAGAGAGGGGCGGGAGTGTCCGAGTGAGATGGGACAATGGAAGACAACCAGGAGGCCAGGCAGGGGACGTGATAAGTTAACCAGGAGGCCAGGGAAGACCTACCCGTGAACCCTACGCAGGTGTCCCAGGCGAGGGGGAAGAGGCGGCCTACGACCAGCAGCCAGGGCGGCGGTCAGACCCTCATGGGGACCGGCCTACGACCAGCAGCCAGGGCGGCTGTCAGACCCTCATGGGGACCGGCCTACGACCAGCAGCCAGGGCGGCGGTCAGACCCTCATGGGGACCGGCCTACGACCAGCAGCCAGGGCGGCTGTCAGACCCTCATGGGGACCGGCCTACGACCAGCAGCCAGGGCGGCGGTCAGACCGTCATGGGGACCGGCCTACGACCAGCAGCCAGGGCAGCGGTCAGACCCTCATGGGGACCGGCCTACGACCAGCAGCCAGGGCGGCGGTCAGACCCTCATGGGGACCGGTGTCGAGGACTCCTGATTTGGGGGAAAGCAGGAGGGAGGGAGGCCGGGGATGACGCCGCCCTGAACCCTGAGCGCTCCCGGTCTGGAGCTCCGCCCAGGCCGGCCAGCAGTGCCGAATACGGGCAGATAATATGAAAACCTGCCTTGACTCCACCTCAAATGAGCCACACTTTTCCCTGGGACACGTGCAAAATGACAGAGACTTGCTCTCCAGCCCGAGCGATCTGGTGTCTGTTGGTGGGAGGCCAGGTTTCCTAAACGTTTCTGGCAGAAGTAGCTGCTTTCCAGATGAAACGCAGGGACGGCGGTTACTCCTGGTACAGCAGTTTGATCTGGAATTTGCCCTGTGGCCTTGTTCCATCTGCCAACTGACATTGTGTGCCTCGTGGTGTGTGTATATTGCAAGTCATTTAAAAAAAACACAAAACACACTGGGATCTTTTAAAAAAATTATCTAAGATAAAATTTGCCACTTTAACCATGTCTAAGTGCACAACGCAGGGTTATTAGGTACATTCGGTTTGTCGTGCAAGCCACCCCCACCCACCCTCCAAATCCAGAATTCTTGATCTCACAAAGCTGAAACTGTCTCCGTTAAACACTTATAAACACCAGCTCTCGCCACTGTCCCCTTCCCTAGCCCCTGGCTGGTCCTCTGCTGACCCAGTGTGAGGACCTGGCACACCGGAGACACTTGATGTGGGACCAGCGTCCCCAGTGTCGCACGCTCGGCCGTCTCTGAAGGGGAGCGGAAGGTCCCCTGGCATCGTTGTCTGAGTGGCTTCCTGGTTACTGGCTCTGAGGGGCTCGCACGGTCCGTCTGGCCCCTGAGCTGGGTGGGGGCTTCTCCTCTGTCTTGCAGGACAGACCTTGACCCTGAACCACCAGGTCCCCTGGCCTCCCCGGCCTGGATGACCACAAGTCCCTCTGTGGCCGAGCGTCCAGGGACCGCCCCTTCCAGGCTCCCTGGTTCTGGTTGTCTCTTTCCCTTGATCCCGCACCCCGCCGAAAAGCCCTGGGCAACCGGCCTGGTAGGAGGGCCAAGTCTGGGCTGCGCTCCAGTCATGGGGTCGGCTTCCTGCCCTGACCTGCTGCTGCCTCTCGCTCATCCACAGCTCACCTTCCCTGTGGCCGTGACGTGGGCCTCCCGCTGAGCCCCTTTCTGTGCTGGGGCACCCCCAGGCTTTTCTCCCTGCCTAGGGTTCATTATCTGAGGGCAAGGGTGCTTTAAGTCACCGTGGGATGCAAACAGCCACAGCGGAGCAAGGGGCCCCCACCCCCAGCCTCTCTCCAGGCGCAGAGATGGCAGCCTGCCAGCCTGTTTGTGTCGGGTGACCGCCCTCCCCTGGCACCTGTCCCAAGTTCCTCCTGGGGGGTCTGCCTCCCGCTCCTGTGACCCAGACCCCTCTGCCCACCACCCTTTAAGAGCACAAGTCCTGTGTTGTGTCTCTCTCCTCTGCTTGTGACCCTCCTGCCACCTTCTCATTGCTCTCAGAACAAGACGCACCCCTCAACGGGGATGCCACGCCCCACAGGGTCTCTGCTGCCTCCCCCTCCCCCCTCTGGTTGGCCCTCTCCCCTCAAGCTCACTGTCCTCTGCCCCAGCCACACCCTCTCCATGGCACCATACCTCCTCCTGCCCCACCCCATGGTCAACTCCTCCTCATCCTTCAGACCTCGGCTAAAAATGTCACCTCCTCCCAGAGGCCCTTTCTGATCACCTTCTCTGAAGATGGCCGGCCCTGTGTGTGCTGTTCAGAATCGAAACATAATCCGCTTACCATACAATTCACCTTTCTAAGGCATACAATTCGCTATTTTTTTTTGGTATATTCACAAGATTGTGCCACCATCCACCACTCTAACTTTAGAACCCTTTCATCACCCCCAAAAGAAACCCTGTGCCCGGCAGGCATCACTCCTGCCCTCCCCGCCCTGCCCCCACCCCTGGCCCTGCTGCTTTCTGTCCTTGAGATTTACATCATCTGGCGTTCACGTAAGTGGGCCTATGCACGTGACCTTTTGCATCTGGCTTCTTCCACCTAGTATAATGATTTGCAAGACTCAGCCTTTCCTTCCTTTTCATAGCTGAATAATATGCCATCGTGTGGCTGTGCCCGGCCCACCAGTCCCTTCCTGGCACGGATCCAGGGTGTGCTGTCCCTTCTCTGAGGGTTCTTCCCACTTCCCATCTCCTTGACGAGACAGCCTCTCCGAGAGGGAAGGCCTGCCCGTGCTCCTGGCCCTGCCCGGGGCCTGGCTGGGGCCGGGGATGTTGAGCTGTTGGGCAGATAAGGGTGTGGGGGTTGGTCTCAGCCTCAGAGACTGGTGGTGCCCATAGGTGGTGTCATGGAGCTCACCATCCATCTTGCTATCTCTGTGCTGGGAGCTCTGTGCTTTACCAGTGGCCACTGGCTAATGGCCGGCATTGCAGGGGGCAGAGAGAACACCTGACTTCATTGCCCCAAGGGTCCAAAAGACCGAGCCCAGTTGCTACCAGCTGATAATGCACCTTCCATGGCTTCCTGCTTGTCCCTGACCTACTTCTCGGGATCGACTTTCAAACCAGCAGCTCCTCAGGTCCTGTTTCGGGGGCTCCCAGTCCAGGGAGACGTTTGCGCCTCATTCACACATCCGGGCTGCAAGCCTTGGACGACCCAGCCGTCACCCCAGGCCCCCCAGGCCTCTGCCCAGAGCTGCCCCCCAGCCCCACAGGCCTCTGGGCTTGGCCTTCAGTCCTCTGCTCCAGCCTCTTCCTTGCTGACTCTTTTTTTTTTTTTGTATTTTTCTGAAGCTGGAAACGGGGAGAGACAGTCAGACAGACTCCCGCATGCGCCCGACTGGGATCCACCCGGCACGCCCACCAGGGGGCGACGCTCTGCCCACCAGGGGGCGATGCTCTGCCCATCCGGGGCGTCGCTCTGTTGCGACCAGAGCCACTCTAGCGCCTGGGGCAGAGGCCAAGGAGCCATCCCCAGCGCCGGGCCATCTTTGCTCCAATAGAGCCTCGGCTGTGGGAGGGGAAGAGAGAGAGAGGAAGGAGGAGGGGGGCTGGAGAAGCAAATGGGCGCTTCTCCTGTGTGCCCTGGCCGGGAATCGAACCCGGGACTTCTGCACACCAGGCCGACGCTCTACCACTGAGCCAACCGGCCAGGGCCTCTTCCTTGCTGACTCTTATCACCCAGCCCCCCTCCACCCCACCCAGCTGCCACCACAAGCCAGTTCACAGCACAACAAATGATCCCGGCCTTCCCCAGGTTCCTGTTGCTTGTGTCATGTAAGAGTGTTCAAAATGACGAGCACAGCCCGTGCTGGCCTGGGGGGGGGGATTTGGGGATGCACATACTCGCCCCTAGCGCCTGGGCGAGGGGGGCTTGCTCGCCAAGTCCTGTCCAGTCTCGGACCGGGCTTCGCCCACTGGGGCCCTCCTGGCTGTGTGACCTCGGACGACGCGCATGGCCTCTCTGTGTCAGTTCCCCAAGAGCAGCAGAGGATGATGGCTGGGCTGCTCCAGGCCGGGGCTTCGAGGCTGACGCGAGACAGAGATTTCAGAATCCTTTGTGATCTTAGAACACTGGGCCACTATTCTCCCGGAGACGGTGGAGAAGAAGTGGGTGAGAGAGCAGCGGCGGGGGCTGAGGCCCTACTGTGCGCCCTGTCTCACTGCAAACCCCCTTTTGTGCGGGCAGCAGCTGAGGCCCGGCCAGGTGTTGGGGCTGCCTGAGCTCAGGAGGACTGGGCTGGGGGCTTGAGGATTTGGGTTTTTTTTGGGGTGGGGGTGGGAGTTACAGAGTGATGCCTTTTCCACGCCACCACGTGGCTGGGTGATTTTCCTTTTTCCCCTCACCTGCTTGTAGAAACCATTTGATCGCCTTTCGTATCAGTCAACCACAGTGCCTTCCCAGGTCAGCTCCTGGCACGTAGTTGGTGCTCAATAGTTGTGTAGACGATCGAGTGAATAGAAACCGGGAACCTATCTTATTTTTTATTTTTTATTATTATTTTTTTTTTCATTTTTCTGAAGCTGGAAACAGGGAGAGACAGTCAGACAGACTCCCGCATGCGCCCGACCAGGATCCACCCGGCACGCCCACCATGGGGCGGCGCTCTGCCCACCAGGGGGCGATGCTCTGCCCATCCTGGGCGTCGCCATATTGCGACCAGAGCCACTCTAGCGCCTGGGGCAGAGGCCGAGGAGCCATCCCCAGCGCCCGGGCCATCTTTGCTCCAATGGAACCTTGGCTGCGGGAGGGGAAGAGAGAGACAGAGAGGAAAGCGCGGCGGAGGGGTGGAGAAGCAAATGGGCGCTTCTCCTGTGTGCCCTGGCCGGGAATCGAACCCGGGTCCTCCGCACGCTAGGCCGACGCTCTATCGCTGAGCCAACCGGCCAGGGCCCGGGAACCTATCTTTAGAAAGCCCCCACGTGGGCACATGCCCGTGCTCACGCAGAGGAAACCCAGCCTCGCCGTGGGCGGTAGGCCGTGATGTACCCAGGAAGGCAATGGACCTGACGAGAGCCTACAGCGGGCCCAGGGTGCCCCTCTTGGAACCTCCTAGGCGTCCCTGCAGTCACACCAGGAAGTTTCTGTCATTTCCTCTACAAAACAGAGCGGGAGCCAAACACGGAGGTGGCTGGCACTCTGCCCACAGCTCGGACACATGTTTGGGAGCCGAGGGCAAGGGCATTTCTGACGTTCAAACCAAATTTGGAGCCACCTCTGGGTGCGTACCTTGGGGGGGGGCAAAAAGCTCTCTGCTGATGGCGGAAGCCTCCAACAGTGGCCCTGCTATGACAGGACACGGAGAGGTGGCCAGGCCGAGCCAGGCAGTGTCTGTCCCCACCAAGAGGCTGCTCTTCTCCACTGCAGGCTCCCGGGGACACCACTGAGAAGGCAGCTGCGTTGTGCTGGGCGGATTCGTCCTTTATGGTGTGTGTGTGTGTGTGTGTGTGTGTGTGTGCACACGCGCAGCAGGGGTGAGGGGCGGGGGGCGGGGCGGGGACAGGAGGGCACTGTGCCCTTATGAATCTCAGGTTTGTTTTCTTGGCCGGTGGTGGGGGGCAGGGCAGGGACTGGACTTCCTGCCAAAGACCCCCTTTCTCAGCTACTCTGCAAACCACACAGGCTCTGACTCTGCCTGGTCACTTCCTCTGGGCTGGCCTCACTTGCAGAAGGAAGCTGCTGCTTTTATGGCCGCAAGTCAAGCCCACACCAGCGGCCCCTTCATCCCATCCCGAGCAGGTCCCGTGCTCCTGGACTCGGTGGATGGTGGGCCAGGGCTGTTTTCAGATGTGAAGCCTCCAGCCCACTCGGTTGGGAAGAAGGACAAGCTGTCTTAGCTCACAGGGTGGATCTGACAACCAGGTCAGAAGTGTGGCTTGGGAGATAACCTTCGGGGCACACGTATGAACATTAGAACAAAGCCTTTCTTGTCACCTGTGGCGATAGGCAGCCTTCTAAGATGACTCCACCTCCTGGTGCTCTAACATGGGGTTCCTCTCTCCACGGAGCCTGGACCTGGTGACTCGCCTCCCACCAATGGGACCCAGCAAGAGTGACGGGATGCCTCTCTGGAGATGAGATTATGAAGGACGGTGATTTTCCTCTTGTTAGCCCTCTTTCTCTGTCTTTTCTTGCTTGTTCCTTCCAATGGAACCAGCTGCTATATGTCCTGAGCTGCCCTGTGGAGTGGTCTGTGTGGCTGGGAACTGAGACCCTCACTCTATCCAACAGCCCATGAGGGGCTGCATCCAGCCAGCAGCCTCTGAGTGAGCCCGGACCCCCACGCTGAGCCTGGGATGGCTGAAGCAGCCCGGCCCACACCCTGACAGCAGCCCGTGGCACACGCCACGCCGGAGGCTTCCGGCTGAGCCACGTGCGGGCTCCATCCAGTTTAAGGAGAGCTGGCAGGTAACAAACATTGTTTTAAACCCTGAAATTTGGTGGTTATTTGTTCCGGTCATATAAAGTCCATGCTGGCCTGTCTCTGGGTTCATTCCCAGACCAGCACTGCTCCGTCCACACTGACTGCTCCGCCAGCACCCCCGGGCCCGGGAGACCCACCCACAGGACTGCTGTGAGGATTCGGACACCCAGAGGGCCCCGCCAGTCCTTTCTCTCCTTGTGGGTGCCCTTACGTACTGGACTGACATACCAAAAGCTAGGGATGGACAGAGCCCAGAGGCCGTCTGTCTGCACCCCGAGGACAGCATGCTGGCATCTGAGGGTCAGGCCCAGCTGCTGGACCAAGCTGGACCCCTCCCCGACCTCTCGTTTTGTGAGAGCTCCTTCTATTATACCCCAGCATCCACCCCAGCCTCGACACCAATGCCACGAAGTCAGTGACACCACTTACACTGTGCCTGACCCCACATGGGACTCTGTGAGTTTGTACCCAAACATCAAGGGAGCTCTTTAATTGCAGTAAGACATCTCCCGGGCCATGATGGGCCATTTTCGCTATGAGCAGTGTGCAGCTATTATTTCCTTTTTCTCAGAATAAGAAGATCTTACTTTTGTTGAGTTTTAAAGTGTTAAAACAAACAAACACACCTCAACCCCATGAACACATCCCGTGACTTCTTTCTGCCCTCCTGGGCAGCCACGCTCCTGCCCTCTGAGCTGTACCACCTTTCAAATATTTGCCAACCAATGCGCTCACTGACTTCATGGCCACTTTCATTGGCATCTCTTCTAATGAGGAGGGGCTTTGCCTCAAGCATTCATCCTTGATACTTCCTTTTTTGTGAACTTCTGGTTCATGTTCTTTGCTCCTTTCCTATCTGTGGAGAATTTAGTTTTGTTTTTGTTTCTGTTTTTTTTTTTTTAATTTTCTTTTTTTATTATTCAATGACAGGAGAGGAGGCAGAGACAGACTCTTGCATGTGCCCTGACCAGGATCCACCCGCAAGCCCCCTACGGGGCTGTGGTGCTCTGCCCATGTGGGACCACTGCTCCACTGCTTGGCAACCAAGCTATTTTTACTGCCTGAGGTGAGGCCATGGAGCCACCCTCAGCACCCAGGGCCAACTTGCTCAAACCGAGCCATGGCTATGGGAGGAGGACAAGGAGAGAGAGAGAGAAAGAGAGAGAGAGAGAGAGAGAGAAGGGGGAGGGGTAGAGAAGCATATGGATGCGAAGCAGATGGGCGCTTCTCCTGTGTTCCCTGACCAGAATCAAACCCAGAACTTCCACATGCTGGGCAGGTGCTCTACCGCTAAGCCAACTCACCAGAGCCCTTAATTTTTTCGTACCTGATTTTTCCGAGCTCTCTGGGAGGCACAATTTTGGGCCCTACAGCTTTACCCACTGGCATTGGGCCTGTGGTTACAACGGGTTAGAGGCAAAAGGGATTTTGTAGATGTAATTAAAGTTACTAATTATCTGATCTTAAATGCTGTAAGGAGATGATCCTGGGTTATCCAAGGTGCCCAGTGCAATCACATGAGCCCTTAATAGCAAAGAGATGTGGCTGGCGGGGAAGTCAGAGAGGTGGAGACATCTTATGGTGTTCTGAAGTATTTCTTCTGGAGCATAAGAAGGATCCAATGTGCTCTTGCTCGCTTTGAGGATGGAGGGGGCCCCAGCGAAGGAATGCAGTGGTCTCTAGGAGCCAAGGGTGTTCCCTGGCTAATGTTCAGCAATTGGCCCTCAGTCCTAGCTCCATGGCAGTGCCTTCCGCCAGCCACCTGCTTGAGCCTGCTCCCGGTGCTGACACCTCGTGAGGCCCTGCGATGAGAACCTGGCCGAGCGGCTGGACTTCGGACCTCCAGGACTGAGAGAGAACACGGGGGTGCGGTGGGGGGGTGTCTAAGTCAAGTTCGTGGCACTAGGTCACAGCAGCAATAGAAACCGAGCTCTTTCTACATGGATGTTGCACACGCTTTTTATACATGTTGTAAATATTTTTTCAAGTGTGTCATTTGTCTTTTAGACTTCTCACCCTCAATTCTATTTAATCCTCCCAATTTCATTTTCAGAGTGCCATTCTGGGAGGTGTCCTTTGCGGTCACCGCCACCTACTCAACACACATGCAAAACAGATTCCTTGGCCAGCCAAGCCCAGAGTTGCTGATTCAGTAGGTCTAGGAGGGCCCAGGAATTTGCATTTCTAACCAGTGCCGAGGTGCTGCTGACGCTGCAGGGCCCCGGGGACCATTCTCTGAGAACACACCTCCAGACACTAGGAGGTTCCTTAGGGCCCCTCCCAAGTGGAAGAAAGTTAAGCCCCAACCTCTCAGGGGAGGGGCGCTGTAGAAGCACGCCTCTTTAGACTAGAACTCCGTCCTCATTGGCTGGTAGCGAAGGACACCCCCTACGTCACAGTGCTGTTCGCTCCTCCTCCCGAACTCCATGGGCGGGGACAGTGCGCCTGCGCAGTGGAGCTCGGACGCTCTAGTTCTGAGCTTCTTTTGAGGGTCCCGGCAGTGCACGGCGATCCCATGGCGGAGTCGGAACCGCTCCTGAGCCGGGCCCGCGGCGGCAGTGGGCCCGACTGCCCGCCTGGCTTGCCCGCCTCCCGCAGTGTCCACGTCGGTCCTGGTAAGCGGCAGCCTGGGGAGGGGACCGGTCTGCGCGGGGTGGTTCGTGGGGGTCCCGCAGCCCTCGCCGTGTCGCTGCTGTCACGGAGGGCACGCCCCAGCTGGCCAGCCGAGATCCGAGGGGCCCGGGCAGCGCGGGGCACGAGGCCAGCCGCCTTCCGGATGGCGGGGCGCTGCGCCCTGCGACCCCGGTCCTGGTGCGGAGTTGGGGACGCTGGCGGTGGCGGAGGCGGTCGGGTGCTGCGGAGCCGTGTCTTTCCCGGACCAGTCGGGCGGAGAGGGCATCGCGGTCCTCGCTCGGCTCCCCCGGTCCAACAGCCCGGGGTAGCCAGCCCTCTGCAGCCGCCTTCGGAGTGCCGGGGGTGGACCCAGACCACGTGCTTTCCGTGGACCTCCTTGGTGATTCCTAGGAGGCAGCAGCTCCATTTCCCCCCGGTTCTTACAGGGACTTGGGGTGGGGGATGGGGGGAAACTGAGGCACAGAGAGGATCGTTCCCTTACCCAAGGTCACACAGCCAAGAAGTGGCCCAGGTGGGATTCGAACCCACCGACAGTGAACTTGCGAGTGCTTTTGCTCTACCTTCTCATTCCTGATCCCAGGAAGCTTCCCAGTGGCTGGTCCCCTTCAGCTTGGAGTGGGGGCAGGCCTCACGAGACTGGGCGGCTTCCTCCCTTCGCCCTCAGCATTTCCCTTCTGGCCTTCCTGTTTCCCCCGCAGAGAGATTGCTGAAGTTCAAGGAGACGGGAGGTCTGGGAGGGTGGAGCCCATCCATCCCTGAAGAGCCTCAGCCTGGTGTTACAGTTGAGGAAACTGAGGCTCAGAGAGTCTCCGGGACCTGCCCAAGGTCATAGCCCTGAGGTCCGGTGCTGCGCAGCTAGCCTCATGCAGGGCGCTCCTTTCCTCTGTCCGGGAGGGCTGGGCAGTGTGTGCCCACCCATGGAATATCACTGGTGGGTCTTGACAGGAGAGATGAGAACACTTAGAGGCCGAGGTGGTGGCCGGCCCGCCGGTCTCAGAGACTGTCCCTGGAAAGTTCTTCATCCAGCCTGTGCCAGGCCTCTCAAGGCTCTGGACAGGGACCCCTGGTGGCATTCAGGGGACACAGACGTTGTATCTGGAGGTCTGGATGCCTTTCTGTGCTGCCACTTCCTGGCAGTGACCTGGGCAGGTTGTCTAACTTCTCTGAGTCTCCATAAATGGAGCATAGTTACAGACGCTGCCCGGAGGGGCATTGAGTTTTCAGAGGGAATCCATGGAATGCCCACCACAGCACAGGGCCGGGCCAGCGTGGGAACGGCTACTGATGCCCGTTCTGGGGAGAGTCCCATGATCAGTGCAGGTCCCGGCAGATGAGATGAGACTGGCACTGTAGAGACAGGAGCCAGAGAGTGGGGCGGGCCTTTTGTACAGACGCTGTCGCCTCAGCACGGACTTCTGAAAATGTGAACAGCATCTCCCTGCCAGGCGGCTGCTCGGGTGGCAGTGGGGACTGAGAATGGCTCATTCAGTCTCTGCCCAGCTCTCCTTGCGTGCGTGGCTCCCAGATGGGGCCCTGTGTTCGGGATTGCGTGGTCCGCTGTCAGATTCTCCTACCAGCCAGGGTGGGGCATAGCTGCTGCTGGGTGTCTTGCTGACCCTAGTGAACCCTGAGGTCGGGTTCTTCTGCCTCAGCCCCACCTAATGGGCCACCGCCACAGACTGACCGTAGTAGTGGGTTTTTTTCTTCTCCTTACTCTTACTGGTTATGAAAAAGTTGGGGAACCTGGGTTTGCTATGCTATAAAAGGGGCTTTTTAATAGTAATAGTGATAGCAAATGTGATGGAGTTACCACACAGTAGCCTGTTTAGTCTGCCCATTAGTCTTGTGGCAGAGGGTCTTCGAGGAACTGAGGCACAGAGCGGTTAAGGGGCTTGCCCAGGGTTACATGGGGAGCTGGTTAGGTTGTGCAGCCCGGAGCCTGGAGCAAGAGGGGGTTTTAGACCCGGATGTTGGTTGGGCGGGAAGACTGGTCCAAGGCCGGGGTGGGATGCCATATACAGGCCGCTGTTGTCCTCTGTCCTCTGTCCCACCCCGACATTCCTACTTGCTATGGTCAGTGGGGGGTTGGGTGTGCTGACAGGCAGTTGCCCCCCCCAGGGCGATGAGCCCCTGGACCACCAAGGTGGAAGGCAGTGCTCCTGGGAGGGCTCACGCCCTGTGTAAGGGCTTGGGGGCCTTGGAGAGCTTGGCCTTCAAGGAGCCAAGTTCAGGATGAGTGACGGGGAGGGTACCGGGTGAGGAAGCAAGAGGAGAGGAGGCTGGTGCGCAGAGTGCCAGGCCGGGTGGAGCCTTTCTCCTGTAGCAGTGGGGTCCCTCGGACACTGTGGTATGCTCCTGAGGGTTTGTGACGGGGTCCCTCTGCTTTCTGCTGGATTGGAAAGGGAGGCTGCACAGCAGGGTGGGATGGGCCTTCCCGAGGTTTGGTGCCCCAAGGGCCTGGTGAGCTCAAGTGGCCGTACCGGAATTTTACAAACCAACCACCGAAAGCCAGGTGAGAGTGTTGGATGAGCGCCGGATAGTTCCCGGGGTGCTCAATACCATTGGCCCGTGATGGCTTGCCTGGGACTAAGCCCCTTCAGCTGTACCCCAGTCCAGGGCCTGGAGCGAACCTGGGCCCCTGGCCACCTGTCTCTTCTTGTCTTGGAAGCTATATACCCTTTGATCTCTCCAGGCTGAGATTCCATTTCTTCCCCCCCCTCCGGGATTTGGTCACGTGGGGCCCGAGCACCGTGTGTACAACAAAAAGACCCTTTACCCATTCAGACGCTGCCCCACCCAGGGCACAGCGGGTGGGCGGTGGGGTGGTCTTGTGGGCGGGGGCAGGCACGTGGCAGGGTGAAAGCCTTCTCCTTCAGGCGCCTTGGAAAAGAACAGAGCCACGTTCTTCCCTCCCTTGGTCTCTGTCATCCTGCAGCGGTGAGTGTCATGTGAACACGCTGTCTTCACCCAGCATGTTGGGTCTTTCTGCCCCCAGGTGCCGTGGCCGGGCGAGATCTATGCTTTGACCAGGCTGTGGTCTTTATCGAGGACGCCCTCCAGGTAGGCAGCGCCTGCTCCCGGTGGGCCTGGGCTTGTTCGGGGCTGTGGGGCTGGGTGACGGCTGCCCTGCCCGGACGGCCCCTTTCCTCCTCGCCGTTACGGGCCAAGGCTGAGGCTGGCAGGCGGCATGGTCATTGTGACCGATGACCGAGCTGAGTGCCGTCTCCTCCAGTCCTCCCGAAACGTGAGTGCTGGGGTCTCTTCTGAGTCCCCAGTCACTGGCTTTATCAATATGCTACCTACTGCACCCCAAGGCTCAGCCACCCCATCCCAGGTCCTGTCAGAGATGCCCCAGGATGACAAGACCAGCCCCTGCCTACAGGTGACATGCAGGCTGTCTTAGGGAAATAGAACATGGAAGTGGGCGGTGCCCATGTGTAGAATAAGCAGGTGGCATCCTGGGAGTGACACAGTTGAAGCCAGGGAGAGGGCGTGGGCCCGGCACAGAGGAGGCAGCCGGTGAGCACACAGAGGGCACAGCTGTGTGTTCAGAAAACGAGTGCCCTTCGTGGACCCCTGCCCGGGGGGCCTGGCTCTCGGGATGCTCTCCTCCCGGGCAAACCGTAAGCGTGGCACCGTGGGACAGGATGGAGCACCTTGCCCACATGCTGAGCTGCAGCTCGCCGGCAGCCCACAGCTTGTCTCCCTGCCACAGGCCGGCAGGCGGCTGGCTGCGCCTGAGGCCCCAAGGGGTTCCCCACTAAGGTTCCCCTTTGTGAACTGTTCCCTTCCAGTACCGCTCCATTCACCACCGCATGGACGCCGGGTCGATGTGGCTCTACCGACGGTATTACTCGCACGCGTGCCAGTGGTGAGGACGCGCACCTCCGGGTTGCGGGGTTCCCAGAGCCTGGCTGGTGGGGGCGGGGGGAGGCTGGCCTGGGTCCAGGTGGGCTCCCTGTCCCCATGCTGGAGAAGGTCCCGTCGCCCTCTTTCCTGGAAAGGAGCTGGCCCACGGACAGAAGGGCCTCTCTGGCGAGAGTTCCTTTCCAGAACACTCCGGTCACCCACGTCAACGGAGTTTCGACTCGGTTAGCGTGACCAGAGGTTAGCGTGACCAGAGGTTAGCGTGACCAGACCACGCAGGCACGAGTGGCCGCGGGGCAGGAAGTGCGGCTGCACCCTGGGGCCCGAGGCGGCAGTCTGCTGCTCTCTGGGTGGGCTGTTCCTCCTGCTGACGGCTCTCTGGCCTGCGGTGTGACTGGTTCTTACGCTGTGACCTGTTTCTGTCCCCTTCCCAGGATGCTGAGCTGCGTCATTTTCTTGATCCTGGCTCTGGCCTTCGTTGAGGCCCCTTCCTCGTTCACCAGCACCGCGGATGTCCGCTACCGCACGGCGCCCTGGGACCCGCCCTGCGGCCTGACGGAGAGCCTGGAGGTGCTCTGCCTGCTGGTCTTCGTGGCCGACCTCTCCGTGAAGGTGAGACGAGCGCCCGTCCAGCGCGGCTGCTGCTTCTCTGACTTAGTTTTGACGTCTCGGGAGCTGGCCGCGTTTTCTCCTGCCTGGCTCTCTGACCCGCTGGACGGAGGCCTGGGTTTCTTAGGGAATGCTGGGCCTTGAGGCAGAGACTGCGTCCCTCCCAGAGTGTAAACTGAGTCTGGGTGGGGCCGGCAAGGGCGCACAGCCTCAGAGGACCTCGGGAGAGGCCGAGGGTCGGACAGTGAGGAGACCCAGACCTGACAGGGGGGGACTGGTGGTCCGTCCCATGGCCCACCCTCCCGCCCCCGAGGAGCTGGCTGAGGGTGGACAGGGGTCTGTTTCCCACACAGCGCTGCCATGCGTCGGGCTCTGGATTCTGTCTGTGACCCGCGTCCTTCCAGCAGCTGGTGCTGGGTCCTGCCCACTCACAGAGCTGCTGAGCTGCGTGGGAGCCTCAGAGCCTGGAGACGCAGGGGCTGGGTCGTGCTGTGGGCCACGGCTCTGTCTGGGCTCCCAGTGTGGCCACTCCCTGCCCGCTGGGTCTGGGTCATGTGGTGCCTTTGGCTTGACTGGCAGTCCTGCTGTAGGAGGGGTGGGTCAGCCTTGGGGTGCTGACCGAGAGGGGCGTGGGTGTGGGTGTGTGGGTGTGACTGAGGGCCCCGGGCAGTTTCTTATTTCTTCTTTTCAGCCCATTCTGTGGTTCCAGGTCTTGGGGGGGGGGGATTTTAAACTGGAACTGAAACTGTTGAGAAGTTCACATTAGCATGTTTAGAATGGTTGGTCTATTTGTCTGGGAAGTCTCAAAAGGTGAACAGAGAGCAGGGTTTTGTCTGCAAGCCGGGACCTCTGAAGGCGCCAGTGAAGGCAGGAAGTGGCAGTTCGGCGAGGGCAGAGTCGGCGACAAGAGCCCACCCTCCCAGGCGACCTCGGCCTGGTGGCAAAGGCACATGCCCGCCCCCGTCAGCTCCGGTCTCTGCTTCCTGGTCCTCTCTGCAAGGAGGGCCGCGCCCCTGCGTGCTCCTGCACGAGCCGCATTGATGACTGGATGGGCAGAGCGCTGGGGAGGCGTCAGGGACGAGGAAGCGGCGCCCGGCTGTCAGGTGCCCGGCTCCAGGTCACTAGCTGCCTGAGCTCACCGGGGCGCTGGGCGGGGGCTCTCGAGTCATGCAGAGACCCCACTGCTCACCGAGGTGCTCCGTGCTCTGACCGCTCGGCCTCGCCCAGCCTTGCCGTGTGCACCGGCGGCCTTGTCTGGCCACTGGGCCGGCGTCTGCGTGGCCACTCGCCTACCGGCCCGCTCACCCGCTCACCCGCTGTCTCTCTTGCAGACCTACCTGGTTGGGTGGGCTCAGTTCCGGAAGAGCCTCTGGCTGCTGGCTTACCTCGTGGTGCTGGTCGTGTCTCTCATGGACTGGCTGGTGTCGCTGAGCCTCGTCTGTCAGGAGGTAGGTGGGGAGGTGGTTCCGAGGCGGAGCAGGGAGCTCCGGGCTGGCCGCAGCGTCTGGCCGCCCGGGTGAATGGGGGACAGGGGTCCCGAGGCCGTGTACCCATCCCGCCCACCGGCCCACTCCGCCCGCCCTGCAGAGCCCGTTGCGTAGGTGACCCTGAGGCCTGGAGCAGCACTGGGACCTGGGAGCACATTCCAGGGCCCCCGATTCCTGCCTCACTCCTCTCAGCCGAGTCCTTGACTGGCTGACTCCCTACGAAGGGCACCAGCCCAGGGCTCCCCCTAGCCGCACCCCCCAGCTCTGTGGCCCCAACCTTAGAAACCCCACGTGAGCTGGTGGCCCCGGCCTCTCGGGCGCGGTACCTTCCTCCCCCCTGGGGGCCCCTGGAAGCACCCACTCCGATCTGGTCGAGCAGAGCTGGGAAAAGCTGGTTTGGGGACATCCTTACCCGTCAGGGCTGGTCAGGACACTGAAGCCCAGAGGCTCACCAGGTGCTGTGTGGGGGACTGTAACAGAGGGACTTCAGCAGGTGTTGAGAAACGGAAGGGGCAACAGGGGGACCCAGCGGAACTCAGAGAGAGCTGCAGAAACGCCCCCCCTTTCCTGGGCTCCTGCAGTAGGACCTGCCCTCTGACCTCTGGGCAGGAGGGGGCACTGACCGGCTGGGGCTGGTGCGGCCGGCCTTGAGGCTCGATGAGATTGTTTCCGGGAGCACCAAGAGCAGGGGAGGCTGGTAGCCCCGGCACTGCAGGCACACAGGGGAAGTGAGAGGGGCCCCACCCCCTCCTCCTGCCTGCCGCCCTCCGGTGCCCCCACTGGCAGAGGGGAGGGGAGCTGCGGATGAAGGAGACAGGTCAGGGGTGGTCCCAGCATCTCACGTCCTCTCCTTCCCTGACTGGGTGCTGCCCTCCTTCCCTCAAAGGAAGAGCCCCCCCCCCCCCCAAGGCAACAGGGACCAGTGCAGCCTCTGCTGCTGGCTCTGTGTCTAACGTCTGTTACTCCAAGCCTCGCTTATGACCCCCCCCCCCCCGGTCCTTATGAAATCAGCAGGAGGAAAGTTGGTTAATATATACAAACGTGTGTTTATGTTGCTGCCGGTCCTGGGTCCTAACTGAAATTCACAACTTCCTCCTGCTCCCCACGCCTGTGCTCCTGGCCTGTCGGGAGTCTTGTCCTAGTGGGGCACCCATACTCTCTCCTGAGGGGCCTGGGTCCTCGGTGGTCCCGCCTTTTGGATTACTGGATTTTTCTGGTAGTTTTGCCTATTGGATGTGCCTGGGTAGGTCCCTGCCGGAGACGCCCCGCCCTTGCCCCTCTGCACGGTAGCGCCCCCATCCGTCCTTGGTCATTGGAACTGTCCCCCCTGCCGGCTCCCAGCCCCTTGTCATGAACACTTCTGCTGTGTCCCTGGTGGACGCATCCCCTTAGAAACGGGCAGTTCCTGACCAGTGGCCTGGAGCTGCGGGCTGGGAGGGGAAGTGTTGTAACACCTGCCCCCCTGCACTGCTGGGCCGTCGGGGGACTGTGGGCGAGGGGTCGCGGAATGGCGAGTGAGTGCCGTGAGCTGTGCCCTGGTCTGCCGCGGCGTTGGTCCCAAGGCTCGGATGGTGGTCCTGGGAGAGGCCGCTGGGGCAGGGCCGGTCAGTGGGAACTCTCCCGGGCGTTGGGGACTCTCGTGGAGGTCTGGGGGCCTCTGACCTGCTTGAGTCCAGTCTCACGTCCAGGTCTACCCGATGGACCCTCGTCCGCCCCCAGCTTGTGGCTGAGTGGGTCGGGTCACATGTGGGCTGCTGGTCACGCGATGGCCATGGTCCTGGCTCTGCTGTGGCTGCTTCCCACAGGACACTAGTTGTCAGTAGGTTAGTTGGTGGCTTTTCCCCGAAGCCCTGGGACCTGGGCTGCAGTTCTCAGGGTGGCCTTGCCAGGGCTCAGCGGGCTCTGGGCTGGATCCTCCATGCGGGTGAGCCACGTGGTCGCACCCTCCCCTTTGTAAGGGCTGCGTGTCCCTGCATCTGAGCCCCGACATGGCCTCAGTGCCGGGAAGCCCTCGGGGGTTGGGTCACTGTGTCTGGGGGAGCGCCACTCTGGTCCGTGTCTGACCACAGCCACGGGTTTGAGACCCTGGGGGGTCCCGGCGGGACCATCTGCTCCTGCTTGGCCTGGAGGACTCCTGGGCTGGGCCCTAGACGGGAGCTTGCAGGCCATGGCAGCGAGCAGATAGTGGGGGAACGGGTGTCCATTACTGCTCTGTCCTTGGCCTGGTGGTGCTGTGCCGGGCGCTGGGGCCCTTCTGCAGCGGAGGGGTGCAGCCCAGGGCGGGGCGGGGGGTCCTCGGGATGGGCCTTCTGTGGGCGTTCCGGAGGGCCGGCCGTGCGCAGGTGTGGGCGTTCCGGAGGGCCGGCCGTGCGCAGGTGTGGGCGTTCCGGAGGGCCGGCCGTGCGCGGGTGTGGGCGTTCCGGAGGGCCGGCCGTGCGCGGGTGTGGGCGTTCCGGAGGGCCGGCCGTGCGCGGGTGTGGGCGTTCCGGAGGGCCGGCCTTGCGCAGGTGTGGGCGTTCCGGAGGGCCGGCCGTGCGCGGGTGTGGGCGTTCCGGAGGGCCGGCCGTGCGCGGGTGTGGGCGTTCCGGAGGGCCGGCCTTGCGCAGGTGTGGCCGGGCCCCTGTGCCGAAGGCCTCTCCCGACCGGGTGTGTAACGGATCTGGGAGTGCCCAGGGGAGGGACCCAGGGAGTGCTTGAGGAGGTGGCTCGGACACCCAGACGGCAGGGATGGGCGCAGCCAGCCAGCTGAGGTCACTGGTGGGCCGCGTGCTGTTCCGGCGCAGGGTGAGGGGCGGCCCGGGGCGCGGCTGGAGTGGGTCTCCAGGCAGCCCTGCGCTCTTGGGCAGGGGGGTGACACGGCTGCCCATGTTCTAAGACCAGACGCCCCGTAGGATGTGAGTCCAGGGCTGAGAGCTTGGACTAGAGATTGAACTTGGGAGTCCAGAGCATGAGCGCGGTCCTGACAACCACAGGTCACCAGGGCGTGAGGCCAGAGCGCGGGGAGGCGGAGGCTCGGGTCCGGCGGGGAGGAAATGGCCCACGGCGCTGGGTGGAGGGAGAGACGTTGTCCGTGCTCAGTGCCAGGGGACCGAAGGCATCGTGGGCTCTGAGGCCTGCACGTCACCATGCGTGGGCAGAGCGCCCTGGGCAGGAGGACTGACTGGCTGGGACAGGGGCAGGGACACGTGGGGTAAGGGAAGGGCGAGTGTCACTTTTGTGTGAGTGGAAGGTGTTGGAACTTGCGGTGTTGATCGTGAAAGAGGGAGGAAGGGTGTCAGAGGGAGCCCTTGGCAGGCTGGGGGTCCTGGGGGGTGGCGGGGGCTCAGGGCCCTTTGGTTCTGATGGGGGGTGAGAGGGCGTGTGTGCCTGTGTAGAATGTGTGTATGTCTTTGCTTGTGTGTAGAGCATTGCGTGTGTGTGTGTGTGTGTGGAGGGGGTGTGTGTGTGCACACCGGGAGGGTGCAGACTTCCTGCACAGCCTGCTTCTCTGAGGGAGGGTGAGGCCAGAGCCAGAGAAGCGGGTGGGGGGAGGGAGGCTGCGGGGATAGGGGCGTGGCATAGCCTCCCCGGGGCGGGGACAGCCCCGGGGTCCCGTATCCTGGACAGTGAGGATGTCGTGAGTGTGAAGCCGGGGCCGTGACCAGGAGCTGGGGAGCAGCTGAGCCGTGTGCCCACCTTGGGTGGCAGGTGTGGGGGGCCTTCAGTGCCCCGTCTCTTCCAGCCCCTGCGCGTCCGCCGGCTCCTGCGGCCCTTCTTCCTGCTGCAGAACTCCTCCATGATGAAGAAGACGCTCAAGTGCATCCAGTGGTCGCTGCCGGAGATGGCCAGGTGGGCTCTGGGCCGGCTCTCCTGCCGCTGTGGGGGCACCTGGGGCTCCCGGGCCTGGTCCGCGGTCGGGGGGGGGGGCCCGCTGGGCGCTTTGTCCCTCTGGCCCCTCCTCTGGCTGCTGTGGGTGGTCAGGCACCCTCGCTCCTGGTCCTGGCAGCCCTCGGCCAGGCGCAGCCCAGACAGCTGCCGAGTCCTGCGGTGCCCCCTCCCTCCGGCTCTTTCCGTTTCACCCCGGCTGTCCGCTTGTCCCCCAGACCCCTCCCCAGTGGCTCATGTAGCTGACCCCTCACCGTCCAGCCCTGGTGGATGGAACTGGGCTTTCCCCTCCGAGTCCCTGGGGTCCCTTGGATCCCCGGGACATGCCCCTGGGCTGGGGATTGTCCCTGCCAAAGGAAGAGGCTCAGCGAGGGCAGGGCCCCATGGCTGGGCACACGGCAGGCTGTGCGGCAGAGGAAGGGGCCCCCCAGGGCTGGTGCGGGGAGCTCCCTGGGTGGCCGGGTCCCGGAACCCCAGCCTGTTTGGCACTTGGGCGTCTTCGCGGTGCTGAGCGCCGCTGTCCACCCTCCAGTGTCGTGCTGCTGCTGGTTCTCCACCTCTGCGTCTTCACCATGTTCGGGATGCTGCTCTTCACGGGCGAGAAGGTACCAGCCTGTCCGCCCTGCGCTGTCTGCTCGGCTCGGCCAAGGGGCTGGCCCTCTGTTAATCGGCCTCATGGGAACTCACGGGGCAGTTGTTGGGCCAGCAGAGAGGGGGACCACCTGCCCTCCTCACGCCAGGGTCCAGGTGTCTTTCTTCAAATGGCCATGGTGTCCCACTCCTCCCGTGAGGGTGCGCGTCACCCGGGCCTCCTGGGCTCATGGATTGCTCTGCCTCTGCCTGCCCCTCCCCCCTCCCCAATCACTGTCTGGCTTTGAGCTCAGAGCCTGCAGGGAAATGACAGGCAGACGTGAGGTGGGGTGGCTGAGCCCACCACAGTGGGTGGCCCTTGCCTGGTCTGGTCCGGGACCGGGCGTTCTGCCGGCCTACGGCCTTAGATGGCGGGGAGGCCCGCTGGGCTCCTCAGAGCGGCCACATCTGTTCTCAGCAGGACGATGGGCAGGACAGGGAGAGGCTGACCTACTTCCGCAACCTGCCCGAGTCGCTGACGTCGCTCCTGGTGCTGCTGACCACCGCCAACAACCCCGACGGTGCGTGAGCCCTGGGCCGGACCTGGGCTGGGGGTGGCGAGCGGGGCGGGGCCGGGAGGGTGGGTTATGCTGAGCCCACACAGCCCAGCAGGGTCTGAGGCCTCCACTTAGCAGCTGGACAAACTGGGTGACCTTGGGGTCCCTCCCTCCTGCCCTTCCTTCCTTTCTCGCACCCCCCTTTTAAAATTCATTGATTTTCGAGAGAAAGGAAGGGAGATAGGAACATCAGTCGGTTGTTCCACTTATTTATGCATGCATCGGTTGATTCTTGTGTGGGCCCTGACCGGGGATCGAACTTGCAGCCTTGGTGTATCTGGATGATGCCCTAACCCACTGAGCTACCCGGCCAGGGCCCTTTTTCCTTCGTAACTACCGTCCTTTTTTCTTCCCTTTTTCTCTTACTTTCTCGCTCCTGCTTTTTTCCTCTGTTCCCTCTGTCTCCTCTTTCCCCTTCTCTCCTGATTCCTCTGAGAAGCTAAACATGAACAGTGTTGTTTAAGCGGTGACAAGAGGACTGTGTGCAGGGGGTTCCCTTGGTGGTCTCCTGTGAGGCCCGACCGTGTCCCCAGCTATGGGGTATGGCTCAGCAGCAGTGTGTATGAGGCGCTGGGGTCCTGGGTGGCCATGACGCTCGCTTTGGGTGGCCGATGGGGCCTCCGTCTGCTCGGGCCAGGGCGGTGGCCAGGATGGGTCCCATAGTCCTCTAAGGCTTCTGTGTGGCCTGGCCGCTGGGCTGGTGTTTTTCATCTTTGGGCTCAGGATGGTCACTGGCCACAGAGACCTTCCCTGGAGGGCAGCCCTTGGCTTCCACGCCCAGAGCTATGCAGCGGGACCCTGAGCACTGTCCCCTCGATCCCGAGAGTCCCGGCGAGTCACTCTGTGGGGAGTGGTCGCAGGGAGGGAGGCAGATGCCAGCTCAGCGTCAGGGATGAGCGCCCAGAAAGGTGGTGAGCTCCCCGGGACCAGGGCTGTGCGAGCAGAGAGGCATGAGGCTGGGCTTGGGACCGGGTGGCCTCCCAGCTGTGGAGAAGGCAAAGGGTGTCGGTCACGCAGGAGTGGGACCAGCGCTGAGGCTGTAAGCGTGCTTCCGTCTCCCCGATTCCTTTCTCAGTGATGGTTCCGGCGTATTCCAAGAACCGGGCGTACGCCATCTTCTTCATCCTCTTCACCCTGATAGGTGAGTCCAGGCAGCTCTGTGGGGGTCCCTCGGGGTCAGATTCTGTCCCCTGTGGCAGGATCGCGAATGCTCAGGGACCCTGTGACTGTGACCTTACTGTGGTCCACTCCATGGTTTGCAGTCTGTGACCCCTGATGACCTCTGTCCTCAGCGGCCTCGGCTGGGCAGGCCTGGCGGAACTGGCGTGTGTAGACGAGGACAGGGAGCCGGGGTGAGGGACGCGCCCAGGTCCCACTCCCTGCTCCGGGACGTCACCCGCCCTTGTTGCTAGCACCCCCCGGGTCTGCTGTGTCTGTGTGACCCTCTGTGCACTGGGCCCGGGCCCTGGCCCTAGGCCCCCGAAGCTGCTGCTCCCCACTGACCGCGGTGGCTTTTTCCTCTTGAAGGAAGCTTGTTTTTGATGAACCTGCTGACGGCCATCATCTACAATCAGTTCCGGGGCTACTTGCTGGTGAGCCAAGTGGCCGGAGCTGAGGAGTCTGGCCGGGAGGGCCGTGGCCGGTCAGGCGTCCGTCCGGGGTGGGGTGGGTGGGGTCCACAGTGATCTCTGCACTGCCCTCTGGCTCCCTCTTGTGGATGTGCGGGGGGCTGTGTCACATCCTGCTCCCCACCTGTCAGAGACGGTCCCCAGGGCCACGCAAGGGTTCCTTCCCTTGCCACCCTTCCTTTAAACGGACCCCACACCCTCTGCATGGGGGAGCCGGCACCCCGAGGACACTGAGAGGGAGCGCAGGCCCCAGCGAGGGGCGCGGCCGGTGGCTGTCGAGCTCCTTCCTGCAGAAACCGTCCTGGGAGTCCGTGACGCTTCCTCGGACGCCCGACGCCAGGGCGGGGGGCTGCTCCCGGGCTGGGGGTGGGCCGGGCCGCTCAGAGGCACCCTCCTTGCAGAAATCAGTGCAGGCCTCTCTGTTCCGGAAGCGGCTGGGGATCCGGGCCGCCTACGAGATCCTGTACACAGTGGAGGGGGAGGCCCACGCGCGGGGGTGAGTGCCGGGGCTCCGGGACCCCCTTTCCCTGGGTCAGTGCCGCTGCCAGCTGGGGGGTGGGCCATGGTGGTCATCAGGTGCTTGGGAAGGGCCACTGTGCCGTCACGAGCTGGTGCGTCCCCTGCTCCTGCCGTTCCTGGACCTGAGTTAACGCCTTTGTCCGTGTGGCCCCTGTGGCCCTGGGCTGTGAGGGGCTTGGTGGCTCTGCCTGTTCACCCACCAGCACCCTTCTCTTCCCTCGCCCTTAAATCGGGTGTCGGGAACAGAGGAACCCGGCCACGTCTCCACTCGGCCCCTGGTCTGGGGGGGTGTCCGTGTGGAAGGCTCCAGTCCTGGCTGGGCGTGGCACCTGTGGTCTCGGGTGTTAGACGGCGGGGTGGTGTGAGGCGCCCGTGGTCAGCTCCTCCTGTGGAGGCCCTGGTCACCGTCCAGGGCCATGCAGTTCGGGACAGAGGTCGGGGTGACCGCGGGCACTGAGGTGGTAGGCTTGTCACTGGGGCGTGGGTGTTTTTTCCCCACAGAGTTGGGGTGAAGGCCCAGGACCTCCTGCAGGTGCTTCAGAAGGTCCAGGTGGACAGTCCCCACAAGCAGGCCATCATGGAGGTATCAGTCCCCGGCCTCCCCAGTTCCCCGGCCTCCCCGGCCTCCCTGACCTCCCCGGTCACTCCGATCCCCCGACTTCCTCCATCACCCCGACCTCCTCCACCTCCCCGGTCTCCCCCGGCCTCCCCGGTCTCCCCCGGCCTCCCCGGTCTCCCCGTCTCCCCGGTCTCCCCCGGTCTCCCCCGGCCTCCCCGGTCTCCCCCGGCCTCCCCGGTCTCCCCGCCTCCCCGGTCTCCCCGCCTCCCCGGTCTCCCCCGGTCTCCCCGGTCTCCCCGCCTCCCCGGTCTCCCGGCCTCCCCGGTCTCCCCCGGTCTCCCCGGCCTCCCCGGTCTCCCGGCCTCCCCGGTCTCCCCGGTCTCCCCGGCCTCCCCGTCTCCCCGGTCTCCCGGCCTCCCCGGTCTCCCCGCCTCCCCGGTCTCCCGGCCTCCCCGGTCTCCCCGGTCTCCCGGCCTCCCCGGTCTCCCCGTCTCCCCGGTCTCCCCCGGTCTCCCCCGGCCTCCCCGGTCTCCCCCGGCCTCCCGGCCTCCTCCACCTCCCCGGCCTCCCCAGTCTCCCCGCCTCCCCGGCCTCCCCCGGCCTCCCCGGCCTGTGCTGCTGGCCTCCTCTGGTGGTCACTTGAGAACAGCTGGGGCTGGGCCAGTCCGGGTGGAGCTGGGGCGGCCCACCCTCCGGCTCTGGGCTCTTCCTGTCCTCGGCCGGGCTGGCCCCGCTGACCTGTGTCTCTGCTTTGCAGAAGGTGTGCTCCTATGGTGGTGGCCTGCTGTCAGCTGACGAGTTTCAGAAACTCTTCAATGAATTTGACAAAACCGTGCCAAAAGAGGTAACCGCAGCCAGACGAGCATCCCCCCTCCGGGGCCGGGGCTCCCCAGGGTCAGCGGGGGAGTTTGCAGTGTCTGTGGGTGTCGGCCACCTGGGTGACTTAGGCACCAGTGCCAGGACAGGCCTGCCCAGGGATTCTGGCCCCTAGGATGGCCGGTGGGGACGGAGGGGGTTGGCTGTTGGAAACTGGGTGGGTTTGACTGACCCTGTGAAATTCACAGAGGAGCCTTCCAAGTGGCTTTCTCTGTTTCCCTGACAAACTCTTGCCTTCTTCCCGAGTCCCTCCCTGGGAGGTCCCTGAGTTTGTCTCCAGCCTTGCTCTTCTGTCCTGACACTGATTTGTAAAGTCACCAGGTGGGTCTCGGCATGCAGCTCACACTGTGCAGAAGGCCCACGGCCTCTGTCTCATGTCGTGGTTTTCTGGGGGGGGGGGTGTGTGTGGTGGCAGAGCTGCTGGGGGACAGTTGAGGGCACAGGCCGTGTGGGGGCAGGGGAGGGGGCTGCTGTTCCCGCTGCTCAGTCTTGAGAGAAGGGATGAGGGCGGAGGTGGAGTTCGCCGCCTCCTGGCTGGACTCCTCACAGCTCGGTGTTCCTGACGAGCCAGCTCAGCTGCAGTAACACGTGCCGCGGTCTGGGGTGGCTTCGCCAGCTGGATGCATTATCCCTCCGTCCTGGAGGCTGGAAGAAAGTCTGAGATTGGGTGTCGGCCAGGCCGGCTCCTCCGGAGGCCTCTGTCCCGGGCGTGTAGATGGCCGTCCTCTCCCCGTGTCCCCAGGTGTGGTCCCTAGTGTGTCTGTGTACTGAGCTCTCCTTACAAGGACTCCAGTCCTTGGTGTGGTGACACCCTCCTCCCCCATGTGCTGATGGCAGGGGGCAGGCCGGCGCCGACCAGCGCGCCCTCCCGAGGCGTCTCTCCCGTGTCCTCCACCGAGGAAGCCTGACTTGGGCTCACGGCGTGGCGGAGTGGGCGGTGTGTGTGGGGGGGCCTGGGGGCCGTAAGTGCCGGGTAGCACAGACAGCGGGGGTCCCGCTCAGAGGAGCCACGCTGTTTGTCGCAGGCTCGGTGTCTGTGACCTGCAGTTGCAGGCGTCTCTGTGAACCTGGAGAAACACTCCGTTCTGACGGCGACACGCGGTGACGTGACTTTCACTCTGCCGCAGTGTCTCCTGGGACTTTCCGTGTCCGTGAGGATGAGGTGTTCTCTCTCCGCCTCTCTGATACAGTGGCCGTGGGTCACGTTGGGCTGCTGAGCCCCTGAGGTGGGAGTGTGGTGAAGAGCACCGGTGTTTGACTTGGTGTGATGTAAATTAAATAGCCAGTGCACTCAGTGGCCCTGCAGGGGACAGCCGGGTGTGGACACACTCAGGCCATGTCACCGCTGTGTCCACGTCTCTCCGAGGCACGTTAGGGTGTCTCCCCTGTTTGCTGTCACGCTCGGAGCTGCAGTGATCGACCGGCGCCTCTCCCGAGGGTTTGGACGTCCGCGTTTATTGCACATCGTCCCCCATCCCTTCCCACTCCTCTCTGTCCACGGTGTCCTTGTGTCTGTGCCAGGCTTTCCTAGTTTCAGCATATTTTTTTATCTGTATTTTTGCACACAACACTTTTTCTTTTGAGTGAGAGGAGGGAAGATAGGCAGACTCCTGAATGTGCCCCGACCGGGATCCACCCGGCAACCCCTATCTGGGGCTGCTGCTTGCAACTGAGCTACTTTTAGCACCTGAGGCAGAGGCCCCAAGGAGCCATTCTTAGTGCCCGGGGCTGATGTGCTTGAATCAATTGAGCCGTGGCTGTGGGAGGAGAGGAGAGAGAGAGAGAGAAAGGGAAGGGGTAGGAGTGGAGAAGCAGATAGGCACTTCTCCTGTGTGCCCTGAGTGGGAATCGAACCTGGGACTTCCACACACCACATCGATGCTCTACTGCTGAGCCAACCGGCCAGGGCCACGACACACTTTGCACATTGTGGTAAATGCTTTGCGCACACTTCAGAGAACTGCTTGCTGTTCCCTCACGGTTTCCGTGCACTGTCGGGAGCCGTTCAGGTTATTTCTGCCCCGCTGGTGGTGCTGTAAGGACTGTGATGATGTCTCTGTGCGTGAAACCGTTTCTGGGTTTGAGGTGATTTCCTTGGGCCGGATAGACTGGGGTAGGAGCTCAGGTAGAGAAATGCTGAACCCCACAGTAACAGGGTACGGGCCTTGCGGGGCTCCCAGTGGCGGCGGCCGCTGCTGGCCCCGTCTCTAAGCTGCGTTCTCTTCCCAGCACCCGCTGCAGCCCGAGTACCGGTCCCCGTTCCTGCGGACCGCCCAGTTCCTCTTTGGCCACCGCTACTTTGACTACCTGGGGAACTTCGTCGTCCTGGCGAACCTCGTGTCCATTTGTGTGAGTGTGGGCGGGTCCCCTGGCCGGGGGGCAGGGGGTGGTGGTGCCTGGTCTCCTGCCCGTCCTCCCGACTGTGGCCTCCTTGTGAGCGGGCGCGGCGCTGGGCCGGGCTGGCGAGCCCCTTCCTCTCTGGTTCTGCAGGTGTTCCTGGTGGTGGATGCAGACATCCTGCCCCAGTACCGAGACGACTTCGTCCTGGGGGTGAGCTCTGGGACCGCCCAGCGGTCTGGCCTCTGCCGGGGTGACAGGAGACAACCCTGGGTCTGCTGGGAGGCACGGCTCTTCTAGCGCCGAGCGACTCGTTCTCCCACGGGGACGGCGGAGGGGGGGTCGTGGAGAGAAAGAGGCTGAGCGGCAGCACGTGGCCGGCGCGGGGGGGGGGGGGCAGGGAGGCCAGGGGCTCTGGGACTGAACGCCGGGCACCTGTCGGCCCTTCCAGATCCTCAACTGCGTCTTCATCCTGTACTACCTGGCGGAGATGCTGCTCAAGGTGTTCGCGCTGGGCCTGCTGGGGTACCTGTCCTATCCCAGCAACCTGTTCGACGGCCTCCTCACCGTCATCCTGCTGGTAAGGTCTGGCACGGCCGGGCGCCGGCTCTCCAGTGGGTGGTGCCCGCACGGGCTTTGTACTGTGTCCACACTGGGCTGCCCCCGAGGACAGGGCCACAGAACCGGGCTGCTGCCTCCAGGGGCCAGGGGGCGGGCTCTCCCCAGTGAGCTGCGTGGGTGTGGGGGGGGGGCGGGGGGGGGGGGCACAGGAGCCGGGCCTCCTGCCTCCAGGGGCCAGGGGGCGGGCTCTCCCCAGCGAGCTGCGTGGGTGTGTGTGGGGGTGCGGGGGGCCACAGGAACTGGGCCTCCTGCCTCCAGGGGCCAGGGGGCGGGCTCTCCCCAGCGAGCTGCGTGGGTGTGTGTGGGGGGGCGGGGGGGGGGCACAGGAGCCGGGGCTGCTGCCTCCAGGGGCCAGGGGGCGGGCTCTCCCCAGCGAGCTGCGTGGGTGTGTGTGGGGGGTGCGGGGGGCCACAGGAACCGGGGCTGCTGCCTCCAGGGGCCAGGGGGCGGGCTCTCCCCAGCGAGCTGCGTGGGTGTGGGGGGGGGGGCGGGGGGGGGGGGGGGCACAGGAACCGGGGCTGCTGCGTCCAGGGGCCAGGGGGCGGGCTCTCCCCAGCGAGCTGCGTGGGTGTGTGTGGGGGTGCGGGGGGCCACAGGAACCGGGGCTGCTGCCTCCAGGGGCCAGGGGGCGGGCTCTCCCCAGCGAGCTGAGTAGGTGTGTGTGGGGGTGCGGGGGGCTACAGGAGTTCCTGCAGCACCTGAGCCCGGAGGGGTCGGAGCAGGGGGCCCCTTGATGGAACCTGCAGCCTCACTGGTCACCCCAGTCTCCGGCACAGCCTCCGATGCCACTAAGGACAGTGGGACCTTGACATGGTGGGGCGGGTCCTCAGGCACTAGGTGTCCGTGGGGTATGTCCCATATCCTCCTGAGAGCCGGCGGTGGGAACAAGGGGTCACGCCGTGTGTCACAGCAGCGGTCTGGGTGTGACACGTGTTCATGTTTGCTGACGAGATCCCTGGACCCTGTGGGACAGGAGCGAAGGTCATTCTTTTGGCCTGTTTTTGATCAAGTGGCTTCTCCCTCACCTGGGACTCGGCCACCCCGGGCCGAGCACGGGCCCTGATTTCCGAGACCAGAGTGTCTTTCTCAGCCACAGGAAGTCCCTACATTTGGAACCAACCCATGGTGGGGGTGGGGGTGGGGCAAGGGCTGGCTCTGATCTCTCCCGAAACCCTCCTTAGAGGGAACATGCTCGCTGGGGTGACCGGGCTCTGTCCTTCACCCGGAAGCCGCGGGGTTAGCCGTGCTGTAGCGGGGCCTTCTTTTCTTTTGTGATTCAAGGTTTTGGAGATCTCAACTCTGGCTGTGTACCGCTTCCCACACCGGGGCTGGTATGTGACTGAAGAACCCAGGGCGGCTGCAGCCACCCACACACGCCCGCGAGCGCCCCGGGGAAGGGTGTCCTGCGGCTGCCCGGCCTGCCTGCTCGCTCGCTCGCTTGGGCTGCGGGGACTGCAGGGTGGAACGCCCGGTGGTTAAGGAAGGGGGCTGATCGGAGCTCTGCTGACCCCCCCCGTCCCCCCCCCCCCGTCCCCCTGCCGGGCTTCTCTGGCTTCTCCTAACTTGCCTTCAGAACACAGTTCCCAGAGCGGTGACGGGAGCTGTCAGGGTGTCCCAGTGGGCCCAGCCCCCAGCACTGGGCGTGAACCTGGCCCAGGTGGACTGGGGTGCAGCAGAAGGCCGCCGCCCGCGCTGGGTGACCCGAGGGCACTGGCGTTGGAAGTCCTGTGGCTGGGTCAGCACTGGGCGTGAACCTGGCCCAGGTGGACTGGGGTGCAGCAGAAGGCCGCCGCCCGCGCTGGGTGACCCGAGGGCACTGGCGTTGGAAGTCCTGTGGCTGGGTCTGGGCACCCGTGTTGCGCCCGGTGAGGTGACGGGCGGGGCTCAGCTCTCACGCCGCTGGTTGAGCCCCGGTGCTCCTGGTGGTGGCCGCAGAGAGGGATGGACGTTGGGGCCGGGATCCCAGGACATCTTGCCGTGCAGCTCGTGGCCACCATCGGGTCGTGCTGCCCGGAACACGGCTGCCCCAGCTAGCATGCTGTGGCCTCGGGCCCTCCTGGCCCTGGTGGGTGGGCGTTGCCGGTGGGTGCCTTCATCTTAGCTGGGCAGCTGGGACAGCTCCACTCAGGGAGTGGGGTGTGGGCTCACGCTGGTCGGGGTCAGCTCTGTGGGAGCCGCGGGCGGGGTTTATCTTGAGAGACAGGTGGCCCTGGCGCAGTGCTTGGTGGCCGAGGGGCTGGGGCCCGGCCTTAGGGGCGGTGACGCTGCCGGCCACACGTCTGTGGGGCCAGCTCTCCTGTGTCTAAAGTGCACTTTCATCTGAGAATTATGGCGCTGACATTCTAGCTGGGAATGGACTTACATTCAAATAGAAATGAGGGCAGGGTGAGGCCACAAGGGACACCAAGGGGCTGGACAGGGACAGGACAGGGTTAGAGGGTGGGGGACAGGGGATAGGATTAGAGGAAGGAGTCAGGGAATAGGACATGTGGTTAAGGGTTGGGATGAGTTTGGGCTGGTGGGCAAGGGAGAGGGTCACGAGTCAGAAGACAGGGAGAGGAAGGGGTCAGGAGATGAGGTCAGAGGGAGGGGTCAGGGAGTCGGATACGTGAATAGGGGTTGTAGGTTAGAGATGGGGTCAGGGGGCCAAGCCTGCCGGATCTGCTGGGGCCTCCAGGGTCTGGAACGTCAGCGGTGTCCTGTGTAGATGGAGGGCCAGCTAGTCCCATGTCCCTGTGAGGGGCCGTGCTGTGTAAGGTGCCATGACCAGTGCCACCCTGGGGAGGCGAGTGCGGGCCCCAGGTTCTGTCCTTCGGCCACCACGGACGGAGGGCTTCGAGCCCGTGCTGGCTTCGGGCCGAGTTCCCGTCGGTCCCCTCGCTCTCTGCCTCCTTGCGCTGCGCTGGCCTCTCTCTCTCTGTCTGTCGGCCACGTGAGTCCCGGCTTCTCGCTGCTGGCCTCCCCGGCCCCTCCCGACCATGTCCTGCGTGTCTGTCCAGGAAGCCAGAGATGCAGGGCCTGCTGTCGCTGTGGGACATGCTCCGCCTGGTGAACATGCTCATCGTGTTCCGGTTCCTGCGCATCATCCCCAGCATGAAGGTCGGTGGGCGTGCCGCCCGCCCTCGCCACCTGCCCTGCGCTCTGCTCACAGTGCTCCTCGTTCCCGGGAAGGGGAGAGCCGGGCGGGGGGCTCGGGCGCCGGGCCAGCACGGCGGGGCTGCTGCCAGGCCCTCGGCCAGCCGCAGGGGGAGCCTCGAGCTCCTCGGGGACCTGGCTGTGTGCGGACTGTGCCTCCCGGTGCCCGCAGGCTCCAGAAGGGCCCTTAGTGGCCACTGGTGACGAGGGGCAGAGGCGGGCTGGACGGCACTGCTCACTTCCCGGGCTGGTGCAGGAGGGGCTCGTGACCACCTCCGAGCTCGGTTCCTCGCCTGTGCCCATTGGGGTGCTGTCACCCCTGGAGGGCAGTGGGAGGTGGTCGGATCTCAGGCCAGCCCCTCCTATATGGAGGCAGGCTTCATTTTCCTAAGAACTTTTTAGGAGAAAAGACCTGAGGACGTCAGACCCTGGGTTGAGTGCAGGCCCTTTCCGGCACACACCCTCCTCCCTGCCAGGCTGTCGTCTGTCCCACCGGGGTCCCCCACACACACCATCCTCCCTGCCAGGCTGTTGTCTGTCCCACCGGGGTCCCCCGCACACCCTCCTCCCTGCCAGGCTCTCGTCTGTCCCACCGGGGTCCCCCACGCACACCCTCCTCCCTGCCAGGCTGTGGTCTGTCCCACCGGGGTCCCCCGCACACCCTCCTCCCTGCCAGGCTCTCGTCTGTCCCACCGGGGTCCCCCACACACAC
The DNA here is from genome assembly GCF_036850995.1 of Saccopteryx leptura. NCBI lineage: Eukaryota > Metazoa > Chordata > Mammalia > Chiroptera > Emballonuridae > Saccopteryx > Saccopteryx leptura. The sequence continues at coordinate 5,119,828 of NC_089503.1, read as the reverse complement.
CCTCCTCCCTGCCAGGCTGTGGTCTGTCCCACCGGGGTCCCCCACGCACACCCTCCTCCCTGCCAGGCTGTCGTCTGTCCCACCGGGGTCCCCCACACACACCATCCTCCCTGCCAGGCTGTTGTCTGTCCCACCGGGGTCCCTGTGACTCAGCTCAGGCCCTGGGCGCAGGTGGGGGCTGTGCTGAAGCCTCTGAGCACGCCGCACACCTGCACCTGTGACCACACACAAGTAAACACTAGTCATACATGTGCACACTAACCACACACATAATAAGTCACATACATGCACACAACACAACCACCCACATATGAATACTCATGTAATTGATCATACATCATCACAGACGTGACTATACATGTACACATCTAGCAGTTTGTATACACATAACCATAACACAATCATGTAACGCACATACATGTAACCACATACATGTATGTACCCAATGCACACAACTATGTACACAGGAAAGTTGCATGCACGCACCCCACACATGCACACAAGCATATGTACACACATGCACACGTGTACATTCACGTGCACAGTCCTATGCGCGTATGCACACACACTGGCTTCCACCTGCTAGCATCAGCGTTACGACGTTCTGATAGACCCGGTGGTGTGTGAGGGGGCGGCCTGCACCCCAGGTTCCTGGCTGTGTCTCTGAGGCCCCTTTCTCAGTCTCGGTCCCGAGGGGCTGACCTGGAAGCCCCCAGACCAGAGCAGCTGACCCAGACTCAGCAGGCGGGTGGGTGGTGGGCGTGTCCTGCACACGGGGCTTCCCCACAGGGACTTGGGAACCAGACCCTCCTACAGGCTGGGTGGGGGAGGGGAAGTGTCGGGTGGGTGTGTGCGAGTGTGAGTGTGAAGGGGAGGCTGTGCGGTGTGTGTACAGCTGTGTGGGTTGGGGTTAACTCGCCTGCCTTCCCGGGGGAGGGTGGTGGGCAGGGGTGGTGCCCCTCAGCCGGACCAGAGGGACTCAGGGCTCTGCTCTCTTTCCGTCCTCAGCTGATGGCTGTGGTGGCCAGCACCATTCTGAGCCTGGTCAGAAACATGCGGGCTTTCGGCGGGATCCTGGTGGTGAGTCTGCCCTCCGGCACGGGCCAGGGTGTGGGCGCTGAGCGGGAGCTGGCCGCTCTGGAGGGGGCGGGGAGTCTGCCCTCCCGCGCGGGCCAGGGCGTGGGCGCTGAGTGGGATCCTGGTGGTGAGTCTGCCCTCCGGCACGGGCCAGGGTGTGGGCGCTGAGCGGGAGCTGGCCGCTCTGGAGGGGGCGGGGCCTGTGAGGGCGGCCGCAGGTGTGCAGGTGCGAGAGGCATGGGCCAGGCCAGGAGGCCACAGCGTCCCCTCTGTGCCAGAGAACCTTCGGTCACTGTCACATCCCTCCTGTTCCTGGGCTATGGGTCACCTTGAAAACTGATGACAAAAAAAAGTGTAGGAGACACCAGGGGCCCCAGGTGACGTGTTGGTCAGCTCTCTTCTTTTCAGGGGGGATTTCAGGACCTCCCTCACAGAAAGGCGGTGCCCCCGCCCCCAGGGGCAACCTGCCCCGGAGGTGCTGTGGGCTCAGCCCTGGCCCAGCCTGTCAGGGCCAGGAGCGGGTGGGGGCCCTGGTGCTGCCCCAGGCACAAGGCCCAGTGGCCGGAGGCACGGTGACACAGGCAAGAGCTAGAGAGCTTTTGTCCTTTATTTTGAACAGCATCTTGGGGGGTGGGGAGCCTCCTGGGAGGGGAGCCCCTGTACTCTGGGTTGTGACTGGATGCTAGAAATTCAACATTGCTGCTTCGGGTACTACCCCCCCCCCAACACCCCTATTCGCACATCAGAGGAAACTGAGGCCTCGGGCTGGGTTAGCCTAGCCTGGGACCAACCCTTCACCAACCCCCCCGGGACATGAGGGACAGGCCAGGGGCGACTGGCTCTCTTGGATGCCCCCTGGTGGATATGGGGAGCGTGGTGGGACTTCCTCCTGGAGAAGCCACCATCCCCACCCTTCCCTGGGACCGGCTTCTCGCCCTGTTGTTAGTGGGGTCCTCACCCCTGTCCCTGCCACACCTGTCCTGGAGGAGGGGCACGCAGCCTTGTCCTCTCCCTGGGCTCCAGTTTATCTTTGTCCCCCCTGTGGTGGCTCCTCTCCTCCTCTCCTCCAGCCTCTGGGGCAGGTCCAGGATGGGGTGCCTGGGAGCAGAGCCCCCGTGTTCCCAGCGTGTGGGGGGTGTACAGCGCCCATGGTGGGGGGACCTGGCCAGGCTGGGGACCCTCCCAGGCCAGGCAGGCTCTGGTCCGTCTGATGGCGGTGCTGAGCGGCTGACCCTTCCAGGTCGTGTACTACGTCTTTGCCATCGTGGGCATCAGCCTGTTCCGGGGCGCCATCGTGGCCCCTCCTGGAAACAGCAGGTGGGAGGGGTCACAGGTGCCAAAGGCACGCTGAGGGGGTGTGGGGGTGGTGCGGGGGCGGGGGCCTCAGCCGCTGTGCAGGTCAGCTTCCCGGGACGGGCCCGCTTCCTTCTTCTCCTTGCTCCCCGCCCGGCCCTCTTCTCCCCACCCCTAGACCTCCCGTCCTAGAGTCTGTGCAGTGTTCCCCAGGTTAGCTCACAGCAGCCCTCGCCCCGAGTCGGCCCTCGAGGCCAGGCCCTGTGCTGCTGGTGGAGGGGGAGAGGGGGTGGGCAGTGGAGAGCTGACCGCAGCCCCGGAGCTCCAGGAGGCACCTCCCCCGCCACTCTCCTGTGCCCACAGCCCGGGCCTCCCCGTGGCCCTCTCAGAACCCCGGAGGTTGGGGGACATTTCTCCTCTTGCCCATTTCCCTGGGGCGGGGGCGGGGGCTGAGAGGGCCGCACGCTGTGCTCGTCCCGCCCGCTCTGACCGCTGGCCTGTCCCCAGCCTGGCCCCTGACAATGGCTCCGTCCCCTGCGGGAGCTACGAGCAGCTGGAGTACTACGCCAACAACTTCGACGACTTTGCGGTGAGCCCCGCCCCTGGGCCCCGCCCCGGCCTTCCCTACCTCCTGCCCCCCTGGATAATGTCCGCTGCCCACAGGCCGCCCTGGTCACGCTGTGGAACGTGATGGTGGTGAACAACTGGCAGGTGTTCCTGGACGCCTATGGGCGCTACTCAGGCCCGTGAGTGAGCCGCCCCGCGCTCCCCGCCCCCCATTGTTGTAGGGGGGGTGGGAGGGTGCGCTCCCTTCCCCCATCGTTGCTGTGGGGGGCGGTGGGAGGGGCCTAGGCCCTGGGGAACTCGCAGTCCGGGGGCTCTTCTGAGGGGACTGGCCTAGGGTTGGGGGCACTGGCCTAGAGTTGGGGAGTCAGGTGGGGGAGCTGAGTGGCGCTCAGCCAGGAGCTCAGACCAGCCCAGGGGAGGGTCCTGGGTTCCAGCCCCAGCTCCGCCTCTCATCGGCGCTCCTGCCTGGAGACCTGTCCCAGACGCTCTGTGGCGGCCGTGTTTCTGGAACGATCTCACCGCGCTCACAGTGGGCCCGGGGCGGGTCTCCTTGTCCTGTGCAGGTGGTCGAAGATCTATTTTGTGTTGTGGTGGCTGGTGTCCTCTGTCATCTGGGTCAACCTGTTTCTGGCTCTGATTCTGGAGGTACGGAGACCCCGGCCCGCCCGCCTGGACCTGGCTGGGAGTCGGGCTGGGCTGGGGTGGCCCTGAGCTCTGCTCCGTCCCCCCGCGGGGCTCAGCGCAGCTCCCCTGGTTGCTGGGAGGATCCTAGAACGCCCCTGACTTCTGACCTGTGGGCGTTCTCAGCCGGGGCTGGGACCGGAGGAGCTTTGGGGAAGGGCTGTTGGAGTGCGGCTTGGGCGCCTGGTTCCTGCAGGGGCTGGTGGCCTTGCTGGCCCTGGACGAGGGTGTCCGGGTGAGCTCCCCGCCTCCCGGCAGTGGATGCCAGGCTGGGGTGGGGCGAGGCTGGTTTCCTGCAGGGCCGGCGCCCACGCCCACTGGCCTCCTTCCTCCCCTCCCACTCATCAGAACTTCCTTCACAAGTGGGACCGCCGAGGTCACGTGCAGGCGCTCCCCAGGAGCCTGGAGACCACCCGGGAGATAACCACTATGGATCTCTTATTCAGGTGTGTGGGTGGGAGGAGCCTCCGTTTGACCCTTGGGCGAGGAGGGTGGGGTGGAGAGGCAGGAAGCTGGTCGCGAATGTCTTCTGTGACGGCGACACCCCTACACGCCCCGGGCCCTGGCCTCGCTCCTGCCGTGCTCCTGCCGTGCTCGGACCTGGGGTCGGCGTGAACTCCACCCTGTCCCCGTGTTCATCATCACATTTGAGGAAACATCCTTCAGGGTCTGTTCGTCTCCAGGTGGATGTGGGCAGGTCGCCCGAGGAAACCTTCCCGTTTCTCTCCGTGGAAATTGTTCCTCTACTAGTGCAGAAGGGTGACAGTCATCGTAGGGACAGCCCAGCTCCGGGCAGCCTGGTCTCCCTCGTGGGCTCTGGCTGCCCTGTCACCGCTGTGCTGTGTCCAGCGCCAGCGACCCACCTGGGCTTTTAAGGGTGCACACACACGTACCGAAGATGTGTCTGAGTCCCCGGTCATTGGTCCTAGCCATGCCCCTGTCTCCGAGGGTGTCCTGCACAGGGGACACGGACAGACGTGGCTTCCCCAAGCTCTGCGCGCTCGCTTCTCTGGAAGGGCCCGGCTTCCTGTCCACCCCGAACCCCACACACCTTCTCCCCGCGTCTGCAGGGATGTGCTGGAGGAGCCGACGGAGGAGGAGCTGATGGAGAAGCTGAAACACCACCACCACCTGCAGCTGTGCAGGTGACGTCCGGGGGCGCCTTCCTGGCTGCGGCTGTGGATGGCGAGGCCGCCCCGGGGACCGCGGCCCGAAGGAGACTCTGCCTGGGACAGAGCCACTCCGCCCACCCGAGGCTGCGACAGAACCCGGGTCCCCGTGCACTGCCGAGCGGAACCGTCAGCAGTCTCTTCCTGAAGTGTCTCGGGATGGCGGGCGCTCCGGGCAGTGGCCACGCCACGCCACTTGCCTATGTGAGCTGCTTTTACTTGTCTTAAGTGCGGAAAGAGGGTGAGCCCACGGGGACCTTTGAGACGGTTCCGACAAGCAGGAAGCAGCGGCCTCCCCTCGTGCCCTGTGATTTCCGTGGTGCCTTCGCTGCTGGCGGCTCAGGGACCAGAGGCCCCCGTGGGGCCCGCAGAGGCCGGCTGGCAGCTCTCTGGGACGTTAGGTTTGGGATCGTGGTGGTCTCACGTGACGTGAACCTTGACTATTTTATTATTGTGTGAATGTGATGGGCTGTGTTTCTTTATGGGTCAGGATGCTAATATCAATGAGTCTTTCAAAGAACGAGGCTCTTGTCCTTACTTGCGGCTCCGGCCCTGCCTCCCGGGAGCGGGCTGCCAGGGAGGGTGTAGGCTGCTCACCGCACACGGCTGTATCCTCTGGCACGGGGTCGTCTGCCTGGGGCGGGGGGCACCTTTTTCTGATTTGTTTAAAGGCACATGTAAGACAGTGGTGGCCCTACGGTGTGTCCTCAGGGTGTGGCAGGGGTGGCAGGCCACGTTTCAACTGGATCACCACAGAGCCAAACGACGGATGGTTTTCTCCATGACGTGCTGACTCAGCGATTGCCTGTAGCTCCTTGAGGCCTCTGTTGAGGACTGGAGGCTCCATGGGAAGGGATGCTGAGATGGATTAGTGATGTCTGCCTTGAGCACTACTAGGACCAAGGGAACGCAGGTGATGGATTAGTGATGTCTGCCATGGGCACTGCAGGGGCATGGGGGGTGCAGGTGATGGATTAGTGATGTCTGCCATGGGCACTGCAGGGGCATGGGGAACGCAGGTGATGGATTAGTGATGTCTGCCTTGGGCACTGCAGGGGTGTGGGGGGTGCAGGTGCTGACTTCTCCCTGGGAAGTGATCTCCTCAACCTTCTCTGTCGGGGAAGTGGGAGGTCATGACTTCAGTGCTTGGGTTTTGTAAACCCTGGCGATGTTCTATGTGTCCTCGGTGCATGTCGCAGTTTACCTGCAGTCCCGGGCATTTCCCGCCATCCCACAGGCTTGGGGGACTCTTGGAGGTTGTCAGGAACACTCCCAGCCCTGTCCCTTTGGCAGGCTGCCTTTCCGGAAGGCAGGCTTGGGCTGGGGAGGATGTCATGGAGTAGTGGGCTAGAGGTCCACACCCACCTGGCCTGGCAGGGCCCTTCTGTCTGGGACAAGGTGAGGGTCTCCCTGGACTGCTGCTCTCAGCTCCCCAGTTTCCACCCCCAGGTGTTAGCACCATCTAGTGGTGGGAGTGGGTTTCACTGACCTCGTTTTAAATGCAAGCTGGACCCCGTGAGCCCTGCCCCCCTCTCCGGGATAGCTCATGTCCCCCACCCCCTTCCTGGCCAGGGCACTCGCGGGGTGGGATGTCCCATGCACATGCCACCTCTGGCACCATGAGTCACCCCTGTCCCATTTCATGGCTGTGTGCAGAGAAGCCTCCTTGGTTTTTGCTGTCACGAGGCAGATAATTCCTAATGATCTGCTCTGGGCTCAGGGATACAGTGCTGGTCAGAGAGGCTGGCCCTGCCCTTGGGATGGGTGACTGAAGCCGGAGCGGTCACTCTGGAGCCTTCTGACCATGAGCGGGGCTCCTGCTGGCGCTCTGGGCGGTCCCCTCTGTTAGTTTCAAGGGGTGTCAGTGAGAACTGTGGCTCAGGCGTGGCTGCTGGTTCAGGGTTTGGGGCCGCTGGGGTGGCCCTGTCTGCAGGGATCGCGTCCCTGCCCCCGCCCCCACCTCCCTGGGCCCTGCCTGCTTGCTCAGGACCCCCTTGCCAGGTGGAAGCAGACCCGTTTGAGAAGGGTGGTGCTCTCACCTCCCGGCATGCGGCTCTTGTGGTCCCTGTGGGTTTTTGTGGCAGGTGGCTCTGGCTACCCCTCCGCACACTGGCCGGGCATTGGGTACAGGGCCTCTGCCATCACCCAGCACTGTGGCAGAAGTCAAGGACAGCCGGGCTGTCCCTGTGACCTGACGTGTAAAAGGCAGACTCGAAAACACTTCGCAGACAGCACGGAAAAGCAAACGCTGATAAATTCAATACTCTGACAGAGTCTTTCTTTAAAAGACACTGTAGACAGGCGGGCCACGCCCTGGGAACACGTATTGGTAACGGGGATAACTGATTAAGGACTTATGTCTGCCCTACATAAAGAGCTCCTACAAATTCACGAGAAAAAGGCAAAACGACAGGAAAAGGAATTGGGCCGGAACTGGCTTTTCACAGAGAAGCCAACAGGCCCCGCGGTCATGTGACGAGATGTTGGCTCAGTCTCACTAGTCGTGAGCGACGTGCAGAGTGAGACCACACTGCCTTACCTTTCACTGTGTCGAGAAGGTCAGACTGGAGCAGCTCTGACCCCGTGAGCGGTTGGAACTTTTAGATGAAGTTGGAGGAAACTTAGACACCACCTCTCGGGGAAAATAATTGGCGTCGTTTACGGTAGTTGGATACGCCACACTTTATTCTGCTAGGTACACCCGGAGGGAAGCCCCTGCCCACGTGTGCCAGGCGGTGGAATGTTCAAAGAGCACACGAGTACCAGCAAAAGTCTGGGCGCGACCTAAATGTTCTCCACAGAACACACACGTCTGCTGAGGTTGACTCACGCCGTGGAGTATTATACAGCACCGAACACGGATGCACTTCAGCCTCAGAGAACTACGTGAAGGAATCTTAGAGACACGCTGTGGAGTGAAAACAGCGAGTTCCAGAAGACCCCATGCAGCAAAGGGTTATCGCTGTGAAATTCAAAACCAGAGTTCACCGATAGTACTGGCGGGCACACACTGGCATCAGGGTTACTTAGTGCCCGAGGGCACGTGAGCCTGTAATCCCGCGGAGTGGCCGCCTCTCGGGAGACAGGGACAGTGTGAGAAGGACCCCCTGGGTGACAGAGTGTGTGCAGTTTCCGGGCGATGTTCTCATTCTTGGGCTGCGGGGGGTTCATGGTCATGGTGGTGAGAACTTCGTAGTGTGGGTCTGTGTTATGTACATGCTTTGGTACATGCCCAGTGTGAAAACAGAAGAGGAGGCGACCGGAGGGGAGGAATTGCAGACGAGTTCGGGCAGCTTCTCCCAGAAATTATTCTGCAGAGGGCAGTGGCGAAATGGGGGCAACAGTTGGGGGGTGTGTGGGGAATTGTGGGGACTGCTGTGGGAGACCCAGGATGCAGGGGGCACATGGGCGGGTGGGCGAGGGCAGTGGATGCTGGCAGGAGGCTCAGCGGCGAGGGGCTGGATGAGTTGGGCCGTAGCTGCCGCATGGGGGTTTTCTGCCGGACCCGCAGACCCAGCGTCATTGCGGGAGAGGCAGGGCCGCCCTCCCACAGGCCGCCCAGGCCCTGGCAGCTGGACGGGGGGGTGAGGGGGGTGGAGGGGTGGGGGAGGGCAGGTCCGGGGTCCAATCTGTCGCTGGAGCCTTGGAGCGGAGCCCCCGCTAGCGGGTTCGAGCCTTTCATGTGGTCTCTGCCCAGCACCGCAGGGAGGGAGCTTGTCTTTCACCAGAAGAGCCAGGGTTCGGTTTCCTGACTCGGAGATAATTGTTGGTTCTTACTAGAAGGCTGGAACAATTCTTTGCTTAAAGAAAATAGGAAGGCGTGGAAGGCAGGCACACCGCACTGCGCGTCAGCGTTAGCGGAGGGGGCCTGGGGCTCGCCGCCGCCGCTCACATCAAAGTGGCCAGCGGACACTGTGGGCGGACGTGCCACCCCAGCCTCTGACGGCCTCGGGGGCCGAGCTGTTCTGGTAACACAATCGGGCCGTGCCGGGCGGCGGGCCCACACCTGCGGGGCCTGGGTGCCCGCTGCTGCCGCGGACCCATAGCGGTTGGCTAATCTGCTTTTGGGCCCCGGCAACACCTGTCGGCAGGTGAGCCAGACCTGCCTTACCCGCCTCCCGGGCCTTTGGTTTTTCCCCCGTTGCCATGGGCACGTAGACTTGCAGGGTGGACAGGAGCCACCGAAGCCGGAATCTGGACGGGGGCCGTTCTCTGGCCGCATGCGTTGGGCCAGCGGCCCTCGGTGTTCCCTGGAGGAGGCACCCCCCACGATGTTCCCTGGAGGAGGCACCCCCCCACGCAGGCTCTGGTTCAGGTGGCCAGGCCTGGGAACCTGCATTCCCAGGGAGTCCCCAGGGGCCGCGGCTGCAGCACCATTTAGAGGGCGGCCCTCCCCTTCCGTCCGGCGTTGGCTATCCTCTCAGCAAGCGTGGGACGAGTGCCCAGGGCCGTGGCCGGTGCCCTGCGGACAGGCAGCGCTGATGGCAGGGGGGGGCAGTTCCAGAAAGGCCTTCTCAGAACCCGGGGGTCAGAACCGGCCAAGGTGCCGGCCTTGTAGCACACAGCGGCTGCCCGCACCCCACCTTGGCCGGCAGCATCCAGGCAGGTGTTGCCCTGCCCCTCGCACCTCCCCTGCCCCTTGTCACCCTGGGGCAGGGTCCGCGGGCAAACCTCAGGACTGGACGTGGAGAACCTTGCTTGCTGGCCCCCGAGGGCTCTCAGAAGAGCTGGACACTGGCGGTCTCAGTGGGAGCGGGGTCAGGACGCCAGCAAGGGCGCGGAGAACCTTGCTTGCTGGCCCCCGAGGGCTCTCAGAAGAGCTGGATGTTGGCGGTCTCGGGAGCGGGGTCAGGACGCCAGCAAGGGCGCGGGGAGGGGGGCAGAGATGGGGCCCTGGCCTCCCTGGGGTCTGGCCGCCGCCCCCTGTCCTGCAGTTCCATGTTCTCTCTGCTGCCCGGCTCAACTTGCCCTGTGCAGTAACGGGGTGTTTCCGCCCCCTCCCCTGCCCCAGGGTGCAGCGAATGTCAGAGTGGAAGGATCTAGAATGGGTGTGTTACCTCAGACGCGAGCACTGGTCTCCGGATGCGTATGAGGGCTACTGCGTGCCGGACCCAGAGGTGCAGTGCGGTGGAAACGGGGAGGCTGGGCTGGGACAAGCAGCGGGAGGACCCCCTGCCCCCAAGGACCCGCTGCTGCAGCAGGCCAGCTCCAAGTTCCCAGCAGCCTTTGGGGAAAGGGACAAGGTTTCTGCTGGAGGAGGCAGTTGGCTTCTTGTTGCGAGCCGTGACCCCCAGGAGGCCGGGTGAGCCTCCCGGGGGAGACATGCCAGGCAGGGCTTGGCCTGGGCTGAGACGGGTCTCCTGGAAAGCGGACTGGGAGTCTCCCCAAGCCTCGGCTTTGCCGTCTGCTTGTTTGGAGGGCTTATTGTGGGGACCCCACGAAGTGAAGGATGCAAAAGACACCTTCTCGTCTGCGAAGCGGAGAGCGCAGAACCTGTCGGCATTCTATTTCTCATAAAGGCGCTCTCTGGGGAATAATACAGTCGTGATAGTAATAACGAAAGCTCCAGTTTTGAGTGCTTGCTCTCCGCAGGGTGTGGACTTAGCTAACCCTGTGGAAGCCACGTGCAGGCGGCAGCCCTGACAGTTGGAGAAACTGAGGCACAGAGAGGTTGAGTAACTTGCTCAAGGCCACATGGCTGGCCACGACAGTGACACGGCCCTTCGCGTGCTCAAGATAAGTATTTGCTGAGCGAAGGCTGCACAGTTAGCGCTAAGTTGCAGGACTGCCCTTCCTGGCGTACGGGAAGGTCACTGCAGTGCCGGTGGGTTGTGTGTGTAGGGGACAGATATGATGAGGTGCCCCCTCTGGGGGACAGGCTGGGCTCCTTGTGACTTTCTCCCAACAGCCAAAGTGGCTTGGGGCACCTGGAGTCCTCTGCGGGTTCGGGCTGCCCTGCCAGTCCCTGTGGCCTCGTTCGGCAGAGGAGGTGGGCGGGTGGCTGGAAGAATGTCTCTGAGAGAGCCGGCCTGCCAACCCTGGCACTGTGTTCCCGCTCCAGACGCGAGGTCTGGTCACGGAGTGCGCTGTAGGTGGGGTCCTGCTCTTGGGGAGCTATCCTGGTGACTGGGCCCCTTCTCTCCACTGGCCTTAGGTTCCTGGGTAGAAGTGATCCGATGGGGTTTTTCTTGGGACATAAAGGGAGTCAAGACCAGTTGGAGCACCTTGTGCAGTGCCTGGCATTTCCTAATGAGGCTGCTGTCCACGGGGCCTGGGCAGGGGGGCGGAGGGAGGAGTCGGTGTTCCTGACACGCGCTCCCCCCATGCCGGGAGCCCCCGACATGCGCCCCCCCCATGCTGGGACCCCTGACACGCGCCCCCCCATGCTGGGACCCCTGACACGCGCCCCCCCATGCTGGGACCCCTGACACGCAGCCCCCCATGCTGGGACCCCTGACACGCAGCCCCCATGCTGGGACCCCTGACACGCGCCCCCCCATGCTGGGAGCCCCTGACACGCGCCCCCCCCATGCTGGGACCCCTGACACTCGCCCCCCCATGCTGGGACCCCTGACACGCGCCCCCCATGCTAGGAGCCCGACATGCACCCCCCATGCTAGGAGCCCCTGACACGCGTCCCCCCATGCTGGGACCCCTGACATGCGTCCCCCCATGCTAGGAGTCTGACACGCACCCCCCATGCTGGGAGCCCGACATGCACCCCCCCATGCTAGGAGTCTGACACGCACCCCCCATGCTGGGAGCCCCTGACACGCGCCCCCCCATGCTGGGAGCTCCTGACACACGCCCCCCCATGCTGGGAGCCCGACACTTGTCCCCATGCTGGGAGCCCCTGTAGTCTGCTGCTGTCGCCTGGCACTTGAGGGGCGATGCTGGGGTGTGGGCTGGTTTCTCTCCCTGCTGGGCACACCTCCTGTCCGGGTCTGCACACAGGTGCTGGGGCCCTTGTCTCAGGGGGGAGGTGGACACCAGAGACAGTGCTGAGCTGACCCCTCGCCCCCACCCAGAGGAAGTGTGTACCGGGGAAGCAGCACCTGTGTGCAGACCCTGCACCTGGGGAAGGGCTGGCCCCGCCAGCTGGCAAAGGGCTTCCTGTGGGCCTGGCTCGGGCAGCTTGTCCATTCACCGGACACCCGCAGAGCCAGCTTTGGTGATAGGAAATGTGGGCTCTTAATGCGGCCCCTGCTGTCAGTGGGCTGGGGCCCCCAGAGGTGATTTGCATACAGGTGAGGGCCCTGCCTCCGAGGCCCTGGGTGTCCAGAGGCAGGGCCAGGTAGGGCGACCACACCTGGAGAGCCGCTGCCCGGCACACCTGCAGTACCGGGGTCCTGCCAGAAGGGGGCAGCAGAGCTCCAGCAGCAGGCACCCCGCCCCCAGGGCCAGCCCTGCGGGGGGCAGGGGCAGTTACCCCAGTCTGGAACTACTTTCTTCCTTCCCTCATTCAGGAAGGTGTCTCCCCCTCCCACACCTTCCTCCACCAGGATGCCTGCGCCCGCACCTCCTCTGGCCCCACCAGGTCTTGGCTTCTCTGTTGGCTCGCGGTCATTATGTGAACTGGTCTCACAGAGGCTGGGGGACCTGTGTGGCCCACAGCAAACATTCGCTGCGCTGCAGGCTCTGGGACAGAGGGCCGCCTGGCCTGTGGGTGGGAAGGCAGTGTGACAGGGTGAGGGGTGGTGGGGCTGCCCCTCTGCCCCTGAGCCCTGGGCCATCTGGCATGCAGGGTGGTGACAGGGCCCGCTCTGGCCCTGGGGACGGCCCTTAGACGCACATTCTTAGAAAGCTGGCCAAATAAGCCTGTGGGTGGTGGGCCAGCAGCAGCCGCGGGCCCGCCTGCAGCTCCCTTTCTGTGTGTGTCGGGGAGCCCACCACACCCGAGAATTCTCATTCCCAGGAGGGGCTGAGGCTCAGAACATTCTGGAACACGCCCCCCCCCCCAGTAGCATACCCCCACTCCCTGGGCAGGCTGGGCTGCTGGCTTCCAGAAGCCAACATAACAAGACAGGACAAAGGGGAGTGCACGGAGCTGGGGGGCTGTCCAGACCGCCCCAGTGGGGACAGGGACACCAGTTTTAGCACGGAGCGGGGGTCTCGTCCCCGTCAGCAGTGTCTGAAGGTAGCACGTGCGCCGGGCTGGAGGAGCCGGGCGGGCGTCAGGCAGGGGACAGGCCTGGCACTCGGGGCTCCCGTGAGAAACCCTTGGGTGCTGGGCTTGTGGAAGGTTTCGCAGGACGGGGCGGAGGGCCCCTCCCTGGGAAACAGTCTCGCTCTGATCAGATGCCTCTGGCATTTTTCTCAGATGCGAGGAATGCGTTGGGGGAACGAGGCCGGAGGGCCCTGCTCTCCGCTGCTGGTGCATAGTTCTGCTGCATGACTGCATAACTGCGGGGCAGTGACTCGCAGGCCACCTGGCCTCGGAGGTATGCAGGACCGGATCTCTGCTCCGGTCTGTCGCGTGGCCAGTGGCCAGGGGAGGGGACCGCCTGGGCACACTCGTGAGAGTGCAGAAGGGCGCCTCCTGGCTGGAGGGCCGCACAGCCATCCCTCTGGGCTCTGGGGCCTGTGCCCCTGGGTGGAGAGTTCTGGAGCCTATTTTTCTTCTTTCTTTCTTTTTTTTTTCTTCTTACCAGAACAAAATTCATCCACATCCCGACTGATAACGTGGCAGGAACAGGAAGTTCGTATGGTAGGGGGGTTAGCTGACCAGCATGGCCCCTCCCCATAAAACACAGTGGCTGGGGGTGTTGCCCCCACTTCCTGGGGGCCGTGGTAACAAAGCTCCACAAATTGAGGGGGGCTTTAACAACAGAGTTATTCTCTCATGGTCCTGAGCCAGGCAAGTCTGAGGTCAGGGTGTCTCAGGGCCTAGGTCCCCCCCCAAAGCCCCAGGGGAGAGTCGTTCCTGCCTCCTCCAGCTTCTGGGGCTCCGGGCGGGGCGTCCTTGGCTGTGGCCCCGTCCCTGCAGCCTCTGCCTACATGGTCACATGGCCGCCTCCTCTCTCTCTCAATTTTACAAGGACACTCACTGGATTTAGGGCCTATCCTAATCCCGTGTGTCCTCATCTTTCTGCAAAGACGCTATGTCCAAATAAGATCTCACTCTGAGGTTCCGGGTGGACCTGGATTTGGCCACCTGAACCCAGCAGGCTTCCAGTGGCCACGTGTTAGACCTTGGGACACGGGAGGACAGACAGTACAGGGGTTGCAGGAATCAGGGGACTGTGGCAGGGTGGACTTGGGTGTCCGACTTGGGGACCATTCCTAGCCTTGCCACTTGGTAGCTGTCTGGCCTCGGGTGCCTTGTTGAACCCACTCGGGCCTCAGTGTCGGCATCTGTGAGTGGGTCTGCGGCCCCCTCCGCCGCTCTGACGCCAGGGGCTGATTCTCTGGAGCAAACAGAGGGGGGAGAGAGAAGGATGGTTAGTGTGAGGCCAGGAGCAGCGTCCTCAGGAACGGCCGAGGGTCCCCATGCCACGTGCTGTACAGATTGCACCTCAGTGGCCTCGTCTGCAGAATGAGACGGCAGCAGTCCCCGGGCCGGCCTGCTCGGAGCGATGGCGCCCAGTGCCGGCCGCGGGGCTGGCTCTCAGCTTGGATCAGGTCGGCCGCAGGTGTGGTTCTGGGTCCCGGCCCCTTGGAGACGGTCAGGGAGAGTCTTTTTTTTTTTTTTTTTCCATTTTTCTGAAGCTGGAAACGGGGAGAGACAGTCAGACAGACTCCCGCATGCGCCCGACCGGGATCCACCCGGCACGCCCACTAGGGGCGACGCTCTGCCCACCAGGGGGCAATGCTCTGCCCACCAGGGGGCGATGCTCTGCCCCTCCGGGGCGTCGCTCTGTCGCGACCAGAGCCACTCTAGCGCCTGAGGCAGAGGCCACAGAGCCATCCCCAGCGCCCGGGCCATCTTTGCTCCAATGGAGCCTTGGCTGCGGGAGGGGAAGAGAGAGACAGAGAGGAAAGCGCGGCGGAGGGGTGGAGAAGCAGATGGGCGCTTCTCCTGTGTGCCCTGGCCGGGAATCGAACCCGGGTCCTCCGCACACTAGGCCGACGCTCTACCGCTGAGCCAACCGGCCAGGGCAGGGAGAGTCTTGCTGACTCTGGTTCCTCGTCCCAGAGACTCTGGTTCCCTCGTAGGTTTCATGGCGTTATTCGCGGCGAGGGCCACCGGGACAGAGCGGGGCGACTGCGCTATCAGCCAGCCAGGTCTGGAGACGCAGTCGGTCCTGGACAGGCCGCAGGGTGGAGTTGGGAAGTGCAGGGTTCCGGCATAAGCCACACCCTACAGTCTTTCTCTCAGATGCTGGCCGCTCGGACCCTGGGCCATGTGCAGCGTCCACTTCCGCGGAGTCACCACCAGATTTGTTTACAGTGAGAAGACAAACCAGGCAGCGTGACAGCCAGGTCCCCAAGGCCTGTGCCACACGGGGAGGGGGATGATGCATTTATCTGCACCCAAACCTCCTTATTCCAGGAAGGAGTCTGATGATGAGAAGTGACTTTATTTTTGCTCAGTTTCACGGGACTCTCTCGTGCCCACATTGATTGTCTTCCCGTCTAGATGCCGATGCCCGTCAGCTGGCGCCCCCTGCCCCCCGTCCCGGCCCTCTGGCTTCCCACCTCCTTGCCCGGGCCCCTCTGGCAGACAGACATCTAATGATCCCTGAACAAACAGAGCTGTGTCCTGGGGGCACTCCTGTCTGAAGGGCCCCGCCATGGGGCTTTTGTGACGTGGGTTTTCATGGACCAGCCGGCCGGCATACCTGTGGCCAGTCCCCCACCCCCATAGCATCGTCTGGGTAGACGGCCCTGCCCGTGCCCAGCCCCTCGGTGCCCCTCGGCTGGCTCACCTGGCACAGAGAAGCCGGGACAACCGAAGGAGAACTTTTGATCTTGGGACGGCTGGCACTTCTGCCAGGAGCCCCCCGGATGTCGCCGCCTGGCTCCGGCCCAAGCCAGCCTCTCCAAGGACAGCTCCTTCCAGAAAGCCTTTGGGAAACACCTTTGACAAATGGCTTTTATGCAGGGGCCTGGGGGTGCTGTGGACCCAGCCCCAGCCTCCTGCTTGGCTACCAGCCTAGGTCTCAGGACGCAGGGCCATATGGCAGGTTCGGAAAGTGAGCCGGGTCCCGGCATTCCTGCGTGGTGGCCCCTGTCGCCCGGGGCCCGCTCCCCAGCCCCGCCTGCCGAGCTGGCACGAGCTGTCAGTGCACTTGGGGAGGGAGGGGGCACGGGCTTCCACCCCCACCCACTCGGAGGCGTGCGTGAATGGCGAGCCCATGCCAGAGGCCACTGAGCCCCCGCTCGATGGGGCCGCTTCTCCAGGCCTCCGAGCCTGGGACGCGGACGGGGCCTCGGGTTATTTTTGTTCCGTCCAGCGGGCTGAGGATCTTTAATAAGGGCTGCTGCGAACATTTCCTTGTAAGCTCATTTTAAGGAAATGTTTGCACACCGAGCACTTTCCCACAGCTGCGGGACAATGTGCCCGTCCCTTGCCAAGGGTGACTTTTGCCATCCCTGTCCTTCCCGTCGCTGGAGGTGGACCTGGCGGCCCGCCAGGCCGCGTGCCAAGTCGCCCGCCCTGATCACGATCAGGATTCGTGCAACTGATACCTGACGTGGAAAGGGGAGGCCGCCCGGGGGCCAGTGGTTGGAGCCCCCGTCGGCGGGCAGGGTCTGGGGGCCGGTGCCACGGCGGGCGGGGGGCGGGGGTGACCGTGGCCTCGGCCGTGGGAACTGGCGGCTGCCGGGTGCTGCTTCCGGCTCTTTGAAGCACCTCCAGTTTGCCTGGTCCGGTACACCCAGTGCGGGCTTCTGCATTTCCAGTTCATCTGGGTCCACAAAGCTGAACCACACTGTCCCGTCCCCCGAGGCCCCGGCCCTGCTGCCCAGGGAGGCCTCTGTGGGAAGGTGCCTCTGGGCAGTTCTCTGAGCCTGTCCGAGCCTCCCAGCCCCCAGTGGGGCCCGGTGGCCCTCTCCCCATCTTCCTGCTCGGGGCCATGCCAAGGCCACGGCTCCCTGCCCGTGGAGCGGCCAGGCTCTGTCCGGCTCTGTGGGGGCCTGGCTGCAGAAAGACAGGCGGGGGCAGCAAATGGCAGCCTGGGGGTTTTCGGGACCATGGTTCCTGGGCGGGAGAAAGGGGACACTGAGCTTGGAGGTCTGTGAAGGACACATCTGAGGGGGAGGGAGAGAGGGCATCTGGGATTTGTGTGCGTGTGCGCGCACACGCGTGTGTATGGCCAGGGTGGGGGTGACAGGAGGCAGAGGGGGTGCCGCTGCCCGGGGAACGTGCTGCCCGCTCAGCCAGCTAATGACTGGATGGGTGAGGCATCGAGCGACCGTGCTTCCAGACGGGCGAGACCCTCCCTCACGTTCCTGGAACCAGAGGACCTTCGAGCAGGAGGGCCGGAGGAGACATGTGCGTCGGACCCCTCGTGCCGAGGAAGCCGTGCAGGACCCGGGAGGCGGGGGGCAGCCTGGCTGCGTAGCTGGGAGGGGAGCCCTCAGCTTCCACTCCGGGAGCCGTTCCGGGAGGGTCCCCATGCTGGTGTTAAGGCCCTGCCGGCAGGCGGCTCTGCCATCGGCGTGCCGAGCCCCGCACCAGGCCGGGGGCACCGTGCTGAGGCTGCCGGCCGGTGCACAGCCTGCCTGGATGCGCTGCGTCCAGCCCAGCTCAGTGCCCTCCCCGCCTCGGCTCGCACTGGGAGGGGTCACCCCAACTGCCCTCCCCATCAGGGCTTTTCTGTGGCTCCCCAAAACATGTCCGCATCCCAACTCCTGGGACCCGTGGAGGAGGTGACTTTATCTGGAGGAAAGAGTCTCGGTGGACATAGTCACCCTAGATGGGAGAAGAGATGGGGGTCCCCAGGAAGGGGGGCTTTGAGCTGCCGCTGGAGTTTGGATGCGGGACATGGAGGTGCGGAAATGGGGGCGCAGGCCTTCTGGGAAGGGATTGTGTGAGCAGTACCCAGCCATGAGGAACACGGGACAAGGGGGTGGCCTGGTGGAGCCTCTGCCCGCAAGGCTGGGAGTGGGAGGCCCTGCCTACTGGGGTCGACTGAACAGAGGTCCTTGCTCAGCTCGAGGAAGAATAAGGCAAGAAGTATAAATTATGCTACCAACACGTGGTCTTTTGGGAGGTTGACCGGTATTGTCCATCCACCAAACCCCGTTTTCCCTCCCTCCCTTCCTTTCTCTCTCCATTCAAATATCCCTCCCTCCCTCCCTCCTCCACCCATCTGTCCATTCATCCATCAATCCATCTCACATCCATCTAAATGTCCATCCATCCATCCATCCATCTGTCCATCCAAATGTCCATCCGTCCATCATCCATCCGTCCATCCATCTATCCAAATGTCCATCCGTCCATCATCCATCCATCCATCCATTCATCCAAATATTAATGATACTCCCTCCTTCTGTCTCCCCCACCCTCCCTCTCTGCATTCGGTGGCAGGCATTCTTCCAGACACTGGGGATACGGGGTAGACCTGGTCCTTGCTCCCACCCTTGTGTGGTCGCCAGACAGTGAAGAAATTGTTATAGAAATAATAACTCCACCAGAATTGTGAGGAGCGCCAGGAAGGAAGAGTCGGTGCTCACTGGGTATATAGGCGGGGCTGTGCCTCATCTGGTGGTGAGGGCGGGATTCTCTGAGCTCAGATGAGTTGGGGTAACCTGGTCAAGAGAGGGGAGAAGAGTGTTCTCGATGAGGGGGAGCAGAATGTGCAAGGCTCTGAAACAGAAAGGTGTTGGTGAGGTGAGAAGAGAAAGCCAGCCTGTGTGTGTGTATGTGTGTGTGTATGTATGTACATATGTGTATGTATGTATGCATGCATGTGTGTGCGTGTTTATATATGTATGTATATGCATGTGTGTATATGTATGTATGTGTGTATGTGCACGTATGTATGTGCATGTGTGCATTTATGTATGTATGTGTGTGTTTATGTATGTGTGTGTATATGTGTGTGCATGTGTGTATATGCATGTGTGCATGTATGTATGTGCATGTGTGTTTATGTATGTAGGTATGCGTGTGTTTATGTGTGTATGTGTGCATATGTATGTGTGTATGTGTGTATGTGTATGTGTGTGTACATGTATATGCATGTGTGCATTTATGTATGTATGTATGCGTGTGTTTGTGCATGTGTGCATGTGTGTACATGTGTGTGTGTGTGTTTGTGGTGGGGGCTGGTGGGGGGTTGAGGAGGAGGCTCAGGATCAGGGGAGCAGTCTGATGACGCTCACACACTCAGAGTCCGTCGCTCACACTCTCTGGGGGCGCGGGCTCCATGCGGACCCTCCAGTTTTGTTTTTCAGTCTGTGCTTTCTCCAAAGGCTCCCTGAAAGGGGACCTCAAGGTCAAGATGGGCACTTGGAGGCTTTGGACGCCGAAGCAGTTTTATTTTGGCCCCGTCAGCTGAGGGAGCACGTGGGCCCAGAACGGGGCGGGCGTGTGCTCAGAGCGGGTTCACACGCTCCACGCTCCTGTGGGCGGCGTGCGCGTGGCTCCGCCCGTCTGTTAATGGTACAGTCTGTTCAGACCTTTGGAACATTCCTCAGCCTTTATTGAATGTGGGAAGAATCACTTCTGGAATTAGCATATAAATTGGCAAAAGTCAGCAGCTCTTGCAAGAAAGCACGCTCCTCAGGTGTCGGGATGCAGTGGGCGTCCCGTCCCCGGCCCTTCACGTCCTTCCTGGGGCAAAAAAGACACGCTTGCTCCGTTGAAAACGCCCCCACCTTTCTCCCCAAGTACGCAGCCTGGGGAATAATACTGTCCCCTCAGCGGTGGCCTCGAAGGAAGGAGGAGAGGGGGGAGGGGTCTCGGCCCTTGCGTGGGGACCTCTCCGGGTAAACGGCTGGCTGGGGGCGACTTCCCTGCAGGCCTCTCTGGGGCGAGGTTGAGGAAAGGGGGCGCCGAACCTGTTCACTCCCCGTTATCATGTCTAGTCTGGTCGGGGCAGATATTTTACACGTTTTATAGCCTTATTCGCTCTGGGTCTGTTGGACAGGGGTGATCAGTTGATCATTAACCGTGTGCTACGTGTGGCATTCCAAATTCTGGCCCAAATAGCACAGTCCCGCGTGCTGATTCCGTCTACCCGTTGGGCCATGGCCGGGTGACTGCCTGCTGCCTTTCCTCGCGCGGGCGTGGCAAATTCCCCTGATGCCAGCGGCCGGGCCCTCACCGTGGCCCTTGGGCTCCCTCAGGCCCTGGTGCGAATGCCCCATTAGCCCTTTTGTGGGTCCCACCACCCCATGGACGACCTGTCTCCCCGCACCATCTCATGGCTGTGGGCGTCTGTTCCCCCAGTGGTCACCCTGGTGGGATTCTGGTCATCCCCCCGTGGGCCATGCTGCGTCCTGGTGACCACACGCCTGGGTCTCCTCTTCTCTGTTGGTTCAGCCTCGGGGCCTCTTGTCTCCCTTGTTCTCTCCTACAAGCGACCGCTGACCAAGCGCAGCTTTTGGACGGGTTGAGGGTCCCCCGAAGGGGCTTCTCGAATAGCAGAGTTGGGTGGCTCAGCGGGGATGGGGTGGGCGAGAGGGCCACACTCCTGGTTCGATGTGCATTTTTCGCATCCACCCACTTTTCTGCCAAGCTTTCAGAGACACCCCTTTTCTTGTGGAGTCCGAAAGCCTTTGCAAGGCATCAGGAAAAGGGCGTACGGCGGGCGAGCTCCCCGACCACCCGGGCACGTCCCGCCAACCTGGCCTCCTTGAGACAAGTGCTCCGTGGTCCCCGCTCGGTGGCCTGTGTGGTCTCCCCGTGTGGCCTCGGCCCCGCCTCCCTGCCTCCTCTCCGGGGGACACTTCCAAATGGCAAATTTCATCAGTCACCTTGAACGTAGAGCTTTCTCTGGCTCCTCAGGGTAAGCGTCTGAGAGAAACGTCCCAACGTCCCCTCGTTTGGTCCTGAAAGGGTCCTGCGCAGCCTGAGCCCTGGCCCGCGGCTCTGCGCTCACCACGCTCTAGTGGGAGCTCCCTGTGTCCTTTTCCTCCTGTGCGTTTCAGGCCAGAGTCACCCCTGAGCCTTGCTGTTGGGGATGGATGAACGGACGCATGCGCAGAGTGGGTGTGCGGGTGGACGGGGTGCAGAGACCCGTGCGGGAGTCACCCACTCCCTCTCCTGTGGGCGGATGTCTCCAGAGACCAGTGGTGGCCAGGGAGCCCGGGGTGACAGGTGGGAGCCAAAAGCAAGGGCACGGGAGCAGCCAGACCTGGGCTCAGGTCTGCGCCCCCAGCTGTGTGACCTTGAGCAAGTGACCTCACCTCTCTGTGCCTGCGTTTTCATCCTTCTGTAAACAGGAGAGGTGATAATGCTTCCGGGGGGCCCCGCTCAGGGGGTGCTCAGTGCATGGGCTTGAGCGGTGGCCGCGGGCCTGGGGCGGGGAGTGGGGTGTGGTCCTCGGGGGTGAAAAGCCCAGCCTGGCACCCAGGAGGGGCGTTAGGGGAAGGTGCTGTCTTGCCCCTTCTCGGCCCTCACACGGGACAGGGAAGACCCTGCTTTAGAGGTCAGCTTCCCGATCGTCTCTGCAGAGGGACGGGGGGGAGGGTACACAGAACCTTGACCCCTCGGGGCCTCTGCCCCTCCATGTTCTCAGGGGTCTCCCTAGGAGCGGTGTTTGGGGATGCAGTGGGGCCTTCCGGGGCCTCAGGCTGGGCAGTCCTTTGGCCACTGCGCCTCGGCCACGTTGTGACCACAGCAAACCTGCAGGTTTCTGCATGACCTCTGGCTCCGCGGGAGCCGACAGCCCCCCTTACAGGGGCCGCCCCTCCACCGGGACACCCGGTCTCCAGCGAGAGGCCATGGTGCCGCCTGAACCCGAAGCGTCATTTCCTCTCGTCAGCACCGAACTTTCTGTGGACACAAAACGCCGGAGACAGACGGCCCCCAGGACAAGGACCCCCGCCGGGATTTCTCCACGCCGCGCGACTGTGCGAGGGAGCGAGTGGCCCTTCCTTCACTGCGCCCTGACTTTGTGCCAGGCCCGGCCGCACGGGGTGGGGGGGCTCTTCCCCCTCCCGGGTGACACCAGAGGAGGCTGTGACAACCCCGCCTGTGACAGAACGGACCGTGGCGCCGCTGGGCACGTGGCCGAGAACTGGAGGAAATAGGAGTGCCCGTCGCTTAGGTTTACCGAGCGCTTCTACGGGGAGGGAGGCCGGGCCGTGTATGCTATCTTATTCACGGACGTTATCTTCTCTAGTTAGAGCCTGACAAACACCCTGGCGAGCCTCCAAGTCCCGGGTGACGCCTGTCACCCTGGAGTCATCGTCATCGGTGGCCCGCCCCCCAAAGGTGAAAACTCGGAAGTGACCCGTACGACCTAGAACGCTAGAACGCGGTTCCCAGGCGCGGTTCTCTGCCCGGCCCGACGGAACCCCCGGGCCGTGGGTGAGCAGGCTCGGGGCGGGGGGACGGGCAGGGTCTCCGGCTGACTGTGGACTCACACTCCCCAGGTAGGACCTGCGGCCTGCCGGGCTGACTCTCCAGCCTGCCCTGTCACCTTGGCCGTCAGATCCTTCTCGAGCGCGGGGAGTGCCTCAGAGGGCACTTGTGGTTTCAGGGGACACGAGGGAAGGCGGGGACGGGAGTCCCTGCAGAGGACCCACCACCCCAGGATCCCAGCTTGCACCCGTCGTGGGCCCCGGGGAGGAATTCTGCCGAGAGAGCTCTTTCTCTTTGAAGAAATAAAAATCACACACACACATTCCTCCGCCTCCGAGGTGTGCCAAGGGGAGACGGAGGGCAGGGCCCCTTGACCGGCTGGCCGCCAGCAGCCCGGGCGCATGACAGCTCCGAAAGCTGCTGGCACTGACTCAGGCCGGGCGTTTGCAGTGGGCAGCGGTGCCAGGGGCGGGAGGGTGCCCTTTCACCAGCTTGGCACCCCGGCCACGTGACGGCCGCTCCTCTCCGGGCAGGCAGGTGCTGCCTGAGGGCACCCGCGCCTGCCCGGCCTCCTGGGCCCGGGCTCTGTGCCCGCACACTCGCCGTTTCTCACCGAGGGAGCTGGGGCGAGGGGGAGGGGTGGCAGGAGTAAGGGACACGCAGCCCTGTCCCGTTCAGGAGTTAGGAACCCAGGGGCCTCTTTATAACTGTCGCGGGTAACACTTGGCAGGTGTCAGGGCCCGGCTGAAGCGAGCGGCCTCACTGCTGCCTCTCGGAGGACGGGGGGCCGTTGAGGCCCCACTTTACAAGGAGTGGGCTGAGTCTTCTGGCTGAGGGGTCTCCCCAACATCATGCAGGTGCCCTCCTGGGCTCTAGCCTAGGGTTGGGTCTGGAGCTCGGGCCTGGTGACCCAGGGGCCTGGTGACCCGGGGGCCTGGTGACCCTGGACCAGGGGGCTGCCCATGTGTGTGCTGTGGGTTCCGTTTAGTAATAATAAAAGAGACAAGCCAGCTGTATATGTGTAGATGTCGGTAGAGGGGTGAGTGTCACCACCAACTGGGAGGCTTAAAGCAATCGAAATTGATTCTCCTCCCAGGTCTGGAGGCCACACCACAAATGAAGGGCCCCAGGGGAGGGCCCTTCCCGTCCCTTCCCGTCCCTTCTCGTCCCTTCCAACGTCCGGTGGCTGCACGCGGCCCTGGGCTGTGGCCAGAGCGCTGCGACCCCTGCTTAGGTCTCCACAGGCCTCCGCATTTTGGCATTTTGATGTCTCTTCTGCCTTTTAAAAGGACACTTGTGGGATTTAGGGCCCTCCAAGATGACCTCATCTCAGGATTCCTAACTTGGTTACATTTGCCAAGATGTTTTTTATTGTTTGTTTTTTTTAATGAAGGTCACGCACAGGTTCTGAGGGTTAGGACGTGGGTGTATCTCTCTGGGGGCCACTATTCGACGCGCTACTGGAAGTTTTACAATTTCGTCTAGAGTCCCGTTTCTCTTTTAAACTAATCAGAGGACCTGGCCGCGTGGCCGGCATCCCCCTGGCGTGGAGGTGGAGCTGGGC
The DNA here is from genome assembly GCF_036850995.1 of Saccopteryx leptura. Lineage (NCBI taxonomy): Eukaryota > Metazoa > Chordata > Mammalia > Chiroptera > Emballonuridae > Saccopteryx > Saccopteryx leptura. The sequence continues at coordinate 5,096,055 of NC_089503.1, read as the reverse complement.
AGCAGGACCCGGGCCCTGCAGACGGGCCCGCACTCACTGCCCGGCCCAGGAGGCCCAGCACCTGGCCCAGAGTGCGGACCCCCACCGGGCCTCACCTTCGTCGAGGGACAGGCTGGGTGCACCTGCCGTGGGCCCTTCTTGTCCCCCGGAGCCACTGCGGGTTCCCGGGGGTGTTCTTTGCTCCTCGTCCCCAAGGCTAGTGGCTGTCAGGCAGACTGGTAACAACTCAGGATGATGACAGCCAGGCCCGTGTCTTTTGGGACAAGCGGCCGTCCACACGTATCCTGGGATCGCGACTGCTTCCACGGGGTCGTGCCGAGTCCTCGGCGCACTGGACCGCCCGTCCCCGGGCGCCTTTGACACGACAGGAAAGTCACACGTGGAAATTTCGTTCTGACTGGATAGCAGGCGGCGAGAGCTCCTGTCTCCCAGGACACGACCCTGCGGGAAGAGCTCCTGTCTCCCAGGACACGACCCTGCGGGGAGCCTCCCCGCCTCCCCGGGTGGGAAGGGATGAACTTGGAGCAAAGGAGGAGAGCAGCTCAGTCCGTCCAAGGGCTCCGCGGGGCAGACGATCTCGCGGCGCCTGTGGTTTTGGGCCCTGGGGGCTGGGCTGAGGGAAGGCTGGCCGCGCGCGTGGGGCACAGGCTCGGGCCCTCTCTGGGCTGCGGGTCCTGCTCGGACTAAAGCTGACGAGGAAGATTTCTCACATCATGTTGGCCCTCGGTTCTCCCTCCATTCAGTGACTCGCCAGAGAGTCCCCAAGTCCCCGCCACACAGGTGTGTGTGGGTGTGGGAGGGTGTGCGTGTGTGTATTATAGACACGTGACACACACGTGTGTACACATGGTCACGCATGGGTGCACATAGATCACGTATGTTTGTGTGCGAGTTTGTAGAGGTGGGTGTGCGGTGCGTGGGTCTGCGTCCGTTCGTGCGTCTGCACGTGGGTGAGTGTGTGTGTGTGACCTTGGCGTGTGTCACACGGTTAGTGTTGCCGTAGTGATAACACGGTCACTTCTGAGAGCCTCATGTGTGCCAGGCGCGTATCAGCTTCCCCAGCAGCCTCGCCACAATCCATCCCTCTACTTGACGGATGAGGAAACTGAGGCAGGCAGCGGTGAAGGGACTTGCCCAGTGAGGGCCCCGGCTGGGATTCGAACCCTCGTCTCTGTGACTCCAGAACCTGCAGGTACTTCACCTCGGAGCCTGCCTCCCACCTGGAAGGCGGGTCCCTCGTTCCACCGTCCTCTCCCCACTCCGCGGAACCCTTGGGCGAGACCCGTCCCCCACAGACTCCCTGTCCCGTGTCCTCCCTGCCCTGTGGGCCTCACGTAGGCAGGTGGGCAGGTGGGCAGGTGGGTCCACATGCTGGACGGGGCCAGCCTGCTGCTGGCCCTGGCTGTGTCGCTTCCTCAGGACGGGCCGTCAGGCGAGCTGGCGCCTCAGTGCACCAGTTTCCACACCTGCAACGTGGATCTCAAGTCAGATCATTCAGGCCGAGCCCCTCCTGGGACCAGGCACACGGTGGCCGCTCTGGTTCTTATTTGAGCTGCACGTGCTCGGTTGGGAGGTAGAATTATTCCCATTTTTCAGATGGGGAAACTGAGGCTCAGACAGGTATGTGGCAGAGCTGGGCTGGGTTTGGAGCCAGGTGCAGCTGACCCCAGTCTGGGGCGCCTCATCCACGGTGTGACGCTGCCCCGGGGCGGCTGGAGCGCCCGGGCGGGTAGCTTGCTGCTTCAGTTTGCATCCAGGGACGGCTGTGTGTGTGTGTGTGGGGGGGGACACATGGCAGCCCGCAGGGAGCAAGCACTGTGCGGGGAGCCCGGAGTCCCGACCTCGAGTCCTCGAGTGACCTTGGGCAAGCGCCTTCCCCGCCCGGTGTGTGCGCCTCCTCCGTGGCCTGCTCCCGGCGGGGCGGGGAGGACGGTGCCCGGGGGCTGGTTCCAGGCCGCTGTTTTCCTGTTCTGCATGGAGAGTTTGCCCTCCTGCCTGCTCTCGGCTCCAGCTGACTCACGGCCTTGCTGGGCGTCCTGCTGACGTTCCAGAGCCCCCGCCCTGCCGCGGGGCTCTCCCAGGGGACAGGGCAGCTCTGTGCCCCTGAGCAGGGAAGGCCAGGCATGCGGGTCCCTGGGGAGCATCCGGCACTCTCCCGGTGCCTCTCCATGGAGGCAGCGTGTCCTCGCCTCGGTGACGGCACGCTGCCGGCTGTGTCTCTGGGCGTCCCTTGGAAGGTGTCCTTCAGTCTTAGCCACACCGTGGTGGGGTGGGGCCTAGGGGACACAATGACTGGGTCCTCCTGTCCCATCTGCTCCTGCTGGCTCAGTGACCAGGGCATATCAAGCCACCTCCCCGCGAGAGACACCAGGGGTGTCCAGAAATGGCCGCAGAGCCGCCCTGCCTTTCCATGGGCTCTCCTGTGCGGCCCTGTCTAGACAGGGAGGGGGGGCAGAGCACAGAGCTTTGTGTGTGGAGGGGCAGAGCACAGAGCTGGGGCCCTCGGGTTGCAACCAGTCAAAAGCCCCAAAGGTCCCTGCAATCTTCAAGGACACTCCCCATGCTGACCTTCTGTACCCCAATCTAGCCCAAGGTGAAGACTGGACCCCAGTGGGGATTTGAATGAACCCTGGCTTTATGAGGCTGGGTTAGAGGCCCCGACCGCTTTACTGTGTGACCCAAGGCAAGTTACTTAATCTCTCTGAGCCCTGGGGGAGGTTACTTTTCTTCTCTCTACACCAGCACCCCCCCCCCCCCAACAGAAAGACAGCACGAACCGTGTGCAGAGGTAACAAAAATTTCTAGTAGCTACATTAACGTAAAGCAGGAAGAAACAGGTGGAATGCATCGGGATAACCATTTATTCGGCCCAGTCTATTCAAAACTATTGTTTCTGCACAGAATCAAGATAAACATTAAGATGGTTTGCATTCTTTGGAGTGTGCTTCCTTCTCCCAAGTCCGCTGCTATTCCCCACGGATGGCTGGCCCACCCCGCGTCCGGCGCGCACCGCCCACGTCCTGCTGTAGAAAGGCCGGCCCACCCCGCGTCCGGCGTGCACCGCCCACATCCTGCCGTAGAAACAGAGCGTGCCCACCCCGCGTCCGGCGCGCACCGCCCACATCCTGCCGTAGAAACAGAGCGTGCCCACCCCGCGTCCGGCGTGCACCGCCCACGTCCTGCCGTAGAAACAGAGCGTGCCCACCCCGCGTCCGGCGCGCACCGCCCACGTCCTGCCGTAGAAACAGAGCGTGCCCACCCCGCGTCCGGCGCGCACCGCCCACGTCCTGCCGTAGAAACAGAGCGTGCCCACCCCGCGTCCGGCGCGCACCGCCCACGTCCTGCCGTAGAAACAGAGCGTGCCCCGCAGGGAAGCATGCCGCGTCCCTTCAGTTTCACAGGTGAAACCCATCGAGGTGAAATACGTCTCAAAAATGCTTTTCACCAGGCTCCTCGGCCACATGCTAAGTGCTCACGGCCACAGGTAGCCGGCGGGGTGGCCACGTTGGTGGCGCTGGTCCGGACGGCGTCTGTGTCCGTCTCCCCTCACCTGTCCAGGTGCCCTTCCCTCTGGCCTGTGTGGCCCCTGGCTCACCTGAGATGCGTATCCATTGGAGGACAGAGATTTGGGGACATTCGAGAGGGGGATAAGCTGGTGTCACCAGGCTTTGAGGGTGGCAGGCAGAGAAGGGAATATGGCCCTTTGGAGCTGGACCCACCTGCTGTGCCGGCGTGCTGGGAAGGGCACACGCCTGGGTCTGGGCCTTTGGGCTGGTCCCGTCCCCTCTGGGTCTGTCGAAGTCTCTCCATTTTGTACCTGTGACAACGCCTACAGATTAGGAACCGAGGTCCTTCCTGGGAGGCTCGGCAGCACTGAGACAGGGGTCCGCACACAGACGGCACTTCACAGTGGCTTGGTGCGTACGCATTGCGGCGCTGGTCGCCCTCGGCGGACTCCCTGGGAAGCAGACGCCACATTGCGCCCGCTTTGTGGGTGGGAAACTAGAGGCACAGAGAGTGGGCGTGGGAAGACCGAGAGACACAGAGAGTGAGCAGCCCGCCCGGAGTCACAGAGTCAGTGAGGGGAGGAGGCAGAATCTGACCGCCCGTTGGGCTGGCTCCCACCCTCCTGAGTATGTGTCTCTGACGGCCCAAACCCCGGCCGGTCCCAGGCTGGCTCTGCGGCCTCCCGGAGCCGGTCTCGGTTTCCCCAACTGGACAACGCGTGGGCGGCTACACTCCTTCCAGCTCTCAGAGTCTCTGCATCGCTTCTGACTTCTTATTTTCTGGGCAATCTTGTCTTGGCGATGGGGCTGAGGGAGGGTGAGGCCGGGTGGGTGGGACATCGTATCTCACAGCCCAGCTACCCCACCCCCACCCCAGCCCCTCGGACAGCGTCGGCGGCCTGCGCCAGGAAGCTGCCCCGGCGGGTCCCGGCGCTGGGAGACGCCCCCTCTGCCTCTTGGCACTCAGGCCTTGCAGCTGCCAGGGGCTGGCCGCGTGCGGTCACCGGGCTGGCACGGGCGGCCGGGTGGCCAGGGGAGGGTGGGCAGGGTGGGGGGGGGGTGCCCTGCATCCATCACTGCCTGCCGTTCTCGCAGGTCCTGCCAAGTCGTGGTGGAACCGGGCCCAGGTGCCAATGTGCTGGGTAGCCCGATTGCTATTTGAAAAATTAAAGTGGTGTCAGGAAAATCTAACCTCCGCATTCATATCAGGAGCCTGGAGCCGGGCGGGTGGCGGCCCGAGCGGGGAGGCTGTTTGTGCAGGGCGGCCAGTGGGAAGGCGCCCTGGGACGAAAGAGATTACAGCAGAGAAAAGGACCCGCCCCGCGCCGGGGACGAGGACAGGCCCAGGCACACAGCCAGGGCGGGCAGGACACGAGGGCCTGCCCCTCACCAGCCACTGGGAGCGGTCCTCCCCGTGCGCAGCGCTGGGCCGGCACCTGCTATGTGCCCGGGGAACGTTCCGGGTCCAGGGCCGGGCAGGTGATAGATAGGGTGACGTCTCCAGCTGACGCAGTGCCTGGACTCACAAATCAGAATTTTAAAAAAAGAATTAAAAATAAAAAAAGAACCGCTTATGTTGAAGAAGCTGCTTTTAATATGTGTTCCAGGCTGCATGGTGTCCCTGCAAAATTCACATCCACCTGGAACCTCGGAGTGTGGTCGTATTTGGAAACAGGGTCTTGGCAGATGGAATTAATTTGTTAAGCTACTGTCACTAGCAGAGTACAGTGGGTTGTAATGCAATGAGCGGTGGCCTTCCTTCATGTGAAGACGGAGGCAGAGGTGGGAGGGATGTGGCCACAAGCCCGGGGACGCCTGGAGCCCCCCCGGGAGCCGGAAGAGGCAGGAAGGACCCTCCCGGAACCTTCCGACAGAGCGCAGCCCCGAGAGACCTTGAGGTTGGACTTCCTGCCTCTAGACTCAGAGAATAAATTTCTGGTTGCTGGTAATTCATTAGGCAGCCCCAGGAAAGTAACCCAGTATAGGATATTAATTTGCTTTTGTCCTGTTGCAGTTATAAATTGAAATGATTGTGATTATGGAAGAAAGAACCCTTGAAAGCAGAAGTCCCTGAGGCTCACGGAAGTCTTAGTTCAGGGTGAGAAGACTTGCCCTTCCTCTTGGAACCTGCCTCCTGGTCTGGGGGCTGTGCTGGGCGGCGCTGGGGGGGGGGGGGCTCCCAGAATGAATGGACCCTGACATCCGTGCAGGGGGCAGGTCCAGAGGAAGAGACGGGGCCCTGGAGTGAGAATCCTGGGTCCTGGGTCTGGCTCTCCATTTCCTGGCTGCACGACCTTGAGAGGGGACGTGACCTTGAGAGGGGACGTGACCTTGTTCTGCCTCAGTTTCCTTCCCGGTTAGTTACCTACTTTTGAGGCATCCGTGAGCAAGGTCAGTTATAGTGTTTCAGAGCTCAGGGGTGGCGAGGGCCTTGTTGCGGTGCCTACCGCCAGCGCACGGCCCCAGCCCAACTCACGGAGACTGCGGGAGGTGACCAGGACGCATCCCGGACAAGGACGTTTCTACCTGGGGGGTTCCTGAGCCTGAGAAGAGCCGGCCCTCCTTCCGTCAGTGAGGGTCTGAACGCACACCCTCCTCCAGCCTCATGTCCGGCTTGGGGCCCCTGGCCCTGGAGGGTCTCATCATCACGGTCAGCTCAGGGCTACCACGCTGGTCCTAGCTGGAGGCCCAGGAGATTGTCACCCTGCGTCTTCCACCAGAAGTCCCTTCCTTCCGGGGTGGCTAGTGTCCGGCCAGGCCTTGTGGGATGCCCTTAAACCTGGGGCCATACCAGCCTTGGCAGGCCATGGGCAAAGGGCTGACCAGGCCGGCCGGACAGTGTCCCAGCCACCAGGGCTGGCTCAGGAAGGTTCTCAGACAGGGACACCTTGGCCTCTGAGCACTGCTGCCCAACCTTCAGTGGGAGACGGCCCAGACCCAGCAGACTTCCCGGCCGTGGGCTCCGGGCACAGGGGCATTTGGCAAGTGCCAGGCCTCCATCGGGCCACTTTGCTGACCTCATCACCATCATGCAGCTTGGAGAGACCGGGGTGTAAACAGGATTTCTGTCCCCACCTTACACGGGTGGGAGCTGAGGCACAGAGTGGCCGGCGGGCTTGCCTGGAGGCGGCACAGCTGAAAAGAAGAGTCTGGACAGGCCGTCCCCCTGAGAGGCCGCTCTCCTGCCCCAGGTACTCAGACCTGTGGGGACAGCTGTGAGCTGGGTGGCCGAGGGACTGGGGCCATTCCTGCCTCTAGGTGGGGCTTTCTGCACATGCTGGGCCCGAAGCCTGTACCCTGAGCTGGCCATTCAGGGGCCAGAGTGCTTAGTGCTAGCGTTTCTTGCTTCTAGAACTTTGAGTTAGACTCGGGGGGGGGGGTGGTGGTTCACGGCTCCCTCAGAGAGCCCCCCCCTCCCGACTTCAGCCCCTCCCTGCAGACCCCTTGCGGTGCTGACAGGCCTGAGGCAGGTGTGAAACGCCAATCCCTGGGGCAGGTGGGGGGCAGGGGAGGGTCCCGGCCCTCATCGCCCCTGGGGCTGAAGGGTGACCCCCAGGAGGAACTGGGGCAGTGTGTCTGGGCAGCCACATGTCCTGGCCTGGAAGGAGACCTTGGGCCAGGGGCAGCTGTGAGCTTCCCCGGGGGCAGGACCCCTAGGCTCGGGCCTTTTCTGTTCTTAAAGTGCTTGTAGGAGGGGCGAGTGTTGACCGAGGGGGGACCTGGCTCCCTTTTCATTCTGTTCCTCGACTTGTGAGCGAGGGCAGGTCAGTTCCCCTGCAGTATCGTCCTCCTCCTGGAAAGCTTGGCGACCCCTGCGGGCTCCCTGGGGGCAGCGCAGTGGTCTGGGCTGTGGATGCTGGAGCCCTGACTCCATCACTTCCTTGCTGGTGATGCCCGGTCTCAGTCTGCTCATCTGTGTGATGGAGAGAACACAGGGCCCACTGAGCAGCTGACCACAGGGGACACGGCCCATTCGTCCTCGTCTGCTACGTAGAATGAGCTCGTCCCTGCCTCCACTTTGATTACTTTCAGTGTCATTGAAGGACAATTTTTTTTTTTCTGTATTTTTTCTGAAGCCGGAAATGGGGAGAGACAGTCAGACAGACTCCCGCATGCGCCCGACCGGGATCCACCCGGCACGCCCACCAGGGGGCGATGCTCTGCCCCTCCGGGGTGTCGCTCTGCTTCTACCAGAGCCACTCTAGCGCCTGGGGCAGAGGTCAAGGAGCCATCCCCAGCGCCCGGGCCATCTTTGCTCCAGTGGAGCCTCGGCTGCGGGAGGGGAAGAGAGAGACAGAGAGGAAGGGGGAGGGTGGAGAAGCAGATGGGCGCTTCTCCTGTGTGCCCTGGCCAGGAATCGAACCTGGGACTTCTGAACGCCAGGCCGACGCTCTATCACTGAGCCAACCGGCCAGGGCTTTTTTTTTTTTTTTTAAGGAAGTGGTTGAACTATAATTTCCATGCCGGAGAAGATGCCCGTTTTGCAGTTTAATGGTTCACAATTGAGACCACCATCACAATCAAGGTACAGAACTGTCCCACTGTCCCGAAGGTCCTCCCACCCCAACCCCTGGAAGCCACGGAGCCGTTCTTCGTCCCTGGGGCTCTGCCTTCTCCGAAATGTCGTGTGAGTGGCTGTAGCCTGTCCTTTCTCATCGCCGGCTGTTCCACAGACAGGGCGTGGACGCTGCCCGTATCGAAAGGCCGCAGTTGCTCTCCCGTCCTCCATGTTGCTTTCGTTTGTGGCAAACACGAGTAAATCTGCTGTGAGCCCCTGGGCGTGGTCTGTGTGCGCGCATGCTTTGTGGGTGCAGGCCAGGAGCGGGCGGCCGGCTCGCACGGTGAATGTGTATCGAACTGGAGGAGAAGCTGCCAAGCTCTTCCAACGGGGCGGCAGAACTTGGTGGCCCCGCCAGCTGTGTGTGAGCGCTCTGGCTGCCCCTCGTATTTGGCGACACTTGGTATTGTCAGTTTAAAATTTTAGCCACTCGAGTAAGCGTCTAGTGCCGAGCCTCTTTTCAGTTGCCACCGCTCGCTCCTCTGCTGCCTGGTTCTCCCTTCTGGGGATGAGGTGTGGATCAGTTTGTCTCTTTCTGCACAGAGAATGCTCCTGAAGAGGAGTTAACAGCTTAAACCAGCAGTGAACACTCAGTCTCTGTGGGTCAGGAATTTGGGGGTGGCCTCTCCGGGTGGTTCTGGCTCAATCGTTCATAAGGTTACGTCATCCGAAGGCTCCCACTGGGGTTACCAAGGCAACTCCTGTGCGTTTGGCCCACTGGTGCTCGCCGTTGGCGGGAGGCCTCAGTTCTGCGCTGCGTGGCCCTTGCCCCAGGGCTGCTTGAGTGTCCTCACGACATGGCGGCCAGCTTCCCTCAACCGTGAGTGATCCCAGAGTGGCCCAGACTCAGGAATCACACACCGTCATCTCCGCACCATCCTACGGGTCCGCAGGTCAGTCCTGTGCTGAGTGGAAGGGGACAAGAAGGGGGGTGAACCCGGAGGTGACGATCGCCGCGGGTCCCGTCTTAGGAACTGGCTACAAGGCGGGAGAGGCGTTCCAGGTGGGGAGGGCGTTGGCAAAGGGGACGCACCTGGGGAGGAGGGAGAACTGCCCGGTTTGTGTGTGAGTGAAGTTGCCTCAAGAGGGGTGAGGTGTGGGACGTCCAGGTGGTGGGAGGGACTCGGAGGCCAGGCGAGGAGGTGTGGCCTGTGCTCCCCTCCGGCTTCACCGATCGGGAAACTGGTAGCACTGAGCAGCTGTGGAGGCTTGGGGGGGGGGGTTACTTCATCTCTCTGAGCCTCAGTGTTCTCATCTGTGAAATGGGGATATCGATGCTCTGCAGGGCGGTCGGGAAGGCTGAGTGTGACGGCGAGCCAGGTGCTTTCACAGGACCTGGTGACGCGGGAGGTGCCGAGGGTCCTTCTCGGAGGGTTTGGAGAGAGTGTGTGTGTGTGTGTGTGTGTGTGAGAGTGTGTGACAGTGTGTGTGTGTGTGAGAGTATGTGAGTGTGTGTGTGAGAGTGTGTGTGTGAGTGTGTGTGTGTGTGAGAGTGTGTGTGTGAGTGTGTGAGAGTGTGTGTGTGTGTGTTGTGTGTGTGTGTTGTGTGCATGGTGTTTTGGGGTGATTCGTGTGGCCAGGGCATGCAGAGAGGACTGGAGGGGAAAGACCCACCCACCGGAAGCCTGGGGAGCGAGGATCGTATGAAGGAAGAGGAATCGGACGTGCCTGGTGATCATGGGCAGAGTGGCTCGATGAGAGCGGCTCTCCTCCTGCCTGTGGCTTTGTGGCACGGCGTCTCTCGACAGGCCCCTCGGAAGGACGAGGGACTGGTGTCCCGCATTCTCAGTGCGGTGTGGGAGGTGCCAAACAGACTGGGTCTCGGTGGGACAGGCGGTGCTCCTGCGGGCCCTGCCACCTGTCTGCTGGGACCTGCAGCTCCAAGCTTTTGTCCTCACCCAGCATGTCCCAGGAAGAGGTGCCCGGAACCCGGGCCACTGCTCCGCCCTGCCCTCTCCGGCCGGCTGCCGATGCCTCCTGCTCTTCCTGCTGGCTCTGGAGGTGCGGCGGCACCCAGAGTCCCGCAGCCCCGGGACCCCCGAGCCCTCTGCCTCGGTCCCCGCCCTGGGTGGGCTGGGAGCTTTGCTGTGTTTGGGGCTGACGCACCATGGAGAAGAGCCGTCCGGGGCCCCGTCGGGACCCAGGTCTTTGCTCAACAGGAAACAGCACGGGAGAGGCGGGCTGCCTTTGTGGGGGGTCATCGTCATCCCTGGTGGCCTTTGCTTTTCCTCCTCGCCCCTCCTGCCCCGAAACAGGTCTCGGCGTGTGCATATATTGACGAGCAAAACCAAGACATTTTAGGAGCCGGAAGCCCCCCAGGCCACATAGACTTTCCATTGTGACCGAGGGGGTTCGTTTCCTGGTCAGTGAAAAGCCGTTTCTTGGGCCTTATGCAACGTGCCTGGCTGGGGAACCCCCTCCTGTCCCGTGCTCACGCCCCCAGACAAGCGCGTTAGCGCCGATTTACTCGGAAACATTAGACAACTCATCCAGACTCAGCCTGACGGATGTGTCATTTGCGATTACCTGGGCGGGGAGTGTCGGGTAGGAGGTGGGGGGCTCCCCAGAGGGAGGCGGGAAAGCAGAATTCCTGCTGGCAGGCACCCCCCCGTCCCCATGCAATGTCACAGGTCCCTCAGGCACCCCCCCCGTCCCCATGCAATGTCACAGGTCCCTCAGGCACCCCCCCCCCGTCCCCATGCAATGTCACAGGTCCCTCAGGCACCCCCCCCCGTCCCCATGCAATGTCACAGGTCCCTCAGGCACCCCCCCCGTCCCCATGCAATGTCACAGGTCCCTCAGGCACCCCCCCCGTCCCCATGCAATGTCATAGGTCCCTCAGGCACCCCCCCGTCCCCATGCAATGTCACAGGTCCCTCAGGCACCCCCCCCCCGTCCCCATGCAATGTCACAGGTCCCTCAGGCACCCCCCCCGTCCCCATGCAATGTCATAGGTCCCTCAGGCACCCCCCCGTCCCCATGCAATGTCACAGGTCCCTTAGGCACCCCCCCCCCGTCCCCATGCAATGTCACAAGTCCCTCAGGCACCCCCCCCCCCCGTCCCCATGCAATGTCACGGGTCCCTTGTGGGCAAGGAGGTGGACGGGTGACGTCAGGATGGGCCCTCGAGGTCTGGGGTGCCTCGCAGCAGGTCAGATTCAAGCCCGAAAGCTGACCCCGGAGGAGGAGACAGTCCTGAGCCTCCTGAGGGTCAGCAGGGTGTCCTCTCAAGGTCCAGTTCCCAGCAGTCGCTGTTCCTGTCCCTGCAGCGTCACCTCAGGACGCTGGGATCAATCCCCGCCCTGTATTTCGAGTTGTTTTGTTGTTGTTGTTGTTTTTCTCTTCATTTTCTCCTCTCCTCTTCTGCTCTCCTGGAACTTACATCTCCAATTTCTGTTCTTTTAGTGGTGACCCTGACGACTTTTACCAGACGTAGTTAACGGAGAAATGTCTAACTCAAATCAATATTTTATACTCCTTGCCTGACCTGTGGTGGCGCAGTGGATAAAGCGTCGACCTGGAAATGCTGAGGTCGCCAGTTCAAAACCCTGGGCTTGCCTGGTCAAGGCACATATGGGAGTTGATGCTTCCAGCTCCTCCCCCCTTCTCCCTCTCTGTCTCTCTCTCTCTCCTCTCTAAAAATGAATAAATAAATAAAAAAATTTATACTCCTTCCAAACTATACAGGACCTTGTATCATTGTTCCTCTGGCTTACATGGGATCAGGGTATATTTTGTAGCTATTTTTTAATTTCCGTAAATAACACCTGATTCTTCCTGTTTTCTGCAGTGTTTTGATATTCACCCAGCCTGTTCCCTGTGCCCTTTGATTTTTTTTTTTTTTTACAGAGACAGAGAGAGAGTCAGAGAGAGGGATAGATATGGACAGACAGACAGGAACAGAGAGAGATGAGAAACATCAATCATTAGTTTTTCGTTGCGACACCTTAGTTGTTCATTGATTGCTTTCTCATATGTGCCTTGACCGTGGGGCTACAGCAGACCGAGTGACCCCTTGCTCAAGCCAGTGACCTTGGGTCCAAGCTGGTGAGCTTTGCTCAAACCAGATGAGCCCACGCTCAAGCTGGCGACCTCGGGGTCTCGAACCTGGGTCCTCCACATCCCAGTCCGATGCTCTATCCACTGTGCCACCGACTGGTCAGGCATGACTTTTTTTCTTGAATGTTATATCTTCCTTCTGTAATTATTTCTCTTTGGCCCAAAATTTATCCTTTGGGATTATCTTCGTTGGTAGTCGATGAGTGGCAAACATTGTTTTCACTTGTCCAAAAAGAAAATACATTGATCAATCATTTCTTGCATAGTTTGTTCTTTCTGTGTTAAGAAAAAAATATTTTTCTTTTCTTTCTTTTTTTTTTTTTTTTTTTTTTTTTTTTTAAGTGAAAGGAGGGGAGATAGTGAGAGATTCCTGCATGCATCCCAACTGGGATCCATCCGTCAACTCCCATCTGGGGCCGATGCTCAGGTAATGAGCTATCCTTAGTGCCTGAGGTCAACGCTTCAACCAAATGAGCCACTGGCTGCGGGAGAGGAAGAGAGAGAAGGGGCAGAAGGAGGGGAAGAGAAGCAGATGGTCACTTCTCATGTGAGCCCTGCCCGGGAATCAAACCCGGACGTTCCTACACCAAACAGATGCTCTGTCCACCACTCCAGGGCCCCAGAATATTTTCCTATATTGTCCTCTGAAAGTTGTAGAGTTTCCCCTTTCACGTTTATTGTTATACCACCAGGAGTGGATTCTTGTACAAAGTGTGAGGTAGGGGTCTGTGGCAGTCACCGGTGTTCTCCACTGAATATCTAGGGCTCTAAGTATTTCAGGCACATGGGGGGATTGCACGCCTCCACCAAGGGCTTCACCGGTTGTCTGTGCCTCCTAACGGATGACCACCACTGCGGATGGCTGAGAGCAACCCCTGGTTATCAGCCTCAAGGTCCTCAGGGCAGAAGCTCCGGGGGGGCTCGACTGCGTTCTCTGCTCAGGTTCTCACTAGAGACCAGGGACATGGTCCCTGCTGGGGGCTCTGGAGAGGAACCCCCTTCCAGCTCACATGGGTGTCGGCAGAATTCGGTTGTTGGCATCTGCGACCCTGAGGTCCTTTGCCTGCTGGCTGTCAGCTGCTGAGGGCTGCTCTGGTCCTCATTCCTAGAAACCCGTCCTCAGATCCCATCCGGCGGCCGCCTCCTCTCACAATACGGCAGTTCACTTGTGCCAAGCCAGCGGGAGACCCTCACTCCTCTCTCTGTGATGACGGAGTCTTGTATGACGTAACCTAATAGTGGGGGTGGCCGTCCCACATTGGCGTTGGGCACAGACACATGACTTGCTCTGGCCATGGATGTGTGAGCAGTGGCGGGCATGTCGTTCCTGAGAGAGAAGGCTGAGGCGCGTGTGTGACTTGTCATATGACCCCCCGTCTGCCCCTGACACCGGGGAATAAGGACAGCATTGTGCCTCCTCCAGTCTGGGCGCCTTTGACTTACGTTTCTTGCCTGGCTGCTCGCCCCTGAGGGCTGTCAGGACGGCGGATACATCGGACAGCAGCATCACCTTCGGAATTTAGGCTCGTCCGAAGGCGCGGTAAACGGCGCAGCAAGGTAGACCGCAGAACTGAGAGGAGACGCCGCCCTGCGGAGAACCGACAGAGAATCGGGGAAGGCGTGAATGTAGGTTTTTCTTATTATTATTAAGGTGCGGCAAGACCAACAGCTCCGGAGACGACGGCCGCTGTAAAGGTAGTTTATTACTCGCATGTCCCCCGGAGAGGGGGCCACATGGGGGAAGCACTGGACTCAGTGAGGAGGTGGTTTCGGTGCGGGGGGGGGGGAGGGCGTGGGCAAGCATCTTGATTGTGGTGTCCGTGGGAAGGACCCTGGGAGGCGGGGCAAGCAGGCTGAGGGTCAGCTAGTGTGGGTCGTTTCAGTGATCTCTGGGCGTAGGGGCTGTCCTGGCTGCCTGGCACCCTCGCTGGGTGATGGGGGCACAGGTGGCGGCCGTCACTGGGAAGAGCATCCGACGGGGGAGGTGGTCGGGCTCCTGCTCTGGGTGGTCGGTTTGTATTTGAAAGGCGGGCTGGCGGGCCAGGTCCTTACTCTCTCTATAGGAACCGGCTCACCCTGGGAGGGGGCCGTCCCCACGGGTCAGCAAGAGCCCAGGTGTCAAAGCGTCAGAAAGCAGAGAATAAGAGACGCAGTGCAGGGAAGATTTCCTAAAAAAAAATCACCAAGAAGAAAAGAAACGGCCCCGTAGGCAACAGACCCCTCTGTAACTTCACAAGGAGAGGAAACCCGCACGTCTCTGCGCGTAGGACAGGGAGATACAGAAATGCAGACGGAGGCGACAGGGAGACACCGCCTGGCGCCCACCGGATGGACAGACGGACGGGCAGAACAGGGCAGAGCCCGTGACGGTGAGGATGGGAGGCACAGGGACAGCCAAACGCTGCTGTTGGAGGGGGAACCTGGTGCCACCAGTCTGGAAAACAAACAGGGGTGTTTCTCGTAAAGTTCAAGACATGGGCCCCCTTTAACGGAGCACGTGCACTCGTAGATAGATCCCCCCCCCCCCACCGCCCGCCATAGAAAACTCCGGCCTGAGCTTTTTTTTTGGTATTTTTCTGAAGCTGGAAACGGGGAGAGACAGTCAGACAGACTCCTGCATGCGCCCGACCGGGATCCACCCGGCACGCCCACCAGGGGGCCATGCTCTGCCCACCAGGGGGCGATGCTCTGCCCATCTAGGGCGTCGCTCTGTTGCGACCAGAGCCACTCTAGCGCCTGGGGCAGAAGCCAAGGAGCCATCCCCAGCGCCCGGGCCATCTTTGCTCCAATGGAGCCTTGGCTGCGGGAGGGGAAGAGAGAGGCAGAGAGGAAGGAGAGGGGGAGGGGTGGAGAAGCAGATGGGCGCTTCTCCTGTGTGCCCTGGCCGGGAATCGAACCCGGGACTTCTGCATGCCAGGCCGACGCTCTACCACTGAGCCAAACGGCCAGGGCCCTGAGCTTTTTTAATTTAAACATTTTTGGTTGAACAGACAAGCCGAAGTTGTTGTCCTTTTTACTCTCCAGCGCCCTGGAGGTGGGGTTCTACCGAAGTCCGCCTCCCCGGGGCAGGCGGGGGAGAAGTCAGCCGTGGGACTCGGCCAGCTTCCTTGGCTTTCCCTAGCCTCCCCGGCTGCTTCTGGGGTGTTCTCTGCTGGAACGGCCCTTTTCCATGCTCTGTAATCGATGACTTGGCATCTTGAAACCATGGGCCCAATGGAGGGCCAAAGTTAGCTGCATCCGTGCCATCCTTGTGTCTTCACGGGTGTGTGAAAATCACATTACAAACCCTCTAATCCCCCCACCCCCCCACCACCCATTGGACAGGAAGTGTGTTTCACTTCTTGTCTGAGAGGGGACATCTCCACTTCATTTCCGGCCACTACAGTCATCGAGGCCCTCGTCCATGCTTTCCCCTGGCTCTTCCTGCCTCCCGACCAGCCCCTTGCCCTGGTGCTTCCCCAGGGGGCCCCGTGGGGCGCAACGGGCTCGCTCTGCTTGTCCATTCTTTCCTGGGAGCTGTAAGTATAGACTCTTCTTCCAAGGCGGTTTCTCCGAGCCCGTCCTCTGCACCTGTCGGATCAGAACAAAGTCCGAGGCGCCATTGAGAACGCCTTCTTTCACTCGGGCTGTCTCCAGGTGTGGGTTGCTTCTCCTGCATCCTACACGGGATGCTTGGGGATGCCTGTTTCTGAGGGCTGACGTCTTTCATCGGTTCTGCAAGATCCTCAGCCCTGGTCCCTTCAGATCATGGCCTTTGCCCGACTCTGTCCTGTCCTTCTGGACGGTCTACGGTCACGTGCTGGGCCCCTTGCTCTACTGGGAGCAGCCCTGAGCAGAGGCAGCCCATGAGCTGGGAGAAAGAGGAGGGTGGAGGCAGCTGGGCAGAGGGACACTGAGCTTTAAGGCTGTGTGGCCTCAGAGTGAGAGGCGAGACCTGGCTGCTATGCTTGCTGACAAGGGTCCAGGTCATCCCCCACGAGCTAGCCAGGCCTGATGATAGTCTCGAGCTAGCCCACAGCCAAGGGACAGGCCTGAGCCGGCCCGTGACCAGCCTGAGCCGGCCAGTAACCAGCCTGAGCCGGCCAGTAACCAGCCTGAGCCGGCCCGTGACCAGCCTGAGCTAGCCCGTGACCAGCCTGAGCCGGCCCGTAACCAGCCTGAGCCAGCCCGTGACCAGGAGACACGCCCGAGCTAACCTGAGCGGTGACAATGGCCACTCTGGGAGGCATGTGGCCACAAGGCCCTTCGGGGTTCTGAGGTGACAGGCGATACTCCGTGGTGTGCATTTGGTGGCAATGGGGGGGCACTCCCCTGGGGCTCGCTCCAACTTCAGGAGCCCACAAGTGTCACCAAGCCCTCACACCTGTCACCCGCCCGCACAGGGTCTGATCTGAGCGATGCTCAGACTCACCTCCCAAAAAACCATTCTGCACAATCACGGCCGGCCTCACAGGTGTTGTGTCCCTGTCCCCCACACGCCTTCTTCCCTGTTCCCATCATTTCCCTTTCTTTCTAACTCAGAAGTGGAGAGAATCCCGGCCAGGTCATGCGTGGGAAACGGCTGAAGCTTTTCCCCCCCTCTCTCTGCTCAGTACAGTTCTTTTATATATTTTAAAAAAATGTTGATACCATTAGGTCATCTCTTTCTCTCTCTCTCTCTGTCTTTTTGTTTTTTTCTGGGAAAATCTTTATTTTGTGAATTTCTCAAGCATCTTGACATTCCTTCCCAGACTACCCACCAGATCACTTCCTCCTAGCGCATCTCAAATTCCTGCTGGTTTTCTCTCTTGCAAATGCCTGGGTGGTGGTGGGGGGGGGGGGTGAGGGGGGTGGGGGGGTGCTTGGAAAGCAAACCCGGCCCCCCTCCCGCTCTCCCCTCCCTCTCTGTGGAAAAGAAACGGGGAAAGGGACTTGCACTGAGGTCTGTTAGGAAACGCAGATACATCCCCACGGAGCCTTCCAGGTGCCTCCTGCAGCCACGCAAGCCTCTCTCTGCCTATGAATTCCTTCAAAGGGCATTTGTCGGCCGGCTCTCAGCCGCCTGGGTTCATTGATTAAATAAAGGTAATTGTTCTTAAGGCTGTTGGATGTGTTCATGGGTTGTATCAGAGGACAGTTGTATTTGCAAAGGGCGAAGGTGACTTTTTCCACCTCCTTGTTCCCTTGCAAGGAACGATGACCCTGCAGACACCCCCTGCCGGGATGCACCTCACTGGCAGGGGCCCTCGGGCAGGCCGCCTCTCCTCCCACGGCCCCAGACAGCTAAGTTCAAATGGTTGCTATTCCTCTTTTCAGCCCCCCTCCACCTCCGTATTCTAATGTCTGAGCCCCCCCCCCCCCCATTCAGGCGGGAGGAAGCCGCAGATGTTTCCGGGGCTCAGCTTGCCCTCCTCTGCACACACACGCACACACGCATGCACAGTCTCGGCTGAAGCGTTCGCTCCGAAGACAGTTTTTATCCAAACGCTCACCTAGGCCGCAGGCACGCACCGTGCACGCTGGCTGGCTCGCTCGGGTTGGTAGTAGCCCCGGGCGTCCCAAGCACGGCATAGGGGGAGGGGGTGGCGGTGGGGGCGGGGGTCTGCTCTGTCCCCTCCCATCTGGGACTCACCCTCCGCCCCGAGGTGAGAACACAGGCGAGGTTATTAAGAATTCTGACAAGGTAGGCTGAATAAATTGCGTTTCCTTTGTGAGCCTTAATCCGGTGTTGTATTGGCTTCTCGGACATGGCTAATTTATTTGGAATTTCATTCTGCTCCTGACAGCGTCCTTGACTAGCTGTTTGATCACTCCGCGCAAAGTTACATACCAGCTTTCAAGGGCTGCAGGACGGCGGCGGCGGATTTCTCAAGTGCGTTCTCCCATCCGGCTTTATGCTGGGGGTGGGGGCGACTCACATGGGGGGGCAACCCTCGGGAGGGAGGGGACCCGGCCTCTCAGGGTTCTGCCTCCCTGGCGAAGCTGTCCGCGTTCCTCCGTGCGCTGTTGAGACTGTATTCCGCTTTTGTGCCGCGGGAAGAAAAGAAATGAGTGTTCACGTTCCGGAAAGACGTACAAGATCGGCAAGGCTGTTGGTGTGTAAGAGCGTTTCAGTGGAAACTGGGTTTTTGGGTGCAATATTCTCAGAGGAGAGGCAACCCGGCCACAGAGCCTCCCAGGAGCGCAAAGCCAGTGCCTATAAGCATACAGGGGTCTCCACGGGGCTCACGGTCTCCGGCAACCTGCACCCATCTCGGCAGAAGTAGCCGCTGACGGTCATCTCGCGAACGCACACGATGATCGCTTTGTGTTTTTTTTTGTAACAGCAGTGTGTTCTGCCGGTGCAAAACCCCCAGAAAACAAAAAACCATAGTAACGATTTTCAGTAAGGCTCGGACACTTCTGAGCACCTGGGTCCCAGCACAGTTGCGGCTGGTGGTTTTACAGACCCGGCCTAAGGAAAACACGTGCTTCCTTCACGCGGCCTCTGCTCGCACACAGCGGGCCGTGTCACACCTTCCTCCTCCGGGGTGCCTTCTGGGGGCCGGGCGCTGCGACGGCCCTGGGGGATTTGGTGAGACCTCACACTCCAGAAATACACTCAAGATCTCAGACGACGTTTGTACAGGGATGAAAGCAAACCCCAACCAACCAACCAAAAGCCAGGGTGATATGACGGACTGGCACGAGAGGGCTCAACTTTGTTCACCAGTCCTGCCCTCCGGTCGGCGAACCTACCGGGTCCTTGGGGCATTGGAGCAGAGATTCTTCCCCCTGCGAAGAGCCCTCACGCTCCGCCTTGTGAGCAGAGATGGGAGAGGGGCCTCGTCCCCTTTCACAGATGAGGAATCTGAGGCCTAGAGCGCAGCAGGGACACTTTGATGGCAACCAGGCTTCCATAGGTTAAGCCCCGTGGGGTTTGTTCTTGATGCTATCACCACAGCGAGAGCTGGTCCTGTGTGACGACCGGGCTGGGCCTCTGTCTCTGGCCCTCTGTGGACCTCACCCGGGGAAAGGGCTCATCTACTGAGCGTGTTGCTCAGGGACATTCAGGGAGGACATGCAGGTCACGGCTCCCTCGGTGGGACACTGGGGTGCAGGAAGACCTCCCAAGCCCTTGGCACTGCCGAGTTGAACCCGAGTCCCCAATCTGTTCTTAGTGACCCAGGGCAGGAGCCTCCGCCCACTCAGCTCTGTGAGTTGTAGCCAGTTCCCACCCATGTTGACGGGGATGCTTGTCACCCTGGTCATCTTTGTGACGGTTGCATTCTCGCGGGCTCGTTAAGAGGTGGTGCGCCCAGGAGAAGTGGGAGGGAGGGGTGGCGGGCAGGAGGGATCTTCCATCCAAGTACTAACCAAGCCCGACCCTGCTTAGCTTCCGAGATCAGACGAGATCGGGCGCGTTCAGGGTGGTATGGCCGTAGACGGCAGGAGGGATCTTGACAGGAGTTCTGGGGGCCTTTGGGTTTGTCCTGACCCGGTCGAGAGCTCTCATCACCTGCCAGTGCGGTCAGTCTTTGACAAAGAGCCACCTGGAAAGTATAAAATGCCTGGGCGCTGGCTCTATGTGCTGGGGTCGCTCCCCCCACTGAGAACGCCGCCCCCCCCACAGGAAGAGTTCTGTCGGGAACGAGGGGACACTGAGGCCAGAGACGGGTGAAAGGGTCCCAGGTGTGGGGTTGGAGCCCTGATTGTGCCCCAAACTCAACATCACTGCTAGTTGTGGGGTGCCTTGGGGCATTTCCTTCCTGTGGACGAGGAGCCCCTGGCGTCCACTCCACGGGGACGGTGAGTGCCGAGCGAGCCATGCTGCAGAGGGCCGGCCGTGGGCTGTGCTTTGACCACCACCTAATTGTCTCTTCCCGTGGGGGATGGCCCCTCGCCAGCCAGGGTCCCGGCACCAGGTAGATCTTTCTTGGAAGAAGGTGGCCCTGGGAGCAGCCATGACCTTGTCCTGGGCAGGGTGTTTCCTTTCCTGAAGGGCTTGAGGACCTTGGCCTCGCTGACTCCCGGGACCTGGGGACGTGTGAGCAGGAAGGGGGGAGGCCTCTGTGACCCTGAGAATTACCTTGCGTGGGTATCACGTGACAGGGCATTGTTGACTCGGTGAGCTCGGCAAACAGATTTATACAAGGCCACCTTGTCCCCACAGCCGGGCCGGAGCGGCAGGGTGGGAGGTTGACAGTGGGCTCTGCCCTGCTCTGCCCTGTGTGCCCGGGGCCTCGGGCTGCCCCGGATGCCCGCTGCGGACTGACCTCTCGGGTGAGTGCGCTGCCTGTCTGGGGATCAGCCTCTTCTTCCTCCCCGGGCTCCCGGCCGCTTTCCCCGGGGACCTTCCCTCTGCAGGCAGGTGACTGTTTCCAGGAAGGTGACTGGTGACCCTGCTGAGGCGTTTCCGCCACATTCTGGAAGCCCCTGTCGGTAGCCACGGCCTCGTAAAAGCGCTCTGGGGCTACCGACTCCACGTCGGGATCAGACCATCTAAATTCTCACGTCTGTTTGAGGCGAGCTTCAGACCTCGGTACGTGGCGAAAAAACCCAGGGCAGGATGCCGCCTGAGAGTCCTTCAGCACACACGCCGGGTCACCTGGCCAGGTCCACGGTCTGCGGGTAGGAGGGCGCCCTTTCTGTGTCGACGGGAAAAGGCGTTGCCACCCAGAGAGCAGAGCAGGGCCCGCCACGCCTTCCAGGTGGCCTGTGACAGCGGTGAGGGCTGAGCCACTGGGGTCTAGGCTGGAGGGGGAGCAGTGAGGAGCTCGGCGTGGGTCTGCGGTTCACTGGGGTTCACGTGAGGGAACACACAAGCTGGTACGTCGTCTGGCTCCATTGCCCATCTTAAGGTGTCCCCGCTCTCAAGGCCTTATGCATTTACTCCCTAGAACCTTCCGGAAAGGCTGGGTGGGAGCCCCTTGTCATTTTGTAGGTAAAGGAGAGTCCAGGAACTGGCTTCAGGTGGCCCGCAGCCCTGGAGGCCTTCTGAGCTCTGTCTCCGGCTTGGGTACCTGCGGGCTGGATCACTTCTCGACTGAGAAAGCAGTTGGACTCCGAGGACGGGGCGTCCGGAGACCTCCGCTCCTCTGAGGTGGCCCCCTGAGCACCCACTGGGGCCCCTTTGTTCAGGGACCATAGGGCAGGAGATGGAGGCGGGGCCTAGGCCCCTTCACCCGCAGAAAACTGGGCTCGGAAAGGTCCGAGCTGCCCTTGGCAGGGGGCTGAGTGTGTGGCGGGGGTGCACCCTGGTGCGTGTGCGGGCCTGTGTGCTCATGCACATGTGTGTGCATGGAAACTGTGCGCACGTGTGTGCCTGTGTGTGTGTGTGCAGGCAGAGGAGGGTGGGCAGACACTTCTTAGACACTTTCCCCGGTGGGGGGCGGAGAGGAAGGAGGCCAGAGGGTCTGCACCCAGGTGCTGGTCCTGGCGTGAACACCCCCCCCCCCTTCAAGCAGACGCCTCACTTTCCCATAAGGAGCCCATGGTCCCGAGCGGGTCAGCAGATTGCCCAACGTCGCTCGGCACGTCTGCAGTGGGACCTGGTTTGGGGACACGGGTCACTGTGAGGGACGCAAGGGGACCCCGCAGGACTGTCCTGTCCAGTCTCGGCAGGGGGCCTCGTCCCGGTCCGCTGGCCTGGCTGGGCAGGGAGGAGGTGCTGGGGGCCCCTTTCTGGGCTGTCTCGTTGCAGACTGCACTGACCCCTCACTGTCAGGGAGGGAGTGGGCGGCCCCTGCCCTCATTAAGCCATGTGAGGGGTCCCTCTGGGCTCGAGGGGCCTGTCCTCACCATCTCCCTCTCTCCTCTTCCCGTTTCTCTGCACAGCTCTCTCCTCGGTCACCACTGCGGCCCCTGCTCCCGCGGAGCCCCGGCCCCCCTCCCCACCCCGGGTCTGCTGCTGCCGCAGAGACGGGCCGCTGGACAGCGCCGGCCTCCCGAGTGATAGCTAATTGGGGAGAGAAAGGGCCCGATTGTCTCGCGGGGCCGGAAGAGCGGGCGTGGGCGGCTGAAAGAGCCGGAGAAGGTGGCCAGCTTCGCCCAGCAGCTGCCGCCGGAGACGTTTGCAGATTACGTCAGCGCCGGCGAGCAGGGGGAGCGGGCGAGGGGAGGCCCGGCAGCCGTCCGCCTGGGCCGCCCCACAATGCGGCCATTGTCGGCCCAGGGAGCGGTTCATTCTGGATGAATGGTGCACGGGCCTCTTGACCAAGGAGGCCGCTCGCTGTCCCCGGTCTGTCCTCTCACATGCCAGGGAGGCCCTGGACTGGACGGGGTCTGGCCTGCTCAGGGGCTGCGGCGAGGACAGGGCGTCTCCGAGAGTGGGCGAGGGCCTTGGGGACACCCAGCCGTCCTGAGCTCCGAGCCCAGGGCCCCTGGCCACCCAGTGGGCACTTGGTGGAGCCTGGCCTGGTACCCAGGGCCCAGCCGTGGTCCCGGCCACATCACGTCGCTGCTGCCCTGTGGGCCGCCCACCCCGGGCATGGCCTCCTGGTTTGGGGGAAGCACGGGCCCTGACCCCCTCGTGGTCCTGCTGGTCATCATCCTGCTAACGCGCTTCATTCTGTGGTCCTGCCTCGGGACCTACATCGATTATAGGCTGGCCCGGCGGCAGCCCCGCAAACCCAAGGAGGACTAGGGCCTCTGCTGGCCAGCGGCCTCTGAAAACCCAGCATGAAGGGCCTCCTCCTCCAGGAAGGCCTGTCCCAGAGGTGTCCTGTTCTATGTCTGAGGGTGGTGGATGGGAGTGAGGTAGTGGGGCAGCAGGCAAAGGACCCTGGCGTCCCATCCACGGGGCAGGAATGGACCGTGCTCCACCCAGACTGACCAGGGCTGTCCTGGGGTCATGTCCCATATCCCACACTGGGGGACAGAGGGGCCACCACCGCTTGTCTGCCACCAAGAGCTGTCATCCTGGGGTTAGGTTTTGCTTTAAGACTCTCTGTGCTTCTAGTTCTGTATGGGTATGTTTGCACGAGGAGGTGGGGGTGACCCAGAGGAGTGGGGTGGGGGGGCACAGGACAGATGTGACCATATCACAGCCAGCTGTGCCACCAAGCGCCACCCCCTGCTTCCTGGAGGGATAAGAGGAAGTGCTGCCTTGGTTTCTCCCAGAGCAGATCCCCGGGGGG
The DNA here is from genome assembly GCF_036850995.1 of Saccopteryx leptura. NCBI lineage: Eukaryota > Metazoa > Chordata > Mammalia > Chiroptera > Emballonuridae > Saccopteryx > Saccopteryx leptura. Next base: position 5,072,836 of record NC_089503.1, on the reverse strand, counting down.
AGGGTGACTTCAGGGGGGAGGACCTGGCCGTGTGGGACCTGGTGGTGGAGGTCATGTGAGGCTGCCCGTCTGGAAGGAAAGTGGCCGGGGGTGGGGTGGGCAGAGGACGGTCAAGCCTAATCCCCAAGGACAAACCCCACCACGTGTCTCTCTCACTTCCTACCTTGGTGCCCGGTGACCTGCGGGAGAAACTGGCACCTTTGCCACGTTGTTACATGCCCTTGGCTCTGGGAGGGGATCTTCAGGCCCTTGGAGGGTCCTGCCTGATAAACGTGTCCTTGTGTACCTGGGGCCTTGGAGCACACCAGTCTGACAGTACGACTTGTGATGGCGGCTGTGAGCCACGCGCTGTCTGCTCTGCCTCTGGGGGTGCTGGAGATTGACAGCCGTGCCCAGGGATTGGAGCAGCCCGACGGAAACTCTGGACGCCAGGGCCTGGGGAGGGGGCCTCGCTGGTGGCGATTCTCCGTGCGTGTTGCTGGGAGGAGCCGACGTCACCCGGGACCGCGCTGGTGTAGCTGCTTCCAACCGGTGTCCTTCCGCTGCAGCCCACCGCAGCTGCGCGTGCGCCGTCTGTCGGTGCGTTCAGAGTGCCTCTCGCACTGAGTGAGCCCGAGCATGAACGTGGGGACCCCCGAATTTCCAACTGGGGTCCGACAGGAGTGTGGTTTTAGGGGGGCATGTTCCTGACTTCCGCACCTTCTTTCTCTTCCCCTTCTTCCTTGAAAACCACAGAAGAGCATCCCATGCAAAGTGAGTCTGCCTCCCCCCACTCCCGGCCACCTCCCGTCCCCCCTAAATGCAGCCCATGGTACCGGTTTCTGGTGCCTCGTCCGCTGCTATCCGAGCGCTTCCGAGCGAACCCGGACAGCCCTCCGCTGCCTGCAAGTTCCTCCTACTCCTCTCTCGGCCCATCTGTTTTCGTGGGTTTTCTGTATCTACAATGAGCATGTTTTTTCGTTATTTTTTTTTAACAAATAAAGAAACAAGTGAGTGGTCCACACTGAGGAAGGGCCGCAAGCCAGGCTCCGTGGGCGGAGGGTCAGGGGAGGGGCCTTGGAGGGCGGTGGGTTGTCTCCTTGTGTGTTTAGGAGTGGGGGTGAGGGGGAGTCGGGGCACCTGGAGTGGGGGGGCAGGGCAAAGGGCAGCGTGGTCCCCCGTTCTGTGCACTAATCTCAACATAAGACCCTTGGATGTGGCTCATTCTTCCACCCGCCCCCCAACTCGGCCCACTGGGGGAGGACAGGCTGGTGTAGGGGCCCCGGACAGTTCCCCCACAGTCAGTCTGTGTGTGTGTGTGTGTGTGGTGGTGTGTGGGGGGGAGAGCTCTCTGGTCCCATCCTCAGTCCCCCCAGGTGGGATGTGATGCCACCCTCTACCCAGCCGCCCCGACGGGTGTGTGCCTGACATCCTGACAGCAGATACGCTAGGAGGGCAGGTGGGTGAGGGGCCACTGCCTCCCCTGCGGGCCAGGTGTGGGCCCCAGGGCGTGGCGGAGCAGCCACGGCCCCCGCCCCTCTCTGCTCCTTCCTGCTCGGCCTGAGAGCAGGCAGCTGGCTTCCCCGGGCGCCCTGAGCCCAGAGCCCCGTGCAGGAGATGAGTCACTGGATCTAAAAATAACAGGAGTGAAGTCATGAAGTAGCATGCTTCCTTTCTGCGCTGGCTGTTCCTTCTGAGGGACCCCCAGCAGTGTGGTGCGGTGGCCAGCGGGGAGGGGTGGGGGCGGGGCCTCCCAGGGGGCGGGGCCTCGGGCCTGCAGTCCCGGTGGGGGCCCCCTGTCCTATTAGCACCTGTACAGGCTCTGCAGAGTGGATGGGTGGATGAGATGGTCTCTGCCCCCCACAGCTCGGGGTTAGTAGAGACAATGGATGGAATGTAAACAATGCCCACATTCGGGCCGATGGGCCTCGAGACTATGACAGAGGGTCAGAGTGCCCTAGAGACATGCCCAGGGAAAGGGGCATTGATCCTCAGGGTGTGGGGAAGGCTGCCTGGAGGAGGTGTCAGCAGTAGGACTGGGGGTGGGGGGCTCTGACAGGCAGACCGGAGAGGAATAGTGAGTGTTCCAGGCAGTAAGAAGAATATGAGCAAGGGCCTGGAGGCTGGGACGCTTAGGGCCAGTTCAGGACCCTGAGCAGCGCCTCTCAGATGAGCTGATAACAAAATGAACCTTTTTACCCCCCATAACTAAATGTATGGAGAAAGGAGTAAAGATGTATAATGGCGGCAGGTTGGGTCCAAGTTGTCGGGGCTTTGACACGTGCCTAGGAGTTCGGACTTCAGCAGGCAGGCAGGAAGGAACTTTCAAGGGAGCGACACCCTGGCTCTGTGCTTGAGAACGGTCCCTGGGAGCAGTGAGGGTGATTGACAGGCTGGGGGCCTGGGGTGGGGAGAGCTGCTGGGAAGCCTGGGCAGAGGGTAGAGTGATAGGAGAGGACAGAGCAGGGGTGGGGCTTGGGCCGCCTCTCCCACCCCCAGCATTCAGGGGACAGCCTGTGATGGTCACCAGGGAAGGGTGTGCGGAGTGCGTGTGAATGTAGGGGAACTACGTGCTTGTTATGGAAGGAGGGAGAGACGGGGAGGGGGAGGGCCTGGCGTCGGGCCACAGAAGGCTGGGGGCAGAGGGTTTCTGGACCTGCCCAGTGGTCGAGGGCATAGAATGGAGCTGGGAGGAATGGAGGGGCGTGTGGGGAACACCTTGGAAAACCAGCCACCCCGAGGAGAGACGGAAGAGCAGAGACTCGGGAACTTCTGCACGGTCGCTGGTTCCAGGTGTACGCTCGGAGCCGGCAGTGTCTGGGTGTGGACCCCGCACCCTCTCCTCCTGTCGCGTGACTGGGACACATGTTGTAACCCCACCGGAACCAGGTTCCTGTCTGCAAACCCAGAAGCTTCCCCCCAGATGCATGTGCCAGCGTGTCCCGTGGGACTTCTCTGATTGTGTCAAGAATTGAGCTGGAGCCACAAAGGTGAGGGTGAGAGGTGACAGGAGCCCTGCATTCTTGAGAGTGTGACGCTCTTGGTTCTGTCGGACTGAAAGATTGCAGAGAGTGAGTCTCAGTTACTGACGTGAATCTGAGAAGCTGACCGAGAAGCTCTGAGCATCCTGCCCGATGCCCAGAGACGGACGGGGAAGGCAGCGGGTGGAGAAAAACAAGCCATCGCCGGTCCCGGGGCTCCTTGTTACACAGCTCTATCCATGTCCTAGCAGCTATACCCTTTCAGGAAACCCGCCACATTCAGCTCCTCACTCGTAAAACAGCCCCGACGGCCCTGCCAACAGCACAGAGAGGCAGGACGCGTTGAGGACACGCCGGTCCCTTGTGGTGTCTGCAGGACTGCCCTCGTCTCTAACTGCTTGCCCCTTCTCCACTCCCCGCGAGCCTCCTGAGGCCAGGACCCACGCCCATGACTTACCACAGGGCCCGCTGTCAGCGTCCTGAGAAGCACTTGCTGCCTGTCGGCTGTTCTTATCACATCCTCCAAGGGACAGAAAGTCCCATGAAGGTCAGAGGAAAACGCCCCTCCCCCTGCACCCAGGGCTTCTCGCGTGGATAGCGGGGCTGGGCTGGGGCGGGGTGGCGCGAATCCCGCTGGGGAGCAGCTCCTGTTTGGTGTGCAGCTGGGGCACCCTCGTGGGGTGGAGGGCTGTTTTGGAATCTGCCTGTTGCAAAAAGCCTTCTGCTCGTGGGAGTCTGAAGACAGCCGAGGGGGGCAGGCTTGTTCACTCCTGGCAGTGGCATGAGCCGGGAGCAGGTGAGACATTTCCCAAGTGCCCTGGACCCCAGTGAGCTGTCTCCACTGCTCAGATGGTCCTGGTGACAGGCAGGCAGGTGGACGATCATTAACACCTCCAACCACAGACCCCTGCCAGAGGCCCCCCTTCCCGCTGCCCCCTGAGTATCTGGTGAACGCTGACCACGGCGGTGTGGACAGCTGTCTGATTGTGGCCTTATCAGCTGGCCCACTGCTTCCCAGTGGGCTGGCCAGGGGCCAGCAAAAAGGGAGAGATGACCTCTAGCTCCTTCACGGTTTTACCACCGGTGTAAAGATCCCTTATTAATCAGGGCGTATGAACTGTGGTAAACTGCCCACTTCCCTAATCCAGTCAACAGGTATTTCTTGTTCCTGATGGTGCAGCACAGGTTGGGTTGAGGCTCTGCTCCACACGGTCACGCAGGGGCCCAGGGGCCCGATGGGTCTCCACCCCCAGAGCCTTCCCGCTGGTGCCCTGCACTGTGTTGGCAGAGAATGAACAGAGAGAAGGGACAGGGTGGATGGCACAGGAGGCTCTTCTGGCCCAGCCTGGAGGTGAGTTGAGCTCACCTGTGCGTACCTGCGAGGGAGGCTGGACAGTGTCTAGCTGGGTGCCCCGGGGGATAAAGGAGGCAGGTTTGGTGACCGCCTGGCCAATGTCCGCCACAAGCTCTCCACAACGCATCGTTTCGTTCTAAAAAATGAAGCTAGGAAGCACAGAGCGAACCGTGGACGAAGAACGTGGAATTCTCTCCAATAATGAAAGGCTCCCAGGAAAACAGAAAATGCCGAGTCGTGCCGAAGGGAATTCTGGGTCAGCGCTTGGCTTGTTGCCCTGAGCTTGCCAAGAACCTTTCCAAGCTTGTCGCCACCAGCTGGGATGTCCGGTGGGGCCATCCGGGGACCCCGCTGGAAGAGTGGCCAGAGGGCCTGGGTTGCGTCGTGTTGTCCTCTGCTTCTGCGCTCAGCGTGGCCAGCTTCCCGCTCTCAGGAACGGGTCAGTGCCGAGCACCCCTGGGGACGAGCGGTGTCCTCAGCTGGTGAGGCGGCGGCTGAGAACACCCCTGGGGACGAGCGGGTGTCCTCAGCTGGTGAGGCGGCGGCTGAGCAGGAGAGCGAGGGCTCCATCAGCGCCCGGTCGAGGCGAGCCAGGTGGACGGACGCGCAGGCAGCCGGCACTCTGCCTTGGGAGGAAGCGGGGCGGCGGACTGGACACCCGGGGTCCCCTGGACTGAGCGGGGGCGGCGAACCGGGCACCCGGGGTCCCCTGGACTGAGCGGGGCGGCGGACCGGGCACCCGGGGTCCCCTGGACTGAGCGGGGCGGCGGACCAGGCACCCGGGGTCCCCTGGACTGAGCGGGGCGGCGGACCGGACACCCGGGGTCCCCTGGACTGAGCGGGGCGGCGGACCGGACACCCGGGGTCCCCTGGACTGAGCGGGGCGGCGGACCGGACACCCGGGGTCCCCTGGACTGAGCGGGGCGGCGGACCGGACACCCGGGGTCCCCTGGACTGAGCGGGGCGGCGGACCGGACACCCGGGGTCCCCTGGACTGAGCGGGGCGGCGGACCGGACACCCGGGGTCCCCTGGACTGAGCGGGGCGGCGGACCGGACACCCGGGGTCCCCTGGACTGAGCGGGGCGGCGGACCGGACACCCGGGGTCCCCTGGACTGAGCGGGGCGGCGGACCGGACACCCGGGGTCCCCTGGACTGAGGGGGGCGGCGGACCGGACACCCGGGGTCCCCTGGACTGAGCGGGGCGGCGGACCGGACACCCGGGGTCCCCTGGACTGAGCGGGGCGGCGGACCGGGCACCCGGGGTCCCCTGGACTGAGCGGGGCGGCGGACCGGGCACCCGGGGTCCCCTGGACTGAGCGGGGCGGCGGACCGGACACCTGGGTCCCCTGGACTGAGCGGGGCAGTGGACCGGACACCCGGGGTCCCCTGGACTAAGCGGGGCGGTGGACCAGACACCCGGGGTCCCCTGGACTGAGAGGACCATGTGTTTGGTGCATTGCTACCGTCCTCAGAAGGTGGTCTGGTTTTCCTCTCTGGGAGCCTGGGAGACCTTCTCTCTGTCTCAAGCATGCTAAAACTTCGCAGCAATGTGCCAGGGTGTAGGCCTCGATCCACTTTTTTATTTTATTTTTTTTATGCTGGATATTTCGGGGGCCTCCTCAGTCTGGAAAGCCAAGCCTCACAGTGCTTGGGATCTTCTTAACCTATTTCATCCACGATTTCTCCTCCGTCTTCTTTCTGATACGCTTGTAGCCCGTTTGGATGTTCCATCCTCTAAATCGTCCCCTTTCTCCTTTCTTCCTCTCTCTCTCTCTCTCTCTCTCTTTTTTTTTACCTCCGACTCTTCTTTCTTTTCTTTTTTTTTAAATTTTTTAAAAATTTATTCATTTTTTTTAGAGAGGAGAGGGAGAGACAGAGAGAGAGAGAGGAGAGACAGAGAGAGAGAAGGGGGGGGGGAGGAGCTGAAAGCATCAACTCCCATATGTGCCTTGACCAGACAAGCCCAGGGTTTTGAACCGGCGACCTCAGCATTTCCAGGTCGACACTTTATCCACTGCGCCACCACAGGTCGGGCCCTCCGACTCTTATTTCTGTATCTTCTTGGATATTTTCTCGACTTTATTTTCTACTTCTTCTATTGAGTTATCAGTTCTTCTGTGATTTTTATTTTTAAATTTAGGAGCTCTTTCTTTTTTCTTTCTCTCTCTCTTTCCCTCCCTCCATCCCTCTTTCCCTCCCTCCCTCTTCCTTCCTTCCTTCCTCCCTTCCTTCCTTCCTCCCTCCCTCCCTCCCTCCCTTCTTTCCTTCCTTCCTCCCTCCCTCCCTCCCTCCCTTCTTTCCTTCCTTCCGATTTTGTCCTCCAGATGTTCCTTTTGCATAGCACTCTGTTCCTGTTCTTGGAGTGATGTCATATCTCTCTGAGGATCCCTGCGGCGACTTTGTTGTTGGCGGTGGTTGTTTCTGTTTCTACTTCCCATGTTAGAGGCTCTTTACGGATGTCTGGTGACCCTGGGCTGTCAGGTTGGGAGTAGGGGGGTGGTCTCATTAGAAGTTCAGGAGTGGAGCTGGACCACTCCAGGCTTCGCTGTGGAATGCTCTCGGCTGGCTTTTGAGGGTGTCCCGGAGTCAGGACTCTCAGGCCTTTCCCCCAGGGCTGGATGAGGTCTCACAGGCGGGGAGGGTGTGTGACTGCCGGTGTTCTGAGAGCCGAGCTGGGGACAGGGGGGAGGACGCAAAAGGTCCCTTAACCTGCCCTGCTGGCTTTGGCAGGACCCAGGCCCTCCACTGTGCTGCTCCAGAGAATAAATCGCTGTTCTTTCAAGATGGGGGTGTCCTCCCCATGGTGGGGCTGGGAGGGGGTCTGGGCTTCAGCTGCATCTCACTGTGCTCAGCCAGCCCCTTTGCTCCAGTTCAGAGGGGGTTTGTAAAGGGGCTTTCTGTGTAAATACGCTCTGTGCCCCACTCCCTGGCTTTTGCAGTAGCCACCGATGGGACCCGGCTTCCTTAAGCCATTCTGCTGAGCTGGAGTTTTTTGTTTGTTTGTTTCTTTTTTGTATTTTCCAAAGTGAGAAGTGGAGAGACAGAGAGACAGACTCCCACATGTGCCCGACCAGGATCCACCTGGCATGCCCACCAGGGGGTGATGCTCTGCCCATCTGGGGTGTTGCTCCGTTGCAGCCGGAGCCATTCTAGTGGCCGAGGTGAAGGCCATGGAGCCGTCCTCAGTGCCCGGGCCAAATTTTGTTCCAATGGAGACTCGGCTGCGGGAGGGGAAGAGAGAGACAGAGAGGAAGGAGAGGGGGAGGGGTAGAGAAGCAGATGGGCGCTTCTCCTGTGTGCCCTGGCCGGGAATCGAACCCGGGACTTCCACACGCCAGGCCGATGCTCTACCGCTGAGCCAGCCGGCCAGGGCCTGAGTCGGAGTTTTGCTTGTCGCCTCCTGTCCATTGTTGCCCTTCTAAAATCTGGTCGCTGCACCCTGTGGGTCTGTGTTCTTGAAATCCCTCTACCGTGGCTTCGGTCCAGGGTCATCGGGAAGAGGCTGGATCAGAATACGCGGCTTCCAGGAGCCCGCTTTGCCTTTTTCTCATGGAATAGGACTTTGCAGTTTCATGACCTGGTCTTCGCCATCAGGGATGTTTTCTTCCCAAAAGTGCGTTCCACGGAATGTTGGTTGGTGTGCCCAGCAAAAGAAAAAAAAAAAAAAAGAAATAGAAAAGGTGTTCTGGAGTCAAACACATTTGGGATGTTTGGGGATTACGAGGGCCATGGCCATCCATTTCAAGGCCTGGGTCCCACGGTCCGGGCGCAATGCAGTCCGAGATCTGTGGCCCCCAGCGCGTCGGGCCCCCCGGGTCCCGGGAGCTCTGGCCTGTCCTCTCGGCCCCCCTCACCGCTGGCCCCGGGTGTTCTCCCGGACCTCTCTGTCTCTACTTCTTGCCCCCAACCCTCTCGCTGTCCTGTGTCCATTATTATTATTATTTTATTTTTTATAGAGACAGAGAGAGAGTCAGAGAGAGGGATAGATAGGGACAGACAGGCAGGAACAGAGAGAGATGAGAAGCATCAATCATCAGTTTTTTGTTGCAACGCCTTAGTTGTTCATTGATTGCTTTCTCATATGAGCCTTGACTGGGGGGGCTACAGCAGACCGAGTAACCCCTTGTTAAAGCCAGCAACCTTGGGCTCAAGCTGGTGAGCCTTGCTCAAACCAGATGAGCCGCGCTCAAGCTGGCGACCTCGGGTCTTGAACCTGGATCCTCCATGTCCCAGTCCAATGCTCTATCCACTGTGCCACCGCCTGGTCAGGCTCACGTCCATTATTGTCACGTCCACTCTGAAGTCCCCGGACCCTCGGCCCAGTGCTCTCCTACTGTTATGGGGATTCCCTCTCTCCCCTCATTTCAGTGCCTTTTAACATCAAGGTATAGTTTACATATAGTGAAAGGCATACCTTTCGAAGTGCATGCTCCAGGCCATGTAACCATCGAGGGAGAGATTATTGTAGAATTTTCTGGCACCCCAGGGCTCTCTTGGGGCTCTCCAGACATGAGGCACCCCTCCCCCCCACCTTGGGTAACCACCATCTCGATTTCTCTCAGCATGGACCAGTCTGGGCTGCCTTTGAACATCACGCACCGGTGACGCACAGCGTGGGCCTTTTCCACCACGTCTGGCTCTCTCAGCACGGCGCCTGTCAGATCCCTCCGCGGTTTCCGGTGCACCCGCCGTTCATCCCCATTTCGTTGCCAGGTGCTGTCCCGTTGGGTGGAGGCCCCGGTTTCTTTCTCTGTTCTGCCGCTGAGGGACACGTGGGTGGTTTTCAAGTTCTGATCACCTTAAGTAGAACCTCTGAGAACAGGTGGGCACATGCCGTTGGGTGGCTGTATGCACTTATTTATGTTTTTTAGCTACCAGCTCAGAGGTGGAGCTGCCGAGTCGTAGGGGAGCGGTGTCTTATCTTCGTCGGAAACGGCCGCTCTGGCGCCGGGGTCCAGCCCGCCAGCAGCGTGGGCACGTGCCACGTCTTCTCCGGAGCATGGCCACCTCTCTTAATTTCCCCCATTCTGCTGGGCGTGGTGTGGCATCTTGGCTGTGTGATCGGAGATGTTCTGGTCGGTCATCAGAGGTATACTGAACGCCGGTCACATGTTCGGTCTCATGCCACATGTTAGGAATCTGCCACCTCCTCCAGGAAGCCTGCTCTGGCCTCAGGCCAGGTTAGGCGAACTCTGCCGGGCGCCCACGGTCCCCACGCTGCCCCAGGGACGTCGCCTGTTGCTGCGCGCTGCGATGGCGGGCTGAGTCTTCCCTTGAACTCCTGGTGGACCGTGGTGGGGTCTCGTGAACTGCTGAGACCCTGCTGAGCGGCACAGCTCCGGAGCAGGAAGGACATCTGAGTGCCTGCTGGAGGAGAAGAAAGGAGGGGAGGGAGGGAAAGAGGGAGGGAAAGAGGGAGGGAGGGAAAGAGGGAGGGAGGGAGGGAAAGAGGACAGAAGAGAAAAGAGAGAGGGAAAGGGGAAAGGAAGGGGGAAGGAGGGAGAGGAAGGTGGCCGGCGGGCACCGTGTGAGCAGAGCAGGGCACCCCTGCCACCTGTGTGCAGACACACGATCCCGTGGGAGCTGGTGCCCAGCACCGCTGTGTGGAAACAGAGCCCGCCCCTCTGGTGTGGCCCCGTCTTCCGACACTGGCCTTCGCCTCCCCGTGGAAACCCAAGACCCAGCCTGGGACAAGGGTTGGCAGATGTCCGTGAAAAGGGCCGTCTGCCTTCGCCGATAAGAATTCTCCAGACAATGGGAAGGCCTCGGCGGGGAATTCCCAGCGGGCTCCGGGTCAGGAGACTCCGATGGGCCTGGGTCACGGTGCCCCTGCCTCTCAGGGCCCTCTCTGTGGGCCGGGGGCTTCCGCCTCCCCCCCACCCCCCCCAGGCACCCCGGCATCAGCTCCTCTCTCATGAAAGCCCATGGCCCTCGTTCTTGCCGGAGTTCTCAGAAAGGCCGCTCTTTCTCCGAAGGCCCTGAGCTGGGAGTGTGGACGCCGTTGACTCAGCCGGAACTGTCTGGTCCTGGACCGCGGGGGTCAGAACAGCTGAGGCCCAGGGCCTTGGTGCAGGGTCGGGGGGGACACAGCGGGGATGGTAAGTGGCCAGGGCTCGCCCCCGCTGGGAATTGAGTGAGAGGGCCATGTCGAGGCTCAGCGCGCGGCGGGCCCTGGGAGGGTCACGGCGAGGTCTCCACAGAGGGGGCGTCTGCGGCGGGGACGCGCTCCGGATGGGAGCAGGGGGGTGCAGGGGGGGGCTTTTATGTAAGTTTGAAATTATTTCCAAATATCGAGTTAAACCCAAAGGAACTCCAGCTCTGTACAAAGACAAGAAAAAGGTTCAATCACGCTACTCAGGTTTAGAGAATCATTTGGCCCACACTGACCAGTTGACCAGATGAGGGTGATCCCTGGTGATGGGCAGAAGGAGGTGACCTGCGGGTGGGGACGTGCACAGGAAACCTTGGCTGGACGGAGAGCTACCATAGCAGGCTGGACTCTAGATGATACCTCTGGGAACAAGCTCCCCAGGACGGGCTGTGGCCTTCTCCCGGGGTGGGCCCCTTGGGTCTCTGAGAGAGTCTCTGTCCAGAAAGGTTCCTTGGGTAGGTACGTTTGAGAAAAGGTGGCCAGTGCTGTCCACCTCCTGACATTTATACAGAATTTTATTAGATGTATTTATCTAAGATCTCTGAGGCGTTCTCCTCTGGAACCCGGTGTACATTTATTAAGGTGACCAGTCGTCCTCCTTTAGGGAGGACAGTCCTTCTTTTGTCAGTTCCTGTCCTCCCTCGAAAAGTGTCCTCCGACACGTCCTCCTTTTTGATATTAGAGGACTGATCTATAAATGTCCGTATTCGATCTATGTAGAGTCAATTCATTGCGTGTGATGAGACGTATTTGTATCTAAGTGAGTATTTTTTTCTTACAGTTATTATTAAAAACTAATAGGCATGTAAGCATAATTGCAATATAAAATATTACAAGGGTTTTTATTATGCGTTTATCATATTATAGTGTATTATCATTGCAATGAATAAAGTGTTTCTTTTATTTACAGTATTGTTTTCTTCTATTTATTTTCGTACTCCTTTTCACTGTAAAAGTGTTGGTCACCTTTCCTTTAATGGGGGTGGATTTTAGTCACCAGGATTTCCTGAGAACTCCTTAGGAGACAGGTCGCCGGAGGATGACACGTGGCGGCTTCCCAGGGAGCCCTGCTGCCTCCGTCCATGCAGAGCCCGGGGGCCGGGTGACATGGACCTTCCGGCAGTGGCTCCAGGGCTCCTTCCAGGAGAGGAGCAGGGAGACGAAGACGGCGGGCCCGCCTCACAGAGACGCCGGCGCGGTTCCGGGAGCGGATGTCCGTGATGCCCCCGGACGCCAGGCGCGCGGGCTGAGCCAGACTCGGGTGTCCTGCCGGCTGGGTAAGAGTTAGGGCCCTCCCCGGGTGTCCGTGATGCCCCCGGACGCCAGGCGCGCGGGCTGAGCCAGACGCGGTGTCCTGCAGGCTGGGTAAGGGTTAGGGCCCTCCCCGGGTGTCCGTGATGGCCCCTGGACGCCAGGCGCGCGGGCTGAGCCGGACGCGGGTGTCTTGCCAGCTGGGTAAGAGTTAGGGCCCTCCCCGGGTGTCCGTGATGGCCCCTGGACGCCAGGCGCGCGGGCTGAGCCAGACGCGGGCGTCCTGCCGGCTGGGTAAGGGTTAGGGCCCTCCCTTTTCACTTTTCTCCTCTCGGCGGCCGCCCCACCAGCAGGGCTGGCCCTGGGGACCCTGGCCACGTTGGGCTTGATGGGGCCATGCTTTCATCTGCCAAGCCTGACTCCCCACCGCTCCCTCAAACACTTGGGGCCCTCGCCCTGCTCATGCCACCCCGCCAGGTCCCCCTACACTTTCCCTCTGCAGCCGGGGAGCTTGGCTGCCGCCTGCCTCCTGATCACCAGCCAGCAGCCTGCACGGCCAGCCTGTGCTCCGCTCACCGGTGCTGGGCGGAGTTGCCCAGCTGTGCACAGAACCCTCATCATTACATTATAGAGGATTGGGATGATTGAAGGCATTTGGGCAGCCCCCTGGCCATCGTGCAGACGACCTGGGTTCGATCCTCGGTCAGGGCACACAGGAGAAGCGCCCATCTGCTTCTCTTCCCCTCCCTCTCCCCCCTTCTCTCTCTCTTTCCCTCCCACAGCCAGTGGCTCGATTGGTTCAAGCGTCAGCCCCAGGTGGGGGGTTGCCTGGTGGGTCCCAGTCGGGGTGCACGCAGGAGTCTGTCTCTCTATCTCCCCTCCTCTCACTTAAAAAAGAGAAAGAAACCATTGGGGGTCCTTTCCATGTCTTCGGGAGACCCCCTCAGAGATGTAGACGCCAACGGGGCACAGCGAAAGCCCTCGGCACGCACTCCTTACAACCTCAAAGCTCCACCAAACTCTCTGGTCTGTCCGGCAGCACGGCCATCGCTCTGACCCTTCCCCTGACCCGGCGGAGACCGTGCGTTTCAAACCACACGGCTCCCGGGGCATTAGGTACGTAAACCCCGCGTGGTGAGTGGTCCCGTCAGCTCCGTTGCCCCGGTGAGGCCCGCGGGGAAGCTGGACGTGGCTCAGCAGCCAAGGTCCCCGAGCATGTCACCACACAGACGGCCAGCTGGCCTCGGATTGCATTATCAGCAGGCTCATTACACATTACCGACCGAGCCCGGGACGCATCTTGTCATGGCCTGATGTCCTGCAACATCTCAATCTCTGTTAGCGCCGTGATTTCATTTCAGATCTCCGCGTGGCTGCAGGAAATCGGCTGCTGGACTCATCACGGCGAAGTATGTCTTTGCTTTTTATCTCTGGCTCTCCGTATCCAGGACCTCCCTAAGTGGCCCTGATGCCCAGACAAAGCAAGCCGGCCCCCCTCGCCCCCCCACTTTCACGGCGCGCAGTGTTTGCTAAGAAATGAAATATTTCAACTCTGAGTTTTAGCTAGCTGTCCATTTTTCTCGACCTAATTGAATGAGCAGATGCTTTATCGGCTGCGGCTCCCGACAAAGTGGGCACTCTCTCCAAAATGGCAGCGACGCCAAATGCATTTTGCTTTCTTTTAATGTTTTCCTGATCATTTCCAGAGTGGCTTCTGGTCGCGGGGTTAGATCGGTGGGTTGTGGGCGACCCTCCCCGAGAACGGACTTTTTTTTTTTCTTCTTCTGTTTTTAACCATTGGAAATGTGAAAGAAAGTCTTCCCCATGCCGCAGTCTGCCTTGTACTTTTTTTAATTTTAATTTTACTTACTTAATTATTTTTTGCCCTTGGAGGGTGGCGGTTGCCGGGCACGATCCACCACTGTTAAGTCTCATATCCCCAACCACGCGCTGGATTCTAACCCGACGCCCGGTACCCTTCTCTGAGTCTGTGTTGACCCCCCCCCTCCCCCGGTTGTACTCTGATGAATTATTGATGAAGGGGAGACTCGGGCGGCTCCACGGTCGGCTCCCAGGCCAGGCGGGACGCCGCGGGAAATCCTGGAGCGTGTTTTGGAGGGGTGGGGAGCTGGAGACGCGGACCACGCAGGGGAGAGGGTGTCCTTCCCGGCTGGGTCAGGCCCCGTGTCGGGGCCTTCGTTTCCATCTCTTCCCTCCACGAAAAATCAGCTGTTTTTATCCTCCCGAGACAGAAAGACAACCTTGACCTGACGTGTGTCATTTATGTTGTCAAGTGGTTTTGACGGTTTGTCATGCTTCCGACAACCTGGTAGGGGACGTGGGGTGGGAGTTGGGGGGGGGGCGGAGGAAAGGGGTTTCCTCCGGGAAATGGTGGGAATGGACGGAGCATTCCTGTCCCCATCGCAGCCCAGCTGGCCCGCCGGGAGTTTGGGGAAAGGAGGCTGGAGGGGTTGGCCGCGCTCGGGTCGCAGAGGGCTGGGCCTTCGTGTGTCCAGGTCCCTGGACGCCCAGGAGAAGTCTGAACGGTCCCTCCGGTGGGTTTCCAGGCGCAGGCTGTTAAAGGTCGCGGGATGGCCGAGGGGAAGGGGGGTTCTGAACCGGGACAGGTCACATCTTCTCCGGCAGTTCCAGGGCCAAGGCGGGGTGTCTGGGGTGGACCTCGGATTTTTGGCACCGGATTAGGTGGGACGTGGGAGTGGAGCTGCCACATGCTTCTCCCGTCGTCTGGGCTGACCCTTCCGATGGCCTGACCCGGGATCCTTGAGAGGCTTGGGGTGGGGACCTGCAGTCACGTCGGGATCTCCTGGCCTGTTAGCATGCACACATGTGGCTTGTCTGAAGGGACCCTTGCATTTCACCTGGCAGAACCTGGTGATTCTGCTCTCACGGGCACTCATCACAGGCTCAGGCTCAGGCTCCTGTCCCCCACAGTGAGGACCACATCATGTAGTCACACAGTCGGGCGCATACACACACACACACACACACACACACAGGTATTTTTTTTGTGTGTATTTTTCTGAAGTGAGAAGCAGGGAGCAGAGAGACAGACTCCCACATACGCCTGACCGGGATCCACCTGGCATGCCCACCAGGGGGCGATGCTCTGCCCATCTGGGGCATTGCTCTGTTGCAACCAGAGCCATTCTAGTGCCTGAGGTGGAGGCCATGGAGCCATCCTCAGTGCCCGGGCCAACTTTGCTCCAATGGAGCCTCGGCTGCAGGAGGGAAAGAGAGAGATAGAAAGGAAGGAGAGGGGGAAGGGTGGAGAAGCAGATGGGCACTTCTCTTCTGTGCCCTGTCTGGGAATCGAACCTGAGACTTCTACACACCAGGCCAATGCTCTACCACTGAGCCAACCGGCCAGGGCCTATAAATATTTTTCATATTTGCAAAAGGGAGGCCCTTACATGGCAGTAGACAAAGCTGCTGTCCTCCCCTCTGTGACTTGCCCTTGCTTTGGGGACAGGGAGATGCTGCAGGGGCTGCTGCCCCCGAGTCCAGTGGGACAGTGGCTTGGTGGGGCGTGTTTGTGTGGTTCTGGTCACTTCCTCCCTAGAGAGTAGGGCTGTTGCTGGCCTCAGGCTCAAGTTGTTCACCTGGGCCCACTGGGGAGACCCCTCGGCTCAATCCTGGGAAAGGGGTGGGTTGAGTCCTGCTGTGGCCTGGGCCCGCCCCGGTGGGCAGCAGCAATGAAGCTGGACATCCAGGAGCCGGAGGCCAGTCTGCGGGACCCTCGTCCCGTCTCTGTGTCTGTTCTGCTGTGGGGGAGGGTTCTTACTGAACCTGGTCAGAATGAAAGGCGTCCCCTTGCAGGAACCCGCCTGAAAATTCAAGCCTACGACCATAAACAGGCCATACATACTACCATCTTGGCATTTTGTCCTTTTATTTTATTTTTTTTGATGGGAATCATGACAATATAACTCGGCAGGATTCTGGGGTGCACAGAGCACAGCCAGCAGCGAGCAGCCTGGGTACCTCTGTGCGAACAAAACACGTGGATGCATCTCCAGGTACCGGTCACCTCTTAGCACCCGAGACGCACCTTGCCCTGAGCAAGGCGTGTGCCCCGTGCGCACGGCGGCCCAAAGACGCAGGGACGCAATGTGTGCGTACCAGTAGCCGCCCCGGGCATGGGTGAGGGGTTCGAGGCCGGAGCTGTGAGGCCACTTGCCCGAGCTTCCAGCTCAGCCAGCGGTGGGGCCGGGCCGGGAGCCCCGGGGTTCTGCCTCTGGCGCCCCCTCGGCAGCCCTGTGCTGCGATGTTCACCGCGTGGGTCACGGAGGCTGGTGGTGACAGCCCCTCCCACAGGTCAGTCTCAGGACCATGCTGGAAGGTGGCTGCAGTTATCACCCCGTTTCAGAGGCGAGGACATGGGTGCTCGGGGTGGTCACCTGTCCCAGGCAGCGCGGCTCCGGGGTGGAGGGCCGGGTTTTGATCTCAGACCGATGGGCCCCTTTCTAGCGGCTCCAGGTTAACTCCAGGCCACGGAAGCAGACCGCTGGGACCACTGGCATCGACTCTGACCTTCCTGAGCAGTCCCGGCTCTAATGACTCCAGCCTTTTCTGCGTCCCCGTGTGACCGGGAGCGGAGCTGGCCCACCGCACGCACGCACGTGGGCCGGGTGAGTCGCACAGCGTTCTGCTCTGGGGAGGGTCCGGCACGGGCTTCATGCTGCTTTGAAATTCTCCCTAAGTTTTGAACGAGAGGCTTACTTTTTAATTTTTTTGTGTGTGAGCCCCACAAGTGCTGTCTGGACCAGGTGGAAGTCTGGACCAGGGCTGTCTGGACCAGGGCTGTCTGGACCAGGTGGAAGTCTGGACCAGGTGGAAGTCTGGCCCAGGTGGAAGTCTGGACCAGGTGGAAGTCTGGACCAGGTGGAAGTCTGGACCAGGTGGAAGTCTGGACCAGGGCTGTCTGGACCAGGGCTGTCTGGACCAGGTGGAAGTCTGGACCAGGTGGAAGTCTGGACCAGGGCTGTCTGGACCAGGTGGAAGTCTGAACCAGGGCTGTCTGGACCAGGGCTGTCTGGCCCAGGTGGAAGTCTGGACCAGGGCTGTCTGGACCAGGTGGAAGTCTGGACCAGGGCTGTCTGGACCAGGTGGAAGTCTGGACCAGGGCTGTCTGGACCAGGTGGAAGTCTGGACCAGGTGGAAGTCTGGACCAGGGCTGTCTGGACCAGGTGGAAGTCTGGACCAGGTGGAAGTCTGGACCAGGTGGAAGACTGGACCAGGGCTGTCTGGACCAGGTGGAAGTCTGGACCAGGGCTGTCTGGCCCAGGTGGAAGTCTGGACCAGGTGGAAGTCTGGCCCAGGTGGAAGTCTGGACCAGGTGGAAGTCTGGACCAGGTGGAAGTCTGGACCAGGGCTGTCTGGACCAGGTGGAAGTCTGGACCAGGGCTGTCTGGACCAGGTGGAAGTCTGGACCAGGTGGAAGTCTGGACCAGGGCTGTCTGGACCAGGTGGAAGTCTGGACCAGGGCTGTCTGGCCCAGGTGGAAGTCTGGACCAGGTGGAAGTCTGGACCAGGTGGAAGTCTGGACCAGGGCTGTCTGGCCCAGGTGGAAGTCTGGACCAGGTGGAAGTCTGGACCAGGGCTGTCTGGACCAGGTGGAAGTCTGGACCAGGGCTGTCTGGACCAGGTGGAAGTCTGGACCAGGTGGAAGTCTGGACCAGGGCTGTCTGGACCAGGTGGAAGTCTGGACCAGGTGGAAGTCTGGACCAGGGCTGTCTGGACCAGGTGGAAGTCTGGACCAGGTGGAAGTCTGGACCAGGGCTGTCTGGACCAGGGCTATCTGGACCAGGGCTGTCTGGACCAGGGCTGTCTGGCCCAGGTGGAAGTCTGGACCAGGGCTGTCTGGACCAGGGCTGTCTGGACCAGGTGGAAGTCTGGACCAGGGCTGTCTGGACCAGGTGGAAGTCTGGACCAGGGCTGTCTGGCCCGGCAGCTGGACCTGACCCTGGCCTCCCCGGAAGCCATTCTGGCCGGCTGGGCCACGCTTCCTGGCAGGGCGCCCCTCAGACTTCCTGTGGGGAATGTTCCAGAATACTGTCGCCCAGAAGAACCAGTGCGCGGCGCAGCTGACCGGCACCCCCCCCCCCCACCACTCTCCTCCTTGACTGTCTGCAAGATGAATGACCGCAACGCAGGAGGAACGAGCAGGTTCTTTATCTACGTGGCGGCAGATGCATTAGGACCAGCACCCCTCTGCAGCCCTCGGAGGGGGTGACGTCAGCCTGTCTTTGGTGATTTGCAAGGTGACCGCCCGATAAGGAGTCCGGGCCCCATTTGAGCAGTGACAGGGCGTCCTTCCCGGCGGCGCCCGAGAATTAGCCGGCCTATCTCTCCATTTATCAGAAGAGGATGAGGCCATCGGCAGAGCAGCGGCCAGGCCCTGCTGTCCCCAGCCTGCGGGGGGCTGCTGTTCCCGCCAGCTCGGCCAGGGTGTCTGGGGTCCGGGCGGCTTCCCACAGGGAGAACCGAGGTCTCTGACCCCATTGGAGGTGGCCCAGCTCCCTCCCCTCCTGGGTCGACCCGCTGAATGCTGAGGCCTTTTGCCCCGACCTGCAGCAGCAGGTGTGGGGAGCAGCTCACCTGAGCAGGTGAGCAGGTGTGGGGGGCAGCTCTGGAGCCGTCCCTGCGCCAGCGTCAGTGCGGGATGCTGGGGAGACAGCCCAGTGGACGGGGCTGCCTTCGGGCCTGCTCTGGGTGCCGTGTGAGGGGAGGGGGCCCCTCTCTCCCTGAGCAGGAACCTTGTAACTCCCGTGAAGTGAGGTCTTGGGACTCCCCTGCCTGGGTCAGAACAGGCAGCCTGGCTTCCACTCAGCTCTCGCTCTGGGCTCGCCCTGCGGGCCCGTCCTCCATGTTGTGGGGAAGCCCACACCGCCCCGAGGGTGCGTGTGGTTCTGGCCGACAGCCTCTGCTGCTGTCTGCCACGACCCAGACCTGTGCAGATGGATAAGCCAGAGCGAGAGGAGCCGACTTCTCAGAGGAGATGTCTGTGTCAAGGGGCACGTGTTACAGCCACGTTCCTGGCCTCTCTGGGTCTCCCGCTTCTCCCTAGGGGAGGGTGGTGGACGGTCAGGGGACGGGAGCCAGAGCCCCTCTCTCTGGTTCTGCTGCAAGGGGCCTGTCTCCTGCCCTTCGCCCTGCCGCATGTTGGGCGGGGCCGTCCTCACGGGCAGCAGGGCTGGTTTCCCTGCATGACCTTGACTGAGCGGGCAGGCCTGCTCAAAGCTGGGCTGTAGTAATAAGAAGCCAGTTCCTTGCATATCTTAGTTAAATGATCCGAAATCAGCTTTTCAGTGATAAGGGCCATCTTTTAGTTCTTGGCCTGCGGACTCATTGAAGTTTTCTCAAATGGTTCAGAACTCTAGCAGGGAAAGTATTGGGCTGCTACTGAATTGTGTGCCCCCTGCCCCAAGAAGGATATGTCCCGGTACCTTGTGCATGTGACCTTATTGGGAAATAAAGGTCTTTGCAGGTGTAATTCAGTGAAGGCTCTCGAGGTGAGATCACCCTGAATTATTTTGGGGGGCTCTAAATCCAACGTCAAGTGTCTTTATCGGAAGATCGTAGACAGAAGGGGGAAGTCGGAGGGAGAGGCTGGAGGCAGGCGGCCGTCAGAAGCCAGAAGGGGAAGAAACGTCGTCCCCTTGTAGCCTTTGGAGGGGGAGCGGCCCGGGGACCCCTTGACTGCTGACTTGTGGTCTTCAGACCGGCAGAGAATAAACTTCTGTCGTTTTAAGCCACTCAGTCTGGAGGTCACTTGTCCCCACCACCCCAAGGATATTCATATACCCTGTGAGGCCCCGGTAGCTGGGGAGGCAGCTGGACACGCAGTGTGCCCCGGAGAGAAGCCTGGGTGCAGATGGAGCACAGGGTCATCGGCACAGAGAGAGACGGGTAGCGAGCGGCAGCTTCCAGGCCGGAAGAGGGGCTGGAGCAGCCGGAAGCCAAGCCGGCCTCCCCAGGCGAAGCGGCGAGCGGCAGTGTTGCTCAGTGAGACCCGTGTCAGACTTCCGACCGACGGAACGGCAGTGATACATCTGTGTTATCTGAAGCCACCCACGGTGCCGGCACCTGTTACGGCAGCGACAGGGGGCTCGGCAATGTCGCTGCTCTTCTGGGAAAGCTTGCGGTGGAGAGGGAGGACGTGTCCTGGCAGGGGGGAGCACGGTGAGCGCAGGGAGAGAGGCCAGGGCCCGGGACCCGAGTGGGAGCCATTCAAGGGTAACATGGCCATCATCGCGGTCAAAATAATTCCTGCCGAGAGACCGCCTCCCTCCCGGCAGGGTGGCCTTCAGGAGGCGGCGTGTCCCCTGTCCTGCTCAGTTCTGCTCTTTCCCGTGACCCGAGAAATAGGCCTGGGGAGGGGTCCCGCAGGGAACAGCAGAACTTATAGGAGCAAAGTCCCTGGGGGTGGACAGGTGACCCTGGTGCAGTAGGAGGAAGTCCCACCCGACCCCGTTCCCAACTGTCTCTTCATTTGCCTTCCTGGGGAAGAGCTGCCGTCCCCGCCCCGTTCCCCATAAGGCACTGTTGACAGGCCGCACAGGGCCATAGGAGTGCACTGCCGGGGCCAGAGGACCTCGCCGGAGGTCATCCCTCGACAGATGGGGCCGTAGAGGGTGTTGCCGGTGGAGAAACAGTGCCGGGAGAGGCCAGGTGGTGGCCAAGTGCGGGCCTGCTTCTGAGACGGTGAAACCCGGGTGCACGTGGCGGGGGCGAGAAGAGGCTGGAGCCTTGTCGGGGGTTTGCAAGGCCAGGCCGAAGAGCTGAGACTTCCAATCATAACATAGAAGAGCTGGTTGTGCAGCTGGAGAAAAGAAGAAACAGAGAGGGCAAGCGGCTTAGCCAGTGTCACCCAGCACGTTGGCGGCCAAGCTGATGGGAAAGGGCGTCCCACCTTTCAGCTGCCTGCTGTCTCCCTGGTGCCGACCGACCCCGCCGTGTCCCATAGCCTCTGGTCTTGGAGGTGAAATCTCAGCTGAGGGTGGAGCCAGCAGCGCCCATGGCCAGTGTAGGGGGTGGAGGGTGGGGTGGTCAGGGGCAACATTTCTAAGTTGTCTTGGGTTTTCCCTGAAATCAGGCCCACGTCCTTTGCAAAACAGGCAGAGGTCTCTTTGGGTCTGACATGCAATAGTGTTGCTGTCACCTTGAATTAAAGAGTTTGACCTGTCGCGGAGGGGTGGCAGATTGACAGAGCCGGTGGGGTCAGCGCAGCCCGACCAGGCCTTTGATAGCGCGGCTGATAACAGACCCTCGGCTGTGAATACCCAGCCTCAGCCAGCGTGGGCCGCCGGCAGCCGCCATGTCCACGTATCACGGCAGATGGGGAGAATGCAGGGATGCGATCTGTCTTCCTTTCAGATGGGTTTCCTGTTTTGTTTTGTTTTTTTTTCCTTGGGAGCGGGAGAGGGTCCATCTGGTGATCAGATCGCGGGCCGAGATAGCAGTCTCCGGGTCACTGGCCCCCCACTCAGCCACACTGCCGTGTCGCGGCGGCTCCAGGGCCCGGCCTCCACAAATGGGAGCCATCAGGCGGCCTCCTGGTCCACGGAAGCTTCCGGAGGCGGTGGTGAGGTGGGGGGGCTCTCCTGCCTTTCATCTGCCCTCCACTTCCTTTCCGGGCACCTGGCTTTGCTCACAGTCATTTCATTACTTTCTTTCTTTTTTTTTTCCTTTCAAAGCCTCTTTCCAACTTGTGCAAATGTGTGCAAACGTCCACAAACCCGTGCGCGTGTGCGCGTGTGTTAGTGCGCGTGCGGGTGCGTGCGCGCGCGTGCGCGCAAGGGCAGAGAGGCCAGAGGGGGCTCAGTGTTGAAGGAAGCCCCCCTCCCTTCGCCCTGGGGCTGGGGCATCCCTTTCCCCTTCAGAGCCAAGTCCCCCGATGTCAGCCTGGGACTTTGGAGGGCTTATTCAATTCCCCCGAACCTCGGTTTCCCTGTCTGCACGAGGGCGCCTCCTCCCTGTGGGCTGCGGTGCGGCCACACGGAACGCCTTTCGGAGCGTTCTGCGGGCGACGAGCGCTGCGTGGAGTCACTTGTTCTGACCTGCTCGTTATTGGGAGGACCCCAACATCACCCCACTCAGGCCTTGGGAGAGGTGCCTTGGAGCCGGAGGGAATACAATCTCCTCGGTCGCTCTAGGGGTGATGCTGAACCTTCCTTACCGAGTACCCCCACCCCAGCCCCTGCCCCCGCCCCGGGCTGTTCCGGGAATGTGCCCCTCTCAGGCGTCTGGGCCAGGCCGGGGCGGGGCACACGGATTCTCTTCCTTTCTGGGAAATGGAGGGGGGACGCTTCTGCTGTGGTCGCATCTCAGACGTATCCCTCCCCCCCCCCCACTCATGAAACCTCCTGTCCCCCAAATTGCATCCAGACAGCCGGCGGTAGCAGGCATCCCTCCTCTCTCTCAGCCCAGGGGCCCACCAGCCGGCCAAATGGGGCATTTAATTGGAAAGAGAAGCTGGCGGTCTGCCCGGAAATCCTGAAGAAAAGGTACCCAAGTGGACCTGTTTTTAAAACCTTACCACACACCTCCACCACATATTTCTGTTTCAAATTCTGGAAGGAGTTCTTGGGACCCTTTGAGAGTTAAAAGCACCCACCCGAAGCCGTTCAACCCTGGACCCAGACCCTAGGGTGTGTGTGTGCTGTGTGGTCATACAAACCTGAGCACTTTGTATGGATGGGGAAACTGAGGCAGTTCAGAGGTGGCGAAAGGATTCAGTTCAATTCAGTGCCAGTCTCCAGGCGTTAACTGAGGGCTTCTCTGGGAAGACCGTGCTGAAGGCTTGCTTTATATCTTCACCCCCAAATTCTGAAGTCACAGTGCCTGGCCTGTGGGACAGGATCAGAATTCCTCCCAGTATTTTTGGTCCTGCCGCATGGTTCCCAAGTCTGTGATCTGTAAGCAGAAGCCAGTAAACAGTGGAGTGCGTGATTGGTGGGGAAACTCACCCCTGGAGGCCCTGCAGGTTTATTGTGACCACACCAACACCACCCCACGCGGGTCTTGGGAGCGGTGACCTGGAGCTGGAGGGGCCACGCTTCCCTTGAGAGAGAAGTCCAGGCGTGTCAGAACTGGAGGGGCCATGCTCTCCCTTCAGAGAGAAGTCCAGGCGTGTCAGAACTGGAGGGGCCACGCTCTCCCTTGAGAGAGAAGTCCAGGCGTGTCAGAACTGGAGGGGCCACGCTCTCCCTTCAGAGAGAAGTCCAGGCGTGTCAGAACTGGAGGGGCCACGCTCTCCCTTCAGAGAGAAGTCCAGGCGTGTCAGAACTGGAGTCAGACCACGGAATGCAGAGTCCGGGCCACGTGTGTGCGAGACAGACGAGGACAAGGGAAGGGCTGGAGTCCAGAGGGGCGGCTGGAGGTAGCTGGTCAGAGGCCCCAGGGGGTCAGCAACTTGGTGACGGTGGGCACCAGTAGAACGGGAATGACCATCTCCAGTTTGTCAGGGGCTGTGAGACACAATGAGGCCTAAGACACAGGGCTGCCCCCACACCACTCAGAGAGGCTGGCCCATCAACCCAGGGGGTGTTTCTGTTTATCCAGGGGCATCCCAGCCCTGCCCTTTGGGAGCTGTTTGATTCTGGGCAAGTTCAAAAGTCTTGTGCCTCAGGGTCCTCCACCTGTGAAATGGGACAGTAACCGTCTTACTTCACAAAGCTGGGAGGCGCAACGGGTTAATCCACGTAGAGCATCTAGAACAGTGTCTGGTTGGCGCTCAATGTGGGATAACTGTTAATGATATTATGATGGTGATGATGATATGGTTATGGTGATGATGGTGGTGATGGTGGTGATGGTGGTGGTGATATGGTCATGATGGTGGTGATGGTGGTGATGATGGTGGTGATGATGATGATGATAATGGTTATGGTGATGATGGTGATGATGGTGGTGATGATGGTGATGATGATGGTGTGATGATGATGATGGTGGTGATGGTGGTGGTGATGTGATGGTCGTGATGGTGATGATGATGATGGTGGTGATGGTGGTGATGGTGATGATGGTGATGATGATGATGATGATGATGGTGATGATGTGATGGTGATGATGGTGGTAATGATGATGATGATGGTGATGATGATGGTGGTGATGGTGGTAATGATGATGATGATGGTGATGATGATGGTGGTGATGATGGTGATGATGATGGTGATGATGATGGTGGTGATGATGGTGATGATGGTCATGATGGTGATGATGATGGTGATGATGATGATGATGGTGGTGATGGTGGTGATGATGATGGTGTGATGATGATGATGGTGGTGATGGTGGTGGTGATGTGATGGTCGTGATGGTGATGATGATGATGGTGGTGATGGTGGTGATGGTGATGATGGTGATGATGATGGTGATGATGATGATGATGATGGTGATGATGTGATGGTGATGATGGTGGTAATGATGATGATGATGATGGTGATGATGATGGTGGTGATGGTGGTAATGATCATGATGATGATGGTGATGATGATGGTGATGATCTGATGGTGATGATGGTGGTAATGATGATGGTGATGATGATAGTGATGATGATGATGGTGATGATGATGGTGATGATGATGATGATGATGGTGATGATGATGATGATGATGGTGATGATGTGATGGTGATGATGGTGGTGATGATGATGATGATGATGGTGATGATGATGGTGGTGATGATGGTGGTGATGATGGTGATGATGGTCATGATGGTGATGATGATGGTGATGATCTGATGGTGATGATGGTGGTAATGATGATGGTGATGATGATAGTGATGATAATGATGATGATGATGGTGATGGTGATAATGGTGACAATGATGGTAATGATGAGCTAAGCCCTTGTTATATGCTAAAATCTGTCCTAGGCACATGAGTATGTGTATCATAGTGAGCAAGACAAATGTGGTCTCTGCAGTCTTGGGAATCAGCTTTAATGGAGGTAAAGCCAGTAAATTAATAAATTGAGAAAAATATAAAATTATGATGCAGAGGGAAGAGCCAGCCAGAGAGCCACGTAATGGGCAGAGCACCTCGGCAGGCCTTGTGGAGAGGTGACCTTTGGATGCAGTAAGAGGGGTGGTTGTTAGGGACAGCCCCCTCCCTCTTTCTTCTCTAGGCTCCTCTGTATGTGTTTTGGGCCTTAGTTGGGACCCTGAGTCCACAACACTCTTTGTGGCTTGCTGGATCTGTGGACTTGGACCAGTGGTGTCCTCTCTCTGGGACTCGGAGGCACTGGCGGGCCGTACAGTGTGTGTGTGGGACCCAGCCGGACGCTCCCCTGGCTTCTCCCATCTCTGGGGTCCCGAGTGTCTTGGGCCTGTGCTTATGGCCTTTGTCCGCCACAGAGTCATTGGCAATAATCAGTCGGCATGAGGGGCCCCCTCTGGGTCAGGGCCCTCGGGAGGGTTGAACAGTTCAGTTCACAGCAGTTCTCTGTGGCTCACCTGAGACAGAGCTGGCTCCAGGAGCAATTTACCCTGGATGAAACCATCCTTGGAATCTACCGTATATCACTGGCCGCGACGCCTTCTGTTTAAACAGCGGCAGCCGGTGAAGGGTGTGCACTGAGGCCGGGTGTCTAGGAGGAGGGGGCTGGAGGCCCAGCCTCTGCCCCAGCCCTGGCAGAAGGCCCCGCTCGCGGCGGGGAGGGGGAAGCAGGCATATGGAACCCATTTGGGGAATTCTTTCTGCATAAAGCACTTTTTCCAGGTAAGACACATACCAGTATTGACTGCAAAAGATGAAATAGCTCTCTCGCTTAGCCTGCTATGTTTTTCTGGATCTTAATTAAACACATGCCCTCCCTGGGCTGGGAAATGGAGCTCTTTGAGCGGCCCCTGCTCAAGAGGTGATATTGGCCCAGGGGAGGGCCAATTATAGCCCCCCTTCCTCGCCACCTCCCAGGACCTCCCAGACCCTCCAAACGCTTGGAAAAACGTGTGCTCGACAGAGGCGCTTTGATTCCTCGGGCCTGGAGAGCGTTAGGCCCGTTTCCAGGCCCGAAGCAAGTGGTGGTCAGAGTCCCAGGTCGGTGGCGGGGAAGCCTTGGGGATCAGGGCTTTCAAACTTCATCGAGCATCAGAGTTCTCCTTTCACACCTAATCACACGCAGACCCGTGACACAAACCAGACAAAGCCGCTCAGGGAGTGTGTGTGGGCATGAGGGGGGTGCCCACGCGGCCCCTCGTTCACCCCCCTGGGCAGCCTCAGCAGTGGGCCCCAGGTAACGGTCAGGGTGCAGCCGCTGCCGCCTCCTGGACATCCAGCGAGCGTCCATGCGTGCTGGGCTGGCTGGGTTCGTTATGTCATTTAAATACTCACAAAAGCCGTGTGAGAGGTAAGTGCCACTGCATTTTGCACTGGACGGAACCTGGGCCCGGAGGAGCAGAGTGACCGGTCCGGGGTCGCCCAGCCAGGGCGGGAGGAGGGGCGTGTCAGACGGAGTCTTAGAAGCCCAGACGCAGGGCTGCCTCTCTGGGCCGTGGCCGGGGCGCTGCTGCTGGGCCCAAGGCTGTGCTCCCTCCCAGCCCGGCAGTGACTGCCTTCTCGCATGTGGTTCCTGTCTGGAGCGGCACCCCACGCCCACCCCATCAGCCAGGTCCACCTCTCCCCGCAGGCAGGGCCTCTGTGACCAGCTCTGGGGGCTGGCTTGCGGGCCCTGGGGACCCCGGGATTTCTGAGGAGCGCCTTTGGTTTGGGGAGACGACATCTTTGCTTTGTTCTCTTTCTTTTATAACTCTGGGTTTCTGCTAATCGTTCACTTGAAGAGATTCACGGGTCAAAACCCATGTGCTGACCTCAGAGTTGCGTCTTCACGGGTGGGGAGAGGGCCTGGTCTCCCTGGAAGGGCTCCAGTCACACGCCCCCGGACCCCAGCCAGGCTGAGGGGGGCCTCTCCCCGCTTCATTTTGAAGTCAGGTGAACGGAGGTGCCATTTGCACGCCGTACAACTCATTCTCTCCAGGTGTACAGTGGACGCCTTCCGACAAGCGTGCGCAGCCCTGGAGCCACCGCTGTGCGCATGCGCGTTAGAGAACGTCCCCACGGCCCCCAGAGTCTCCCCCGCGAGCCCCCGCTCCCGCGGAGCTGTTTCCTGTCGCCACAACGTTACCTCCCCCCCCGCCCCCCACCCCAGGACTCAGACCGTGAGGAGCCTTTGGAATCTGTCTTCGTCCTCCTTGCTTCATGCCCCGCACTCCGGCCGTGCTCACAGGGACGTCATCCGTGCCCTGCAGATTGGGTGACGTCACGGAAGACAGCCGCGCGGACCCACGGGGACCCCGAGCCGCCGAGCTCTTTGCACAGCACAGCGAACTCCGTGCGTCCACGCGTGGGAGGCGGTATCAGTGCCATCCTCACGGGGCTGGCGCCAGATGAGGGTCTTTGGGGGCGTTGGAGGCTTCAGGTCCCAGTGACCCGGACCGAGGGGAGTCGACCAGAAGCCTGGAGGAAGATGGCTCCAGGGTGGGTTAACCCAAGGGCTCCACGGTGACGAGGGTGTGGCCTCTCCCAGCATCCTACCTGACAAGATCCACAAGTGGGGAGGAGCGCCTTCCATGACATTGCCCCGTGTCCCCCTGGTCAGGGTTGTGTCACAAGCCACGTCTAATGCCACAGGGAGGACAAGATGAACTGGCCTTTGGGCTGGGAAGGGACCCATGAGGCACAGGGCCGCCAACAGCTGAGCAAAACGGGGGGGGGGCCCTGCAGAATCTACCGGGTGACGTGGGGGACAGCGCCCAGCGCGGTGTGATGGTGGGGGCCTCTCTGTACCCAGAGAAGTGGGTCACCACCCCGGCCAGTGGACTGCCCCCTCCCCCGCCCCTGCCCCTCACTTCTGCTTCTCCACCCTTTCCTCCAAGTAACAGCGGAGCGCTGGCTCTGGGCAGCCCTGGGCTGGGCGCTGGGGAAGGGGAGGAGCTGGGCCCTGTCCCCGAGGACCCCGGGGAAGGGGAGGAGCTGGGCCCTGTCCCCGAGGACCCCGGGGAAGGGGAGGAGCTGGGCCCTGTCCCCGAGGACCCCAGGGACGGGAGGAGCTGGGCCCTGTCCCCGAGGACCCCAGGGATGGGAGGAGCTGGGCCCTGTCCCCGAGGACCCCAGGGAAGGGGAGGAGCTGGGCCCTGTCCCCGAGGACCCCAGGGACGGGAGGAGCTGGGCCCTGTCCCCGAGGACCCCGGGGAAGGAGAGGAGCTGGGCCCTGTCCCCGAGGACCCTGCAGAAGGTACTTCCAGGTTGGGTGGCTGAGGTGCAGTGGCCTGGTCCCCCGAGGGCTTTGCCTGTAATTACCCTGCAGACCCCCAGGTGAAGAGCTGCCTCTCAGTCCTCACGATCCAAGGAGAGGCCCAGCCTTTCCAGCCTTCCCCAGACCCCGGGAGCAACCCCGGCACCTTCCGCGTCCCCCGCCTGCGTGTCTAATGCGAGGTGCGTGCGGGCCGGCTTTGGAGGAACGTGAGCCCCCAGGTCCGGCTGCATTTGCGGGGGGCTTTGCTCCTCCGGTGCGGTCCGCGGTGGTACAGCCCGTCGGCCCCGTGAGGGGTGAGGTAGGAATGACCCACCTCAGCCTTCCTTCCGCCAGGCTTTCCGGACGGTTCTGAAACACCGGACCGGGTCTACTACGGCCAGGAGCCTCAAGCCTCGGCCCAGGACCGTCTGGGTTGACCTCTGAGAAGGCCGGATCATAGGCTTGATTGGCACCCTTTCTGCAAAATGAAGAAACCTTTTCTTGGGGGCGGCAATGGAATTTTCTAGGGTAAAATTGACAAGAAACGGAGAACCTTTGCGGTTCCCATCACGCGGGGCCTTGAAGCTGACCGGACAAGTCGGCAGCCGCCTCCTGGCGGGGGGCGGGGTGGTTTGGAGAGGCGGATGGAAGAGTGTGATGTCACACTACGTCACGCAGGAATGGGTCG
This sequence comes from Saccopteryx leptura, assembly GCF_036850995.1. Classification (NCBI taxonomy): domain Eukaryota; kingdom Metazoa; phylum Chordata; class Mammalia; order Chiroptera; family Emballonuridae; genus Saccopteryx; species Saccopteryx leptura. Next base: position 5,044,177 of record NC_089503.1, on the reverse strand, counting down.
GCGGGTGTATTTAAGTTAGTCAATGCCTGGTGCACGGTCGCAGGGACTGGGCAGGCAGGGCCTAGGAGGCGTGGATTTCAGTTCTTGAGTTTTCTAACGGACGCGCTGCGGGAGGGACCGAGGACTCTCGCCTGCTGGGAGCCTGGGCACCGGTCAGAGTGTCTCACTGAGGTTTCCCCGGCGGTGCCCCAGGCGGCCTCCCCTTCTTCTCGGAGAATCTGGGGAGGCAGGAGTGTGGCAGATTGCCTCGGGACAATGGGCCCCTCTCCTGTCGGGTGGCTGCCGGACCCCAGACAATAGGCCCGGGCTGGGCCCTCTCCTGCTGCCCATGGCCTGAGACAGATGCCCGGGAGCCCCCTGCGCGCGCCCCAGAGGTGACCTCTCGGGCCGCCCTGTCACTCCGAGGAAGAACCCTGGCGAGGGAGGAGGCACACAATGGGGGCCTCATGCCAGGCGCCCGGCCGCCGGCACGGGCTGGGGGCTCCCCGGGGGAGAGCATGGCCTGGCAGGTGCTGCTATTGTGTGGGGGCACGGGGGGTCGTCCCCGGGGGTCTCCCAGCCTGGCGGCAGGACGGGCTTGGGGCTGGAGGCCCCTCTGGTTGTCCAGGGAGGGCCCAAGGAGCTGATTTTGCTGGCCCCATTCCGTCCTGACAGCCCCGACCCGGCCCTGCACTTGGCCTCTAAAAATGTCATTCAGAGATGCAATTACCGTTGACCAGCCTAGAACAGCAGCAGGAGTCTGAGTGTCGGATTTTACGACCAGGCCTGCCGGAGGAAATGCCTGACTTGGACATGACATTCTTTCTTGGGTTGGGGCGCAGAGGGGAAAGCTTTTGGGAGGAATGCCAGCCTCGGAGGGTGCCCACCCAGCCTGGGGGGTTCTTCCCCTGCTGAAAGTCTTGTCCTGTGAGAAAAGAAAAAAAAGCCCACCGCCAAAGCTGAAAGCGACCTAGGCGTGGGTCCTCGCCGAGGGAGGAGCAGTGACTCGTGCGTGCGTGCGTGTGCGTGAGCATGTGTGTGGGTGTGTGTGCACAGTGGTGGGATTTTTTCCCCCCACGATCATTCATAGCAGCTTTATTTGTAACAGCCCCAAACTGGGAACAGCCACAATGAACCTCTCTTTGTGTGTCCAAACTTCCCCTTCTTAAAAGACATAAGTAAAGCTAGACCAGGGCCCACCCACCCAACCAGTCTCATTTTAACTCGGTCTCTAACTCCTTAAAGACCTTGTCTCCAAACATCGACACATTCTGAGCGTGCATGCCCTCCTGCACCACGGTGTCCTGCTTCAAGGGGCTTTCCCCCCATTTTTGGGGTGCTGTCCCAAGTCCCTGGCTAGGACCACTGGGCTGTTTTGGGGGTGACCCAACCCAAGAGCATGAGCCACCATGGGGGCTCAAGCATCATATAAATAAACTGTGGTCCCAAGTCCCACGGGAACTGACCCCAGTTGGCAATAAGTGGCCTTGTTGGGGTCCCGGTGGGTTTGGAATAACAGGAAAGAGGGATTTTAGAGTTGGAATGACCATTAGAAACAATCCCTCTGCACAGATGTGGATGCCCAGAGAGGAGGGGCTTCTTGGGGTCACCGTGGGCCAGGGCAGAGTGGTGCTCAGGACAGGGAAGAGATGCCTGGCCCGGGGCGCACGGACCTTTGCTCTGGTGCCTGCGGTCAGCACGGGGACAGCACTGCTCTGCCCCTGGGTAGCACTCGAGGATCCTTTAGGGACTTCTGACTCTGCTCATTAGAATCACGATGACCTATGGGGTGGGCAGTCTAGGGGACATTTAGTTTTTTTTATAGATGGTGAAACTGAGGCCCAGAAGAGAGACTTGCTCATGGCCGTGCATTGGGCCAGGGCAAGGCCGGGGTCCCGGGTCTTTTAGGGCCCTCGCCCTCGGTCTGGGTGGGTTGGGTGGCAGGGCTGGGGTCTCAGGTATGGGGGGGGTTGCTGCTGGGAGGGAGCCCCCAGCACGGCAGGAGGCCTGGGCCCACGGCCGTCTGGCTGGGTCCCTGTAGACCCCCTCTGGCCGCTGATGGGAGGGAGCACAGCATTGCTTCCGGGCCTCCTTCTCTGCGCTGCATCGAGCTGGCAGCGGCTTCATCGGCCCGAGCCCAGGGGAGAGTCGCACCCCCGGCACCTGCTGGAGGATGGCGGGCGGACCGGCTGTGGTGACACGGACGTTCAGGGCATGTTATTTTGCCTGACTTGCCCGGCCAGGGATGCAGCCAGGACGCGGGTCTCGGTCCAGCCCCAGGTCCGCAGGTCGGCCGCTTGGCTCCCCCCGGCCTCAGTTCCCTCTGGAAGCGGAACCCTTGCAGCATCCAGGCAGGTGCCCGGCTGAGCCACAGTCCAGGGAGTTCGTGCCGGGAAAGGTTTCCCCGCGGCGCCCGGCTCCGGGCGTGGGACCCACGTCGGTTCTACTACTCCTCAGAAGGCTTCCTGGACACGGGGCCGGTCTGCGTTGGGGAAACCGCCTCGACCGTGGGCGAGACCCCCCCATCCTGCTCAGCGATGCGGGGAAGGGACGGTCACGGACTCCATGGAGTCTGGGGGCGTCTGAGTAAAGCGGTGGTGGGTGTCCCGTGGCTCTCTCTGCTGGGGGGAAGGCTCCACGTGGGGCGCAGGGAGCTGCGGGTTTGGTGAGGACAGGCTGGCTACGGGTGTCCCGGCAGAGATGGCAGAAAGCCACCCCCCCAAGCCTGGACACTGTGTGTGACAGTGACAGGGACCCTTGTCCCTGGGTTAGCTTCCTCATCTGCTGCTGGGACGTTGACGTGACCTACATCTGAGGACCTTCAGCTCTCGTTACCCAGGCCTGCATGGCGCTTGGTCAGCAGGGGGGCTGTGGGAGGGGGCCGGCCTCCCCAAGGGCCGAGGAAAGGCCTGGGAGGGGCTGCCGACGGACGGACGGACGCGGCGTGGCTGGGGCCGGACGGCAGGGCCGTGCGCCTTGCAGCCTGTCCAGGCGGGCCCGTGCCAACCAGCCGGCCTCGGACCAGCGCGGGCGGATTAGTTGGCGGGTCTCCGGCACTGCGAGACGTTAGTCCCCCTCCCGCCTCAGGCCGCCTATGACAAGTGGGCTTTCAGTAGATATGACAGCCACTGGTGGGGGGTCCCTGGCCTCCGTCCACATCTCCACACTTGACTTGCTCAGAGTTCACTGGCCCGAAATAATGTCCCCAATGTGAGTTGGCGGACGGGACATTCGGAGTGGACGGTTTGTGGGTTGTTTTTTTTTTTCCCCCTCTTTTTTTTTTTTTTTTTAAATACATTAAACATGCCTTACTGGATTGCTACCCTGCTCCTCTGACAGCTGTGGAAAAATAAAGAAAATTCAGTTTGAACTTAAAAAGCCAGGGCTTAATTTATGTCCTGCACCTTTGTCTCCGCGGTCCTTTTTCCTCTTCCGATGCAAGGGCCCCAGGGAGCGGGAGACGGAGGCTCCGCCACCCCACGTGGCCCCTTGGTGCCCGGGCCTTAATAGGGGCGCCCAGTAGCCAACACGGACGGGGAGTTTTCAGATGGAAATTCGAGGAAACAATGCAATCATCTGTCTCACAATCTGTTTTGAAGGGAAAGAGAGAGCGGGCAGGAGGAGAGAGTTGTTTTCTACTGGGGAGGTTTCATTCAGGGCGTTTTATAGGAAAAGACAGATGTCATGAATACTGATGCGGACGGCCTGGGTCTGGTAGAGTTTTAAATAATTTTTCTGAGTTGTAAAGACAAAGTGTTTTTAATAACACAGGGAAACACATGTTGTTGGGAGGGGCTTTTAGTTCATTCCGGGTTAGTTAACTCCCTCCCTCCCTTTCTTCCTTTTTTCTCTTTTCTTTCTTCTTTCTTTTCTTTCTTTCTTTCTTTCTTTCTTTCTTTCTTTCTTTCTTTCTGTCTTTCTTTCTTTCTTTCTTTCTTTCTTTCTTTCTTTTCTTTCTTTCCTTTCTTTCTCTCTCTCTCTCTCTCTCTCTCTCTCTCTCTCTCCTCCCTTCCTCCCTCCCTCCCTTCCTCCCTTCCTTCCTTCCTTCCTCCTTTCTTTCTCCTTCTTCCCTCCTTCCCTCATTCTCTTTCTCTCACTCTTTCTCCCCCCTTCATTTGTTGGTTGAAAGTGTCCACCCTCTGCGCTGCGGAGAACAGAGGAGACGGGAGCACAGACCAGGTGAGCATCTGGAAACCAGGCAAAGGAGAGGGCTGTTTCCCGGCCCGCCATGGAGGCTGGGGGCACATGAATCTTTTCTTTATCCCCTTCCCAGCCCACCGTCCCTGTTGAGCAAAGGGGCCTGCTTTTCTGGAACACTGGCCTTCCACCTGAACCTCACAGTGTTTCCGAGTCTGGGGTTGCTCTAAGAGAGGCAGCAAACATTTATTAAGCACCAACTGCATGCCACTTGTGGTCTGGGGACACAGCTGTGGCTGGGCTGTGCTACCTGTCCCTATGGGGCTGTGGTCTGAGGGAGGAGGCAGCAGGTCAGACGAGTGAGGATAAAGTCACGACCTGCTGGGAGCGCTCCTGGCCTTGGACGCCCTCGGAATCTGGGGCTGGGGTGGGGGTGGCGGGGAAGCAGTGCCCACGAGGAAGGTGCTGTGCCTGGTCTCGGGACGTCTCATCAAAGGCAGCATGCCTGGCACCTCTCGCCTCCCCTAGGACCTTGCCGGTTCTTGCTGGGACAGACAAGGAGACACAGAGCGACAGGCCTGAGAGGTGAGATCAGGACTGAGCCTCGGCCCAGAGAGCTCAAGTCTAGGGCACGGGTCACCCCCTGCTTCCTGGTGCGGCAAAGTCCAGGGAGATCATTGGACAAGACCACCCAGGTAGACGCCCAGCACGCACCTGCGCAGGCGGCTCCCACAGGACCCTGTGAGGGCGGCAGGCACTGCGTGGTGCACACGCTCCACGTGGGACACGGAGACGGGCAGTAACCGGCCCGTGGCCACACGGCTCATATGTGGGAGGGGGCCATTTGACGTCGTGCCTGTTTTTTAAATTGTCTTAAAATATAACATAGCATACTATTTCTCCCTTTAGTTGTAAGCGTACAACTCGGTACATTAAATTCATTCAGAATGCTGTGTAACCATCGTCCCCAACTATTGATACCTTAACTTCGTCGTCATCCCCAACAAAAGCTCTGCGCCCATGAACCGGCCCCCCCTGACCCCCTGGCGGCCCCGTACTACTTTCTGTCGCCGATAGCGCCTCCAGGGACCTCCTGCGAGTGGGACCACACAGGACTTGTCCTTCCGTGACTGGCTTATCCCACGCAGTGCACTGTCCCCCAGGTCCAGCCGCGTCGTAGCCGGGGGCAGAGTGTCTTTCCTCTTCGAGGCTGAGCGATACTCCATTATGTGGACGGACCACGCTTTGTTTATCCGTTCATCTGTCGATGGCAGAACCATTTTTCAAAACAGTCGTGCTCCTCCCCCAGACACGTGTGTTTGGAGGATGGCGCCGGAACCCGGTCGGGCTGCAGGCGGCGGCGGCGCGGAGCCCGCGGCGGCAGTGGCGGGACTCTTCTGCGCATGCCCGCGCTCAGATGCTGCCCAAGTCCCTGCAGGGCGCGGTGTGTGGCCAGAGGCTCTGGCTGGGTGCAGTTCCCGCAGGCCCGGTGCTGGGTGGGGACTCGGAGGAGAGGAAGCCATCGTCCCCTGGTGGGGAAGAAGGGCGGGAGCCCCCCCCCCTCCCCCCCGCACATGCCGCCATTCAGCAAGTACTGAGTGCCTTCTGTGTACACCAGCGCCAGCTCCCGGAATCTCCGGGTCTGACTTCCACCCGCTGACCTGCGCCAGGCGCCCCGCCCCCGCCCCCGCTGCCCAGGGAGGGGTCGGGGTGAGCACCATGGGGGTGGCCTCCTGGTGCACCTGCACACGTGTCAACGCGCTTCTTTCTCGAGGCAGGGCGTTCTCTTAAGTCACTTGCCGAGCAAAGATGAAATGCCAACTGTGTTCCCAGGCATAGACAGCGTGGGCAGGGGTCAGCCAATCCCCCCACGGACACTGGGCCGCTGTTTCCACAAACCGTTTTCTGTCCTCTGCTCCCTGCTGCGTCTGCCCAGCGCTCCTGGTCCCCTCTTCACCAGATTCCTCAACTTCTCCAATGGGAAAAATCCTGTGAGTCATCCCCAGACCCCAGGTGATTCTCAACTGACTATCCTTGGGGGCTTGAATGGCTGACATCCAAGTGAGCCCCCTGGAGGAGGGTCATTTCTCTGTTCCTGGAAGGATGGGGAGGTGACAGGGAACAGCAAAGGCACGGTGTACTCCTACTCTGAACCAGTCTGCGCGTGGGCACCTACGCTTCACAGACTAGGAGCTCGTGCCAGGGGTGGTGGGCTCCATGAGGCAGGGGGTGTCAGGTGGCGAGAACACCCTTTGGAGCCAGACAAATCTTTATTTCTCTGCTCCCTTAAACCTGTGTGACCCTTGCAAACAACTCGCCTCTCTGTGCTTCTGTCTATAAAGTGGGCCCGAGACATCGCCAACGTCCAGTGCAGAGCTAGAGTGTCCGCTGTCAGAAGACCAGGGATAGTCCTCCCTCAGACACAGGGACATGTAACAGGAGTGCAGGAATGCATGTTGGTGGGGTCTCAGGGACATGGACTGCTCTGACTGCCAGGCTTGGCTCTCGCTCGCACACTTCCTCCCTGACCCTCACATGCAGCCCTACGCCCCCTCCTCAGGGAAGCCCTCCCTGACTTACTAACCAGGACAGACCCTTATCCCGTCCCCATGGTCCTCTCGCACCTGCCGTCACCTCCTCTTCTCTTCTTCACTCCCCTTCGTGTCCCCAGCTCCCCCACGGTGTGGTGCTGGGAACGTACCGACATTCATATTGATGGATGGGGCCACGGTGTGGCGGGAGCCGATCACCTGAGACTTGCCTATTGATTAGCTGGTGAGGGTGGTCCGGAGTTCTCAGGCCCCAGGTCTGGGTCAAGCAGGCATGACCTTGAGAAGGCTGCTGCCCTCAGTGTCCCCACTTGTTCCTCCGGGACCTTCCAGCACTGATGTTCCGAGTTCATTGCTCCAGGGTTTGCTGGGGTGGGGCTGCTGCCGTCTCTGGAAGGAGTTTGCAGTTGCAGTGTTTGAGGGAAACTGAGCCCCCCCCCCCCCCCGTGTTTGTGCCCCTCTCCCTTCCGGCCAGAGGGCTCTCTACTTCCCAGGATAGGTCCTGACTGCCCTGCTCGATTCCGATTCCGGACCTTAAGCTCCAGCTGGCTCCCTGTGGCTTCCACCCACCCACTGTTTCTAACATGCGTCTTCACCGCCACCAGACGAGGAGCGCGTGCTGCATCCGGGAGCGGCACAAGTCTGTGGCTTCCAGGCAGGCACCGCCGCCCGCCTGCTGTGTGAACGGGCCGCTGTAGGGCCAAGCTCATGCCGGAGACCTCAGAGAGGAGGCAGTCGGTCCCCTTGGCTGATGGTTTAGATAAGGCTTAGCGCCCGGGGGCCCCTTAGAGCCCACCCTCTGTGCCCTTCTTTAAGTTCTTACAAGAGCAGTTGTTGGGTCTAAGAGCGTGCATGGTCAGGCGGGGGTGCTTGCAGCCAAAGTGCTCTTCAGAAAGGGGGTCCTGCTAGACTTCCCCAGCTCTGCCTCTGATCCAGACCCCGCTCACCCATGCCTGCCTACATCTTTGGAAAACAACATCTTAGTGGTCTGCGCTTTAAGTTGCATTTCTTTGATTATTGGTAAGATGAAACATTTTGTGACTCATGTTTACAAATCATACTTTCCTCCATATGAATCACTCGGTTGTATCTTTGGCCTATTTTTTCCCCCTATGGCCATATTTTTCTTTCTTATTCATTTGTAGAAGCTCTTTATATAGGAAGGATAGGAAGGATAGGAAGAAGAGCCAGAGTTGATTTATGGATAGTGTGCCTCTCACCTAGAGAGGGCAGATAGCATTTTCACCTTTTCTCAGAGTTAGTCTTAGTGTTTGAAATTCTCATTGTCTAATTTTTCCCCTCACTCAGCTTTATACTTCTCATCGTATCTCACAGCTGTTTGGGCAGAGGTACCCTGAGGGGGCTGGATGAAGTGCCAAGGAGAGCTTGGAGTGAAGGGCCCCCCTGGGTCATAGGTTTTGTGGGTCCCAATGTGCAGGAACGGATGCCTGGGTCCGCATTCTCTGGTGGCCTCTCTGGCTAGCAGATGAGAGGGAAGGGACCGGACTGCAGCCGTCCGCGCACACACAGCCTCCGGCCCTGACCAAACACGCGCTCACTTCTTTGAGGACAAGCAGATTTTTCAAACAAATTTTGCCAAATAAGCACACTTTTCCCCCCCTCTCTTCTAGGGCAGATGCAAACGGTCTTTTCAGATCAGCTTGGAGGAGGATCAATGAGCCCGCGCTGGGGCTTCAATAAATCTTTGCGTAGCCACAAGGGTGGGTTTCTGGGCCCAACGAAGGGCCCAGTGTGTGGTTTGTGAATGATGCCCAGGGGTGGCTCCCACCCCTGCCTTCCTCTCTGCCCCTCCTCTGCCCCCCCCCCGGCCCAATTTAAAATTGGACATTAATGTTTTAAGACAAAGGGACCTTTGGGCATTTCTCCTCCTCCTGGAGGAAGTGTCGGGTGAAATCCCTGCCGGGCTGTGCTCCGCGTGGGACCGGGGTCCAGGCCGCTGAGCCAAGGCCTGTCTTGAAGAGATGATCCATGTGCCCACCTTCTGCCCAGCGGCGTGAGGACCCTTCCCCCGTGTGACCACAGCTCTGGTCCCCCAGGGGGAGTATCTGTCTCACTTCCCCACTGGATACTGGACCATGCCAGCAGCGACACACAGGTGTGGCCCCCTGACCAGTGTCTCCGAGCTGTCCCCAGATGGTGGCCGGCTGAGGGAAGGTGTGAGAGGCTCTGAGCCTCTTTCCAGGGTCAAACCCAAATGCTCTGCCCGGTGGCCTGGCCGCCATCGCCACTGTCTTCTCCTGCTGTTTCCCTGATGTGGACTCTGCTGTGTCCACCGCCCCAGCCCTGAGCACGTCACCCAGGTGGGGTGACAGTCATCCCTCAGACCCACTGGAGGGACTCTGCTCTCCTTAGGGGTTGGCCCCAGCACTCCGCGGCGCTCTGATCTCCCTCCCTGCCTGCCGTGATCTCCCATCCTGATGCCTGGGAGCGGACCACGCTCCCATCGGCGGGCGGGTAGCCGGCACTCACTCCATCCCTCAGTGTCTACCTGGTCCTGCCCTGGCTCTCCCATGTGCCTTTGTCCCCCTGTGCCTGTCTGACTCCTTTCTTAGGGACATACTTCGGGTATAAAACAGTGCCAGGCGGGCGGGGAGGGCTGAGGGTCCCTCAGGGCCAGTGGGGGGAGCCGGGGTCCCTTCCCGCTCACCCATCCCTCCTGGTGTCTTTCCTGGATGGAATCGTGTCCCCCTCCCCCAATTTGTGTCTATCCAGAGCTTCCAGATGTAAACTTAGTTGGAAACGGGCTTTTGTGGCTATAATTAAAGATCCCGAGATGAGATTCTCCTAGATTAGGGTGGGTCCTAAATGCAAGAAGTGACCTTAAAAAAGACAAGAAGAAAAGACAGACACATGGGCAGGGGTAGTCAACCTTTTTATACCTACCGTCCACTTCTGTATCTCTTTTAGAAGTAAAATTTTCTAACCGCCCACCGGTTCCACAGTCATGGTGATTTATAAAGTAGGGAAGTTACTTTACTTTATAAAATTTATAAAGCAGAGTTACAGCAAGTTAAAGCATATAATAATAATTACTTACAAATACTTTATGTCGAATTTTTGCTAAGTTTGGCAGAATAAATCTTTATAAAACAACTTACTATAGTTAAATCTATCTTTTTATTTATACTGTGGTTGCTCTGTTACTGCCCGCCATGAAAGCTGGAACGCCCACTAGTGGGCGGTAGGGACCAGGTTGACTACCACTGCACATGGGGATGGGTCTCATTCTCCTGCAATACCCCCCCAGTTCACAAGTGCTTTTGGCATACTCCATCTGGGGAGTGGATAATTCATCCATTTTAATTTTTTTTTTACAGGGACAGAGAGAGAGTCAGAGAGAGGGACAGATAGGGACAGACAGACAGGAACAGAGAAAGATGAGAAGCATCAATCATCAGTTTTTCATTGCAACACCTTAGCTGTTCATTGATTGCTTTCTCATACGTGCCTTGACTGTGGGCCTTCAGCAGACCGAGTAACCCCTTGCTTGAGCCAGTGACCTTGGGCTCAAGCTGGTGAGCTTTTTGCTCAAGTCTGATGAGCTGGCGACCTTGGGGTCTCAAACCTGGGTCCTCTGCATCCCAGTCCGATGCTCTATCCACTATGCTACCTCCTGGTCAGGCAATTCATCCACTTTCTGGGTTGTGCCCCTTGGTGATGGATGAAGTGACCTTCCATCCACAGATGGTCAACATCTGGTGTCATTTTCAGAATACACGGTGAGCCAGGGCTTGGAGTCATCTTTGGGGTCTAAACACTCTGTGTGCGTCTTGGAGCGTTCCAGGTCACATCAGAGATCACAGCTGGACTCGGGCCACGGCCTTCTCCCACCATCTTGATCGGAAGTTTTTGCCCCGTCTGGAACCTTGGAGAACTTTCTCCATTTTGAGGCCCGATTTCTTCACCCAGAGAAGGAGCTCCTGGGTGTATTACATGATGACAGTTTTTCCGTAGGAGGACACTATTGCAGCAGATGGCCAAAGAGGGGACCTCTAATGGCCCTCCCTTATATATAAGGAAACCAAGACTCAGAGAAGTTACGTGACTTGCCCCGAATCACTCAGCCGGCCCGAAGGGAAGGGAGCCAGGATTCACACTCTGGCCCGCCCTCCAGAGCCGGCCGCCTTTCCTGCCGGGCCACTGGGAGACAGCTTGTGTCTCCTGGCCGGGAGCCACCGCCCACCTCCCGGCCTCCTCACTGCCCCTGACACAAAGGCTCGTCTCAGGGCGTTTGGCTGTTTTTCCAGCTCCAACCTGGCTCAGGATCCCATCTTGTTTGTTGGATCCACTCCCAGCACTGAGGTGGGTGGGCTATTAACAGCAGAGGAAATCTGGGCTTCACCAACCCATCCATCCACTCACCCACCCACATGCCTACCCGTCAGTCTGTGCATGTATGCATCCATCATTCAGACATCCACCCACCAATTCTCCACCCACCCATTCATCCATCAGTCCGTCTGTCTGTCCATCCATCCATCTATCATCCGGACATCCACCCACCAATTCATCCATCCGTCCATCCGTCCGTCCATCATCCAGACATCTACCCACCAGTTCATCCATCAGTCCATCCGTCCGTCCATCATCCAGACATCTACCCACCAGTTCATCCATCAGTCCATCCATCCGTCCATCATCCAGACATCTACCCACCAGTTCATCCATCAGTCCATCCGTCGGTCCATCCATCCATTCATCCATCCATCCACCACCCACATGCCTACCCGTCAGTCTGTGCATGCATGCATCCATCATCCAGACATCCACCCACCAATTCATCCATCCGTCCGTCCATCATCCAGACATCTACCCACCAGTTCATCCATCAGTCCATCCGTCAGTCCATTTCATCCATCCATCATTCATCCATCCACCCACCAATTCACCCATCCGTCCATCTATTCATCTGTCCATCTATCCATCCATCCCTCCCTCCATCTCTCCATCCCTCCATCCCGCCATCCATCCATCCATCCATTTCCCCACATCTATTTGCTGAGCCTCTGCAGGTGCTGCTCACCTTCACTGCTAAGAGGAGAGTTTCCCCGAGAAGAGGGGAAAACAGAGAACACCCTCCCCTGAGTCTCCAGTGTCTGGCTTCATGAACAGCTGCGCCGATGGGCCCTGCCCTGGGCCCTTCGCAAGTCCTGCCTGCCCGTGGGTCTGACGGCATGTCCTCTCGGCTGTCCGTACCCGCCCTTTCTGTTCTGGGCTTCTCTGCAGCGATGTCTCTGAGGGTTCTGTGCACTCGAGCAGGAACTTGGAAGTGTGAAGGAGCCGACCCCTCTGTGGCCACCCTTGACCGGGGGCGATGAGAGCCAGCGGGGGAACCCCCTTTCTATCCTTGGGAGGTGCACTCTACATGGCTTTGCAGAGGTCCTCAGCTGGTGGCAATCCTGGTGCCCATGGTGGCACCAGCCTGATGTGACAACCTTGGGTGGATTCCTCCTCTTGTTCTGTCTCCCTCTCCCTGGTCCCTGCTTCTGGGCCTGGTCCCCAATATATGACACCTGCACCAGCCCTTATCTCAGGCCCAGGCAGGTCCCAAAGCACTTGGAAACATTTTTGAGATTCTGCCAATTTAAGAAAATGCCATCAGTCAAGTGACAGTCAGAGCTCCCGGATCACTGTTTACTCAGGTGACCATGCACTTATCAGCTGGTCAGGTTGCAGCCTCCTTCGGGACTGGGATCACCCCCAACCTTCTTCTGTTCCCTGTGGTGACTGTGATTGATGTTGGACAACTAACTCTTGGTGACTTAGATTGAGAGGGGGGAAGAGCCATTAAGGGGACAGATATGCTGGAATCAGACAGGTGACTTCAAATCCTGCTTCCTCCACTTTGTAGAGGTGAGACTTTGGACACGGCTTTTCACCTCCCGAGCCTCGGTTTCCCCATCTGCAGAATGGGCACAAGAACATCCCCTTGAATGGTTCCTGTGGTGATGCAACTAGAGTCCGTCGTGCAGTGAGCTTGTGGTCGGGCGCGGCATTGGCGGCTGCCGGCCGTGAGTGGGTGCAGGCAGTGGTGGGGGGAGGGGCTGGATGTCTGGGACCTGGCACCCGGGTTCCGTCGGCCTGCCTCTGTCCCTGAGGCTAACCGGCTCATCCCTTAGCCTTGGACATGGCCAAGAAAATCAGCAGCCCACAGCTCGTTGGTAGGAACTCAAAGAAACAAACATGTTGGTCTCCAGGAGGGGACAGTGTCTTCCCCTCCCCAGAGGGGCCGCCAACAGCAGCCCGATGCCGTGATCAAAGCCGCTGGTGGGGCGATTCGCCGCGCCCTGGACGTGGGAGACGTCTCCCTGGGAATGAGAACGTTTGAGAGGCTTAAAGAATCCCACACCCGTCTGTGGAAATCTCCGCCCGCCCTCGTTCAAGTCCCAACAGCACTTCCTTGCCGACGGCTCGTGAGTCACAGAGGCTGAACGTGTGACGTCCATACCCTTGGGATGACATTGAAAGATAAATCGGAAACACACCTGGGTTCTGAGGTCCTGCTGCACCTCCCGTGACGCGGCGGGGGGCGGGGTGAGCGCCTGGTGGGTGAATGTGGGCGTCCCTCGCTGCCCCCTCCTACCCCAGGACAGATCTTCTTCCAGTATGGGTCTCGGTGCCGAACGGGGCGTCTTTCCTGATGTTCAGGCAGGTTCTAATTCTTGATGAGTCGGAACAAACCAGATCATGATGTTGTTGTTTTTTCTCCTTTCTTTTCTTATCATGAGTTCATTTCAGCTCTCTTTCTGTGGAAGCGTCCTGCCTCTCCTATCCTTGTCTGGTCCTCACATTGTCCCTAAGAGCCAGATGCTGTCATCACCCCATCGTGTGGATGGACAGGTTGAGGCTCAGGAAGGCAAGCAGGCTGATAGACCCGAGGCAGCTGGGAGGAGAGGGGCTGTGGCTGGAACCGGGGGGCCAGCCTGCACGCCCCGCGTAGAGTCCCCCCCCCCCCCCGGCACCTCCTGGCCGCGCTCCGTCTCCCCTTGCTGGCCTGCCGGGTCTGAGTGGCGCAGGGCCTGGCTGAGAGGAGGAACGACCACATCCCCCCCCCCCCCCAGCTCGTGGCGCGTGGGTGGCCCTGCGGCCTCCACAGACCCGTCCCCCGCCACGCCCTTTCATGAGCTGCCAGCGCCTTGCATGCAGCCCTGGTCCTGTGGCGGGGAGGGTGGGTGACTCTGGGGCAAGGGTCCTCCCCTGGTGACAGCCTTCATTCCTGGAGGCCTGCCCCCCCCTCCGCACGCCCCATCCTGCGGACGGCTCACCACTGACCATGGGGCCGTCCAGCCCGGTGCCCGCCAGCCTAGCCTGGTCTGGCATGCCTGTGCCAGCCAGCCCACTGGACTGTCCCCATCTGTTCGCCCGTGGAGTCCGGCGGGTGCCCCTGGCCCGGGGCCCAGGCACAGCTTGGGAAGCACCAACCTTCGTCCATGGCTCTTTGTTTCAGTGGTTTCCCCTATGGGCGAGTGGGGGGACCTCAGAGAGAGTCAGGTTCCTCCGGCCCTGCACAGCCGGGGAAACTGAGGCGCAGACAGGGAAAGGGGCAGATCGGTGGCAGAACCAGGCTGAGCCCTGTGCTCTTCCCAGGCTCCTGTGGGCGAATCCCACTCTTCCTGTTCATGAACTTTTAGATGCCGCGGCGGCGGTGAGGATGGAGTGGGGGCCTTTGCGCATCACGTAGGCCGTTTGGACTCTGCTGAGGGGTCTGCCTGCCCAGTGAGCAAGGGCAGCAGGGGCTGGAACAGTGAGAATGGAGAGCTCAGGACCAGCCACCCCGCCTCCGCGGGCGGCAGCCTCTTGCCTGACTTTTTATGCAGGGTTTCTGTGTGCATACAGGAGCCCTGTCACTCACACTGTGCCCCTATCAGGGACACATCTGTGCAGCGGTGGGATTCAGAGAATGTAACAACCGGCTCTCGGCCCTAATGACCGTTCTAAGTGTAAAAAAAAATGATATCCTGAAAGGCAGTTTATGATTTCATGCATTGAATACTTAAATAAGAACAATAAAAGAAACACACAAAACGAGAGGCTGTTACAAGAAAGAGTTTTAAAATATGAGTGAAAAAATATTAAATCATACCCGACAAAAAAACACCAATAAAACTGTTATTGAAGACATTTCCATATTGCTTCCTGATGGGCGCCCTCCCTCGCCATGTTTTCCACCTGTGGACAGAATGAAATGACCACAGGCGCTCAGCACACGCTGTCCCGCAGATAAGATGGGCGTTAGAAAAGAGTCAGGAATGTCCATGTGTGATTTCCACACGGGGCGGCTGCCCAGGCGCCCACCTCAGAGAGAACCCTGATGACAAGGGCCTCTTTAACCACCGGTTCGCCGAACTCAACCATAAAATTAGGTATCGGATCTGCCAAACCGGTGCGAGCCGGCTGAACCCCACCCCAGCGTATGCGCCTAACACACGTGTGTGCGGCGGCCACAGGGGAGAGCTCACTCACCCCCCCCCCCCATTCTGCAGACAAAGAGACGGACTCAGAGCGGGAGGCGAGTCCCCCTGGTCGCCAGCGTGTGCGTGGGCTCACGCCCCACGCCTGACGGTGCGCTGGGGGCGGGGGATGAGGTTTCATGTGGAAGAGGGAGCGGGGGATGGGGATAAAGAGGAAGGAAGGGGGTGTGTGGGTTCCACTGTCCCAGCCCCCAGGAGTCCACACCTGTGTTCGCCTCTTCCCCCTGAGATGGCAAAGGGGATGGGGAGTCACTTCTGGGGTGACTGTTATATTATGTGAGGCTTGGTGGGGCCATCCTGCTCCCCCTGCAGACTCCGCCCACACGGGGAGGAGCTGTGAGCCGCCTCCCGCCCAGGGCACCAGAGGTCAGGGCCCTCAGTCCCGCAGCCACGAGGAATTGAATTCTGCCAACAACCTGAGCGAGCCTGGGAGTGCTCCTCCCCTGTTGAGTTCCAGATGAGATCTCAGCCCAGCAGACACTCTGATGGCAGCCTGTGGGTCCCGAGCAGAGGACCAGCAAGACCGTACCTGGGCTCCTGACGCAGTGATAGGTAACTAATATGGGGGGGGTGTGTGGAGACTGTTGTCTGTGACGAGCCAGCGAAGACTGTCCTGGGTGAGACAGGGTAACAACAAAATAAGGAAATAGCTAGTATCTCTGCTGGCTCAACTCAACAGGCGTTAACTTACCCTCACAGCAGCCCTGTGAGGTGGGTGGGTCCTATCATGTCCCCGGCTTTATAGGTGGGAAAATGGGGGCACAGAGAGGTTGAGTTACTTGCCTAAGCTCACAGAGCCAGTAGGGCTAGAGCTGGGATTCGAACCCAGGGAGTTCCTGCTCTTGAGCCCTACCCCAAAGCTGCCTATAGGGAGCGGGGTGACAAGATCGGCCATGGAGAGGTGGGGGGACACTGGAAGGGACCCGAACTTGGCCCGAGCAGCGCCCCATCCTTGTCCTTGTTTCGCCCAGTCCAGGGAGCTCCTGCTGCCCACGAGGTCTGCCTGGAGGAGGAAGAGCTCCCAAGGGAAGAGATGAGGGGACACGGCTCCAGTCCCAACCCTCCAAATGTGTGATACCCAATCGAGCCGCCAGCCTTCTGCCCCTCGGGTTTCTTGTCCCTAAAAGTGGGGCCGAGACCACCACCAGCCCTGCGGCCTCTCCTGGCTGTTGTGAAGTAGGGGAGCATTTAGGTGGGAAACCCCAGGAAAGCCCACCGCCTGGCAGTCCTCCAGGGCAGGCTGGGGCTGTGTCACACGGCAAGGTCCCCAGACAAAAACCCATCTCACCACCTGACTCGCTGGACTCCTAGAAGCAGTGCCTAGAGGCATTTTCTCTGGGGAAGGCCCTGGTCTGTCTCCATCATCCTCCGAGGATCTCTGAGAGGTCAGAGGCAGGTGCCGGGAGGGAAGGTGGAAATTCACATGCTCATCTCCTTCCCCCCGGTGGCTGCGGCCCACTGAGCGGCCAGCGTCCCGGGTGACGGCCGCCCCACGTCCATGTTCCTCACTGTAGCCACGCTTCTCCGTGGGGTCTCACTGCCGCTCCCCTGGTGAGTTCAGGTGTCTTGTCCTGAAAATGAGGAGCTTGGACCTGCTGACCCACCAGGAATCTTCCAACGTCAAGATCCTACGCCAGGATGGGGGGGGGGGCGGACCAGGATGGGCTTCACGGCCAGTCTCCTCCCGGCCGCCTGGCAGGAGGCAGTGCTGATTCTGAGCCCTCTTTTGCGGTGGTGGTGGTGTGTCTGTGTGTGAGACAGCCTGTCGTCACCAGCGACTGGGGTTGCTATTATGCAGAGGGACGAGTTCTGATAGAAGTTGGGGCAGGGAGGATGTGAAAGAGAAGTTTCTCCAGGGCAGTGCTCTGAAACCTCAGGACCACAGACGTGAGCCGTTGTGTGATGTCGGATTTTCTCGTGGTCACATTAAAAAAAAAAGAAAAGAAAAAGGAAGAACCAACAGGTGACATTGATTTTAATGATCTATTTGATTTAACTCAATATAGCTCAAAAGCTATCGCTTCTACAGGTCGTCCAGGTCAAGCATTTTGAGTGGGATATTCTACATTCTTTTTTCATAAAGCGTCTTTGAAGTCCATCCCATCTCAGCTCAGACTGGCCGCGCCCCGTGTACTCAGTTGCTGCTGGTGGACAATGCCCCTGGGGGTCGGAACAGCTCTGGGGACAGAGATGGCTTCGAGACCAGCCTGTACCAGCTGGCTACGTGACTTAAACTCATGGCGTGGCAGGCTCCATTCTAAGAGCTTGATGTGTATTAACGCACCCGGTCATAATCCCACCCACCCCCTTTTCTTTCAGTTGAAGAAACAGAGGCACAGAGAGGTTAAGTAATTTCCCCAAAACCACACAGCTATTTTGAACAGGAACTGGTTCTACTGAGAGGCAGAACTGGGACGGGGACCCGACCCCCTGAGTTTTATTTATTTATTTATTTTTAAAGATTTTATGTATTCATTTTAAAGAGGGGGGGAGAGAGAGAAGAGAGGAAGAGCTGGAAACATCAACCCCCATATATGCCTTGACCAGGCAAGCCCAGGGTTTTGAACCGGCAACCTCAGCATTTCCAGGTTGACGCTTTATCCACTGCGCCACCACAGGTCAGGCCTGAGTTTTATTTTGTTAGCGCTTTATAAACGAGCGCAGAAAGTCTGATCATGATCGATTGGTGAGTCCATGCGTGGAGCAGCTCCCTGGGAACGGGGCCGTGCCGCTGGCCGTCTCCCCGCTCTGGGAATTCACTGCCAGTCAGCAGACCTTTATTAGCTGCCTGCCCCGTGCCAGCAGAGGGGCAGCCTGGGGCAGAGCTGCGATTTCACCAGGGACTGGCGTTCCCTCGCCTTCCCACGGAGCCCCCTCCCCCACCGCTCCCAGGCGTTCACCCATGGCCCCTCGTGGGCTGGGCTCCCCCACCCCAGCCTCCGCCCCCGCCTAACCTCACCCCGAGAACTCACAAGTTCAGGCTGAGACCCGTGGCAGCCCGGGCATCGCTGCAGGTTAGGGGAGGCTGGGCCCACAGCCAGACACCCTTGCTGCTCCACCCAGCCTGTCCCCGGCCAGGATGTGTGCCTGGAAACGTACAGGGTGCTTGTTCCCTTTTCTCTGGAAACAGGTGCTGCTCTTAGGGGGCCGCGTCAGTTCCTGGTCCGGGTTGGTTCCTCCTCGCCCACAGACGCCCTTGGCCTGTCCCCTCTGCTCTTCCCCATAACATATTCATCCATGGAAAGAAAAACACTCGGAATTATTTTTTGAGGTTGAGCGTTACCATAGATGTGAGTGATGCGCGCACATCTTAAGTGGACAGCTCGCTGGACTTCTACTTAGGTCTACACCCAGGTAACAACCACCTAGGTCAAGGAAGCGAACGTCCCCAGCCCCGTGCCCCTTCCCAGACAGTGCCCCCCACCTGAGGGGGCCGCTCCTCTGATTCCGTCACCAGAGAGAGCGCTGCCTGTCTCTGAGCTTCATAGAGATGGAACCTTCAGCGTGCAGTCTTTCCTATCAGCGTCGTTTGATCACCGATCTTTGCTGAGACTCACTCCTCTGTTTATGGAGAGGGTGACAAGTAATTGCTTCACTCTAGCTGTTCATTGGTTGCTCGTCGTATGTGCCTTGACTGGGCAAGCCCAGGGCTTCGAACCGGCGACCCCAGCATTCCAGGTTGGCGCTCGACGCACTGTGCCACCCCAGGTCGGGCTCATCAGTAGTTTTGACTTCAGCCAGTCTGCTGGCTGTGCAGTGACCAGGGCTTCCATGGCACTTCCCTGATGACACCTCCTCCTATTCCGATTGGCCATGGGGACAACTCTTTTGTGGACTGCGTGTTCCAGCCTTCCCTCTACATAGAAGAAATTCAGGTGGTCTTGTGTTTTTCTTTCCTGACCTTTAGAAGTTGTTTGTACATCTATCTCAATGACAAATCTTTGGATGACGTCTTTTTTTTTGTCTGTCTGTGTGTGACTCTCTTCTCCCATTCTGTGGTTTGCATTTTTCCTATTTTAACTGGCTTTTTCCATTTCTTAATCTTCTTTTTCTTCTTTTACTTTTTTTTTTAAAAGATTAAACTTTGTAATTTTGAGATACTTGTAGATTCACGTGCAGTCGTAACCGCACAGAGAGATTCCACACACCCTTTATCCACCCCGATGGTAACACCTTGTAAAACTATACAGCACGGTGTCCCAACCCGGATATTGACATTGACACCGTTAAGGGACAGGGACATTCCAGCACCACAAGGGTCCCTCATGTTGCCTTTCCGTAGACACCCCGTATCCCCTCCTGCCCCACCCCCCTGAATTCCTGGCAGGCGTGCTGCTGCCACAATCTGGGCCAGGCAGGACCGCAGTCTGTTCTCCATGTTTTACGATTTCCCGTTCCCAGGATGTTATGTTCATGGGATGAGGCAGCAGCTCCTTTCTCACTGGGCACACGTCTTCCCAGGTCCTCCTCCAGCTTCTCAGGCGTCTCCCTGACTCCCACTTCGCGTTGCCGATCAACGTGAGGTGGACCCGCGGTTGGCTACGTCACTCCCCGGTTGAAGGACACCTGGGTGGTTTCCAGTTTGGAGCTGTTACAAATAAAGTGGCTACGAACATTCAGGCGCAGGTTTCTGTGTGAACACATCTTCATTTCTCTGGGGTAAAAATGCCCAAGAAAGTAACAGCTGGGTCCTCTAGTCCTTGCCTGATTAATTTTTTTTGAGAAACTACCAAACTGCTTTCCCGGGGGACCCGACCGTTGGACCTTCCCACCCCGCCATGGAGGCTGTGCACAGCTCCTTTGCACGCTCACCAGCACCTGGTACTACCACCATTTAAAAAAAATTTTTTATTTTAGCCATTCTGACAGGTCTGCAGGGATCATTCGAGGTGGTATAAAGGTGTGAAACTAATGACGAATGGTGTCACGCATCTATTCACACGCTATCGGCCGCCCGCATAGCGTCGGCCAACATCTCTTCCTAGTCTTCTGCCCATGTTTTAATGGGACTGTTGGCTTCTTCCCTGTTGAGTGTTAAGAGTTCTTTCTATATCCTAGATACTTGTCCTTTATTGGATATGCAGATTGAAAATTGCTTTTCCCCCCCCTTAAACCAGTTTATAGCTTGTTTATGGTCTTGGGCAGAGCAAGATTTTATTTTTTGATGAACTCCAAGGTCTCCAGTTCTGCTTTTATGGATTGTGCTTTAAGAACTCTGTGCCTAACTCAGGGTCTTAATGGCCTTCTCTCGTGTTTATTATTTTTTTCCCTGAAAGTTTTATAGTTTTACTTGTACACGAGCCATTCTGAGTTGATTTTTGTAAAAGGTGTGAAACTTCAGTCGGGTTTTTTGTTTTTTTTTGTTGTTGTTTTTTTTTGCTTATCAGTCACTTTGGCATCATTTATAATCCATGCTCTCTTCCTTCTGCTGAGTGGCTTCTGGACCTTGGTCAAAAATTAGTGGGGCAACTTGTGTGGACCTGACACTGGGCTCTCTATTCTGTTTCATTAATCCCCGTGTCTGTCCCTCTGCCAATGCCACACAGTTTTGATTGTTGTAGCTGTATAATACATCTTAAAAATCAGGTAAACTAGTATCTCCTAGTCCATTCTTCCTTTCTCTTGAAATTGTTTTAGCTGTTCTAATTTCTTTTCCCTTCTAGATACATTTTAGAATAATCTTATTTATATCTTTAAAATTTCTCATTGGGGTTTGGAAAGGAATTGCTGTCTATCAATCAACCCATTTCTATTGATTTAGAGAAAATTGACGTCTTTGTTAGGTTGGTTCTTCCAATCTATGAACATGGTATGTCTCTTTATTTATTTAGATCTCCTTTAATGCCATTTGCAGGGTTGTATTATTTAAAAGTATTATTATATTTTAAGTGTTGACATCTGCTTGTTTTTTTTTGTTGTTGTTGTATTTTGCTAGTATATAGAAATAGAATCACTTTTTGTATGTTTATCTTATAACCAGAGATATTGCTAAATCTGCTTATTAGACCTAGGAATTTGTGTGTGTGTGTGTGTGTGTGTGTGTGTGTGTGTGTGTGTGTGTGTGTATGTTATTTTCTACAAACAGTCATGTCATCTGAAAATTGGGACAGTTTTATTTCTCCTTTCTCTATAGTATGGCTTTATTTCTTTTTCTTGCCTTATTGCATTGGCTAAGACTTCCAGCACTGTCCTAAGTAAGAGTGGTGAGAGAAGACTTTTTAAAGGAAAGCATTTATTCTTTCACCATTGTGTCTTAGGTTAACTGTAGGTTTTATCTTTTTAAAAAGGTATTCTGTTCCCTCTAATTCTATTCATCTTAGAGTTTTCATCATAAATTCATATTAAATGCTGTCAATTTATTTTCTGCATTTATTGATATAATCATGTTTTCTTGGTTCTTTAACCTATTACTGTGATGGGTTACATTGGTTAACTTCTGAATATTGTAGAAACCTTGCATTCCTGAAATAAACTTGGCCATGGTGGATAATTCACTTTATGTATTGCTGAACTTGGTCTGCTAATTCTTTGAAATGATCTTTGTGTCTGTACTCATGAGGGAAACTGGTCTCCCATTTCCTTTCTCTCTTCCTTTTTTTCCTTTCTGTACTGTTTGTATCTGAATTGGGAAATGTTACCTCCACTTCTATTTCATGAAAGAGATTGTGTAGAATTAGCGTGGATACCTCTGTAAGCATTTGGCAGAATTCTCCAGTGAAATAATTTGGGCTGAGAGAGTTTGGAAGGGCTGTTTTTAAAGTTATGAATTTAATTTCCTTAATAAGACCATTCCAAATGATCAATTTCATGTAGGGTGAGTTGTGGCTTTTCAAGGAATTAGTTGACTTCACCTAAACTGTCCAGTCTAATTGTTGTGTAGAGTTGATGGCAGTACTTTGCGTGTCTCCTGGATCGGTCGTTATATCCTCTGCATTATTCTTGCTGTTGGCTGTTTGTGTCTCCTCTCTTTATTCTTCCTCAGTCTTGCTAGAATTCTGTCCATTTTATTGCTCTTCTCAAAGAACCAGCTCTTTGTTTCATTGATTTCTTTGTTCTTCTGTTATCTGTTTTTATTGATTTCTGTTCTCATCTTCATTTATTTCTTTCCTTCTGATTTTTCTTTGGGTTTATTTTGCTCTGCTTTCTAGGATTTGGAGGCGGGAGCTCAGATGGCTGACTTGAGACCTTTTTCTCTTTTCTAGTGTGTGCGCCGCATGCTATAAACTTTCCTCTTAGCACCACTTATCTGTGAACCACTAACACTGGTCTGTGGAATTTTCATTTTTATGGAGCCTAGTGTATTTCTCTGATTTCCCTTGAGATGTGCTGTATGACCCCCCCACAAAATATTGAAAAGTGTATTGTTTAGTTTCCAAATGTCTGGAGATTTCTTTTCTTGTTGTTGTTCTGTTACTGATTTCTGGTTTGATTCCATTGTGGTCGGCGAACATACTCTGCCTGATTTCTAGCCTTTTAAATTGGTTGAGGTTTGTTTTACCGCCTGGATGTGGTCTCTCTCGGTATATGTTCCACAAACACTTGAAAAGAGTGCGTTTCCTGCTGCTGTTGAGTGGGACGTCCTGTGAGTATTGATGTGGTCCTGTGGGCTGCCGCTGTCGACTGCTTGCTTCCTTGTTGATTTCTGCCTAGTTGCTCAATGCGTTGTCGGGGGGAGGGGGTGTTGAGATCTCCCACTGTAATTCTGTAGTTGTCTATTTATCCTTTCAGTCGTAACAGTTTTTCTTGGGCTACTTTCTAGGTTTTTTGTTGTCTTCCATTTTCAGAACATTCCATTTTCGTATGGGTCTCTGGGTGGATTTCTTCAGTTTCTCCTGTGTTGGGTTTGTTCAGCTGCTTGAATTTGTACGTGTATATCTCTTCCCAAATGTGGGAGCTTTGCTCTCTTCCTCCTTTCCTTCTGGGACCCCGATGACACGGACGTTGGATCTTTGTCACAGTTTCACAGATCCCAGAGGTTCTGTTTAGTCTGTCTTCTCTGCTGTTCAGAGTTGGCTATGGCTGTTTTCCTAACTTCCAGTTCACCGATTCTTTCCTCTGTCCCTTTCATTCTGCTGTTGAATCCATCAGTGTTTTTCTTTTCGTTTTCTTTTTTCTGTTATTGCACTTTTTCTGGTTCTAAAATTTCTGTGTGGTTCTTCTTTCTCTCCGGTGTTTGCTGAAGATTTCTATTGTTTTTTCATTAGTTTCAAGTGTGTTCGTAATTGCCGTTGAACCATTTTATCGCCCCGGCTGCTTTAAAATCTTTGCTAATTCTAACATCGCTGTCATCTCAAGTGTTGGCATTCATTGCTTGTCATTTGTTCACTCGATTTGAGATAGTCCTGGTTCTTGGTATGATGAGTGATTGTCAACTGAAACCTGTACTTTTCTGTATTATGTTCTGAGATTCTGGGTCCCACTTAGACTCTCTCTTTTTGACATTGCTTGGTAGGATAAAAGAAATGCTGCCTCATATTGCCCGATGGAGATAAAACTACTCATCATACAAGATGTAAGTTAAGTTAGAGGTAAAGGCTCATTTCCCCACATTGGCTCTTGGGTCAAACCAGCACTTTATGGAAGACCGTCCGTTCCTCCCCTGGGTTTCAGTGGTCCTGTGTCTTAAACCAGGTAATCGTGCAGGTATGAGTCAGTTCTAGACTTGCTGATTCATTGTTAAAGTGTCAACTATGTGCCGGAACCCAGGCTAGGAACTGACACCTCATGGGCTTATTCCTTATCAAGAGGTAATCTTGAAAAAAGTCTAAGTGCATTGGCGAGGAAATTCAGAGTTGTATTACAGGGGCACGAAGGAGGGGTCTGCATACTAACTGGGCGTGAGGTAGGAGGTCAGGAAAGGTGTCCGGGAGGTGACAGCCCAAGAGCAGTGCAGGGGAGGATAGATAAGGATTGTTCTAGAGAAGAGTGTGGCTGCAGAAGCACACTCTGGGCCAGCGAGAAGGGACGGCAGTTACAGAGACAAGGGGTCAAGAAGCATCCTGCAGCCCGTGGGGGTGCTGTTAGCCATTGAGCTTCGCAGGAGCCGAAAGTCATTCAGAGATGAGGAGACCTTGGTGGGGATGGATCCCTGGGGCATGACTGACCATGGCACATAGCTTGGGCTTTACCTTGGGAACAGTGAGGAGTCGGGACAGTGGTGACAGCAAGGGAGGGACATGGTCAGAGAATACTTGAGGACAGAAGGGGAAACCCTTCAGAGAGACCAGGCTAGAGACCAAAGACCCATCATGTGACTAATGCAAGGATCCTCGGGGGATGATGGGTCCTCAGAGGAACCAGTCACTCTGTGGCATGGGTTTGGAAGAAAGGGGCATGGTGGCACCTGCTCCCTTTGTCACAGGGCAATTGTCAAGCCAGGGAAAGAGAAACTGGGCTTTAACGTGGGTCCCCCAGGCATCCTGGTTGCAGGACCAGAGTGGATGCCGGATCCCTTGGCCATAGCCCTCTCAATGTGTGGAGACAGAGGCTGACCACAGGTGCATGGGGGCAGAGGGGCCACTGGGTGGGGGAGACAGCGGAGGTGTTAGGTGGCTGCATACGTAGAATGTAGACGAAGAATGTTGCTCTTTCTCCAAGGCCCTGAGGAACTCAAGCAAAGTCGAGAGAACACGATTCAGGTCAGGTGGGACCATGCGAAATAACCAGATAAGCGAGGCGGGTGAACCCCACCCTTGGGTGGTGGATTTGCGAACAGAGCTCTCCCCAGTGCTTGGGGGCGTGAGCAAGCGTCTGCTCAGCGTCTGCCTCTCAAATATGGGTGCCGCACTCCTGCTCCGGCTCCAGACTTGCTGTTGGAATGAACGGATGTGCTAAGCTTCGACACTTGCTGGGTGTCTTTCTAGCTAATGTCCTTTTTATTTTTTTTGCAACAGTCACCTCTTTTGGAATCTCACTCGGGCATCCCATTTTTTTTTTAAATTCATGTTTTAGAGAGAGAGGGAAAGAGGAAGAGAGAGAGAGAGAGAGAGAGAGAGAGAGAGAGAGAGAGAAGGGGGGAGGAGCAGGAAGCATCCTCTCCCATATGTGCCTTGACCAGGCAAGCCCGGGGCTTTGAACAGGAAACCTCAGTGTTCCAGGTTGAGGCTTTATCCACTGCGCCACCACAGGTCAGGCCTGGGCATCCCATTCTTGATCTGTGCTCTGCCCCTGGGGATGGAGCCAGGATGCCCGGCTGACTTGACTTACCTCTGTCAGTCCTATTGTCTCTGGACCAGAAGAATTGAAAATGGGTCACACCAGAGGAGTGGCTTTTCCCACCTGGCAGGCGCAGCAACCAGCAGAGAACGGAGGAATGAAGAGCAGCAGGGAGCCCTGTCCTCACCCGTCAGAGCCACCCCGACGTCCTTTCACGGAAGCTGCCACCTCACCCATCAGAGCCACTCCGACGTCCTTTCACAGAAGCTGCCCCCTTGTGTAAGCCAGCCTGGGAAGCGCTCTCTATTCACAACCGTCGAGAGCTGGCTGTTGCCCTGAGCTGTGGTGAACATCACTGCGTCGTTGAAATGACCCTATAATCCAAACTTGGTGGGTGTCCAAGGGGGCTGTGTCCGTTGCCTGTTCCTGGGCAACAGAGGGTCCCCTAACGTAGCACCTCAATCAACAAGGGTAAACGTTTGGGAGTGGCTCAGCTGGGCGGTTCTGGCTCAGGGTCCCCTGCGAGGCTGTGGTCAAGTGTTCTGCTGGGGCTGCGTCATCCGGAGGCTGGCCCGGGGCCAGGGCAGCCGCTTCCAAGCTTGCTCCCTGATTGTCGCTGCACTCAGGTCCTCGCTGGCTATTGGCTAGAACAGGGGTCCCCAAACCTTTTACACAGGGGGCCAGTTCACTGTCCCTCAGACCATTGGAGGGCCAGACTATAAAAAAAACTATGAACAAATCCCTATGCACACTGCACATATCTTATTTTAAAGTAAAAAAAACAAAACGGGAACAAATACAATATTTAAAATAAAGAACAAGTAAATTTAAATCAACCAACTGACCAGTATTTCAATGGGAACTATGCTCCTCCCACTGACCACCAATGAAAGAGGTGCCCCTTCCGGAAGTGTGGCGGGGGCCGGATA
The DNA here is from genome assembly GCF_036850995.1 of Saccopteryx leptura. Classification (NCBI taxonomy): domain Eukaryota; kingdom Metazoa; phylum Chordata; class Mammalia; order Chiroptera; family Emballonuridae; genus Saccopteryx; species Saccopteryx leptura. Next base: position 5,017,936 of record NC_089503.1, on the reverse strand, counting down.
AATGGCCTCAGGGGGCCACATGTGGCCCGCGGGCCGTAGTTTGGGGACCCCTGGGCTAGAAGCTTCAGTGCCTTACACTGGGTACCTCTTTGGGCGGCAGCTTACTCCTAAGAGAGGAGGAAGAAAGAGAGAGGAGGAAGAAAGAGAGAGGAGGAAGAAAGAGAGAGGAGGAAGAAAGAGGGAGGGAACACGCCTGGGGGATGTGTCGGGTTGGCCAGGTAATGGGGAGGAAGGGTGGGAATGAACCTTCTGGAGAGGAGTCAGAAAAAGCCTGTGGTGTCTAGAATGGTGCTTGGGGGTCCTAGTGACGACAGATGCACCTGGTGAAGAAAGGGGGAGACCCCAGAGGGCCTCCGTGCTCTGCTGAGGGGGTGGGGGAGGGATGCCCCGGGATCTGCAGGGAACCCCGAAGATTATGGCAGGGGAACGACCCTTCCCGATAAGACTGGCGTCAGTGTGCGGAGGATGGAACTGAAGGTGGCCACGTGAGAGCCGGGAGAGACGTTTGCTCTTTCCTGTTCTCAGATACGGAAACCGAGGCTCGGATGAGTGGAGCCCGGGGCTGGGAGGTGTGGCCCGGGGCTCTGCGCTCAGGCGGTCCGCCCAGGGCACGGGCTTTTCACCCAACGGCTCTCAGTGTCAGAGAGGAAGGTAGGTCCAAGTCCTCACTCCTGTTCCCTGTGCACACGGCCTGTCTCAGGAGATAGAATCACACTGAGGATCTCGAGAGGAGGTCATTGTGGATTTGGGGTGGGTTCTACATCCCGCGACCGGTGTCCTTATAAGAGAGAGCAGAGGGAGATCTTAGACACACGGAGGAGAGATGGCCGCGTGAGGAAGGAGGCAGAGAGGTTGGAGTGAGGCTTCTACAAGCCACGCAATGGCCGGGGTTGGCTGCAGCCCCTGGAAGCCGGGGGGGGGGGGGGGGGAGGCGCGCAGGAGCACAGCCCTGCCGACGCCTTGATTTAAGGCCCCGGCTTCCAGGAGTGGGAGAGAACACATTCCTGTTGGTTTAAGCCATCTGCTCTGTGGTCAGTGGTTCCAGCAGCACCGGGATATTAATAATATAGTCTCCCAAGCCCCTTCCAGGGAGAGCCAGGGCCCCCCATGTCTCCAGCTTGGGAGGACTCAAGCACCTGGACCCGAGTAGGAGGGTGAAGAGACTGCCTTCTTTCTGCCTGTTCTTCCCAGGAAACTTCCATGATGACACCTGCTCTTCCAGCACCTGATCTGGGCTCATACAGATGGCGTCAGACCGAGAGAGAGAGAGAGAGAGAGAGAGAGAGAGAGAGAGTCTCAGATGTTGGTATTCACAAGGGTCATCCTGGGCTCCATGAGATCTTGATTCAGTGGGTGGGAGGTGGCCCGGGCACGTGCGTGTCACACACGCTTTCAGCGATGCAGATGCTGCTGGGCCAGGGCCTCCACTCTGTGAAGCACCATTCTGGGCGGAAGGGATAGCTCCGACTGAGGTTGGGTGACAAGGATGGTGAAAAGTACGGTCTGGAGAGGAACAGCCATCACGGAGCAGGAGGTCCGACCTGCCAGGGCCTGGTGATGGAGTCACGGGCGGGAGACACGTGTCCAGGAGTCCCGGGGACATGTCTGTGCGGAGAGGAGCCAGGTGTGGGCCCGGCTCGTGCAGGACAGCCACGGGCATCGCGGGGGCCAAGCCGGCGAGTTGGGGCTGTGGGTTCGAGGGCCTTGAGCATCGGGTGGGTGGCTGTCACGACGGGGGGCTTCGAGGGGGGCACCCCACCTCCAAGCTAGGGGGCGCCAGTTCACAAATGTCGATCCGTCCAGCGTGCAGGATGCGCGCGACACCAAGCGTCTGGAAGCATCCAGCCAGCGACCGTTGGCGCCCGGCTCACGGCGGACTTGGCTGAAAGGGGCCCAGCGCCGGATTGTCCTAAGGAGACAAAACTGAGACAGGCCATATTGAGTCCCATCAGGAGGCCTCGGAGGGAGCCTCCTTCCCGCTTTGAGGGTTCACGAAAGGCAAGACTCCTTCCATCTGCGCCGCGGCCCACCCCCCGTGGAGCCCGGCGCGGCCCAGGCCGCTGAATGCAGCTCAGCGGGGCTCTCGGAGACAGACCTTCCCCAGCTGGTAGGAGCTGTTTTCTTTTCCCCTCCAAGAGGTTTGTTCCTGGTCATAAATTCTGCGGGCCCGTCGGCCAGGCTAGGATGTACGGGTTGGTAAACACTGTAGTTAAAATACACGCTTCCTGGCTGGAAAGGGCGGCCTGACAATGGGGCCTTGTCCCAGCAGCAAATCTGACAGCCACCTTCTTTGATTCCTTCACTTTGCTGCAGGCTTGTATGAAATTGGCCCCATTCTCCGGGGGTCCATCAAACGTGCATTTAAACGACTTCATTAGCATCTTCTTCTGATCCGTAACCGCTCGGTGATGCCGACGGTCCTCTCGGCGAGGGGCAGGCCGCGGCTCTCTCTCTGGTGAACATCTAAAACAACAACAACAACCACAAAAAAACTCCTTGACCAAGTTCCTTTTAAAATTTACTTCCTTTGTTCCGTCTTCGTCTTCTGTTGAGATCTTTAGCGGCCAATGTACTCCGAGATGACTTGGGGACAAAAATGCCGTCTGGCCCGGACAGTAAATCTAGCCTCCATTCAGACGGGTTAAAAGCGTGCTTTTATGTCCATTGTCACAGGCTCTGCAAAGCTCCTGCGTCTTTAAGGGTTTCCTACAATAAATTAAACCCATCACGCCGCGCCGTCGTGGTCGAGGGAGGGGACGGCCGGCGGCGGCCCCGGGCCACCAGGCACGGGCTCGGACCGCTGGGCACGGCTCACCAGTCTCCCTGGGCTTTTGGCCTCCTGACTGTTAGAGGTCTTGCTTTGCAGAAGCAGAAAGCCCCGCTCGAAGGGGGTTTGGCCGCAGTGCATACGGGGCCGGGTGACAGGAGGTGCTGGGTGGGGGAGCAGCTTGAGGCGGGTTCCACGGGTCCCAGGTCGGGCTCCACGCCCTGCCTCTCCCCTGCGGACCCCACCCCCAGGCTTCCTGCTAGTGGTGACGTGCCGCGGCGGCAGCACCTGGAGCTTTGGGTCCTCTCGGGTTCAGGTCCGGCAGGACTGGACAAGAGTCTCTTCCCGCCTCTCCCTAGCCGGAGCCCAGTGGTTGTGCTTGGGCGCGTGACCATCCCTGAGCGAGCCTGGGCCTGGGTCTGACAGGCTCGGCCTGGGTTCCTTGGCCGGAGAAGTGAACCCCACACTCAGAGGGGACCCTCGGGGTGGGGTTGGGGAGCCCCCGCCCCGAGAAATGTTGGGTTACTGTGCCCAGAAGAAGGGTGAATGGACCCTGTAAGCTGGATCAATGGACACTCGCTGTGGACTCCACCGGGGGCCTTGTCCCACAGGCCTGGGTCACAGTGGCGAGGCTCGGAGACTGGAACCCGGCCCCGGGAGGCTGGAGCCAGCCCTCACGCTCCACCGCGGGTCCCTCCGCTCCGGCCCGTGATTCCGTCGCCCCGGGGCCACTGTGCTGCCTCTGGGGGGCTCCTGGCACCCCCCTGGCCTCTCTCCAGAGCCGATTGTTGTCTGGTGGGTGTGGGGGAGGCAGTTCGTCTTCAGAAGCCTGGGCTCCTCAGCCTGAGGCCCCAGCTGGTGGCTCTGAGGCGTGGGGGCCATGGGCAAACGGGTCAGCGGTTCTCAAACACCTTGGAAGCCTGGGGCCTCTGGGCACGACCTGGTCCAGCAGAAGGAACACACTGAAGAGTGGCTGGGGCCCAATCCTTCCGTTTCTCTCAGGGTCACAAGCATAGTTCGGGCAGTCATTGACCTAGCTGGAAGATGATGTTCTTCCTGCCTTCCTTACCAATGGGGCGACCACGTGACAGCGCAGTGTCTGGCAACGCGTGATCGGGCTCCTGGGAGAAGCCTCCACACAGCCCAACGCCCTCCTTCTGCGTGTCTTCTGTTAGACTCGCTCCTAGGTGCTGTTCCTTCATTGAGGCTGTTTTTTTTCATTTTTCTGAAGCTGGAAACAGGGAGAGACAGTCAGACAGATTCCCGCATGCGCCCGACCGGGATCCACCCGGCACGCCCACCATGGGGCGACGCTCTGCTCACCAGGGGGCGATGCTCTGCCCATCCTGGGTGTCGCCATGTTGCGACCAGAGCCACTCTAGCGCCTGAGGCAGAGGCCACAGAGCCATCCCCAGCGCCTGGGCCATCTTTGCTCCAATGGAGCCTTGGCTGTGGGAGGGGAAGAGAGAGACAGAGAGGAAAGCGCGGCGGAGGGGTGGAGAAGCAAATGGGCGCTTCTCCTGTGTGCCCTGGCCGGGAATCGAACCTGGGTCCTCCGCACGCTAGGCCGATGCTCTACCGCTGAGCCAACCGGCCAGGGCCCATTGAGGCTGTTTTAAATGTTATCTTTTTATGATTGTTGTTGATAAATAGAAATGAAATCGAATCTTGATTTTTTTCAGAAGAAATAATTTGTCAGAGAATAAGTATAGTTCAAGGTCAGCAGAGAAATATAATCCCTCCCCCACCAAAAGATACCCAAGTAAAAACAAAACAAAACATAAAAGGCAGGAAGGAGGAACACAGGGAAAAATAACATGGAGAAGACACACCAGAATCCACCTACATTAAAATGACGTATCTACTAATAAATTAAACACTCAGTTTGGGAAAAAAGAGGCAAGACTCAACCGACTGTTGACAAGGGACATACTTTAAATATGAAGGGAGATACATTGAAATTAAGTAGATAGAAAATGATATAGCATGCCAATATAATAAGGATAAAAAGGCTGAAGTGGTTGTAATACTATCAGATAAAATAGACTTGAAGACTAAGTGTAATAACTGAGACAAAGAGGGACATTTCATAATAACCACTCTACTGAGTAAATTATTTAATATATAGTAAAGGGACATTCATAAGGAAGATAGGATTCATGCATGGTCTCAGGACATGGTGGTTGGCTTTCTCCAGAGTGAGTGGCCCAAGAGAGACTAGGGCAGAAGCCACCAAGTCTTTTAAGACCTGGCCTCAGAAGTCACCCAGTATCATTTTGAAATATTTGTTGGTCACACAGATTAGCCCTGTTCAGGCGGTGCGGGTGAGGGAGGAGGAGCTGCCAAGTGCCTGGATTCCCAGCAAATGAGGGTAATTGGCGCCATCTTGGACAACAGCTCTCACACTTCCAGCTCCTTCCTTGTCCCCTGGAACTCCAATTACATGCACAAAAAACCACTTGGTATCATCCTGCAGGTCCCTGACACTTTATTTTTTTCAATCTGTTTTTTTTTCTTTGTATTTCATCTTGTGTACTTTCTATTGCTATGTTTTCACAGTCCCTGAGCTTCTCTTTGACAGTGTCTAATCAGCTGTTCATTCTGTCCAGCAGCTGTTTCATGTCATACATTGTATTTTCCATCCCCAGAAGGTTAATTCGGTCAAGTTGGTGGCTAGGGTCATTTAAGCCACCTGTGTTCTGGATTTTCTGTCTCCTTTTTCCACCAGTTAACTAGAGGCGTGTTGACATCGTCCACTGTCACAGTTGATGTGTTCCTCCGTACAATCAGTTTTTGCTCAGTGTGTTTTGAACCTCTCACTCGGAGCGTACATGTTTAGGCTGGTCATGTCTTGGTTCGTTGACCTCTTTAGCATTGTGAAATGTCCCTCTTTGCATCTCTCTCCATCTTTCTACTTTAAACCGATATGTGTACTTATATCTAAAGTGGGAGCCCTGGGTTGAATAGCTCGACCGCTTAGAGGTTCGTCCTGAAGCACAGAGGTCGCTGGTTCGATCCCTGGTCAGGGCGCGTACAGGGACAGATCGATATTCTGGCCGCACTCTCTCTCTTTCTCTCTTAAATCAGTAAATAACAAAAAAAAAATTTTTTTAAAGTGGGTTTCTTATAGATACAAGATCTTTTATCCAGTCTGACACTGCCCGGGCAGAATTTTGAGTGTGATGAAATAAATACGTTCCTGTGGGTCCAAACTGCCACATGTCCCATGTCGCATGTTGTTCAGGGCCCCCGAGTGTGCCTCCCCCAGTCTCCATCTCCAGTGGGGCCTCCGCGGTCAGCACGGAGAATGACTCTCACTCTATCTCTGAGGCCGTGGGGACTCTGGGGGGGGGGCAGTGGAGTGCTCTGCCCCCTCCTCCCAGAGGCCGAGGCGGGGCTTTCTGGCCTGAGGCCGGCAGTCCTGCCCGCACAGCTGTGGGGAAAGACTCAACCTTCCTGGGGGGGGTGTGTGTGGGGGTGCCTCTACCTTTCTACGAATAAATGAATCAATAGGGGTCATTAGCATTCAAATTAGATTGATCAGGAATTCCTTAATCTACTCATCAGAGGGTACTTTCTTTTTTCTTTTCTTTTTTTTGTATTTTTCTGAAGCTGGAAATGGGGAGAGACAGTCAGACAGACTCCCGCATGAGCCCGACTGGGATCCACCCGGCACGCCCACCAGGGGCGAGGCTCTGCCCACCAGGGGGCGATGCTCTGCCCCTCCAGGGCGTCGCTCTGCCGCGACCAGAGCCACTCTAGCGCCTGGGGCAGAAGCCAAGGAGCCATCCCCAGCGCCCGGGCCATCTTTGCTCCAATGGAGCCTTGGCTGCGGGAGGGGAAGAGAGAGACAGAGAGGAAGGGGGAGGGTGGAGAAGCAAATGGGCGCTTCTCCTGTGTGCCCTGGCCAGGAATTGAACCCGGGTCCCCCGCACACCAGGCTGACGCTCTACTGCTGAGCCAACTGGCCAGGGCCTCTTTTTTTTTTTTTTTTTTTTAATATTTAAGTGAATTTTCTGGAAATTACAGGAGGCAGCTTTGCCTTAGAATTAGTTTGGCAGCTTGTATTTATTGTTTAAAGTATTTATTGTTAAAAGGGGGGGGGGGACGATGGTAGTCTTGTCAACTTCTTTCCCTATCTTCGCTGCCAGGAGAGTCAGCACCGTTGAAAGGGGGCTGGGAGTACACCTCTTTAGAGAGAGCCCGTGCCGCCTGGGCCTGGCGTGCGGCTGGACCGGAGCGAAGAGGGAGACCGAGCTTGCTCAGCCGGGGCTCCGATATCAAAGGCGGTGCGTCCTGCCCGAGCGCTTGCTGAGGCCCCATCTGGGCTCCGGCCCCCCGCGCCGCAGTCTGGAGGTGGGTAGTCGGGGAGCGTCCCCTCTCCCAGGTCACCCGATCTGCTGACACCAACCCCCTGCTGGCTCAGGTTAGCTCTGGAAGCCACCCACATGTCTGTGAATGACAGGCTTCATCTGTCCCGCTAGCGCAGGGGGTCACAGACACCTCGGATGGGGTTTCCAGTCAAACATCGTGGGGCCTTTTAATCCCCCGGTGTCCCCTCGCCAGCGGAGTGAGCCCCCCGTGAGGCGGGGACAACGGAGACTCTGGGGTTGGAGAAGGGATGCAGAGGCAACTTTGAGGAGCCGGATGAGACCCCTGCCACGTGCCCCTGCAGGAAGCAGGCTTGCCCGGGGTGGGCGGGCAGCTGGTACCTGCTGTTCAGAAGACGGAAAACAATCTGTATCTTGCTCTCTCTTGTTTGTGGGACACTGTGAGCCCTGCACACGGTCTTCCACACGCCTGGTCTCACTTTCTTGTCTCCAGCCATCCTGTCAGACCTCACAGTCCCCATTCTACAGTGGGGAAACTGAGGCTGGGGGTGGGGTCACATCAGGCGTAGTCACAAGGAAAAGCCTTTCAGACAATCAACATCTCGAATACCAGGTGGGCGTGGGGTACGGCTGGGGGTGTTTCCCGTGGACGGAAGACAGTGAGCGTGGCTTTGGAATTGGGCTGTCCAAGACCTGCCCAGAACACAGCACGTGGCCCAGTGTGAGCCGGCCGGAGGGTGTGGCAGGATGAGGTACTGGACACGGGTGGGCCGCCCTGGGGCCTGGCCTTCCAGCCGAGGTGTGGCCTCGAGCCCGGCACCCGTGGGTTCTGACAGGGCGACCGGGGCTGTGTTCTTGGTGTGATTACCTCTGTCATCGCTCCGTGGTGCTGGACGGGACTCGGAGGAATTGTCTTCCCATGTGCGGATTTTGCAGAGAAGAAGAGACAGCGGCTCAGGGGGAGGGAGGGCTCTCTGGAAGCATCGGACGAGCAGAGGCCAGGCAGAGCGGAGGTCGCCGGACTCTCCCTCGTGGGGCCTGCCCAGTCCAGCCCCTCACGTCCCGTGGACATGCTCCCACCCTGGGGCTGGAGATAACGCTGCCCCTGAGCTCAGCCCGGCGGGCGTCTGGCTCCCCCCCCCCCATGGTGGTGGTTGTGGGGTCGGTCGTGCGATGGGGGCAGGACAGGGGACTGGTGTAGGGAGGGCACTTAGGGACGGGAGTTTCTCCCACGAAGGTGGGACTTCTTCCAGTCCCCACACTTGGCCCTCAGCAGAGGCTGCTGGGGCTGGGGGCTGTTCCCCAGCCCCTCCACACTCCCTTACAGACCCAGGAGAGATGCTGGGCATGGCCACAGGCGCCCGTGCCTCCAACCACAGGACTGACCACCTCCCCGCGACGATGTCTGGAACGGCAGGTTTCGAAAGCCTGAATAAGGCCAATGCGTGACGGTTCTCCAAGGCCCAGTGCCTCTGGGCGTGGCCGCGTCCCTTACTCTGCTGGGCCCTCTCTGCCCTCTCTTCAGGGCAACGCGCTGGCCACTTCCTCTGGAGCCAGCATGGGGCACCTCCCTGCGGCATCCTTGGGCGTTCGCAGGAGGCACCCCTGGTTGTGGAAGATGGTGACACAGTCCGAGCGCCACCGTTAGATCTTCCCATATCTGGGCCCCTCCCAAGGGGCAACAGGGGCAGCAGGGGCCTCTCTGTCCCGGCCTAAAGCCACCCTGCCCCTGAGTCTCACTTCTGGGCTGGAGGCTGGTCCCCAGGACCTCCTGCTCTCCTGCTCCAGGGGGTCTTCATAGGGCTTCCCGCTCAGGGCCACGATGTCCTCGCCATCTCTTCCCTCCCAGAACCAGAGGTGACAAGGACCTGGAGAGCCTGCCTAGCTGCCCCTCTTTGGTCACCAGACATGTGAGTGACAACAAAGGGCTGGAGTCCCCCAGACAGTGACGTCTCTCTCTGCAAAGAATGCTTCAGATACAACTCTTGTGGTTTGGTCAGCATTTTAAATGATGTCCTGCCTTGTGATTTCTCATTCTGAATAACTGTGTTTGGACCCAACGAGTGTTTGTCACGTGGTGTTCTTTTCCATTAACGGGACCTCCAGGCTGAGTAACTGCGGCCCCGCCCCTCTGGCCGGGGTCTGGATGGGGGCGCTTCCCAGAGGAGAGGTGCTGAGAAGAGGACTTCTCATCCTCTTGAAAGGGAAGGGGTGAAAGCTGTCGCAGGTATTCAGTTCCCCGGTCCCCGGGTTTGCGGGGACCTGGGGTCCCCTGGGAGGCTCCTGGTGAAAGAGGAGGCGAGGGCAGCTGAGAAGGGTGGGGGCAGGGCTGGCGGGATCTGGAGCGGACCAGATGGCAGGAGCAGGTGAGCAGGTGAGCAGGGCTCAGGGTCCCTTCCCCCACCCCTTCCCTGCGACCCCCAGCCCCGCCCTCACCCAGTTCAGGACAAGATGCCTGAGAAAACCGCTTTGTGTGGCAGGGTTGCTAGGCCCGGTGATAGCGGACCGCTCCTGCAGAGCATGAGGGCGCGCAGGCTGCGTTGTGACGGCAAACACTCTGCTGCGTGGGGCGTGTGGGCGGACCGTTGTGGGCGTGTCCCCTGGGCGTCTGTTCCCCTGCACGTGTGCCGATATTTGAGGAGGGAGGGCATGTCGTCAGGGGGCAGGGGTGGAGGTATCGCTGTCAGGATGAAGATCACGCGCGACTAAGGACCTCTTCTCATCAGCCCTGAGATCCATACTCGGTTCAAGGCAGCTTTCTGGTCTTGCTGGCTCTGGGGGTGCGTCTGCAGACGAATTTAGTCTCAGTTATTACGTAGGAGAAACATAGAAAAGGCCATTCGTTTGTCCCTCCACAGATCCATCTGTTCATTGATCTTCTCATCATTTATCCATCGATCAATCTGCTATCCATCCATCCACCCACCCACCCATCATCTATTTATCCATCCACCCACTCATCTACCCACCCACCCCCCACCCACCCATCATCTATCAGTTTTTTCCAGCTTGTGTTGTTTCTGACAAGATGTCTTGGTCATTCTAATGTTTGTCCCCTGTAAGGAGTGCATATTGTTTCTTTGTCTACTTGACTGAGATGTAATTTACATACTGTGAAGTTCATCCTTTTTAGCTTTGTTGTTCTGGCAAACACCTGCAGAGTGTAAGTCCCCCCACAGTGCACACCTGCAGAGTGTAACTCCCACCACAGTGCACACCGGCAGTGTGTAAGCCCCACCACAGTGCACACCGGCAGTGTGTAACTCCCACCACAGTGCACACCGGCAGTGTGTAACTCCCACCACAGTGCACACCGGCAGTGTGTAACTACCACCACAGTGCACACCTGCAGTGTGTAACTCCCCCCACAGTGCACACCTGCAGTGTGTAAGTCCCACCACAGTGCACACCGGCAGTGTGTAAGTCCCCCCCACAGTGCACACCGGCAGTGTGTAAGTCCTACCACAGTGCACACCGGCAGTGTGTAAACCGCACCATAGTGCACACCTGCAGAGTGTAAGTCCCACCACAGTGCACACCTGCAGAGTGTAAGTCCCCCCACAGTGCACACCTGCAGAGTGTAACTCCCACCACAGTGCACACCTGCAGTGTGTAAGTCCCACCACAGTGCACACCTGCAGAGTGTAAGCCCCACCACAGTGCACACCTGCAGTGTGTAAGCCCCACCACAGTGCACACCTGCAGAGTGTAACTCCCACCACAGTGCACACCTGCAGTGTGTAAGTCCCACCACAGTGCACACCTGCAGTGTGTAAGTCCCACCACAGTGCACACCTGCAGAGTGTAAGCCCCACCACAGTGCACACCTGCAGTGTGTAAGCCCCACCACAGTGCACACCGGCAGTGTGTAAACCGCACCATAGTGCACACCTGCAGAGTGTAAGTCCCACCACAGTGCACACCTGCAGAGTGTAACTACCACCACAGTGCACACCTGCAGAGTGTAAGTCCCACCACAGTGCACACCTGCAGTGTGTAAGCCCCACCACAGTGCACACCTGCAGAGTGTAAGTCCCACCACAGTGCACACCTGCAGTGTGTAAGCCCCACCACAGTGCACACCTGCAGTGTGTAAGCCCCACCACAGTGCACACCGGCAGTGTGTAACTACCACCACAGTGCACACCGGCAGTGTGTAAGCCCCACCACAGTGCACACCGGCAGTGTGTAAGCCCCACCACAGTGCACACCGGCAGTGTGTAACTCCCACCACAGTGCACACCTGCAGTGTGTAAGTCCCACCACAGTGCACACCTGCAGAGTGTAAGCCCCACCACAGTGCACACCTGCAGTGTGTAAACCCCACCACAGTGCACACTTGCAGTGTGTAAGTCCCACCACAGTGCACACCTGCAGTGTGTAACTCCCCCCACAGTGCACACCTGCAGTGTGTAAGCCCCACCACAGTGCACACCTGCAGTGTGTAACTCCCCCCACAGTGCACACCTGCAGTGTGTAAGCCCCACCACAGTGCACACCGGCAGTGTGTAACTCCCACCACAGTGCACTCCAGCAGTGTGTAAGTCCTACCACAGTGCACACCGGCAGTGTGTAAACCGCACCATAGTGCACACCTGCAGTGTGTAAGCCCCACCACAGTGCACACCTGCAGTGTGTAAGCCCCACCACAGTGCACACCGGCAGTGTGTAAGCCCCACCACAGTGCACACCTGCAGTGTGTAAGCCCCACCACAGTGCACACCGGCAGTGTGTAAGCCCCACCACAGTGCACACCTGCAGTGTGTAAGCCCCACCACAGTGCACACCGGCAGTGTGTAAGTCCCACCACAGTGCACACCTGCAGTGTGTAAGTCCCCCCACAGTGCACACCGGCAGTGTGTAAGTCCCCCCACAGTGCACACCGGCAGTGTGTAAGCCCCACCACAGTGCACACCTGCAGTGTGTAAACCCCACCACAGTGCACACCTGCAGTGTGTAAGTCCCACCACAGTGCACACCGGCAGTGTGTAAAGCCCCACCACAGTGCACACCTGCAGTGTGTAACTCCCACCACAGTGCACACCGGCAGTGTGTAAGCCCCACCACAGTGCACACCTGCAGTGTGTAAACCCCACCACAGTGCACACCGGCAGTGTGTAAGTCCCACCACAGCCAAGATACATATTATTTCCATCACCCCCTGGAAGACCGTGGGCCCCTTTCTAGCCAGTCCCTTCCCCCTGCCTCAGCTTCTGGGGAGCATGATGGTAGTTTTCATGGGCTTCTGTAACAGAACACCACAGACTCAGGACTTCAACAGCAGACATTTCTAGTCTCATAGCTCCGGAGGCCAGGAGGGCAGCTGCAGGTGTCAGCAGGGTTGGTGTCTGTTGAGGCATCTCCTCCTGGCTGGTAAATGGCCACTTCGCTGCGTCCTACACGGCCTCTTCTTCGTGTGCGTGCAGGGAGAGCTGGAGTCTCCTGGGCTCTTAGGAGACACCAGCCCTGTCGGCGTCGGACCCCCCCTCCATGACCTCCTTTAACCTTTATCACTGCTGTACAAGCCCCACCCCCACATACAGCCACCCTGGGGTTAGGGCTTCCACATGTGAATTTTGGGGAGGACACAATGTTGTCTGTAATACCACTGCTTTATCCTCTCTGTCCATACTTTGCCATTTCCAGAATGTCAGATAAATGGAATTATACAGTGTATAGGCTTTTCAGTCTGACTTTTTTCCCTTAGCATAATATGTGTCACTATGTCAATGTGTGTATCATACATATTTCATATTCCATTCCTTTTGTTTTTTTGGACAGAGACAAAGAGAGAGTCAGAGAGAGGGACAGCTAGAGATGAATAGACAGAAAGGGAGAGAGATGAGAAGCATCAATTCTTCGTTACAGCACCTTGGTTGTTCAGTGATTGCTTTCTCATATGTGCCTTGACGGGGGGGGGGGGCTATAGCTGATCGAGTGACCCCTTGCTCAAGCCAGTGACCTTGGGCTCAAGCCAGCAACCATGGGGTCATGTCTGTGATCCCATGCTCAAGCCAGCGACCCTGTGCTCAAGCTGGTGAGCCCACACTCAAGCCGGCGACCTCAGGTCATTCCTTTTCTTTGCTGAGTAGTATTCCATTGTATAGATGCACCACAGTCTGTTTATTCATAAGTCAGTTGATGAACACTTGGGTTGTTTTCAAGTTTTGGCACATGTAGGTTTTTCTGTGAGTATAAGTGTTCATTTCTCTTTAATTAATACCTAAGAGTGGGATTTTGGGTCCTGTGTTGAGTGAATACTTTTATCAGAAACCGGTAAACTGTTTTCCAAAGCAGCCTCACAATTCTGCACTCCCATCAGCCGTGTGTGAGAGTTCCTCCAGACGTTGGGTGTTGTCGGGGTCTTTTCAGGATCAATAAAGTGGCTCGTTACTCCACTGCCCGGTGAAGAGACTGGCGGTTCCTCAGTGTGGCTTTCCTGGGCTCTGCTCAGCGGCTGATGATGGCGAACATATTCTCATGTGCTTATCTGCCAACCGTTTACCGTCTTTGGTGAAATACTCATTCGAATAGTGGGTTTATTTTTAACTAGGTAGTTTGTTTCCTTATTACTGGCTTGTGAGAGTTCTTTAAATAATTTGGATACAAGTTCTTTATCAGAATGTGGTTTGCAGGTATTTCCTCCCAGTCTGTGGCTTCTCTTTTTAATTAACTAATTAATTAATTATTTTAGCGGGAGAGACAGAGACAGAGAGAGGAACAGACAGGGATAGACAGGCAGGAAGGGAGAGAGATGAGAAGCATCAATTCTTCATTGTGGCACCTTAGTTGTTCATTGACTGCTTTCTCATATGTGCCTTGACCAGGGGCTCCAGCAGAGTAAGTGACCTCTTGCTGAAGCCAGCAACCTTGAGCTCAAGCCAATGACTTTGGGTTTCAAGACAGCGACCATTAGGCTCAAGCCAGCAACCATGGGGTCATGTCTATGATCCCATGCTCAAGCCAGTGACCCCGCGCTCAAGCTGGTGACCTTGGGATTTTGAACCTGGGTCCTCCGCATCCCAGTCCAACACTCTATCCACTGCGCCACCACCTGGTCAGGCTCTTTTTTCATTTTTTAGAGTGTCTTTTAATGAGAAGTTTTTAGTTTTTTTTTAAGATTTTTAAAATTGATTTTTAGAGAGAAGGAGTAAGGGAGAGTGGAGAGAGAGAGAGAGAGAGAGAGAGAGAGAGAGGGAGGAAGGGAGAGAGATTGATTTGTTGTTCCACTTATTTATGCATTCATTGGTTACCTCTTGTATATGCCCTGACCAGGTGTCAAACTGCAACCTTGGCATTTTGCAATGACACTCTAACCAACTGAGCTATTTGGCCAGGGCCAGAAGTTTTTAGTTGAGATGAAGTTTAATTTATCAATTTGTTTTTAACAGATTTTTAAATATAAATGTTTTGATTGTGCTTTTGGTGTCAAATCAGAGAAATCTTTGCCTACCCAAGGTGACAAAGATTTAGCTCCTCTGTTTTCTTGTAGACTTTTTTTTTTTTTTTTTGTATTTTTCTGAAGCTGGAAACGGGAAGAGACAGTCAGACAGACTCCCGCATACGCCCGACTGGGATCCACCCGGCACGCCCACCAGGGGGCAACGCTCTGCCCACCAGGGGGCGATGCTCTGCCCCTCCGGGGCGTTGCTCTGTTGCGACCAGAGCCACTCCAGTGCCTGGGGCAGAGGCCAAGGAGCCATCCCCAGCGCCTGGGCCATCTTTGCTCCAATGGAGCCTTGGCTGCGGGAGGGGAAGAGAGAGACAGAGAGGAAGGAGAGGGGGAGGGGTGGAGAAGCAGATGGGCGCTTCTCCTGTGTGCCCTGGCCGGGAATCGAACCCGGGACTTCTGCACGCCAGGCCGATGCTCTACCACTGAGCCAACCGGCCAGGGCCTCTTGTAGACTTTTTATAGCTTTAGGTTTTCCTGCTTAGTTTTGTGATTCGTTTTGGCCTTCTTATGTATGTGTGCTTATAATTTACAGCAAACTTGGAAACATTTTAGCCATTATTTTTTCATTTTTACTTTTCTTTCTTTCCCTCCCTCCCTCCCTCCCTCCCTCCCTTCCTTCCTTCCCTTTCTTTCAGTGAGAGGAGGGGAGGCAGAGAGACAGACTCCCGCACGCGCCTCTACCAGGATCCACCCAGTAAACCCACTAGGGGGCGATGCTTTGTCCATCAGGAGTGTTGCTCTGTTGCTCAGCAACCAAGCTCTTCTGATCACCTGAGGTAGAGGCCATGGACCATCCTCAGTGCCCGGGGCCAACTTGTTTGGAGTCATGGCTGCAGAAGGAGAAGAGAGAGAGAGGGGGGGGGGAGAAGCGAGAGGAAGAGGAGTGGAGAAGCAGATGGACGCTTCTCTTGTGTGCCCTGACTGGGAATCGAACCCGGGACATCCACACACCAGGTTGATGTGCTACCACTGAGCTAACTGGCCAGGGCTTTTTCCGTCTTTCTGTCGAGGACTACATCAACAGGAAATGTTAGACCTCTTGATGTCACCCTCCAGATCATGGGGTCCTCATTCATTTTTCTCAGTCTGTTTTCCTCTCTTTACCTCAGTTTGGATGGTTTTGGCATTCTGTGTCTCTGAGTGTCCTCATCTTGTGTTCTGCAATATCTAACCTGCTGTGAAGTCCAGGTGGTGGATTTTTCTTTCAGATGTAGTTGCCATTTCTAGAAGTTCCATTTGTGAGTGTGCATAGTTTCCCTTTCTTCCTCATGATGTCCACACTCTCCTTTCAACTGTCACACACTTTAGATGTTTTAAAGTCCTTGTTTCTTAATTCAATCATCTCTGTCATCATATCTTTCTTTTTTTTTCTTTCTTTTTTTTTTTTAGACTAATTTTTCTCCTGGTCATGGGTCACAGGTCTAGTAATTTTTGCTTGTATGCTGAGCATTATGCATGCCACATTGTTCTGAGTTTAGATGTCTTTTACAGTGCATTGAAATTTGTTTTGGCAGGCACTGAGTTTCCTTGTGAGTCAGTTTAATCCTTCCGAAGCTTGCTGTTAAGCTCTGAGAGTTCAGTTCTAGAGCAGCCTACACTGCAGGACTAGTTTACGTTTCTATGACTAAGGCATGATCCTCCTGGGTTGCTGCAGAATCTCACAGGCATTCAACAAGGTCTCTGGCTCCAGCTGGTAGGAACTTGCATGCATCCCAACCCTGGGGGAGTTCTGGGGACTGCTTGGCTCACAGCCCTGCAGCCGGGTCTTGGCCTGCCTCCGAGTGTCCCACTCAGGTGTGTGGCTTTGTCTTCAACCAAGGACTCAAAGAGACCCGATAGACATTTCTGGAATTCTTTCTCTGGTTTGTTGCTTTCTTTTTAGTTTAAAAAAAATTTTTTTTAGTATTTTTCCAAAGTGAGAAGCAGAGGGGAGGCAGACAGACTCCCACATGTGCCCAACCAGGATCCACCCCGGCATGCCCACCAGGGGGTGATGCTCTGCCCATCTGGGGTGTTGCTCCACTGCAACCAGAGCCATTCTAGCTCCTGAGGCAGAGGCCATGGAGCCATCCTCAGTGCCTGGGCCAACTTTGCTCCAATGGAGCCTTGGCTGCGGGAGGGGAAGAGAGAGACAGAGAGGAAGGAGAAGGGGAAGGGTGGAGAAGCAGATGGGTGCTTCTCCTGTGTGCCCTGGCCGGGAATCGAACCCGGGACTTCCACACGCCAGGCCGACGCTCTACTACTGAGCCAGCCGGCCAGGGCCCCTCCCTTTTTAGTGCTCCACCTTACAGATGCTAGCTGTCCCGACCTCCCTAAGCTCCTGTCTGTGTTTCCTCCACTCAGTGAGCAGACCCCTTCCCGGTCTGCAGATTGCCCCCCAGGAAGAAAGCGAAGGTGGCAGAGGGGCTCCGCTTTGTTCTTCTCTAGGGATCGCAGTCCTGAGCTGCCTGTGGTTCAACACCGGAAAAGAGTTCTTTCAGATATTTTCTACTTGTTTCTTTGTAAATGAAGGAAAGTAAGTCCCATACCAGTTCTTCTTTCATGGGTGGCTGTGGAAATTCCAGCTGTGAGTTTCTCACCCACCTGAGAACTGGGGACAATGCCTCCTGCCCTGGGCATTCTGCCCTCCCTCCCAGCCCAGGAAACCAGCCTCCTACCCTCTCTCTGTCTTTAGGCTGTGATAACTCTGAGGACACAGCTCAACTCTGCTTTATCACTGGGTAGCCTGCACGTCTTTTTCATAGAGCTGCTGGGTGACCTAGCTGGGGAGCCGGGCTGAGCCTCTTGGGTCTCGAGGGGGCTGGGTCCGCAGCGTGGTGGGGTTGGGGGCACCACCCTGACCGTATTACAGACCTCCCTCTGGGCTCCCTTTCCTTATGTTCAGGTTTTGATACGGCTGGTCTTCCTTCCTCCCTTCCTCCCTCCTTCCTTCCCTTCTTCCCTCTCTCCTTCCCTTTCTCCCTCCCTTCCTTCTTTCTCCCTCTCTCTCTCCACCCCAGGTCCCCACCTGTCCTGTGGGCTCGGTCATCTCTGCTCTGCTTCTTGCCGGCTCTGAGGCCGCGTGACCCTTGGTGTGCCCGTCTGCGCAGTGGGCACCGATCCCCACGCAGACTTCCACAGGGCCACGGGGATCGGGTCCGGCGGGCACAGGGCCACGGGGATCGGGTCCTGCGGTGCCCTCTGCACGTGGCGGGCACAGGGCCACGGGGATCAGGTCCTGCGGTGCCCTCTGCCCTCTGCACGTGGCGGGCACAGGGCCACGGGGATCGGGTCCTGCGGTGCCCTCTGCATGTGGCAGGCACAGGGCCACGGGGATCGGGTCCTGCGGTGCCCTCTGCACGTGGCAGGCACAGGGCCACGGGGATCAGGTCCTGCGGTGCCCTCTGCCCTCTGCACGTGGCGGGCACAGGGCCACGGGGATCGGGTCCTGCGGTGCCCTCTGCATGTGGCAGGCACAGGGCCACGGGGATCGGGTCCTGCGGTGCCCTCTGCATGTGGCAGGCACAGGGCCACGGGGATCAGGTCCTGCGGTGCCCTCTGCCCTCTGCACGTGGCGGGCACAGGGCCACGGGGATCGGGTCCTGCGGTGCCCTCTGCACGTCGCGGGCACAGCCCCGTTCCCACCGTGTCGTCTCGGCTGCAGCATGGGCTCCCTGGCTGGCGCTGTGTGTCTTCTGGGGGCAGCGGGGAGCCGGGGGGCTGTTCCCGCCCGTGGGGAGAGGGAGAATGGAGGCGCCAGCCGACCGCAGCTGAAGCAACCCCGCCTGCCTCCTTGAATGCGGCCTCTTGACAGACGGATTGTGTCATGTCACTCCTCCCAAGGAGACCCGTCTGCCCCTGGGAGAAGGTGCGAGCGCTTCCCAGACACTGCAGGGGCCCCGCTGTGTAAATTAACTCTTCATTATTCCGTTCCCGGGGCTCCCACGTTGGCCCAGTGCCCGGCACACAGACACCCTCCCGCACGCACGGGGTCGCCCAGACGTGGGGGGGGCACGCCGGGTTCCAGGTAGTGTCTGCCGCCCACAGAGTCGGAGGATGCTTCAAAAATGCAAATTCCCCTTCACCCCTCACTCGTCCCCTGCGCCAGGCACAAAGGTCCCTTGTAGACAGACGAGCTCGCCCTCTGGTATCTAAATATTTTACTGCGGATGCCACATTCAGGTTCACATCTGTCTGGGTTGCGGCGAGCGGGCCGGCCGGCCGTTTCCTTTCTCTGCGGGCCACTGTTTACCCTCCGTCCCCTCTGCAAACACCCGCCCCCCACCAGGACCGGAAATGCCACCTGCAGTTACGATTTCCGAGTGGGGTCATTGAAAAGAGCAGCGGGCAGTTCCTGAGGCATCAAGCGAGCCGCTGGCCGTGGCCTCCCAGCAGCTGGGTGGCCCGCCCACAGCAGGCCACTGGGTCACCCCACCCTCAGTGTCCTCCCCTGTGGGACGGGGGTGGCAAGCCTGCTTGTTCACGCCGCGGCACGGGAAAACGGAGCGAGGGCGTTCAGAGAATCCCCGACTGGCGTCGCCAACGGACCCTGGGTGGGACAGTAAGGGTTCACGACTGCGGGGCTTTCCGATACCAGCTGTGTGCCTCGGTTTCCCTAAATGTGAAACGTTAGCGCCGCTCCGGGCAGCTGCTCATGGGCCGGCTGTGTGGGCGAAATGCGTGTCTCGGCACAGAGCCTGGCCCACAGGTGCCAGTGTTTATTGCGAAGACGTAACCGCATCCTCGTTGCGCCGAGAGGCTCAGATGCAGAACGCGGGCTGTAGATTGGGGTCCTATCCCAGGTGGACCTTGATATGGGAATTTCTGAGAAATGGACCGGTGAGGGAGCCAATCCCTGCTGGACCTTCTCGTGGGGGAGGCGGTCAGGAAGCTCAGGACAGGAAGACCCCCAGGCTCTGTCTTGTCTTACCACGCTGCCTGCAGAGCCTCCCCCCCCCATCTTTGGGGTTCCTGGTCCATCCTGCCGTAGCCTTCCTTCCGGGGAAACTGGAGCCGCCAGCAGGAGGTGCCAGCAGGGTGTCACCCGCCTTGCCCCGGGAGTGGGATACAGGTGAGTCCATTGTTCCTGAGCACAGGTGAGGATAATGTGTCCTGACAGCCCCGGGGGTGGGCCCCGGGCAGCCCTTGCGGGCGCCCGCATTACACAGTGTCCTGGGAGTGCTCCCCATGGCTCCCGGTCTTGTCATGTGCTTCCAGCCCCGGAGGCCTGGCCACACCTGGGAGCAGCCTGGCCCATTCACTAAGTGCTTTGGCGAAGGTCACCATCAGCTGGGGACAGAGTGCGTATTGTCAAGGGTGCCAGCCCAGCCTTTGTGCCCCTGACCGCAGGAATGCCTCAGGCTCACCCTCGTTCACACCAGGGGGGTGCCCACTCCCACAGGGCAGCCTGTCTCCCTCTCTCCTTGCCTCCTTTCAAAGTTGCCTTCGGGGGCCGGAGGCCAAAACAAGCCTCGCCCATCATTTTTCCAAAGCCTAATTGCCGCTCTGTGTCTGTGACGGGCACCGACCCAGGGGCCGGGCCTGCCAAGAATTTCCCCGTGTGAATACCTGCACCGGGCATCTCCTGTGGGAACCGGGAGTCACACAGGACCTGGCGTTTGTCCCCGCCGGCCTGTCTGGTGACATGAGGCAGATCAAAGCCCCATTGTCAGAAGTCATGTTTTCTCTGCTCCTCTGCGGGAGCCCTCGTCCCGCACTCTCCGGTGGGAGGGAGTTGACCCCGAGACGGGACTCCTGTTGGGGCCCAGCATTCCTTCCTGGAAGGTAAAACAGTTTTCCTGGATCTGAGGCTGGGCACGCCCCGAGGAAGAATGAGAAAGCTCCCGGTGGCTTCAGAGGGACAAGCTCCTACTTGGTCGTGCAGGTAGCCGGTAGGAAGGGAAGAACAATGTCACCGATGCTCTGAAGTCACTCACCCAGGCCTCCTGACCCGGCAGGGAGGGGAGGGCCGGTGGCAGGCGCTGGGGCGCGGGGCCTCTGCCCGGCCCCACGTGGAGAGCAGGCAGAGAGGAGGCAGGCTCTGTTCGACAAGCCTGGACAGTGAGTGGTAGGATCATCGTCCCCAGGGACAGCTTCCCTCGCTCCAGGGTCCCATCAAATGACTCAACGGCCTGAGTGGCAGTTTGTGAGTGAGAAAGATCCTGACACATCTTACGGTTCATAGGTCTGCCGGTGCCGGCTGCCTGGAGCACGGAGACGGGAGAGGAAGAGTGCCAGGATAGATTAGTAATGTCTGCCCCGGGGGCCTGGCTCTTTGTCATGGTGCCCGGTGTCATATCTGCCGCCGCTGGTGTGTCAGGATAAGCTAGGTTTTGCTGCAATAACAAACAAGCCTCTGAATCTCAAGGGCTTCTGACTGTAAGGATTTGTTTCCCTCCCCCACGGGGCCCCGCAGAGAAGGGGGCGGCCTCCCAGGGCGTCGGCCCTCCTGCAGTGACTCTGAGGTCTAGTCTAGGCTATGGGTCACCCCGCGGTCGGTCCAGCTGCAGGACAGGTGCAGGGGCTCCTCCTTGGCTTGGTTTGGAAGTGACATGTCACTTTTATCTACTTCTCATTGTCCAGAGCTACCCCTGTGCTTTCTGCCTTCCCTACTCCCAGATGTGTCCCAGAGGGAGGGAGGGAGAGAGGGAGGGAGGAGGGAGGAGGGAGGGAGGAGAGAAGGAGGGAGGGAGGTCGGACACCATCTGGTGGGGACAGAACCTCCTCTCTGCCACTCACAGTGAGGCCCGCTCTTCTTTCTTAGGGGCAAGGAGAGTGGTTCCTGGGTGGGGAGGTGACTTGAATCAAGCCAACAAAGGGAGTTGGCCGTGGTCACTGTTGGGGTCAGCCTAACTCCCGGGCTGGCATTTTTGGGTGGGCTGCTATGCCCCACGGACTAGATCGCCCATCCACCCATTGCTCAGCTGTTGTTCTGTGAATTCTGTCACTCCCAGAGGTCCCTTATCTTCCTGGGGAGCCCAGTGGACAGACCAGGGGCCTCGGCGGACTCTGCCGATGGGTGCTCCCCCTGGGAGCTCTGTGTCCTCTCGGCCGGGGCCCCGATGCTCGCCAGCCGAGGACGGATGACTTGATGAGGGTGAATCACGGGCACACTCCTGGAAAAGTGAGGCTACCCCTCAGCTAAGCTCCTTCCCTCGTTCTCCAAAGACCAGGGTCATGCCCCACACCTTTCCTCGTGTTTCATGTCTGCACTGGACCGGAAGCTTTTGCATCATTGGAAAGTCCGGGGGATTTCAGCTGCAGGAATGGCTGGATCTAGAGGCTCAAGTGCTACCGTCAGTACTTAATCTCACCTTCTCCATTTCTCATGTCTGCCCTCCTCTGAATCAGCTCTGATTGGTCAGGCCAGGGTCACATGCCCACTTCTAAGGCAGCTCTTATAGCCAGGGTCATAAGAAACACTCACTGGCTGTTCTGGGTCTGGGGAACGTCCTTCGCCCCTCTGGAGCCTGGTGCACGGAAGGAGGTTTGCACGGGGAGGAGGCACCAATGCACACGACTCAGTGTGCACGCTGCTCCTGTTTATTAACAATGGCCCATATTCCGGGGTCTTCCATGCTGGAAATGCAGGGGACCATTGTGCAGAAGCCCGAGGGAAGGAGGTGCTCACTCTGCCCAGGGAATGGATGGTCAGGGAAGACTTCCTGGGGGAGGTGTGTTGGCAGACCAAAGGGAGATGGGAAGGGTGTGGTAGGCAGAGGGAACAGCATGGGCAAAGGAGTGTGCCTCCCTGGAGGGTACCTGATTGCTTAGTGTGACCAGAGACCTGGGTGAGGAGACAGGACCTGAGTTTAGGGAGGCTGCTTGGGGCCTGCTGGTTGAGGAGCCTTGAATAGCAAGCAAACTTAAACACTCAGGGGAGACTGGGGGTGAGGGCAGGTCTGGACCCCAGGCAGCTAGAAATGGGCAGAGAATATGCCATGGGTATTTCTCCTCCGTGGCACCCAGGGTAAGGGTGGGTATTTAGGCAGAACTGGGGCCGGGCCCAGTGCGATATTGTGATTTATAAGAAATATATTTTGCCCAGGAGTTCTGGGCTGTGGTGTGGTATGCCAGTTGGGTGTCCGCACTGAATCTGGCATCAGTATGGTGACCTCCCGGGAGCGGGGGACCACCAGGTCACCTAAGGAGGGGGGAACCGGCCCAGGTAGGAAATATATTGGGTCTTTGTCCCCTTGCCTGGCACAGAGCTCCTAAAACCCTTGGGATTTGCAGTGATAAGAGAATAAAAGCGTCTTTTGTTATTTTAATGAAGTGGGCCCTTGACTTCATTAAAAATTTGAATCCGGGGACTGGTGGCCTGTGGAGCCAGCTGTGTGATTAGAGGGTTGACCTTTCCGTCCCACCTCTGGCGGGAGGGGGAGAAGGGCTGGAGTGGCCAATGACTTAAACAGACATCAGGATGTAACGAAGCCTCCACACAAACCCAAGAGGAGGGGTTCCCAGCGCTTCTGGGTGGGTGAACAGGTGGGGATGTGGGGAGGTTGGTGAGCTCAGGGAGGGCATGGACGCTCCGCCTGGTTCCCTCACACCTTGCCTGTGCATTCCTCCTGTCTGGCTGATGGTACGTACCTGCTGACGCTGACGGGCACCAGCACGGCGTGTGTGCCTGGGGCCCTGCAACGGGGATGGGGTGGGGATGGGGGTGGGTTGGGGATGGGGGTGGGGGTGGGGCTGTTCTTGGACCAGGTCACAACGAGGTCAAAGCCACTCTGCAGACCCCCATGTCCGGGGCGGGCAGCAGTGTGGTTCTGCACGGCCCTCTGCAAATCTGAGCAACGCCTCTCGTGTGCCTCCCGGCACCCCCTCCGTGCCAGCTCCCGGCTGGGTGCGAGGACCCTCCCTTGCACTACTCAGCACCCCCCTCGCTGAATGCCACAAGCCCAGTGCTTCTCTCTCTCGCCCTGCTTTGTGCATCCTCTGAGTCCCAGCTCAAGTCCCATCCCGGGTAAAACGCCCCTGATACCCCCAGGGCCCTGCTTTGTGTCCCCAGGCCATGGAGTGTGCCCTGTGGGCACCCCTCCCACCCCCTACCCCAGTGGGAGCCCCGCGTGCGGGTGGAAGAGGGGGTTCGGCGGGGGACAGAACCAGCCCAGGGATGCTCAGCAGTGCCTCGAGCCTACTGCACACACCGCCCGGCACCAAACGTGACCCACAGGGCCCCTCCTGGAGTCGGCTGCCCAGACTCACGGTTAGGGTTGGGGGCAGCCTGGTGGGAAATGACAGTGACCAGCTGAGGGTCTTTACCCTGAAGAGCCCAGGAGAGAGAATGACGAGTCCATTCTCACTCTCAGCACGTATTTACTGATCACCTACTGTGTGCCGGGCAGGTTCCACCCCGGAAGAGGCGGTGGTAGAGCCCCCACAGTGGGAAGAGGCGGTGGTAGAGCCCCCACAGTGGGAAGAGGCGGTGGTAGAGCCCCCACAGTGGGAAGAGGCGGTGGTAGAGCCCCCACAGTGGGAAGAGGCGGTGGTAGAGCCCCCACAGTGGGAAGAGGCGGTGGTAGAGCCCCCACAGTGGGACAGCAGTCCAGTGAATACTCACACACACTCACACACACTCACTCACACTCACACACACACACACACTCACACACACACTCACTCTCACACACACACTCACATTCACACATACTCACACACACACTCACTCACTCACACTCACACACACATACACTCAGTCACACACACACATACACTCACACACACACACACTCACACACATTCACTCTCACACACACACACACACACTCACACACACTCATACACACTCACACACTCACACTCACACACTCACACTCACACACATTCACACTTACACACTCACACACACACACACACACACACACTCACACACGATGTCACCTGTAGGAAGGACAGGGGGTTAACAGAGAGGGTGAGTCCTAGGATGAGAGTCTGAGGCCTGAGGGGTGAGCTGGCCCCTCCGTGTTAACACGGTGTCTAGAAGGCAGAATGTCACTGGCAGAAATGAGGGTGGCAAGGCCTGGGACCTCTCCTCTCTCCTGGGCAGGGACGGAGGTTTGCCAGACAGGCCTTTCAAATGCCTCCCCCCCTCACAGATGATCACCAGTTAGGAGCAGAATCATTTTACCTGCACGTGGGCATCAAAGCCCAATATGTCACGTGGAAGGAGCTACCAGGGGAACCTCTGTGGGTGCACAGGAGTGCCTGGCAGAGGTGGGGCATGCCCTTTCCAACCCAGGACAACGGCAGAGCCTGGGCCACATTCTGCAAAGGGTGGCTTCCCGGGTGCCCAAGGCTCGGAGCGGTCGGAGGACTCACTGTCACCGGTTGGTGTGGGCAGTGCCAGGGCCCCCGGATGCCGAGTGGAACAGCCTTCCCATAGATTCGTCCGCGGGGCAGAAGTCCCCGTCCTGGGTCTCACGGCTGTGTGACCGCAGCAACTGAGACAAGTCCTGGCCTTCAGGTGCTCACTGCGCAGTGGGCGTCACCTCACCTATCTCCGGCTGGTGGGCGAGGGGGTTTGTAACTGTGCTGGGAGGCCCTGCGAGAGCCCCTGGCAGGAGCCGATCAGTCTCTGCTCCCGGGAGGGAGCTCTGCTCTCTGAGAGGACTGCCCAGGGACCACCGGGTAAGTGCATGCAGGAAGGTAAGCGTGAGTGAGGCGTGCCCAGGGACCGCCGGGTGAGTGCATGCAGGAAGGTAAGCGTGAGTGAGGCGTGCCCAGGGACCGCCGGGTGAGTGCATGCAGGAAGGTAAGCGTGAGTGAGGCATGCCCAGGGACCGCCGGGTGAGTGCATGCAGGAAGGTAAGCGTGAGTGAGGCGTGCCCAGGGACCGCCGGGTGAGTGCATGCAGGAAGGTAAGCGTGAGTGAGGCGTGCCCAGGGACCGCCGGGTGAGTGCATGCAGGAAGGTAAGCGTGAGTGAGGCGTGCCCAGGGACCGTCGGGTGAGTGCATGCAGGAAGGTAAGCGTGAGTGAGGCGTGCCCAGGGACCGTCGGGTGAGTGCATGCAGGAAGGTAAGCGTGAGTGAGGCGTGCCCAGGGACCGTCGGGTGAGTGCATGCAGGAAGGTAGGTGTGAGTGAGGCGTGCCCAGGGACTGTTGGGTGAGTGCATGCAGGAAGGTAAGCGTGAGTGAGGGTGCTCCAGGAGCACACCCCCACCCAGGGAGGCCCGGCCGGCCTTGTCCCCCGTCTCGTGGCGAGGCCATGGGCGGGCGGGAGGGAAGCACAGCAGGAATGTCAGGGGGCTGAGACGGCAGTTGGCTGGCGCTCAGGAGGGCACAGGAGGAAGCGGTGTCCAGAGGATTAGGAAGGCACCAGGCGGGAGGAGGCGTGGAGGGCCGTCTCAGGTCAGACAGGAAGCCAGATAGGGGGCAGAACGACTGGGAGAGGCTCCCTGGGATCCAAGGCCCTGCTGGGGAAGTGGGGAAGGCTACTCAGGGTCAGGCTGGAGGGAGGAGGGCCCGGGCCACCAGCCGTCATGCCGGCCCAGATGGTGCCCACCCGGGTGCCCGCCGAGCCCTCTCACAGCCTGTGGGGGACCCTCAGGCCTGGTCCTGCCCTTGCCCAGCTCTGTGGCAGCCAGCCCTCCTGGATGCTGGGGCCACTGTGAGGAGGAGGCTCCTGGCCGGGGGACAGCACAGCAGAGGTCCCCAGAGGGGCAGGAGTGGACCTGCCCTTTCTGATGCGTCCTGAAACCTTGGTCCCAGGCCCTGCTGGGCTATGCGGTTCTGCGGTGCCTCCAGGCCCTGGGGGCGGGGGGCTGCCATCCGGCCCCCACATGTCCTTGGTGGTGGCCTGGTGGGCTTTGGGCCAGTAACCCTCAGAACAAGGAGGCAACGCCAAGCACCAGTCTCTGGAAGGTGCCAGGAGCCCATGCCTGGTACCTAGGACTCTCTTAGCATCGTCCTCCGACCCCAGCCCCACCCGGGGCGGGGCCACTGTCCCAGCACCTAGCAGTTCAGGGCTTTGGGGGTGACTCAGCAGGGTTTCTCAGAGATGGTCCCAGGAAACACCAGTTCCATGAGACACTCCGAGCAAAGGGCTTCTGGGGTCCGATTGGCTTGAGAAAGTCGGCAGGGTGGGGCAAAGGCTCCGACCGACCGGGGTCCAGGGACAGCTTTGCGTCACCTCCGAGTCCCGAGCTCCTCCTACCCTAGCGATGCCCGTGAGAGGCGCCGCCGCCTCGTGTGTCCGTGCTGTCCCCATCTTAGACACAGCTGCGCCGCCCTGCCCTCGGACTTGCGAGGGGACTCCCTCTGGAGGCTGGGCCAGCTGCTCCCCGGCTCCATGTTTGAGGCACCTCCTCCCAGCCCTGGGGGACAGGCGTGTGCTGGAATCCTCCATGCTGGGGGTATAGGGGGGCCATCTGCCCCCTCGGTGGGGGGGGAGCCCAGCACCTGCGTGGTGGGGAGGTCAACGGCCGGGCCACCAAGAGCAGGGGCGCTGTCCTGGCTGGTGTAGTTACAGTGAAATGGGGTCAGGGGTCTCTCTTCAGGCTTCTGGCCCCCCCGGGGAGGCTGGGGACAGGAGGGAGAGGAGGTGGGCAGTCAGAGCGCCCAGAGGGGGCCGGGAAACAAGGCAGGGGAAGAAAGTGGCTCCCCAGACCTCAGGGTCTAGCTAGGCTGATGACCGACTCATGGCTGACCGGAGTGGGAGGGGCCAGGCGCGAGGCTCAGGAAGGTCAGAGTCAGGGAGCCAGGTCAGGTGTAAAGGAATTTGGGAAAGGTTGGGGGTCAAGGCGCTCTGGAGCTCAGCTTGGAACATGCTGGGGGGGGGCTGCCCTGAAGGCAGAGAGAGGGATTCATCTGCGTGAGCCGCCCCCGGGACCCCACGATGGGTGGGGCCCAGGGACGACTGTCATGGTGGGCTGAGAGCCAGACGACAGCCAGCGCCAGCGCCGCAGAGTAGGAAGCGCCCGCTGCCGGAGGTGTTTTAGCAGAGCCGGACCCCCTCAGGCTGTGTGTCGGTCAGAGCCAGCGTTGGGTCGGGGTCAAGGGCACGGCTAGTGTTGGCTTCATTCACTCAGCACCTGCCCTGTGCAAGACACAGTTCTGGGATTGAACCCGAGCTTTCCCCCTTCCTGGTTCCGTGACCTCGGGCAAGTCACTCAACTTCTCTGAGCCCGGTTTCCTCGCTCTGAAGTGTCTGCCTTTTTCATCAGCTGGAAAGAGTGAGTCTGAGAATGGGCCTCAAACAGCCCTCAGTGAATTCCAGGCCCTTCCCCAGGCCAAGGGGGATGCTGCTGATTTTGGGTAGACCCCCCCTGCCCTGGCCACAGAGAAGGCAGCGTGTAGGGATGGGCATGGGGGGGGTGCCCAGGGAACAAACCCACCTGCTCTGTGACTGTGCGCTCCTGAGGGTCTCGGGGGCTCGGCTTGCCGAGTGGTGCCCTGGGGACACATGGGGCCTCCGTGTGGAGGAGCTGGGGCCCTGAGCTGGTGACGGGCGGGATCCTGCCGCTCAGAGCCCCTCCTCGGCGGCGGGCACGGCGTGGGAACGCTCCGGCTCGGGCTTCGTATGTTCCCGCAGATTGACAAGGTCCAGGGCCTGTGTGCTCCTCCCAGAGGACAGGATTGACGGCTGATCAGTGGGGGGCAGGCGGCCCAGGCAGGGTGTGCTGGGAACAGCGAGCCCCCGACTCCCTCCTGGCCCTCCCCTCCCCCAGGGCTGTCCCTGGCTCCTCAGTTAAGACATCTGAGGGGAAGGGGCTGAGGCCCCGTGGGGCCTGAGACGGTGGCCGGAAGCTTGGCACCCACAGCACCGAGGCGTGGGGTGTGCAGAAGGAACATGGGCTCTCTCCGATGGGGCCTTTCCCTTAGCTCGCCAGGGTCTCCTGCTCCCACCGGGACCCTTTCCAACCCCCTCCCTGCTCGTCACGGCTCCATGTCCCCTCCGTGCCTTCCAGGACCCCCCAGACTCTTGCCCTGTAACAATCCTGAACTTCCTAACCCACACCGGCCTCCCAGACGAGCCCACGGCAGAGATGGGCGCGTGGTACCGGGTGAGGGGCAGCGCGTGGCCCGGCGCACGGCCCAGGGGACCCCTTTGGCCAGGTGAGAATAGGAGCCCGGACAGACCGCGTAGCTTCTCTCTGTCCAGCTGCCTTTTCCTTGCAGTCTGTGGTGACTTGGTTTTGGGGACCAGCACCTCAGTCAGCTGCGGTTAGGACCCTTGGAGATGGTCCCAGCCCAGGGGTCTGGGGGGCCCTGGGCTTCGAGGAGGGGCACCAGGGACTGTGGCCAGGGCCTCCGGGGCTTCATGGGTTGCAGCAGACGCCTCCACGTGTGTCTGCCCGTGTGCTCACTCGGGTCCGATCGCCCACCTGAGCAGAGTTCCAGGGACACCTGTCAGGTCAGTCTCCTGGCTGGAGACGTCCGCAGTCCAGGGCTCTCTCTCCCTCTGGCGTCTCCAGTGGGGAAGTAAAGGGGGTGCTGGTCTAGCCTCGGTCCCCCAGCCTCAAGGACAGAGAGGGAAGATGAGGGAGGGAGGCTGTTTTGCTGGCCGTTGGGACTGAGGTTGGGTGTTTGACAGTCTCCTTACGCAGCTACAGTTAGATCAGATTGGATTCGCCCATCCAGCCACCCACCTAATTTCCAGTCCATCTCTCTGTCTACCCTCTGTCCTTCATTCTATCCATCGTTCTAGTCCTCCAGGCTACCGTCCCTCTGTCATTGGTTCATCAATCCATTCACTGCTTACTGATCCTATTCATCCATCTACTCATTCACAAGTCTATGCATCCATTCATCCATCCAGTCACCTGTCACCCTTTCGATCATCCACCCACTTCATCTACCTATCCACCTATTAGTCCATGAACCACTCTATCTTATAGTTCATCTACCCATCCACCATCCGTCCACTTATCCACCCTCCACCCACTTATTCTCCATCCATCCATCCATCCATCCATCCATCCATCATCCATCCATCCTCTCATCCCACTCATAAACATGGCACTCATTTATCCAATAATCTATTTGTCCAATTATCTCACTGTTTATCCACCTATCCCTTTACTGACCCAGCTAAGTATCCGTGAACAGATAATGTCACAAAATTGACATTGTCAGTGTCAGCTGCCTTCTTGGTTGCTGAGCCCAGTGATGATCCCACTTCTTGAATTGTATGATTATCTACTTGGATGATCAAAACATTGAGGCAGGGGAGCAACACATTTATGAGAAATAACTACTGAGGGTCAGACAGACCTGGGTTCAAATCCCAACTCTGTCATCTCATGAGCTCTGTGGTCTGGGGCCAGTCACTGACTTCTCTGAGCCTCGGTTTCTTTCCGTGTAAAACAGGGGTCCCCAAACTTTTTACACAGGGAGCCAGTTCACTGTCCCTCAGACCGTTGGAGGGCCGCCACATACAGTGCTCCTCTCACTGACCACCAATGAAAGAGGTGCCCCTTCCGGAAGTGCAGCGGGGCCAGATAAATGGCCTCAGGGGGCCGCATGCAGCCCATGGGCTGTAGTTTGGGGACGCCTGGTGTAAAACAAGGGTGTGAACATGGAGACTGTTCTGAGGACTAAAGAGAAGAACCTGGGAGGCTCTGCACATGGTAGCTGGCTCATCTGAGTTCGTGCCCCGGAGAAATGACTGTTGCAGGGAGGGCTGTGCCCAGGGCTTGCTCCTCTCGACTCTGAGCAACTTGCCATCCTGTGCAGATGGCCCCCTGTGCATTCAGCACAGCTGGCTGGTGCCAACAAGAGGCAGAACTTTGGGGCCATTAGGGACCATTGGATTCTTGCCTCCAGATGTGACGCTGGCCTGGCCCCCCCAATGCCAGATGGGGGGACCCTTGCCTCCCACCCTCCCCACCCCTGCCAGGCTCAGGAGAGGTGTGCCTAGGGAGTGGCACAGAAGCCAGAGCCCAGGTCCTCTGAGCTCATCGCTCTGCCCGCCAGGTGGGCCGGTCCGTCCCGGCGGCAGGTAAGTACAGGACCCCGCGTGGCAGAGTCGGCCCGAAGGGGCAGGGTGGCCGCTCAGGTCCTGGCAGCACGGCTCTTGGCAGCACCCGGGTCCGGCAGGAGAGGAGGCCTCTTTCACAGTGTGCCTGGCCCTTGGTGCCCCTCCCGGGGGGCCGTCTGTCTGGACCTGGGAGCCCCAGATGGCCCGGACAGCAAGGACGTCCAGGCGTAAGGCCTTGCCTGCAGGCGGGGCCCCCGGCTCTCCGTGTGGCCCCCTCTGGAAGGACTCAGACCCTCCTGACTCGACAGTGCCTGCCGGGCATCAACGCCTTCTGCACGAGTCGTCCTTTGGCCTCACTTTGCAGATGGGGCCGCTGGCCCTCCGAGCAGAGCGGTGACTGTCCAAGGTCACTCCGAGAAGGGTTGGTTTGACTCAGCTGTGCCCGAGGGCTGAGGTCCCTACTCTGGACTGCCAGTCCTCGGCTGGGCCAGCGCTCTGCCCGGCGTCCCTCGGCTTACCCAGCTCCCTGGCCCCAGGAACTCCGGGGTGCCCCGCCCAAGCCCACCCCAGCTGTCCCCTTGAAAAGCCCTCCCTGACCCTGAGTCCCGAGGCTTGGCTCCAGGGTCTCTGTGGACCTTGATGTCTTCCTCTGCCGCAGGGCAGAGCACCCCCCCCCCCGACCTGGGGGCCGCCTCGCAGATAAAGCAAGAGCTGCCCTGTGAACCTCGTCCTGGGCCCTCCATGCACAGACGGGGCCCGACACGTAACACGTTAAAATCATGTCGCAAGTGGACGCTGATCCTGATCTCACTCTATCCTCAGAAACCGGGTCTTTGGGGACAGCGGCTACGTCTCCATTTGGTCTGGTAGGGGGGCTGCGTGGGAGGGGGGTGCGTAAAGCTCAGGTTGAAAGACGGCAGGGACGTGTGATTTAATGGTAGGAGGGAGGGCTGCAGAGAGAAGGAGGAGCTGGAAGCCTTACTGCCTGGTGAAGCCCACAGCTCTGCGGCCGGACAGGGGCCCACAGTCCCCCCGCTGCCCACAGCAGCTGTGTGGCTCTGGTTGAGGACTGCACCTTTCTGCGCCTCGCATTTCTATTCCTTCCCTACAGAAAGGAGCCGACCTGAACCCACCCCCAGAGGATTAAACAGAAACGGTTGTGCGAAGGCCTATCGCAATGTAAGAACTCCCTCAGTGAATGACATTCGAATGTTCCCCTGCCCTCCTCCCTTCCGGGACAAACCTGGCCCAGCCGCTCGGGTCCGGGCGTGCCCCGGTGCCCCGGCCCTCCTCCCGCCTGGCCTGGGCCCCCCTTGGCTTGTTAAAACCCCCTGGATCACGGCCACTCCCAGGTAAGTCCTGGTTATGTAATTGCCGCTGAGTGCTTGCCTACACAGCAGCTCGGCTCTTCCCTCCCTCGCTCGCTCGCTCACCCGTGTTTACTTTTTGGCTCAGGGGAGAGGTCCATTCAGAAGAAATTGCTATTGTTTCTCAGCCTTCCCATGGGAAAGTGGCAGGAGGGCGGAGCCCGCGAGCCAGTCGGGGAGGGGTGGCGGGGAGGAGGATAACGGGGAGCAGGCCCTCGCGCGGCCCAGGGTTTTCCTGATACACACAGCTCACCACCTACTGCATTTCCTTACAGACTAAAGCCTCAAAGCATGTTTTTTTTTTGTTTTGTTTGTTTGTTTGTTTTTTTGGCACTAGCTGATTTTTTGATCACCTTGAAAAACTGAAGAAAGAGGTGGGTCATGATCTCATCCACTTGTCTGGTCGTGAACACAATGTTCTGTTGGCTTTTAATTCATTCATTCATTTATGCGTGCATGCATCCATCTGTCCATCCGTCTATCCATCTACACATCCACCTGTTCACCAACCCGTCCATCTACCCTCCAGTTATTCATCCATCCATCCATCCAACTGTCTGTCTTATCCATCCGTCCATCCATCCGTCCATCCATCCATCCATCCATCCGTCTGTCTATCCATCCGTCCATCCATTCATCCCTCCTTCCCTGCCCTCCCTTTCTTCACCTAGCATGCATTAAATTAGTAGAAGACATACTGGACCACAGGTCCGGCGGCCACTGTGTTAGAGCGGAATGCTCTGGCGGAAAGCTCACTTTGAGAAGATCACCTGCCCAGGTCTGAGTCTTCGATCCGTCATTTTCCCTCCTGTCCTCCTGTTCTCGACCGAAGCCTTCCCCAGTGTGAGCTTCAGTGTCCTCATCTGTGGAACAGGGCAACCAGGACACTTGTCTTATTGTTTTGAGGGCACAATACGAGGCACGCATGGGAATTCCTGGAATCACGTGGGACTTCCCGTGGGAGCATTTCGGGTCCCCTGCTTTGGGGTGGGGGAGGGGACACTAAAACAGGGCAAGAGATAGCCTTGCCTCTGGTGTTTCCTGGGCCGTGGGGCCAGGGGCTTCTGTGTTCTGTGAGAAGGTGGAGCTGGAGAGCAGTGAGGGGGACGAGGCCAGAGGCAGGGCCAGGAAGGGTCTGGCGCACCGTGGTGAGGAGGCGAGAGTGAGGGTTTTGAGCACAGGGATGGGCTGGTATTTTGGAAGGACCCTCTGGCTGCTGTGTAGGGAACATATTAGAAATGGGACCCTGTAAGGAGGGGAAACCAGTTCGGGGACCTGAAGTTCCTAGATAAAGACCATGAGACTGAAGGACAGGGAGTGTGGCCCTGAGCTTCACAGACGTTCTTTCTCCTAAATACAAAACTGTGCAGGCATCAGAGTCGGTGACCGAAGCTTCGGGTGGCCTGGCTCACACCAGACCCCCTGGTGGCTCAGGGGCACGGAATTCGTACCTTCCTCTGCCATCCTGTGTCCCTGGCAGACATTGCGAATCGAGTGCAGTGTTCCTTCTCCTAAACTGTGCTGTCCAATACGGCAGCCGCTAGACAGCATGTAAATACGGACACTTCACGCGAAGTCAGTTAAAGCACAACGAAGTCGACGATCCCGTTGCTAAGTTGCAATAGCCACACTGCGAGTGCTCGATATTGTGGCTAGTGGCCCCGTGGTCGGACGGAGAAGATACAGAGCTTTCTGTCCTCACAGAAGTTCTCCTGGGTTGTGCTGGCCTCGGTCAGGACACCGTGGCCGGTCCCCTTGTTCTGGCAAGGAAGCGGAACCCTCGGGCCCCCTTGGGTCGGGTGGGGGTGGCTCCTGCCTGGCCCCAGCCCTCCCTGTGGTCACATCTCACCACAGGCTCTGTTTCCGTTTGGATTTGACATGTGGCAAGGTCAGACTTAAAAAAAAGCCAAGTCCGCCCTGGCCGGTTGGCTCAGCGGTAGAGCGTCGGCCTAGCGTGCGGAGGACCCGGGTTCGATTCCCGGCCAGGGCACATAGGAGAAGCGCCCATTTGCTTCTCCACCCCTCCGCCGCGCTTTCCTCTCTGTCTCTCTCTTCCCCTCCCGCAGCCAAGGCTCCATTGGAGCAAAGATGGCCCGGGCGCTGGGGATGGCTCTGTGGCCTCTGCCTCAGGCGCTAGAGTGGCTCTGGTCCAATATGGCGACGCCCAGGATGGGCAGAGCATCGGCCCCCTGGGGGGCAGAGCACCGCCCCATGGTGGGCTTGCCGGGTGGATCCCGGTCGGGCGCATGCGGGAGTCTGTCTGTCTCTCCCTGTTTCCAGCTTCAGAAAAATGAAAAAAAAAAAAAAAAGAAAAAAAAAAAGCCAAGTCCTTCTGGGACGACCCTTCTCAAGTTTTCTTTCTTTCGGTCTCTTAAGAAAAACAAAGCAAAAAAAACAAACAAACCAAAACCCCAGAAGTAAACCCCTTGCCTGGCCGTGTGGCGCAGAGGTAAGCAGCGAGCCCCTTCTGCCCCGGGCTCACCTCCTGTCTCCAGCCCCAGGGACTGACTGCTCCTGTTTTCACGTCTATTTTTAGTGCCCCTCGGTGAATGTCATTGCCTCCGGAGGCTGACATTTCATACTCTGGGAACCTTGACCTGCCGCCTTTCCGGCGGTGAGCTGAGCCTGCCCTTCCATGCCCCAGGAGGACAGAACAATGATCCTCAATAATCACCAGCTTCTGGAAAATCGGAAACGCAGCCTCCGCCATCCAAGGCCGCCCTTCGCCTCAGCAGTGCGGCCATGCGGGCGGCCACCTCGCAGCTGACCTCCTCCAGGGGCCACCCACAGCCGCCTGCCCGAGGCTACGCCCTGGGGCCACCAGCATGCCCGAGCAGAGGTGGTCGGCAGCGAGGACTGGGCTGGCCACGTGACCAGAGGGCAGAGCACAGGGCTCAGGCACAGCGAGGAGAACTTGGTGGAGGAAGCATTCCCAGTTGTGTGGAGACCAGGGGACCCCTGCACAGAGCAAGGCGGGCACCCTCCAGGGTGGATGGAGTAGAGGGGGAAGGGGAGAGGGTGCCCCGCTCTGTGTGGGTGGGTGTGGTCTCTCCTGGGGGGGGGGCGGCCTGATTGGTCCAAATGCCTGCACCTCTGATCCTGGGCTGCGTTCTGTGCTAGGTCCTGGGGGATGGGGATGGGGGGAGGTTATTGGGACAGGGAAGGAGCCCCGGGTGGCTGCTGGCTCAGGGGCGGAAGGGACAGAGGGCCTCACGCCTGCCGGCAGGGACGTCCCCTCTGGGGGTCCCTCAGCCCCTTTGGGAGCGGGGAGCCAGGATGGGCCTGGCCCTTGGGGACAGGGGGGCGGTGCTTGCTGAAGTCACCTTTGACAAGGAAAGCAAAGGTCACGGGAACAATTCCTCCTTTTCACTCGGGGCGACCTGGCAGGCTGGGGCTAGAGCTGACAGAGGGTGTCGGCCCCTCCCGAGCCACCCAAGACAAACAGGGCGACAGGAAGTTCCCACGCTCCCAGGGCTGCTGCCGGCAGGGAGCCTCCTGCGCTGTCACCTGCAGCCTGGGCTTGGGGGAGGGCGGGGCCTGGGCTTGGAGGAGGGCGGGGCCTGGGCTTGGAGGAGGGCGGGGCCTCAGCCACCTGCAGGTGAGCCAAGAGCCGGCCCACTGCGGGAAGGGCCGTGGGCACGTCCGTCCGCTGAGCACCTATTCCTGTTGCATTTTGCAAATATCTTCTCACCCAATCCTTATGAAAACCCTGCTAACTTGGCATTGTGACCCTCACCTCACCCAGTGGAGACCTGAGATCCAGGGAGGGCCACGTGACTTCCCTCGGGGCGCGTGGGCTCATTGGTCTATCCTGTATTCGCTCAGCAAACCTCTGTTGAGCCTCCGCGGTGGGCCAGGCGCCCGTCTGCGAGGGACCAGAACGTGGTCAGGACAGTGGCTGCAGGAGTGCCCATGCCGCAGCAAGAGCCCACCAGGAGTGGGGACCGAGGGGCCCATCTGCCCCGTGGGCCAGTGACTCCCTGAGCCATCCTCCGCGGAATATGCTAGAACGGGATAGGACGGCACAGCCAGCCTTGGGGTGAGGCCCTGAAGGACCATGACTCGGTTTTCTAATTTTGTGCTGGGGTTACTCCCGTGACCTCCGGTCCGGGGCGGTGGGGAATTTGCCTTGAAATCAGCATAGCTGAGGCCCCTCTACTGCCCGTGAGCACTTCCAAGGGAGTCAATGAAGTGAAGGTCAGGGACCCCCGGGCCCCAGCCACGTGCGGAGGCCTCTCCCAGGGGCTTTCCTCAACGACGCTGACTGAATGCCTGCTGCTTGCAGCTGGGGCTCCCAGGGGTGCAGACAAGAACCTCCCCCAACTCAGTGCTCAGCCCAGTGCCTGGCAGATAGCAGGTGCCCAGGAGGAGCTAGACAAAGGATTGTGGTCATTGCTGGGTCACCACTTGTCACTCGTTGCCTGCCCCCTGAGGAGAGTTTCCTGGGGGCTCCCTGAAGCTGTAAGGGTCACAGGGCCTTCGGGTCTAAGACCAGCCCTGGGAATGGCCACACAGCTCCCTCACAGGGACCCCATCACGGCTGGTCCCCAAATGGGGCAGCGAGCCTGAGTAGCCATGTGCTGGTTCTGGGGCCCCCTCAGTGCCCACAGTTAGGATGAAGTTTGCCCCAGCCATCACACAGCTCAGGCTGGAGCCTGGGACGGGTATCAGCTGCGGGAGCCCGGAGGACGGTCAGAGCCAAGAGGCAGACGGAGAGCGGGGCCTGGCGTTGGTCCTGGCGATGGGGCTGCACGAGGCTCTCCCCCTTCCTGGGCCCCCGCCGTGAACCCGGTGTAACCCCTACATCCCGCTTCCTGGGCCCCGCCGTGAACACGGTGTAACCCCTACATCCCCCTTCCTGGGCCCCGCCGTGAACACGGTGTAACCCCTACATCCCCCTTCCTGGGCCCCGCCGTGAACACGGTGTAACCCCTACATCCCCCTTCCTGGGCCCCGCCGTGAACACGGTGTAACCCCTACATCCCCCTTCCTGGGTCCCCGCCGTGAACACGGTGTAACTCCTACATCCCGCTTACTGGGCCCCCGCCGTGAACACGGTGTAACCCCTACATCCCCCTTCCTGGGTCCCCGCCGTGAACACGGTGTAACCCCTACATCCCCCTTCCTGGGCCCCCCGCCGTGAACACGGTGTAACCCCTACATCCCCCTTCCTGGGCCCCGCCGTGAACACGGTGTAACCCCTACATCCCCCTTCCTGGGCCCCCGCCGTGAACACGGTGTAACCCCTACATCCCGCTTCCTGGGCCCCCACCATGAACACGGTGTAACCCCTATATCCCCCTTCCTGGGCCCCGCCGTGAACACAGAGTAACCCCTACATCCCTCTTCCTGGGCCCCCGCCGTGAACACGGTGTAACCCTATGTCCCCCTCATCTCTCTGACCCCAGAGTCTCAAGGTCAGGAACTAGGTGCATTGCAGCCACATGGCAGGTGCTCTGGGGGCAGGTCTCCGACCACGTCCTTCCTCGGCCAGCGCCCCCTTCGTCCAGTTCCCGACGGCAGAAACAGGAAGTCAGACCCACGGCTGGGGGACTGGGTTGGGTGCCCTGAGCGTGGGACAGCCCTGGCCACTCGTTGACTCTGCCACCCGCCTACTTCTGGTCCTGCTCACCCGTTTACCCACCCTCCTACCCAACATCCCCCGCCCGCCTCCCCACCTGATCCAGCCGTCCCATCCTCCCATCCGGCCCTCCGCCAGCCCCCGAGCACGCAGCCGCCACCCTTCCCTCCTCCCGGGACCATCTCTTCACCCCCAGCCCCCTCCACGGAGAGCTGTCCCCCGCCCTGCCATTGGGGCGCCTGCACACCCATCCGCTCCCTCCCATCCCTCGTGCACACCTGACGTGGCACGTGGGCATCCGCAAGGCTGCGGATGATTCTGGATAAAGTGGCAAAAACCAATAGCTCTCCCGTCAGCCACACCCACCCACCCCTTCTTTCCTTCCTTTCCCGGGAGGTCAAAGGGCATGGGGGTCGGGGAGTGCGGGGTGGGCTCTGCCTTTTATTAGCTGCGTGGCCTTGAAGGAGTTCACCGACGTGTCTGTCACAGAGTGTGGAGAGCCACGATCAGGGGCCACTTACAGGGACGGCACCACCTCAGGGTGCCCGACAGCGCTCAGGGCACGGGGTGCGGAGACCACTGAATGCCAGACTAGAAGAAAACCACCTCTTTTTGCCGTTGTCACGGCCCCCCTCCGGTCCCCTCCCCCCGGGCTTCCCTTTCTTCTCACTGGCCCTGTTGCCTCCCTTTTCCAGTGACACGCTTCTTTCTTGTCTAAGCAGCAGGGTAACACCTTTTCGATAAAATGGAAGTGACACCTCCCATGGCGATGAAGCCATGGCCGTGTCCTTCGTCCGGCGCCAGGGAAGGAGCATTCCGCACCCCGTGCTGTGTCCTCTCCCCCCGGGAATGTGACGAGGACGTGTGAAATATTTGTCCAGATCAGCTGTCATGAGTGAGGCGTCCCAGTAACCACAGCGTGTTGGCCTTTCTCCCCAGCATGCCCGGGGTGGTCTGGCTAATCCGGGTGTGTGGGAAGAAGAGGCCTTGCTCGCGTGCTGGCTGAACGGGGACCAGGACCCTCAGGTGCCACCGGTGCGAGGCGTCTGAGGCGTCTGACCCATTCAGCTGCTCCCAGGGCTGGGCTGTGTCAGAGGCGGGGCCAGAGCTCTGGTGGGGGCCAGGCCTCTCTCGATGCACGTGGCTTTTCTTCTTTCTCATGCATGGGAGAAACTATTCATTATCATCTCCTTTTAGAGGAAGAGACTGAGGGTCAGAGTGGATATGAAACACTTGCTCGAGGTCACAACCAGTGGACACATTTCAGGCCTGTCTGTCACCAACATCCAGCTCTTGCTGCCACAGACAGAAGTATTGCCACTCACCTGGTCACTCCGTCCTGAAGTCCCCATTGGGCTTCTGAGAAGGCAAGGGTCCGAGAAGGATGCCTCCTATGCCTGCACACCCAGGTGTTTCCTGTACATGATGATGGCCTGGGCTGAGCTTCCGACCTCAGCTGAGACCCAGGTCCACAGCTCCTCCACAGCACAGGCTCTGTCTCCGCTCCATGCGGTGACTCGCCTGGCACACCTGTCTCCGCCGGAGCGCCCAGCTCCCGTCTCTGAAAACCCTCCGACACCAGACACTGCTGCTCACAGGCCTTGCCGCAGAACGCAGTGTCTTCCGGGGAGCCAGGCGGGTCTGGGTGGCAGTCGGCTCATGATGGCCTCTGGTGACCCTCTGCTCTTGACCTCACACCCTCACCTCAGACAGGCCTCCCCAGATCATCAATCGGATGCTGTGGAAACAAGGGAAGGTGCCTCCCAAGGCCACGTCATAAACGCCCTGTGGCTTCTGCCCTGCTCTCTGGAGCTGGAGCGAGCCAGCGGTCACGCCGTGAGGACGCTCGGGCAGCCTGGTGGAGAGGCCCCGGTGGCAGGAGCTGAGGCCTCATGCCCACAGCCGGTGAAGGCGCCGTCCTGGAGGCGCGTCTGCCAGTCCCAGACCGGCCTCCAGATCGCGGCAGCCCCTCCGCCATCTTCCCTACAGTCTCACGAGAGGCCCTGACCCGGAGCCTCCGACCCACCAGCGCCCAGATCCCTGACCCGTTACTGTGTCACAGTACTGTGTTCCTCTGTCACTGTGAGAGGGAACAGCTAGCAGTTGTTCCCAGCCGCTAAGTGTTGGGGTGACTCGTTACTCGGCAACAGACAACTGATGCCTGAGGTTGGGACTGTGCTCTTCTCCTTACGAGCTGGGTGACCCGGGCCAGCTTGGAGCCTCGGGTTCCTCTCCTGCAAGACAGGATAGCCACAGCCCCCACGGAAACCCGTGCTCAGAGCCGTGGGCAGCGTGTGTGTACAGCCCCAGCACTGGGCCTCGCTCCAGGCGGCCGGGGTACTGCCTTATTGCTGTAGCCACGTGTGCCTCCCGGGGTGTCAGCACCTGCAAGCTCGGCACCTCCTCACACCCCTCTTTTGCCCGACACACACACACATACACTCACACACACACATGCACACGCGTGAATACACACACATGCACACAGGCACACGCGTGAATATACACACGCACACGCGTGAACGCACACGCGTGAAAACACATGCACACGCGTGAACACACACATACACGCGCACACATGTACACACCTGGCCCAGAGCGAAGGGGCACTGTGGGCTCTCAGTCACTGCTCTAGACCCCATGAATAAAGTAAATGGCTTTTATTTACTTTTTAAATTAAAATACGTTTTCACTGTGATAAAATACACAACAAAATGGACCATATTACTCTTTTTGTGTGTATGTGTGAGAAAGAGAGACAGAGAGAGGGACAGATAGGGACAAACAAGAAGAGAGAGAGCTGAGAAGCATCAATTCTTTGTTGTGGCACTTTAGTTGTCCATTGATTGCTTTCTCATATGTGCCTTGACCAGGGGGGCTACAGCAGAGCCAGTGACCTCTTGCTCAAGCCAGCGACCTTGGGCTCAAACCAGCGACCTTGGGCTTCAAGCCGTCGACCCCAGGGCTCAAAGAGATGAGCCTGCACTCAAGCTGGCAACCTCGGGATTTCAAGCCTGGGTCCCCGGCGTCCCAGGGCGATGCCCTATCCACCGCACCACCGCCTGGGCAGGCCCGTATTACTCATTTTTAAGTGTGCGATTCAGGAATGTTAAGTACATTCGTGTCGTTAGGCAAACAACCTGCAGAATTCTTTCCTCTTCCTGAACTGAAACTCCGTCCCCATGAGATAACAACCCCCCTCCCCTCCCCCAGCCCCGGCACCCAGCATCCTACTGTCTGTCTCTGTGACCTTGGCTCCTCCAGGGACCTCCTATAAATGGATTCGCGTCCTTCTGTGTCTGGCTTCTTCCCTCAGCCCAGTGTCCTCAAGGCCCAGCCACGCTGGAGCATGTGTCAGGGTGTCGTCCTCTTTGAGGCTGGGTAATACCCCACGGTGAACAGTGTCTGTTCTTTCCCTTGACCGTGTGATCACCGGGCGTTGTTTATCTGCAGATGTATTTACCTGTGACCTCCAGCCTCTGTCGTGGAACTTGGACCCGAACAAGCTTCACTCGAGTTGTATTGTAGAAGAAATAACTAGAGTCCAAATGTCTGGGTTTGTGTCCGGGCTCTGCCACTTGTTGGCTGGTTGGCTGGGTGTCCTTGGGCAGGTAGCCTGCCTCCCAGAGCCACTGATTTCTCATCGATAGAACCCGGATAGGGACTAACTAACCCACTGGATAGAGAGCTGTTGGGGTCCAATGTGATGACTGTACTTCAAAATGGTGGGGTGGTGGTGGTGGTGGGGTGTAGACTTTTCCTGATTTGACCCCTGAGGTCAGAAATGGTGACACCCCTTTGCCTGACCCCTGCCTGAGCCATCTGCTGTGCAGCAGGAGGCAGGCGTGGTGGTCGGTCCATAGTTTCAACATGGCGGCACGGGCTGCTTTGACCACCAGCTGTCCTCCGAGACACGGCGCTCAGTCCCACGTTCCCTGCCTGCGGAAGCCGCCGGAAAGACTTCGGGCCAAGTTGAGATGTCTCGTGCTCAAAAAATGCCCGTGAAAAACAACAGCGGGGGCAGAGTGAGACCCAGATTTGCTTACCCGCGGTGCGATTTCAGGCCCGGGCTGGTGGTGCTCCTGGCGGCTGAGGGCGTTGGAAGTCCAGCCCTCCCCGGGAGAGGACGAGGGAGTCCGGTCAAGACAGCCGGCCCTGCGCCCAACCCGGTGGCAGAGTGACCGGGGCTGTGGACTCCATCTCAGGTCAGCCGCCAGCTTCTTAGGTGACCGTGGTGACCTTGCTGAATCGCCCCGTGCCTCAGTTTCTCCCTTGTGACACAGGGGCAATCATGGTTCCCACCGTGTTCTGGGTTGTTGGGTTGTTGTGCGGATTGAAGCTCAGCTGAGGCCGAGGGTATGCGGGACATACTGAGTACCTGGGGGGGGGGGGGGCTCTGGCTCTGTTCCCCCTCTCTGAGCCCTGGTGCCTCGTCTCTGAAACGGGGAGACCACCACTCAGCCCCGTGTAAATGGTCTGCTTGTCCCTCTTCTCCCATCCCCTCAGGTTTGGCGAGCCAGGGAAGCCATCTGTCCAGAGTGGGGAAGCTTCTCGGAGGTGTTCTGTGTTGGTCAGCCCACTTCCTTGAGCTCTGGGTGTCCGACTTGGCTGGGCATGTCTCCCTGGGGGCTCTTGGTTTCGGCCCCCTGTCCGCCGAGCCTGGCCTGGCCTTTCCTTCTCAGCTAATACACCGCTGTCCACCGCAGGCCAGAGCCTCACGGCTGACCCTCTCTGGCCCGAACTGCCCACATCCAGCCCCTT
The DNA here is from genome assembly GCF_036850995.1 of Saccopteryx leptura. Classification (NCBI taxonomy): domain Eukaryota; kingdom Metazoa; phylum Chordata; class Mammalia; order Chiroptera; family Emballonuridae; genus Saccopteryx; species Saccopteryx leptura. The sequence goes on along the minus strand of NC_089503.1, from coordinate 4,975,773 downwards.
CCTCCTCCCTTTCTTCCTCAGTATCTCTCAACTCCACCCCACCTCTGCCACCCCAGAGAGGCCGTCACACATCCTCGGAGACCTCAGCGCTGCCCCTGCCTGTCCCAGCCGTCCATTCACAGCCTCTCTGGATGCGCCTCCTCTGGGCTTTGGCTGCGCCAGACTCACCGTGTTCCTTCCAATGCCTCCAACAACCCGAATGCTTTCCAGCCCCAGGGCCTTTGCACAGCCCGTGGCCTCTGCCCATTCCCCACATTGCTGGCTCCTTCTCAGCCTTCCGGCCTCCGAGGGCCTCCCCACCACTTGACCTGAATGAGTAAGAAGGAGAGAAATACCCTGAGCTCTTCACGTACGGAAAACTCTCTGTTCTCTTACCGCTGTTGGTACTTCCCTCCGGCCTTCCAAACCCGCCGTGTTCCCACCCCTCTCACAGGGTTCCTCGGCGTGCCTGGCCTGAGGCGTGGGCTTCCCCACAGCGAGCCACTCTCCGGCCGTCCGGACACCTGCCGGGCGGGCGTCCTCCGATGTAACTCAGTTCTGACGCTGTCCACCTGGACTTAGCCCAGACCCCGCAGTTGGAGGGCTCAGTCCCACATGACTGCCCCCCACTTCAGATGCCAATCACTCCCAGGTCCCGGGGGTCACCTGTGCTTCTGGCTGACCGGTCGGCTGGGAAGGGAAGCAGGTTCCCAGGACCCCTGCCGGGGGTTTCGGAATTGCTGGAATGGCTCACAGAACTCAGGAAAACACTTACTTCCGAGATCACTGGTTTATTATAAAAGGCACAACTAGATGAATGAGAGGTATGTGGGGGGCAAGGTGTGGGTGTGGGACACAGCCCTCTCTGGGTGCCACTGTCCCCACACCTGCACACGGTCACCACCAGGGAAGCTCCCGGACCCCTGGGCCTTCGGGTGTTCACGGAGGGTTTACTACAGTGGCATGGCCGACACAGTCATCGGCCACTGGTGCTCAAGTCAACCTCCAGCCCCTGTTCTCCTGGGATACTGGGGGGGGGGGGGGGTGAGGCTGACGGTTCCGACCCGTCAATTTCAGGTTGATTCCTGCGACAACCGTCCCCCATCTTGAGGCTGTCCAGGGTCTTTCCTAAAACAGCCTCATGAATGTAAGCTCAGGTGTGGCCGGAAGCGCTCGACCTTGGGGCGCGT